>NC_143033.1:29715000-30347500 GCF_057628025.1 Oncorhynchus mykiss | reverse complement strand
TATGTCAATTGTCAAGTAGTGCATTGACAGGATTTCTTCAACCAAATACCTACAGTTAAAGAGAAATGTCCAAATGTTTCAACGTTATATTTATAATCTCCGGCACCACCCCAACATCAACCTGCAGTATGTGAAAATGGTACGTTTCTATGTTTTGTAGTAAAAAAGATAAGTGTTTCCAATGACATCATCAACCAATTAGTAGACAATTAGTAAGCAATGCCGACTCATAATTGGTTAAAATCACACAATAAACACTGATGATGTCATTGGAAACAATTTTGTTTTACTACAGAACATAGAAACGCACTATTTTCACATGTTGATGTTGGGGTGGTGCTTGAGAAGAAGAATATGAAGTTGAAAAATATAGAAATGCCCTTTTAAGATTGAGACTACCTGGCTGTCACATCATTTTGTGAAAATATTAAGTTCAGGAGGAGGGTAAAGACTTAAAGCAAAATGTTTAACTGATTCACTGTACTTAATGTGTGGCTCATGTTTAAGACAGATTTAAAAAGGACTGCTAAAATCTAGCAGAATCTTGGCTTTATATTACCATCTTAGAGCTAGCAACATTGAGTGACAATAGTGTTCTAGAAAGTCTATGACTGAGACAACTTCATAGCCACAGCTCCATAAACCAGTTTATCTTTTCGTGTGATAAAAATCACACTGGGGGACAAGACTGACCCTTTTCAGCTAGCAGAAAGTAATTTCATCTCATCTACCTCCAGGCTCTCAGACCCCCACTGTGCCCCTACCAATGAGCTGGGCAGTGTCATCGTCTGATGGGTGGGAGTCTACCACTCCCTCCTCAGTATCAGAGTCTGACACCTCCTGAGGGGAGTAGTAGCCCTTATACTCCAGGATGGGCGAGTCGCAGTGAGTGGGAGAGGCTAGGCACTGCGCGGTGGTTACTGTGGTGACAGTGGCAGAATAGGCCCCTGGATGGCCAGAGGGGAAGCCTGGGTTGGAGGGGCGGAGGAGAGGGGTGCGCTCGGTGTCAGCTTCGCCCTCCCCCCTCTCTTCGTCTCCACCACGTGCCCTCTCATCCTCAGACTCGGACTCAGAGTACTCCGGATTGGGCCGGGTTACACGTTGTTTGCACACAGGGCAAGTTTTCTTAGTCCCTGTAAGCCAGGGGTCCACACACTTGCTGTGGTACGCTGAAGAGATGACAGAAATAAAACAGTTACTGCAACCATGACCTTGGAACTGTGAGAAAAACAATTGCGAGTTATACAGGGACAAACATTAGAATTTATAATTACCGTGTGAGCAAGGCAAAACTCGCAGTTTGTCTCCCTCTTCATACTCATCCAGACAAATAGCACAAACATCATATTCATCACCTAGAAAAAGAATAAGATTCACATGTATGTGTAAATGCATTGTAATGCTAACTGTAATGTAACGATAACAGGAGCAGAATGATAACAGGAGCAGACAATCAGATTGGTATTATTGTTATTCGGGTTTCTCAACATTCTAGCGAAGAAATAGAGTACTGCTGTTCCAGAATGTGTTTGACCAGTTATACTGGTGACTGATTCTCATTTTAATGTGTGGTGGGACACTCCCCCTAGTTACCTTTAGTGAACTTGTGAATGGGGATCCTCTTTAGTTGTTCCCTGGTCAGCCTATTTTTCCTCATCCTTTTCCTGTACTGCACACAGCGCACAATCTAAACCAAGACAAGACAGGGAATGAAGAGACAGAAGCTGTGTCCAGATACCCATACTTAAGTTCTAAACCAAGACCAGACAGGGAATGAAGAGACAGAGGCTGTGTCCAGAAACCCATACTTAAGTTCTAAACAGTAGGCAATGAATGCTAAAATATAAAGTTTTATAGTATGTGAAATTTCAAAAAATGAGTATGCTTTAAAAGCCAGGATGTCATTACACATTTTGGCTTTTCAACATCCTAGTTTTTCATCTAGTAGAATTCGCTGCACCCTATTGACAAAAGCTTCCTTTTTCCAAGAGCCACGTGTGTTTGATAACATTATCAATTAGAGTCACGCCCTGTACCAGAATGAACAAATGGTGGGAATAAATGCAATTGCACACTAGATGACGCACTCCCAGTATTGATGAGCCTAGTATGTTGATATGTGTTGCTCACTGAATTTGATTTAACTAAACAATACATTCTAAATAGTTTGTAGTACGATTAGTACACAGCATGCTGTTTTAGTAAGTAGTAGGCAAGACAGATTTCAGACATAGCCAGTGACCACACCAAGACCTAAGGATGACAGTCATAGGGCTTTTAATATCCGGGGGGGGGGGGGGTGATTTACGAAGTAGCAATGAAATCAATAACTATTCAATTGTGAAATTCCACATTCATTACAAAATGAGGCTGTTCCCCAAGGGCACTTACCAGGAAGACAACCATCACAAGGACGATCATGCCCACCACTCCGGTGAAGGGGATGAGATAATACGAGAGTGGAAAGGCAAATTCCGGCTTGAGGATCACATAGGCCCTGCATACCAAATACAGCACCATCAGCTTTGTATGGGGGTATTTTTCAGAAAAGCGACTATGACTAAGAGGGACAACACTGCCAGACAATACCATCACCAACATGCTGATGACGTGCACATAGGACCAGACACACAGCGGGGCTGACATCATGATGAGTGCAAAGATGTTGTGAAGAATATGACAAAATTTCAGTGCAACTAATCAATAAAGGTCCCATCTTCATTACGGTGCAAGACCATTACCAAAGAGCCAATACACACCCATGTTGCATGGTTACATTAGCAACCATAACTCATCAGCAGATAGTTAAGTCGAACCCCCATCTAACATTGTGAATAGCGCTAGAAAGAACCTCTGTGATGTCACTCATGAACAGGTTGTCATGGAAGTTGCGCTTGACAAAAATAATTGAACATCAATGGAAATCACCCTTGTTCAGGAATGATGAAGGTCCTGAGAATTTGGGAGGCGTAGTAGCTGGTGAATACTGAGGGGATCTCAATCTCCTCTGCAATGGTTTCTACACACACAAACAAACAAAAAGGGGAGCATTGTCACTCAGCATTACCAAAGTATTTACTTCCTTGGAGGATCATACTGGTTAAAGACTACTTGAGGTTTTGAGAAGTGAGAACACAAATCAGTCAACCTGGTTAAGGGGAAGTAAACTAACGGAACTGATTCTGTCAGAAATGGGAAAAGGCAGCTTAGGGAAGTTGAAGACGATTTCAGGATCCTCACCATTGCTGTAGTTCATGTTGAGTAGAGTCTCCGAGTACATGTTGTGGACGATGGCTGCACTGAATCCTGCTTGCTGTGCATGCAGCACCTGCATTAAATACAAAATCATAATTCACACTATAATAATTGTAAACACTACACGCAGTGTGGTTTTACACTGAATATGTTGCAATAAATAAATAGGTTGAATTCAAATGGAAAAACACCATATGTCCTAAGCAACCCAACAGCATAGCGACACACACTAACCTTGATATCAAAATTGCAGTCATAGCGTCGGATGAGGACTATGTACTTAGTAGTGGTAGTGTTGGAATCACTAGATGTGGGCCGTGGTGGTGGAGGTTTTATCGGAGTGCAGCCGTTGAGTGGACGGGACTCTACTAACACACCCTTAACGACAAAGAGAAAGAAAATTAGGTAATTTTAGAGCCAATTTATCCATTGGATGAAAGGGAATGTTATCCCCTCCCCTCCTCTCACCATAAGTCCCTCTTTGGGTAGTGATGATCCAAACAAGGCAGACAGGTCCTCAAACAACATGTTAGTCATATTGCTGTAATGCTACCAGACAGAGAGACACAAGTTTTAAAATCAATGCCAGCACACAGGGACTGTAAACTGCATTTGTTTATGACAAATGCAATGGCAAACATCACTTGTAAATCCACAACAAACTTGATCATACAGTTCTACAATTATGAGGACTCACAGCATAGATGTATGCGTGCGCAGGTAAGGGAGCCAGTGTGCAGCACAGCACCAGAGTGAGAAGGCCCAGTTGGGCATCCATGCACCACAGACCCAGCATCCTGCCTCACTGTCTGTTTGGAGAATGGGATGAGTACGGCAAGGTAGCAGGGAAGCTCAGCCTGAGGAGTGAAAATAATCCCTTGATTATAGTAATCCCTTACAAAAAAATATGGTAGTTTTGAAACTGCAGTAAATGTGCAGTAACTGCAGTCAACTGTGGTATTTTGAACGCAGTAATTGCAGTGTACTGCAAAATTACTGCAGTAAAAAAAATATATATTTTTGACGCAGTATTTGCAGCAGTTATACTGCACTCTAACTGCAGTAATAAACTGGATGGTTCGAGCCCTGAATGCTGATTGGCGACAGCCGTAGTATATCAGACAGTATACCATGGGTATGACAAAACATACATTTTTACTGCTCTAATCACGTTAGTAACCAGTTTATAATAGCAATAAGGCACCTCGGGGGCTTGTGATATATGGCATATATAACAAGACTAGGGGCTGTGTCCAGGCACTCCGCGTTACGTCGTGCATAAGAACAACTCTTAGCCGTGGTATATTAGCCATATACCACACCCCCTTAGGCCTTATTGCTTAATTATACTGCTCTCTGACTGCAATCTTTTTTCGTAAGCGATTAATAGCATTATAATAAATTATTCCAATACCAGTCCAAATAAACGAAGAAAAAAAATCACAGTATAACGTTAATAGTTTCTATGATCAACGTTTAGATGTGTTGGTGCCTGTATACAAAACACAAATACAGTACAGTAGCTAGCTAACATTACTCGTCAGTGATAACTACAGTAGCTAACTAGTTTATACGTAGCTAGCTAGCAACCTAGCCAGCTAACGTTAAATTAACACACAGCTAAAACACATTTTGGAATCAATGCTTGGGGACAAAAATAACACATTCGGTCCAGTGGACAAAACTATTATTTTCCTTAATAACTCTGTTAGCTAGCTAGTTTACTTCGCTATTGGCTGAACAATCTGACCTTAGCTAGATAACATTAGGTGTGCTGCTAACAACAACAAAGACGAATTTCATTTACCACGGCACGGATAACAAACGTTAGCTAATGTTCTAAGATTGTAACTAGCGATCTGAAAGTTACAGAATTTTATGTCAGGCAGCTCCTCAATACTGATAATCAGAACAGTCTCAATTAAGGAAATGTAAACATATCTATCTAGCTAGCTATCTGGGGAAAATGGTGTGATCCTTGTACCAGTCAGTGTCTTGTTGTTTGGTCCAATTCTTCACTGCGATAAAGTTATTACCGTTCTCCTAGCAGCAGGATATTATGGCGGTAGCGCGATCGCGGATTTTATGTTTTCAAAATAAGAGTCCCCAGCAAAGACATACTACATGTTGGGAATATTGCACTCAATTGCAGTACAACTGTTTTTCACAGAATTTTAAATGTTATTTATACCAACATGTATTTTAAAGTTTACACAGATACTGGTATGTTGAAATGTATTGTGTAGGCTATGTTTAAAGAAATACACGTAAACTAAAATACACATTTATTGTAATGACTGAGAATAAAACATAAATGAGCGAATGTCCACAACAATTCTCAAATCGCTGTCCACCAACCCCAAGGACGCCTGGCACTGAAACATCCCAGCTATTCCATTGATTGACAGACAGCAGGGGGACTGGCATGCAACTTTGCAGGGAAGTTAGGAACCAATATGCACAGGCAGTTAGGAAAGCAAATGCTAGCTTTTCAAACAGAAATTTGCATCCTGTCGCACAAACTCAAAAAAGTTCTGGGACACTGTAAAGTCCATGGAGAATAAGAGCACCTCCTCCCAGCTGACCACTGCACTGATGCTATGAAACACTGTCACCACCAATAAATCTACGATATTTGAGAATTTCAATAAGTATTTTTCTACGGCTGGCCATGCTTGCCACCTAGCCACCCCTACCCCGGGCAACAGCTCTGCACCCCCCACAGCAACTTGACCAAGCCTCCCCTGCTTCTCCTTCACCCAAATCCAGATAGCTGATGTTCTGAAAGAGCTGCAAAATCTGGACCCCTACAAATCAGCTGGGCTAGGCAAATCTGGACCCTCTCTTTCTTAAATTATCCGCCGCAATTGTTGCAACCTCTATTTTTAGCCTGTTCAACCTCTTTTTCGTATCGTCTGAGATCCCTAAAGATTGGATAGCTGCCGCGGTCATCCCCTTCTTCAAAGGGGGAGACACTCTAGACCTAAAGTCTTCGAAAGCCAAGTTAACAAACAGATCACCAACCATTTCGAATCCCACCGTACCTTCTCCGCTATGCAATCTGGTTTCAGAGCTGGTCAATGGGTGCACCTCAGCCATGCTCAAGGTCCTAAAAGATATCATAACCGCCATCGATAAAAGACGATACTGTGCAGCCGTCTTCATCGACCTGGCCAAGTCTTTCGACTCTGTCAATCACCACATTCTTATCAGCAGACTCAACAGCCTTGGTTTCTCAAATGACTGCCTAGCCTGGTTCACCAACTACTTCTCAGATAGAGTTCAGTGTGTCAAATCGGAGGGCCTGTTGTCCGAAACTCTGGCAGTCTCTATGGGGCCACAGGGTTCAATTCTCGGGCCGTCTCTTTTCTCTGTATACATCAATGATGTCGCTCTTGCTGCTGGTGATTATCTGATCCACCTACGCAGACGACACCATTCTGCATACTTCTGGCCCTTCTTTGGACGCTGTGTTAACTAACCTCCAGACGAGCTTCAATGCCATACAACTCTCCTTCCGTGGCCTCCAACTGCTCTTCCTAATCTTACTTCATTTGCACACACTGTATATAGATTTTTCTATTGTGTTATTGACTGTACGTTTGTTTATCCCATGTGTAACTCTGTTGTTTGTGTCACACTGCTTTGCTTTATCTTGGCCTGGTCGCAGTTCTAAATGAGAACTTGTTCTCAACTGGACTACCTGGTTAAATAAAGGGGAAATAAATAAAAAATAAAATGAACTAAATGCTAGACCCTGCGAAACAAATAAACATGACCAGAAACTCATAAACAGTTACACATAACTGACCAGCAGGGAGAACAAACAAAGATTCGGAGGTCTACTTTGTCTGCACAGGCGTGATGGGGACAGAGTGTCCACTCGTGGCAAAGGGAGTGCAGTTTGTGGCATGGGGCTGTCCCGCTTGTGCACAGGGGATGAGGGCAGGGACAGGGGGAAAAGGATGCGGCCACAGGGGACCTATCAGTGACACAGGGGGTTAAGGTCCCTCGGGTGTCCGTGGGCGAAGAGGCGCCTCTGTATGGGGATAACCTGTCCCGGTGCAGTGCCACCTTTCTCCCCCTGGGAGGCAGCTGGACCTGGTACACCACCTCCCCCATCCTCTCAAGGATGCTGCAGGACCCCACCCAGTGCCTGTCGAACTTGGGGCAACAGCCTTTCTTCCTCAGGGGGCTGTAGACCCAGACCATGTCTCAGCCTCAAAGTGCCTCCCCAGGTGTACACAACGTAGTTTATTTTCTGCCTCACATCTGAATTCCCCAGATTCTCCCTAACGAAGGTGTGGGCTGTCTCAAGACAGTCCTGGAGTCTCCTGGCTTATTCTGGCACCAGTGGACCAGAAGGGCTATCAGGGGGTCGGCCCAAATGCCATCTCTGCAGGAGTGCGGATCTCTCTCCCCAGCATGAGTAAGGCAGGCATGCAGGAGGTGGAGTCTTGGACAGCGGTGCAGCATGCCATGAGGACCATGGGCAGGTGCTTGTCCCAGTCACGCTGGTATCTGGCAGAGATGATGGCCAGCGTTTTGTTGAAATGCTCCATGAGGCCATCACTCTGTTGGAGAAACGGTCTTGTGCACACCCAGCCGTTCACATATGGTTGCAAACACAAAGGACTCAAAGTTTCTGCCTTGGTCGCTGTGAATGGACTCTGCAGCGCCAAACCTGCTGTACATACCCCCTGTGATGGCGTTGATGGTGGTCTTTGCTTTCTGGTCAGGCAGAGCATTGACCCCAGTGCACAACTGAGCAAGAGGACAAGTACATTAGAGTGTCTAGTTTGAGGAACAGACACTCAGCATCCCGGAGTCGCCTCTTCACACAGTATATTTTACAATAGTAATCTTTTGTTTGTTTTTAGTCCCATCCTTAAGCTCCACTTAACCATTCCCATCTATCTCTGAACAACATCCAGTTTTGATTTCTGTGTGCCATATATTTTTTTAAACTGTTCTGTGATGTTACACAACATTTCTGAACCTTTCTATTCTCATACATTCTACATATTGTAAATTAAATATATATTTTTTTGCTAAGAGTATTATTATATTATTGATCGATTGACTATTACTTTTTAAATCACCCAGCAGTGCTATCTGCAGAGGGGGACATAACTTGCAGGGGGTCTAGGGGTCCTCCCACTACGTTGCCTAGAAATTGGCCTAAATATTGATCACCCATATCTCTCCAACTCTGCTCTTTTCAATCTACATCTAGCATATTGGCAGATATAGCCCTGTAATACAATGTAAGGGCCATGTGAGAATCTCTGGTCATTTAACCTATTTCTTAATTAAGTTATTTTGTGCATTTGATATGGCCTATAGGGAGCAACATTTCTGGGACCATGGCTGGCAAGTGAGCTACGTCACATACGCCTAACTTAACATTGTGGGACTGCGGTTGGGTTTGGGACCAGTCCTTGCAGTAGCAGATGGGAGTCGGACAGAAAGCCAGCTTGGACAGAGGAGGGATGAAGAAATCGATCCACGCAGACCTCTACTGTGCACCATGACACTGAAGCCTGTAACACTTTAGAGCTGTTTATTATTGTGTCAGCGTGAAAAGTAGGGACTTAGCTAAGGAAACTGACAGATCAATAATGTTACATTGACATACTGGCTAATATAACTCACATTGCACTGAAAAAACATAAAAATGTCAATCTTCAATCGTTTGGCAGATGGTTTCATAATTTCATTCAGGTCTAGTTTGATTGAGGCAAAAAATAATAGCTAAGCCAACTTTTGGCCAGCTCTCTCTGTAACGGTTCATCAACGGTGAAAGCTTGCCAAGTTTATTTACTTCTGTAATGTGACAAAACAAAAGCTACAAAACATGTTCATACAAACAGCTGCAGTTACATAGTAATAATAGCCACCTCATATCGCTATCTGACAGATAACTAGAGGCTAGAGCTGACCTGGCTGTGGTATCTACTCACTAGTGTATTCATTCACCTCAGTCGAGAGGGGATGAAACATTAGCTAAAGTTACAATACTAGCTCAGCACTATGGGCTCCTAACCAACTGTGCTGTTTTGTTTGTTTTTTTGCATTGTTTGTAACTTATTTTGTACATAAAGTTACTGCTACCGTCTCTTATGACCGAAAAGAGCTTCTGGACATCAGAACAGCGATTACTCACCCCGAACTGGACCAAGATATTTTCTTTAATGAGTCCGACGCAAAGGATATACTGCTTCCCTGAGACCAGGCCCAAATCCCCGTCATTCGTGTGAAGAAAGGACGGGGATACAGGGGGAGAAGGTCGGGGTGCCTTGTGAGAATTCGTAGGCGAGTGATTAAACCACTGATACCATCCGTTCTATTGACCAACATGCAATCACTGGAAAACAAACTGAATGATCTACGGTCGAGACTATCCTACCAACGGGACATTAAAACTGTAATATTTTATGTTTCACCAAGTTGTGGCTGAACGACGACATGGATAATATAGAGCTGGCTGGGTTTGTGTTTCTATTTGTCAATAACAGCTGGTGCGCGATGTCTAATATTAAAGAAGTCTCTAGGTATTGCTCGCCTGAGGTAGAGTGCCTCATGATAAGCTGTAGCCCACACTCTCTACCAAGAGAGTTTTCCTCTATATTATTCGTAGCCATCTATATACCACCACAAACCGATGCTGACACTAAGACCGCACTCAAAAAGCTGTATAAGGCCATAAGCAAACAAGAAAAATGCTCATCCAGAAGCGGTGCTCCTAGTGGCCAGGGACTTTAATGCAGGTAAACTAAAATCAATTTACCTAATTCATACCAGCATGTCACATCCACTCCATCCAGCCAGCTCCATGCCCCAGGTAGATGGGGGGAGAGGGGAAGGGTGTTCTGGGGCCGTCCTACCAACCCTGCTATGCCCCTCCAGAAGGACAAAGTCAATCATCCAGTCATCCAGCCCAAGCTGTAGTAGGCCTAAGCCAGCCCTCCACACTTGCCTGGCTACCCAGACATTTGCGAAAACATTCAGGGCCATCTGATTGGTCCAGAAACCATTGGGCCAGAGGCTGAACACACATTAGTAAAGCGGCAGTTTGAACATTTGTCATAGGCTTTGATACTCTGATTGGTAAGAGGCGATCTAATCACTGATGACTTTGTTTTGTACAACAGTCCTTGTACCTCTTGTCTCCAGAAACGACTTCAATGATGTCAGTCTCAGACTAAAGTATGTAACGAATGACAGACCTCCAGGCTTCTAGGCCCTATACTCTTGGCCCTGCCTGCCTGCCTACATGCCCTTTCCCTAGGCCTAAATGTCCAGCTTACTCCCCCCCAATAATTCGATTTTTCCTCTCCACATCGAGACCTCTAGGCCTTTTCTCCCTGCCCTGCTTGCCTACCCAGTTGTGTAGCTAGCTAGTGCTGTTCGTTGTTGAATCTCAGATCACGTGCCTGCTGCAGAGCTCTCTCAACACACACACCCCTCTGGTCCTCCCCCTCCCTACCAATGATTGTATATTAAGCTCCCTCCCTACCACTTACTCATTCACTTACTCAGCAACAGCCTGCCTCACTGCCTGATAGTCAGCAGCAGGTCACAGTGAAATTAATATGTAAAAAATGTAAAAAATAAAAATAAAAATAAATAAATGCCATGGTGGCCGTGGAGCAATTTAGAAGTAGCCCAAAACCCATAACCAATACATTTTCACCCACAACATAGTTCTCAAAGTAGCCCAATTTGCAGTAAAACCATGGACATGACAACACTGGTTGTGATTGAATGGCAAAGACACACCCAAGAAACACTCACATCAAACCACACCCCCAAGACAACCTTCGTTTGCCTTCAGTCATGGTCGCTAGCGTTTCTTAAACAGCTTAGAAAGTTACAGAAAATTATATCATTTTAGAAGCTTCTGATAGGCTAATTTACATTATTTGAGTCAATTGGATGTGTACCTGTGGATATATTTCAAGGCCTACCTTCAAACTCAGTGCCTCTTTGCTTGACGTCATGGGAAAATCAAAAGAAATCAGCCAAGACCTCAGAAAAAAATGTGTAGACCTCCACAAGTCTGGTTCATCCTTGGGAGCAATTTCCAAATGCCTGAAGGTACCACGTTCATCTGTATAAACAATAGTATGCAAGTATAAACACCATGGGACCACGCAGCCGTCATACCGCTCGGGAAGGAGACGCGTTCTGTAGAGATGAATGTACTTTGGTGCGAAAAGTGCAAATCAATCCCAGAACAACAGCAAAGGACCTTGTGAAGATGCTGGAGGAAACAGGTACAAAAGTAACTATATCCACAGTAAAACGAGTCCTATATCGACATGACCTGAAAGGCCGCTCAGCAAGGAAGAAGCCACTGCTCCAAAACTGCCATAAAAAAGCCAGATTACGGTTTGCAACTGCACATGGAACAAAGAACAGACTTTTTGGAGAAATGTCCTCTGGTCTGATGAAACAAAAAGAGAACTGTTTGGCTATAATGACCATCGTTATGTTTGGAGTACAAAGGGGGAGGCTTGTTAGGAAGTTAAAGCTTTGCAAATAGTATACAGATTCTTTGTTGAGCATGTACAGATGGACTATAGACTACCATGTTGAAAATGAAGAGCTACACCGCTGAAATGCTACTGAAAGGTTAAAGTCATGCTGTTGACATATTAGTCTCTAGAGCATCGACAGATAGGTTATCCAAATAAAGTGTTACCAAAAAATGTAAATGTATTCATAATTTTCACATTACAATTTAGTATTTAAGCATTTCATTTTCAACGTGGCACTAATAATTCTCCGTAATTAGCTACTTTACTGATGTCTTTGGTAGACATTTGGCACATTTTGATATTGACAAAATGCTGACAGGCAGGTCTACAATTGCAGTCTAGTTATAAACCTTTCACTTTTCAGTTTTATTTTCATTCTCAGTTTCTTTTGGGATATTATTTGTTGTTCTCAGTATATTTTAGGAGTTAGTTGACAACCATATTCTTCATCAGACTAGCTATCTGGGCTACTAGGTCATTAATCCACTCATCCCCTGGAAAGCAATTAAAACCACACTGATGAGACCTAAAGGACACTCCGACCAAATGGAACTCTTTGTGGCTGGTGTCTGGAGGTTAGGGTGAGCAGATGAGGGCGAGTTGTAATGACCTCCCGTCAGACAACACTCTTGTAACTCTGATGGAACTGGGTGAGGGAGCATGGAGCCATATTCCCTCTGTGCCCAATGTTTTATACAGTCACCTCAAATTATTGGCACCCTTGACAAAGTTGAGCAAAAAATACTGTAGTTAAATGATACCAAAACTGAGCTATATTTATTACTTTTTATACTAATAAAAGAGAAAGATATTTTTTTTAAACAAGTAATATATATTTTTCTCTCAAAAAGATCAAAATGATTGCCAACCCTGTTTTCAAGGCTTTGTGCCAGAGGTGTCATTCCCTTATGGGGCACATGCTCCCTCAGATTTGTCCTGTTTAAAAAATAAATAATAATACTTATTATTTTTATTAGAACATTTCGTTTCTCTGTAATATTCCTAGCCACCTAGCAATTTTATAAAGGTGGCTTTAGCAAGCCCAGATAGGTTCCCAATCTCCCAACCTCATAACTAGCTACCAAGAAGCCATTTCAGGCTATCAATCAAGTTAGAGTAGCTAGCTTGTCTAACTATCTTAGATGGCATTCCAGTTGGCAAGGTTGGTAGACTTTAGAAAAGCAAGCAATTACTAAATGTACTGAACACCGCTGGTGTGTTTGGCCAAAGACCTCTATTTTCGTCTCATATGACCATAGCTCCTGGTTCCAATACAAGTGCCATTGCCATTTAGGAAACTCCAAGTGTTTACAGTTCATTCCTAAAGAATTCAGAACCCTTGACTTTTTCCACATTTTGTAACATTACACACTTGTTCTAAAATAGATGAAATCGTCCCCCCCCCCCCCCCCCCCCCCATAAATCCACACACAATACCACATGACACATGACGACAAAGCAGAAACAGGTTATTTATTTGTTTTAATAAAAATAAATAAATAAACATATAGCTCATTTATAGTGGCTTGCGAAAGTGTTCATCCCCTTTGGCATTTTTCCTATTTTGTTGCCTTAAAACCTGGAATTAAAATAGTTTTTTGGGGGGTTGAATCATTTGATTTACACAACATGCCTACCACTTGAAGATGCAGATAATTTTTTTATTGTGAAACAAGAACTGAGACAAAAAAACAGAACTTGAGCGTGCATAACTATTCACCCCCCAAAGTAAATACTTTGTAGAGGCACCATTTGCAGTAATTTTAGCTGCATGTCTCTTGGGGTATGTCTCTATAAGCTTGGCATGGTTAGCCACTGGGATTTTTGCCCATTCTTCAAGGCAAAACTGCTCCAGTTCCTTCAAGTTGGATGGGTTCCACTGGTGTACAGCAATCTTAGGTCATACCACAGATTCTCAATTGGGTTGAGTTCTGGGCTTTGAATAGGCCATTTAAAGACATTGAAGTGTTTCCCCTTAAACCACTCGAGTGTTGCTTTAGCAGTATGCTTAGGGTCATTGTCCTGCTGGAAGGTGAACCTCCGTCTCATTCTCAAATCTCTGGAAGACTGAAACAGGTTTCCCTCAATAATTTCCCTGTATTTAGCAGCATCCATTATTCCTTCAATTCTGACCAGTTTCCCAGTCCCTGCCGATGAAAAACACCCCCACAGCATGATGCTGCCACCACCATGCTTCACTGTGGGGATGGTTTTCTCAGGGTGATGAGAGGTGTTGGGTTTGCGCCAGACAGTGTTTTCCTTGGTGGCCAAAAAGCTCAATTTTAGTGTCATCTGACCAGAGTGCCTTCTTCCATATGTTTGGGGAGTATCCCACATGCCTTTTGGCGAACACCAAAGGTGTTTGCTTATTTTTTTCTTTAAGCAATGTTTTTTTTCTGGACTGTAGCGCTGTCTTAGACGTCTCAGTACAGACATTGCAATTTATTGCCCTGGCCACATTTGCAGTCCTCATGCCTCCTTGCAGCATGCCTAAGGCACGTTCACACAGATGAGCAGGGACCCTGGGCATCTTTCTTTTGGTGTTTTTCAGAGTCAGTAGAAAGGCCTCCTAGTGGCCTAAGTTTTCATAACTGTGACCTTAATTGCTTGTAAACTGGTAAATAAAGCTTGTAAATAAAATGAACCCCAAAAGGTTCTTAGAGGAACCATTATGAGGGGTGCTTCGAACAACCTTTTTCAAGGGTTCTTCAAAGAACTTATAGGGGTTCCCCCACAGTTTCAATTTGAAGAACCCCTAAAGGATACACCAGGAAACTTTTATTTTTAGAGTGTAGGAGTAAATGTCAGTTGGCTTTTCATAGCCAATCCCAAAATAAACTGGTCATATTCAGGACACAACTTTGTAAGGACTGTGTTTGTGCAAAATGTTTGTGAAAAAATAAAGTGTCCAGGCCAAATGCTGACTGTTGCATGAATCGAAGCTGGACGTTCTAAATAAGCGTTCTAATCACACCGGTTTGAGCATACGCTGCAGGGACCACTGTAGAAAGATCACACCCGTTTGTTGGTACAAGCAACATTTTGAGAAGTGAAGCAGCATTGCTCAGGTGCACTCCGGCAGCACTACACCCCTGTGTAGCAGTAGCCTATGTTTTCAAGTTCAAGTTTTTATTACACTTATTAACTGTAGCAGTCAATACAAACTGAAATCCATGAGCATACAGAAAATCATAAAAATAGAGACAGTCAGGTCCACAGCATTAGCAATGCACCTCGCTGTCTCCTCACTTTCTCCATCCTTCTGCTTTGTAGATGGTTAGCTGGATAGCCACTCCTCTCCACTAACAGACTGTAGCACCCACTTGGGTGATGCTACTTAAGAGTCTTCATGGTGCCGCTTGCTTGGTGGTGCCACCAAGCACTGTGATAGGAGAAAACTGAGAAACTCTATGTCAATACCTGAAAATGGCTATCTTGCAATGATCAACAACCAATTAGACAGAGCTTGAAGAATTTTGAACAAAATAATGGGCAAATGTTGCACAATCAAAGGTGTGGAAAGTGTCACGCCCTGACCTTAGAGAGCCTTTTTATTTCTCTATTTGGTTAGGTCGGGGTGTGATTTGGGTGGGCATTCTAGTTTTCCTATTTATTTGTTTTTTTCTGGTATGGTTCCCAATCAGAGGCAGCTGTCTATCGTTGTCTCTGATTGGGGATCATACGTAGGCAGCCTTTTTTTCCCCTTTAGTTTGTGGAATCTTGATATTGTATAGGTGCTGTGTAGCCTACAGAACTTTACGTTTGTTTTGTATTTTTGTTGTTTTTCCGTGGTCATTTTAAAATAAAGTAAGATGTTCTCCTACCACGCTGCACCTTGGTCTAATTCATCCAATGAACGAAACAGAAGATCCCACCACAAGAGGACCAAGCAGCGTGGCCAGGAGGAGCAGGGATCCTGGGCCCGGGAGAAAAGTGAATGGAGGACATCATGGACATGGGAGGATGTGATGGCAGGGGACAAGACCCTGCCATGGAAGCAGGTGGAGGCAGCGAAGGAGGACCAATAGCGACTCCGAAGTTCACGACCACAAAGGAAGCCCGAGAGGCAACACCAAAAAATGTTTGGGAGGAAGCACGCGGGTTGGTAGGCGAAGCCGAGGGGCAAGTTTGAGGGAGAAGAGGAGTATTGGGATAGACTGAGTGAGGAGTATTGTGAGATAGTTGAAGGGAGTGATGAGGTAGAGTGGATGGTTTGGTGTCTGGAGCAAGACAGTCGCCGTGAGGAGCGTGGGACCAGTCAGGCACCATGTTCTGCCTTCCACCCAGGACAACGGAATGGGTCCCAGCCTGCGACCCAAAACAACGACGTCGTAAAAGAGGCAAACGAAGCGGTCTTCTGGTCAGGCTCCGGAGACGGGCACATCGCGCACCACTCCCTAGCATACTACTCGCCAATGTCCAGTCTCTTGACAACAAGGTTGAGGAAATTCGAGCAAGGGTAGCATTCCAGAGAGACATCAGAGACTGTAACGTTCTTTGCTTCACGGAAACATGGCTCACTCGAGAGACGCTAACGGAATCGGTGCAGCCAGCTGGTTTCTTCACGCATCGCGCCGACAGAAACAAACATCTTTCTGGTAAGAAGAGGGGCGGGGGCGTATGCCTTATGATTAACGAGACGTGGTGTGATCCCAACAACATACAGGAACTCAAGTCCTTCTGTTCACCTGACTTAGAATTCCTCACAATCAAATGCCGACCGCATTATCTACCAAGGAAATTCTCTTCGATTATAATCACAGCCGTATATATTCCCCCCGTGTGATCACACCACGTCTCGTTAATGGCCATGAACAAACTTTATTTGACTCTTTGCAAACTGGAAACCACATATCCTGAGGCTGCATTCATTGTAGCTGGGGATTTTAACAAGGCTAATCTGAAAACAAGACTCCCTAAATTGTATCAGCATATCGATTGCGCAACCAGGGCTGGTAAAACATTGGATCATTGCTATTCTAACTTCCGTGACGCATATAAGGCCCTCCCCCGCCCTCCTTTCGGAAAAGCTGACCACAACTCCATTTTGTTGCTCCTTGCCTACAAACAGAAACTAAAACAAGAAGCTCCCACGCTCAGGTCTGTTCAACGCTGGTCCGACCAATCTGAGACTGCTTCAGTCACGGGGACTGGGATATGTTCCGCATTGCTTCCAACAACAACATTGACGAATATGCTGATTCGGTGAGCGAGTTCCTTAGAAAGTGCATTGACAATGTCGTTCCCATAGCAACGATTAAAACATTCCCAAACCAGAAACCGTGGATTGACGGCAGCATTCACGTGAAACTGAAAGCGCGAACCACTGATTTTAACCAGGGAAAGGTGACCGGAAACATAACCGAATACAAACAGTGTAGCTATTCCCTCCGCGAGGCAATCAAACAAGCTAAGCGTCAGAAAAGAGACAAAGTAGAGTCACAATTCAACGGCTCAGACACAAGAGGTATGTGGCAGGGTCTACAGTCAATCATGGATTACAAAAAGAAAACCAGCCCCGTCACGGACCAGGATGTCTTGCTCCCAGGCAGACAAAATAACTTTTTTTGCCCGCTTTGAGGATAATACAGTGCCACTGACACGGCCCGCAACCAAAACCTGCGGACTCTCCTTCACTGCAGCCGACATGAGTAAAACATTTAAACGTGTTAACCCTCGCAGGGCTGCAGGCCCAGACGGCATCCCCAGCCACGTCCTCAGAGCATGCGCTGACCAGCTGGCTAGTGTGTTTACGGACATATTCAATCAATCCTTATCCCAGTCTGCTGTTCCCACATGCTTCAAGAGGGCCACCATTGTCCCTGTTCCCAAGAAAGCTAAGGTAACTGAGCTAAATGACTACCGGCCCGTAGCACTCACTTCCGTCATCATGAAGTGCTTCGAGAGACTAGTCAAGGACCATATCACCTCCACCCTACCTGACACCCTAGACCCACTCCCATTTGCTTACCGCCCAAATAGGTCCACAGACAATGCAATCTCAACCACACTGCACACTGCCCTAACCCATCTGGACAAGAGGAATACCTATGTGAGAATGCTGTTCATCGACTACAGCTCAGCATTTAACACCATAGTACCCTCCAAACTCGTCATCAAGCTCGAGACCCTGGGTCTCGACCCCGCCCTGTGCAACTGGGTACTGGACTTCCTGACGGGCCACCCACAGGTGGTGAGGGTAGGCAACAACATCTCCACCCCGCTGATCCTCAACACTGGGGCCCCACAAGGGTGCGTTCTGAGCCCTCTCCTGTACTCCCTGTTCACCCACGACTGAGTGGCCATGCACGCCTCCAACTCAATCATCAAGTTTGCGGACGACACTACAGTGGTAGGCTTGATTACCAACAACAACAAGACGGCCTACAGGGAGGAGGTGCGGGCCCTCGGAGTGTGGTGTCAGGAAAATAACCTCACACTCAACGTCAACAAAACAAAAGAGATGATTGTGGACTTTAGGAAACAGCAGAGGGAGCACCCCCCTATCCATTGATGGGATAGTAGTGGAGAGGGTAGTAACACATCACGGCGTACACATCACGGACAAACTGAATTGGTCCACCCACACAGACAGCGTCGTGAAGAAGGCGCAGTAGCGCCTCTTCAACCTCAGGAGGCTGAAGAAATTCACTTCTACAGATGCACAAACGAGTGCATCCTGTCGGGCTGTATCACCGCCTGGTACGGCAACTGCTCCGCCCACAACCGTAAGGCTCTCCAGAGGGTAGTGAGGTCTGTACAACGCATCACCGTGGGCAAACTGCCTGCCCTCCAGTACACCTACGCCACCCGATGTCACAGGAAGGCCATAAAGATCATCAAGGACAACAACCACCCGAGCCACTGCCTGTTCACCCCACTATCATCCAGAAGGCGAGGTCAGTACAGGTGCATCAAAGCAGGGACCGAGAGACTGAAAAACAGCTTCTATCTCAAGGCCATCAGACTGTTAAACAGCCATCGCTAACATTGAGTGGCTGCTGCCAACACACTGACTCAACTCCAGCCACTTTAATAATGGGTATTGATGGAAATTGATGTAAAATATACCACTAGCCACTTTAAACAGTGCTACTTAATATAATGTTTACATACCCTACATTACTCATATCATATGTACAGTGGGGTAAAAAAGTATTTAGTCAGCCACCAATTGTGCAAGTTCTCCTACTCCTACTGTTTTTAATCAGGGCAAGGTGTCTGGTAACATGACCGAATACAAACAGTGCAGCTATTCCCTCCGCAAGGCTATCAAACAAGCTAAGCGTCAGTACAGAGACAAAGTAGAATCTCAATTCAACGGCTCAGACACAAGAGGCATGTGGCAGGGTCTACAGTCAATCACGGACTACAGGAAGAAATCCAGCCCAGTCACGGACCAGAATGTCCTGCTCCCAGGCAGACTAAATAACTTTTTTGCCCGCTTTGAGAACAATACAGTGCCACTGACACGGCCTGCAACGAAAACATGCGGTCTCTCCTTCACTGCAGCCGAGGTGAGTAAGACATTTAAACGTGTTAACCCTCGCAAGGCTGCAGGCCCAGACGGCATCCCCAGCCGCGCCCTCAGAGCATGCGCAGACCAGCTGGCCGGTGTGTTTACGGACATATTCAATCAATCCCTATACCAGTCTGCTGTTCCCACATGCTTCAAGAGGGCCACCATTGTTCCTGTTCCCAAGAAAGCTAAGGTAACTGAGCTAAACGACTACCGCCCCGTAGCACTCACTTCCGTCATCATGAAGTGCTTTGAGAGACTAGTCAAGGACCATATCACCTCCACCCTACCTGACACCCTAGACCCACTCCAATTTGCTTACCGCCCAAATAGGTCCACAGACGATGCAATCTCAACCACACTGCACACCGCCCTAACCCATCTGGACAAGAGGAATACCTATGTGAGAATGCTGTTCATTGACTACAGCTCGGCATTCAACACCATAGTACCCTCCAAGCTCGTCATCAAGCTCGAGACCCTGGGTCTCGACCCCGCCCTGTGCAACTGGGTACTGGACTTCCTGACGGGCCGCCCCCAGGTGGTGAGGGTAGGCAACAACATCTCCTCCCCGCTGATCCTCAACACTGGGGCCCCACAAGGGTGCGTTCTGAGCCCTCTCCTGTACTCCCTGTTCACCCACGACTGCGTGGCCACGCACGCCTCCAACTCAATCATCAAGTTTGCGGACGACACGACAGTGGTAGGCTTGATTACCAACAACGACGAGACGGCCTACAGGGAGGAGGTGCGGGCCCTCGGAGTGTGGTGTCAGGAAAATAACCTCACACTCAACGTCAACAAAACTAAGGAGATGATTGTGGACTTCAGGAAACAGCAGAGGGAACACCCCCCTATCCACATCGATGGAACAGTAGTGGAGAGGGTAGCAAGTTTTAAGTTCCTCGGCATACACATCACAGACAAACTGAATTGGTCCACACACACAGACAGCATTGTGAAGAAGGCGCAGCAGCGCCTCTTCAACCTCAGGAGGCTGAAGAAATTTGGCTTGTCACCAAAAGCACTCACAAACTTCTACAGATGCACAATCGAGAGCATCCTGGCGGGCTGTATCACCGCCTGGTACGGCAACTGCTCCGCCCTCAACCGTAAGGCTCTTCAGAGGGTGGTGAGGTCTGCACAACGCATCACCGGGGGCAAACTACCTGCCCTCCAGGACACCTACACCACCCGATGTCACAGGAAGGCCATAAAGATCATCAAGGACATCAACCACCCGAGCCACTGCCTGTTCACCCCGCTATCATCCAGAAGGCGAGGTCAGTACAGGTGCATCAAAGCTGGGACCGAGAGACTGAAAAACAGCTTCTATCTCAAGGCCATCAGACTGTTAAACAGCCACCACTAACATTGAGTGGCTGCTGCCAACACACTGACACTGACTCAACTCCAACCACTTTAATAATGGGAATTGATGGGAAATGATGTAAATATATCACTAGCCACTTTAAACAATGCTACCTTATATAATGTTACTTACCCTACATTATTCATCTCATATGCATACGTATATACTGTACTCTATATCATCGACTGTATCCTTATGTAATACATGTATCACTAGCCACTTTAACTATGCCACTTTGTTTACATACTCATCTCATATGTATATACTGTACTCGATACCATCTACTGTATCTTGCCTATGCTGCTCTGTACCATCACTCATTCATATATCCTTATGTACATATTCTTTATCCCCTTACACTGTGTACAAGACAGTAGTTTTGGAATTGTTAGTTAGATTACTTGTTGGTTATTACTGCATTGTCGGAACTAGAAGCACAAGCATTTCGCTACACTCGCATTAACATCTGCTAACCATGTGTATGTGACAAATAAAATTTGATTTGATTTGATTTGATTTAAAAAGATGAGAGAGGCCTGTAATTTTCATCATAGGTACACTTCAACTATGACAGACAAAATGAGAACAAAAATCCAGAAAATCACATTGTAGGATTTTTCTGAGTCTGGCAGCGCAACAAATCCAATGGCGAAATTGAAAGTGCTCCGCACACGCCAGCAAAAAGGTTCCTCCAGGTACCCTTCGCTACATTGAAAAATTAAAGGTTACTACAAGAATCCCTCAACCAACCAAAGGTACATTGACTGCAATGGTTCTTCAGGGAACTCCAGGGTTCATTGAGAATGTCCAGGGTTCCCTGAGTCACCCCTAATTCTAAGTGTAAGGTGCAAAAAAGTGAACTATAACCTATATTCAGCCAAACAGCGTAACATAAATGATAGGATTATGTATTATGTGTCTTAAATATGCATTTTGCTCATTTGGTCATTGGAGTCACAGTAGGATGTGGATGTACTTGATCTTGTCGGTCTTGATCTCGTGGCCACTCGAGACCACATAACTGTGGTCTTGTTCTCATCAGGGTCAAACTCAATGTTCCCAACTTGGGGAGGGCTACGAGTTATGAATGCAACATTGTTAGGATCAACAAGTAGTTTACTTAAGGATTAATCAATTCCCTCTTTTCTCACAGTAGCAATTCATTATGTATATTTTTTTAAGAGAATTAATTAGGGGTGACTCGGGGAACCCTCCCTCTTGAAGAGGTAATATAAATGCAAGCACACTCATCTGTCATCAAGCCAGTTTGGGAAACCACTGTGAAAGGCAAGTACAAAAGGTATAGAGGTATAGATGTAGTATTGAAATTCTGTGAAATGCAGTATGATTTTAATTTGTTTTGTATTGCTAATGAAGTTAATGAAATAACGTTATTTCAGGTCAACTACAGTCATTATGGCAATCTATCTGTGATTTGTTTAATTTCTTTTAAACAATGCTATGATTGAAACATGCTAATCTTTTTTATTTCCGCATCAAACATCAACATTGAAATTGAGGGAGATATGGACAACATATCATCGATAATAATGTTCACATTTTCAGGGCTGGATGAATCTTGGACAAATAGATTAATAATATTTGTTTTTACCCTCCTGGGATTTATTTTGACACTTGTTCTTAATTTGACCTTGATTGTGATTATAATTTTACACAGAACTCTCCATGAGCCCATGTATATTTTCTTGTGTAACTTGTGCATTAACGGGCTGTATGGATCCACTGGTTTCTACCCTGCATTCTTGTATACACTGACAGGATCAAATATGATCTCACTCAGTAATTGTGTTCTCCAGATATTTGTGATCATGACATATTCCTTATGTGAATTTACTAATTTAACTGTGATGGCTCTTCACAGGTACATGGCAATATGTAGACCTCTGCATTATCAAACTGTCATGACAAGAGTAACCATCTGCAAGTTGCTCATTTTCATTTGGCTGTTTCCCTGTGGTACAACAGGAGTGTCCATTTCAATAATGCTCAGGTATCCTCTTTGTGGATCACACATAGACCGACTCTTTTGTCAAAACTGGGCATTGATAGAAAGACTTGCTTGCCAAGAGGACATTGTTAAACATATTGCCAATGGGTCTTTCTTTGTGTGGTTTAATTTACTGGTAGCATTTCTTATTTTCTCATATGTAAAAATTATTGTTGCTTGTTGGCATTCCCCAAAAAATCAACACAAATGTATGTCTACTTGTTTGCCTCATTTAATAGCCCTTGTCAACTTTATCATTTTAACAATATTTGATGCTCTGTTTGGATCCAGGGATGGTCCAAAGGTATTAGGAAAGCTCATGTCGGTTGCTATTATTGTCATCCCTCCATTTATCAATCCCATTATATATGGTGTCAAACTAACTCCTATCAGGACACAGATAAAAAAACTTTTTCAGCAGATACAGAGTTAAATACTTGTAGTGTTATATTGATCATTAAACATGAATTGGTTATTGCTTATTAGTTATATTCTTTGTTTTCTGTTTCTCCCTCACACCGTTAGTTAAGCTGTTAAAAACAATAGAATCAGAGCTAAAATAACACCGCCAAAAAACATGGATTGAAATGACTAATGGAGTGAACTTATTTGAGCTATTCTACCTCTAATCTGAAGTATTCTTGTAAAGAGTCAGCTTGTACAGCACTGCAAATTTAATAACAAATTTAAATGGGCCATTCTGGATGCATATTTAGTAGGGGAATTTGTTTATTCAATAATACATTTTGCTCTGTTTCCACTTACTGTGTATGGAACACAGGATCTATTTATCAGCCCATGTAAAAAGAAAACTGAGTTGATAAAAACAAAAGCTAGATGCTAAGACATGCTGGTTGCTAAGTTAACCTTTATTTAACTTATTTAACTTCTTATTTACAATGACGGCCTACCCCGGCCAAACCCGGACGACTCAAACCCAAGAGAAAACCTCAAACCATAAGAACAGCTCAAGAAGCAGAACTAGTACAATGCGGCCCTAGTAGTCCTACCTTCCATACAGGCATGTCTTTACAAACCTTAACTATGTGATCCATCAGAAGGCAGCGTACATTTATGGAGGTTTACTGTAATGTGATAATGTTATGCATTATGCAAATTTCAGCGATGCAAAAAACCTCACCTACAGTATGTAGAAGTTTGAAGGTCTCTCACTGCTATTGAAACATATGGCCTAAAAGGGCAGACAGCAGAGGTCAAAGACTTGTGGGACTATATATGTTCTGCAAATATAGAATAAGTATATTTGATATTAACAACATACATTGAAGATACGTGTGATTTCAGGCTAACATTGCTGCCTCTCACAGAGAGAAAAACATTCCCTGGAAATTGTTAACAAATGGACTAAAGCATTTTTTAGATCAGGTGAAAACAATTTTTGCTCTCGAGCTCCTGTCCTGTGATGCTACTGCATCATGAGTAGCCTACTCTTTACAGGGAAGCAGTTTTACTAAATGTGATTAGGAACAGTATGTCTATTCAGACGTCCACATAATTCCATCCTGAGCTTTTCTCACAGTGACCATAGCGTTCCTTATTAAAGTCACTCCTCCCTCAAGACCAACATACAAAACAGGCCACGACTAAAGTTCAGTTCTGTGTTAAAGACGGAGTAGTAACATAATCCTCTTCAGCAGCTAGAATGTCTTGTCAACGTGTGCTCTTCCTGGTGCTCCTGGTTTTCCTATCACTTAATAGTAAGTCTGGATTCAATTTGTGTTTACATGTCTAATGAAAATAGCACTTCTAAATTAAACGGTGATATGAATGCATTGGCATTCAATAGTTACATCTAAGTTGCATGTAATACAGTATATGTAATATGTTTATTGTTTTATTGATTCCAATTTGTACTCCTTTTGGTTCTAACTATAGTTGTGCAGAATGAGGCTGCATCATTTCCCTTCTCTTGCCCCACCCTGAGTGGAGTCTGTCGAAAAGTTTGCCTACCAACAGAGATGTTCTTTGGACCACTTGGCTGTGGAAAGGGATTCTTGTAAGTTTATATTTCAACAGTTCCACATCAAGTAAATGTACTACATAATGGGACACACTTTCCTTTGGAATATGTGGATTTACTAATCCATTATTTTATTTTCAGGTGCTGTGTTTCTCATTTCTTATGACAACTGAGTAGTTCCTAGATCAGTTCTGATCATTAACATCTTATGTCCCTCCACCTGATATTGGGATTCTGTGGACTGCCTTCCATGACTTAACTGTGTATCTAACTACCTGTATATTTATTTGTTGCACTTTTCCATTTGTAACACCTTCAACTGCAGGGGTTAATGTAATCAAATTGGCAGTACTGAGTAAAAAAAAAAAAAAAATTAATTGCAAGAATCATATAGTAGAAAAGCAGCTTAGATGAAGGGGGTGGTGGATGGGATGATAAATACACTGGGAAAACAATGCAAGAAATGTGTGTATTAGTGTTCTCCTGTGAGGAGTGGAGGTTAAAAAAAAACTGTTATGTTACATTATGGTGGTATTATGTTATTCACCACTCTTGTTTGGAAGAATTTATCAAACTTAAAAGAGGGCAATCTTGGATTGCAACATCCATTTCTTGACTATTCATTTCATGATACAGCTCCTAGTGAAAGTCTATAAATCCCTTGCACAGCTTTCACATGGGGTATTTAAGCAGCTATCTGGTAGGTTTATGAAGATCTCCGAGAATAAGAGGTGTGTGTGTGTGGGGGGGGTGGTGGGAGGGGGGGTGGCTGCATCCTGCCCACAAATGCAATTGTATTTGTAACATGTGCCGAATACAACGTGTACACCTTAACGTGAAATGCTTACATACAACCCTTAACCAACAATGCAGACATAAAGTTAAGAAAATATTTACTAAATAGAGTAAAAGTTTAAAAAATATATCATAAGTAAGATAAGAAAATTACATAACAATAACATGGCTGTATACAGGACCAGGTTTATGCTCACTCTTTGGTGTGGTAGCCTTTCTGGGCTTTTGTTACTGCAATATTTTTTTTTCAGTGTCTCTTGTACAACGTTCCTGCAGGATTTTTGCCTTTTTGCTCTTTGGTGCAATAAATAAATAAATAAAAACAATAAACTTAAAGACGTCCTCCGGAGATTATTGAACATTTCCTGTTAAGCGATATCCCAAGTATAAATACATCAGTGTACACACACTAAAGAGTAAAAACATATGTTTTGCACAAATTTGTGTTTTTTAGACTGCAAACTTCAAGGAGTAGGGCATTCAAGGAGTTGGTCTGATGGTGCCCGCTGATGTCATCGGCCTCCCCCCTTGCTTGAGGAGCAAACCTCCCCCCACTTGTGCCATAATGTCATGAGGCAACTGGACCACCTATTGAGATGTGCCTCTTATTAAGTAAATCAGGTCATAAATTAGATGAAAAAGAGACTGGAGTAGGACTTTAAACTCCTGGTGCCTCAAATCCCTTCTTCCACTCCACCAACACCTTCCAGTTGTCAGTGCCATGTGTTTAAAGGTTGAAGCCCTAGGTCTCTTACTTACAGGTTTTCACGGCCCCTTTAGGATTGAATCCCTATGTAGCTGATGGTAGCCTACTGCTGGTCTGGAGGCTGCTACAGCCTATTACATGTGTCCAGCGCTGGGGTGTGGTTCAAGTACCTAATGCAGAGGGGCTGTCCATTAGCCAGTTAGATAGCATTTAGGGTTCATGACCCTAAACCAGCGAGCTAATTCCCCACCCTTACACTTGCAACATTATTCACCTGTCTAAATTCCCCCAGTGGTTCTGATGTGCGTGAACTTGCAAGATAGTTAAGCCTTTACCTTTAGCGAGGCCTAGGCATAGGCTACAACATGACATTTTATCAAAATACTTGCCAGCAATGACCTCATATTCTACCTCAAGTCAACTCATGCATGGGCTGACCCTTGAATCAAATCAAATTGTATTTGTCACATGCGCTGAATGCGTCTATACAATAGACCTTACAGTGAAATGCTTACTTACAAGCCTTTAACCAAAAATGCAGTTTTAAGAAAATAAAAGTGTAAATAAACTGAGGTAAAAAAAAATACAAAAATAATATTAATAATAATTAAAGAGCATCAATAAAATAACAGTAGGTAAGCTATGTACAGGGAGTACCGGGTCAGAGTCAATGAGCGGGGGCACAGGTTAGTCAAGGTAATTGAGGTAATATGTACATGTAGGTAGAGGTAAAGTGATTATGAATGGGCAATAAACACAGTACACATGCACCAAATGCAGAAAAATACATTTGCAACACACACACAGTAAAACTGGGCCTGAGCGTCCAGCTTACTCCCTGGACCTCCAGGTCTCCAAACTTACTTTCCCTTAGAGCCCTGCATGGGCATTAATTTGAATCCCTACCCATGCCCGCGACATTCTGGCCCTACCCTACCCAGGCCCAGATTGCGTCTGCCAAATTTAAAGGTAATGAACAGTCAAAATCATGTTTTTCATGAAATTGAATGATATTTTTTTATTTAACCTTTATTTAACTAGGCGAGTCAGTTAAGAACCAATCATTTTTTACAATGACAGCCTACCCCGGCCAAACCCTCCCCTAACCCAGACGGCGCTGCGCCAATTGTGCACAGCCCTATGGGACTTCCGATCACAGCTGGCTGTGATACAGCCTGGGATCAAACCAGGGTCTGTAGTGATGCATGTAGCACTGCGATGCAGTGCCTTAGACCGCTGCGCCACTCGTGAGACATATTTGGATGACAGCAGATCAAAGTATGATGCCTATCAGTTAAAAGCGTTGGGTCAGTAACCGAAAGGTCGCTGGTTTGAATATACAGGGGGTACCGGTACCGAGTCAATGTGTGGGGGTACAGGTTAGTCAAGGTAATTTGTACATGTAGGTAAGGGTAGAGTGACTATGTATAAATAATAAACAGCGAGTAGCAGCATTGTAAAAACAAATGGGGGGAGGGTCAATGTAAATAGTCTGGGTGGCCATTTTATTAATTGTTCAGCAGTCTTATCGCCTGGGGGTAGAAGCTGTTAAGGAGTCTTTTGGTCCTAGACTTGGCACTCCGGTACCGCTTGCTGTGCGGTAGCAGAGAGAACAGTCTATATGACTTGGGTGACTGGAGTCTTTGACAATTTTTGGGGGTTTCCTCTGACACCGCCTAGTATGTAGATCCTGGATGGCAGGAAGCTTGGCCCCAGTGATGTACTGGGCTGTACGCACTACCCTCTGTAGTGCCTTATGGTCAGATGCTGAGCAGTTGCCATACCAGGCAGTTATGCAACCGGTCAGGATGCTCTCGATGGTGCAGCTGTAGAACATTTTGAGGATCTGGGGACCCATGCCAATTCTTTCAGTCTCCTGAGGGGGAAAGGGTGTTGTCGTGCCCTCTTCACAACTGTCTTGGTATGTTTGGACCATGATAGTTTGTTGGTGATGTGGGAACCAAGGTACTTGAAACTCTCGACCCGCTCCACTACAACCCAGTTGATGTTAATGGGGGCCTGTTCGGCCTGCCTTTTCCTGTAGTCCCTTGATCAGCTCTTTTGCCTGGAGGCGACCGACCCTTTTGTACCTTTTAGTTCAGAGTTTCCCAAACTCGGTCATCGGTACCACAAGCAGTGCATGTTTAGTTGTTTTGTCTTAACACTGCACAGCTAATTCCAATTATCAAAGCTTGATGATTAGTTGATTATTTGAATCAGCTGTGCAGCGCTAGGGCAAAAACTTTGGAGTCCCGGGGACCAAGTTTAGGAAACCTTGCTTTAGTTTAAGCTGCTGCAGAAAAACAGTTAGTTCTGCGTTATCTACAGAAATGCAGTAATGGGTACTGGGTGACTGTTGAGTGCCATAAATTGTCTGTCCAATATCTAGTTCCGTAATGCCTGTAAATCTAAGTTGATCCTAATGGGGGCTGCTTTCCCCATTGTAGATGTAACATGCACCTTAATTGGGGAGAACGGGCTTGTGGTAATGACTGGAGCGGATTAGTGAAATGGTCTCCCCTCAGCAACCTCTTGTGATGCACGTCCCCAAACCTTGCTGGCCGTTTTCTGTTTTGGGAACTGGTAGCTAATAACCCAGTTGTGGAGTTAATTTCATCCATAAGCTTAAAGGGCTCCTGATTTGGCCTCTTTTCGTCAATGCTCATTAAAGGCACAGTCAACTTAGTGTATGTAAACGTCTGACCCACTGGAATTGTGATACAGGGAATTATAAGTGAAATAATCCGTCTGTAAACAATTGTTGGAAAAATGACTTGTGTCATGCACAAAGTAGATGTCCTAAACGACTTGCCAAAACTATAGTTTGTTAACAAAAAATTTGGAGTGGTTGAAAAATTAGTTTTAATGACTCCAACCTTAGTGTTTGTAAACTTCTGTCTACTAGCTCTCTAGAAATACTTTCCTTTGGATAGCTCACTTTCCATGCATGGCAGGACTAGTGTTGTTAATGAAGGTAGACCGTCTCTGATGTTGGCAACATTACAACCAGGACGGACTGTACTATTGGATGCAAAACTGCCGGCACATACAGATGCAGCTCTCATGCAATGCAATTATCTTTTTAATTGCCGTAACGTTAGTTAATAACAGCCAGAACATACATTCACATAGCTATGAGCTAGCATGTTGTAAACTGTAAAGTAAATAGCTAGATGTGTTATCTCCACTAGCTATACATCTTGTTATCGCATAACAAATGTATACAACAAAATATCTCATACATTGCATATTAGTCCACATCTTCTGACATCTGGCTCGTCGTTCTTGCACAGGAAGTGGAGAAGGGGAGACATTTTTCAGTGACACCAGATCACAACAAACAGTGAACAGCGAGGGGGAGAGAAAAATTACGGTTAGGGAGAAATTAACCATATGACCACTAGGTGTCAACGTATACGCACAGATCAATTTGATTTCAACAGTGCTTGATAGAGTCCACAAACTAGTTTGCTGCACTGGTGTAAAATGTAACTTTTGCATATGATTTATATATGAATTTATCTGGAAAATTTTCGAGAAAATTAATGGATCTGTTAAACATATACATGCATCTATGTATTTTCTCTGTAAACTGATTTGATAACTGATCTGCAATTCTGAGGTTAAGTGGGACTAACTAAATGAGAAATGGCATTCTAGGATATATGGAAATACAGCAGACTTTGTGGTATCAAATGCCTTCTTACACTTTAGGATGGGGGATGCAACCCACCTCATATGAAACCATTCCTGTAGACAAATTTACCTACCTGCTGAGTATAAAAAATATAGATTATATACCACAAAATAAATTGAATGGGCTTGTCATTCACACAGTAATGATGAAAAATCAAGTGCATTTAATCTAAATATGGGTATATGAGGACCCCTAGTGGTCACTGGGTTTTTCCCCTTTCCTTTGCAAAAAAAAAAACAATTAGAGATCGTATACAGTAGCTTGCAATGCAATGAGATATATTTGACCCCCGTATTTACTCTGCAACATTTATTGTCATTGACTCAAACAAAATATAATTGTATGAGCTATGCATATGTGTACCGGCATAGCCGCTGGAAGTAGGGGTGCAGCAACACCTGAATAATGATAATATATATTTTAAACTTGACAAAAATATATATTTTTTGAAAAATGTATTTTTTCACAAAAGTAGTGCACTGATATTAGCGGACCAATATAGATGGCTATAGCACAGGCAAAGAAAAAAAATCCCAGCATCTCTGGTAGCTGTATAATTAAGAATAGCATCTCGCAGGATCCAATTGTTGGAATTGTGAGCGTTGATGCCCTGTCCCTTTCTTTGCGAATGTCATTCTAATGGTTTCCAGAAAGAACAAAAGCCTGTCCTCAAACATTTACATCAAAATGCGCAAAGTTATGGGTAAAGACACAAAACATCCACATCAAATAAATATTTTTACTGCTCAAATAACATGGAAAACAACCACGTTTTGTGCAGTATTCATTTACCAACCTCACAAACCACTTAATGTAAATTTACATGACTGTATTGTACAGAAGTTTGTACCTGTAGACCAGTGGAGGCTGGTGGGAGTAGCTATAGGAGGACGGCTCATTGTAGTGGCAGGTATGGAATAAATGGAACGAAGTCAAACGTGGTTTCCATATTATGTTTGATGTGTTTGATACCTTTCCATTTATTCCATTACAACCCTTAAATTGAGCTTGTCCTCCTATAGCTCCTCCTACTATCCTCCACTGCTGTGGACTTTCCATCACCATGAAGAAAAACAATGCACAATACAGTAATTGAGTACATTGAGACATCAAGTGGTTTGTGATGATGTGAGTTTGTGGCTCAGTTGGCAGAGCATATAGCGCTTGCACTGCCTAGATTGGGGTGTTCAATTCCCACAGGGGACCAGTATGAAAATGTATGCACTCACTACTGTAAGTTGCTCTGGATAAGAGTGGCTAGTAAAATAAACCGTTTCAGTTTTCATATAGAGATAAGTTGCATTTTCAAATATTTCAAGAAACTGGAAAACATATCAAGCAAGTGTTTTCCACAATAATTATCAGATAACCTGTTTTGTACAGATAATTATCAGACTCAAAATACAAATGATATTAAACACTCAAATACATTTCATTTGAGTGTTTAATAGGCACTGGGCCTTTACTAGTCCTGTATTATTGGCCCCGCCATTCAGGGGTTGCCACTGTTCAGCTAAAAAAACTGGGTCTGTTTTCCATGTTATTTTGACATTAATATGTGACACATATCAGTTTGCAAACAATGTAAAAAAACAAACAAACATTGAATTAATAAAGCTGCATACTCTTTTTTGCTTTCTTGAGTAAGGCAGCCCCGAAATGCACGTGTTTCAGCATAGCTCAGTGCTTTCTGTGGTGGTGTGTTAACCAGCGTAAAATACAGAGCGTAGGGATTGGTAATGTTCTCTAGTTGCACTGTGATTGGCTTAGTGTTCTGTCACACATGGGGACACTACATCACTGCAAAATCTAAGGGGAGAGCTTGTCACACCCTGGTCAAAGTATTTTTGTGTTTATCTTTATTTATTTGGTCAGGCCAGGGTGTGGCATGGGTTTTTGTATGTGGTGTGTATGTATGGGGATTGTAGCTAGTGGGGTGTTCTAGCTAAGTCTATGGCTGTCTGAAGTGGTTCTCAATCAGAGGCAGGTGTTTATCGTTGTCTCTGATTGGGAACCATATTTAGGCAGCCATATTCTTTGAGTTTGTCGTGGGTGATTGTCCTTAGTGTCCTGATGTCATTGTTCTGTGTTAGGATACACAAGTATAGGCTGTTTCGGTTTTCATTAAGTTTATTGTTTTGGTAGTGTTTGTGTTTAGTGTGTTACTTCATTAAACATGGATTGCAATAGACACGCCGCATTTTGGTCCGACTCTCCTTCTCATCAAGAAAACCGTTACAGAATCACCCACCACAAAGGGACCAAGCAGCGTGTCAACAGGCAAGAACAGCCCAAAGTGGAGTACAGTATGGACTATACTTCTTGGGAGGAGATAGACAGGTGGGCGGTCGACCCAGGGAGAGTGCCGGAGCCCGCCTGGGATTCGATGGAGCAGTGCGCGGAAGGATATAGGAGAATGGAGTTTGCGAAGCAAGCAAGGCGGCGCGGATGGAGGCCCCATAGTCAGCCCCAAAAATGTATTGGGGGGGGGCTCAGGGAGAGTGTGGCAGAGTCAGGAGCCAGACCTGAGCCAACTCTCCCTGTTTATCGTGAGGAGCCAAGGAGGAGACCAGAACCAGAGCCGGTGTTGGAGGTGAGCGAAACAGAGACTGTGAAGGAGTTAATGGGGAAATTGGAGGAGAGAGAAATGAGGGAGTTGCTGTGTTGGTGTTTTAAACATGGAATTCGCCCGACGGAGCGTGTCGGGGATTTGATGGCACCTGGGTCAGCGCTCCATACTCGTCCTGAGGTGCGTGTTAGTCGGCTGGTGAAGATGGTGCCAGTCTCACGTACCAGGCCTCCTGTGCACCTCCCTAGCCTTGCACGTCCTGTGCCAGCACCGCTCTCAAGATCTCCAGTACGCCTTCACGGTCTAACCCATCCTGTGCCACCTCCACACCCCAGCCCTCCGGTAGCAGCTCCCCGCACCAGGCTTCCTGTGCGTGTCCTCGGCCCAGTACCACCAGTGCCAGCACCACGCATCAGGCCTACAGTGCGCCTCGCCTGTCCAGCGCTGTCGGAGCCCTCCTCCTCTCCAGCGCTGTCGGAGTCTCCCGCCTGTTTAGCGCTGTTAGAGCCTTCCTTCTCTACAGCGCTGCCGGAGTCTCCCGCCTGTTCAGAACTGCCAGTTAGCATAGAGCTGCCAGTTAGCATAGAGCTGCCAGTTAGCATAGAGCTGCCAGTTAGCATAGAGCTGCCAGTCTGCAAGGAGCTGCCAGTCTGCAAGGAGCTGCCAGTCTGCAAGGAGCTGCCAGTCTGCAAGGAGCTGCCAGTCTGCAAGGAGCTGCCAGAGCTGCCTGTCTGCAAGGAGCCGCCAGAGCTGCCAGTCTGCAAGGAGCCGCCAGAGCTGCCAGTCTGCAAGGAGCCGCCAGAGCTGCCAGTCTGCATGGAGCAGCCAGGGCCGCCAGTCAGCATGGAGCAGCCAGGGCCGCCAGTCAGCATGGAGCAGCCAGGGCCGCCAGTCAGCATGGAGCAGCCAGGGCCGCCAGTCAGCATGGAGCAGCCAGGGCCGCCAGTCAGCATGGAGCAGCCAGGGCCGCCAGTCAGCATGGAGCAGCCAGTCAGCATGGAGCAGCCAGTCAGCATGGAGCAGCCAGTCAGCATGGAGCAGCCAGTCAGCATGGAGCAGCCAGAGCAGCCAGTCAGCATGGAGCAGCCAGAGCAGCCAGTCAGCATGGAGCAGCCAGAGCAGCCAGTCAGCATGGAGCAGCCAGTCAGCATGGAGCAGCCAGAGCTGCCAGTCAGCATGGAGCAGCCAGAGCTGCCAGTCAGCATGGAGCAGCCAGAGCTGTCAGTCAGCATGGAGCAGCCAGTCAGCATGGAGCAGCCAGAGCTGCCAGTCGACCAGACTCTTCCAGATCTGCCAGTCGACCAGACTCTTCCAGATCTGCCAGTCGACCAGACTCTTCCAGATCTGCCAGTCGACCAGACTCTTCCAGATCTGCCAGTCGACCAGACTCTTCCAGATCTGCCAGTCGACCAGACTCTTCCAGATCTGCCAGTCGACCAGACTCTTCCAGATCTGCCAGTCGACCAGACTCTTCCAGATCTGCCAGTCGACCAGACTCTTCCAGATCTGCCAGTCGACCAGGATCTGCCAGTCAGCCAGGATCTGGTAGATTCATCAACCTGCCTGAGCTTCCTCTCACTCCTGAGCTTCCTCTCACTCCTGAGCTTCCTCTCACTCCTGAGCTTCCCCTCAGTTCCGAGCTGCCTCAGTCCCGAGCTGCCCCTCAGTCCCGATCTGCTCCTCAGTCCAGTGGGGTTCTGGGTGAGGACTACTAGGCCATGGTCGGCGGCGAGGGTGGACTATCCAGGGACGCGAGGAGAAGGGACTAAGACATTGATTGAGTGGGGTCCACGTCCCGCGCCGGAGCCGCCACCATGGACAGACGCCCACCCGGACCCTCCCTATTGTTTTGAGGTGCGTTCGGGAGTCCGCACCTTAGGGGGGGGGTTCTGTCACACCCTGGTTAAAGTATTTTTGTGTTTATCTTTATTTATTTGGTCAGGCCAGGGTGTGGCATGGGTTTTTGTATGTGGTGTGTATGTATGGGGATTGTAGCTAGTGGGGTGTTCTAGCTAAGTCTATGGCTGTCTGAAGTGGTTCTCAATCAGAGGCAGGTGTTTATCGTTGTCTCTGATTGGGAACCATATTTAGGCAGCCATATTCTTTGAGTTTGTCGTGGGTGATTGTCCTTAGTGTCCTGATGTCATTGTTCTGTGTTAGGATACACAAGTATAGGCTGTTTCGGTTTTCATTAAGTTTATTGTTTTGGTAGTGTTTGTGTTTAGTGTGTTACTTCATTAAACATGGATTGCAATAGACACGCCGCATTTTGGTCCGACTCTCCTTCTCATCAAGAAAACCGTTACAGAGCTCTAAAATTCAAGCCGTTGGGTGCTGCAATACAGTTACATTAGAAGTGCCCATCCAAGAAGGCTCAAGGTCATTGGTCACAGATAAAATTACGTCAAATCGCGTTATATGTACAGTATCTTTGACTGGACTGACATCATACTTTCTAAATCTCAGCTTGCAGTCATCATCAAGAATCAAGTCAACAATGTATTGGAAAATCCTTTTCAATCCTTGTCACATTTTCCTAAGTTTGTTTTATTCTCTGCTTTAGCACACTCTGCCAACCCGGATGTCTTAGCCGTGTCTGAATCCTGGCTTAGGAAGACCACCAATAACTCTGAAATCTCCATCCCTAACTACAACATTTTCAGACAAGATAGAACGGCCAAAGGGGGCGGTGTTGCAATCTACTGCAGAGATAGCCTGCAGAGTTCTGTCCTACTATCCAGGTCTGTACCCAAACAATTTGAACTTCTACTTTTAAAAATCCACCTCTCTACAAACAAGTCTCTTACCGTTGCTGCCTGCTATAGACCACCCTCTGCCCCCAGCTGTGCTCTGGATACCATATGCGAACTGATTGCCCCCCATCTATCTTCAGAGCTCGTGCTGCTAGGTGACCTAAACTGAATGTATCCACGATAAATGTCCCTTTTTCTCTCTCGCCATTTCCCCCACTCCCTTCTCCATCTCTGTGTAATAAGCCGTAATATCTTGTCAGTCCACTAGGGACCTTTGTCTCATGTAAGTGTGTATTCTGTGTTATTATTTAGTTAGTTAGTAAATAAATAATTATATACATTTGTGTAGTACTGAATAAGGCTCAAGGTTGGGGTTCTTGCGGATCCAAGAAGGTTACGACTGTTCAGAATGAGACTGATATGATTAATAAGTGACTGTTAGATATATAACTTATATATCCTCTAGAGTTGAATTTGGGAGATGGTAACTCGTTAAACAACTTCTTCCTTGGTGCCCCAAATCCTAATGAGTTAATTGTTACATTATTTATTTAAATCGTGTAAAAAATAAACATAGTTAGTGGATTAAATAAATAACAGTCATCAGATTAATGATAGTCACGTCACGACAGCATCATGAGGTTGTTACAACCTAGCCTATGAATTAAAGTTTACAACGTAGGTACACACAGGTTGAGAAAGAAATTAGAGGTGACAGACAGTGATACATTCAACATCGCCTTGCACACTCTTGCCTGCATCTAGTTTATCTAGGATGTAATCATTAGTCCAGCATTTGCAAACAAGAGTTTCTATTGGACAAATTCAGGTATTTTATCCCCATTTTGTTTGCTTCCGTTTAAGAAACTTTTTTCAACAGAACCAGTGGAATGGATGCACCCCTGATCACGTGTAAACACAGTTTACTTTCATAGCAGCCATGTTCAATTCCTTCTCGCATCAATGCCCTCTCCTCCTCTTACCTTTTCCCTTCGTTTGTGGATTTCAATGTGACCAGGCGAAAAAACCTTTCCAAGCCAAACCATGTCATAACCGCCACACACAGCCTACATCGTTGACCCCATATTAGCTAAAGTAACGTCCTAGTCAATATAGCTAATACAACTTATGCATTAGTAAACCCAATACAATCATGCAGTAACATTACAGTGTATAGTCAGTAAGCAGTTTGGCAGTTACACCGGTGGCAATAAATTAATAAAACCAAAAGCTGACCTTGAAGCTAACCTAGAGTTCCAGTGTTGGACAGTCATAGCCAACTAGCGAATATAGCATCCCTCTGTTTGAGTAGGCCAGCTAAGTAAGCTAAGTGTTTGAGTAGGCTGCATTTGCTAGCTAAGTGAAACTCTGAAAGGTTGGAGGACATCCTCCAAAATTTGTCATAATTACTGTGTAAGTCTATGGAAGGGGGTGGGAACCAAGAGCCTCCTAGGTTTTGTATTGAAGTCAATGTACCAAGGGGATGGAAGCTAGCTGCCCTCCGGCTACCCCATGGTGCTACCCTACAGAGGGCTGTTGAGGCTACTGTAGACCTTCATTGCAAAACAGTGTGTTTTAGTCAATTATTGGGTTACGTGAATATATTTAGTATAGTTTAATCTAAAAAGGATAACTTTGAAAAATATTTTCACATTTTTATTTTCATGAAATTCACTGAGGCTGAATGACCTCCTCTGAGGAGCCGTCACTGGTTGACCTAAGTTCTCAACTACAATAAGGCCCGAGCCAGGAAGGTAACGCTAGATGCAAAGGTCAGAGAGATATAGTAGTTACCCTCTCAAACTCTTCAATTGCCACCATTTCCATGGCTACAGAGGACACAGAGGGCACATGGCTCCTTGTTCCATCCCTCCAGTTTCATCAGCGTTACATCAGTGCTGTCTGACGGTAGGTCATTACAGGTCTGTCCTCATCTGCTCACACTATCCCCCAGACATCAGCCACAGAGGGCTCCATTTGGGTTGGAGTGTCCTTTGCGTCTCATCAGTGTGTGGCCTTTAATTGCTTTCCAGGGGATGAAAGTATCAAGTGGATAATGACCTCTAATAGACATGTTTATGACCTCTGATAAACATGTTTACCCATGTGCAGTTATGTGCAGTTTGTCAGCGATATCCCAGAAGGTACTGGGAACACTCCAGAATGTCCACAATATCAGATAGAATTGGATAACAACATCTATAGTTTTAAAGTTCTAACTATAAAGTGACACACTCTTCATAATGATACTGTCTATATGTCATCTGTCAATTAATTTCAACAACAGAGAAATGCTTACTCACATAGAAAATATGATCTTTAACAATTCCATTGGCACTTCAAAAGGAAATTCTGTTGCACCCATTTCCTACCGATATATGTTGTCATTTAGGCACAGTTTCGTTGAAACTACTGTACACTCTTAGAAGTAAAGGAGCCTCAAATAACTTTTCTGGGTTCAGAAGATTGCCACTGTGGAGGTACCTTTTCAGGTAAAAAAAAAAGTTTGCTAGAGGAAGCCCTCTGAAAAAACGTAATGTTGCCTATAAAATAATGCCTAAAATAGTTATTACCTGAAAATGCATTTATTTCAATGTAATTGAATATTCATGTATGGACATACATTCATTTGTTAAAATATGACATCAGTCCTCATTTAACAATGTTAACCACCTATAAAATATGTAATTGCTGGTATGACCCTCTTTTGATTTCCAAACCACCTGTTAGAGCTCTGTTATTTCCAAAATAAATATGTATATATGTATAAAATAAATATATAATTAAAAGTTCTTATTTGAATTGTGATTAATAGGAATTTAAGCGTAAATAATGTTTTCAACACGTTTTTCAAGAATAGACAGTTAAACCATTAAAACAGGAGGCTGAAGTCATTCAAATCAAATCAAATGTTATTTGTTACATGCTTCGTAAAACAACAGGTGTAGACAACAGTGAAATGGTTACTTACAGGTCCTTTTCCAACAATGCAGAGTTAAAGGAAAAGATAAAGTGACACAAGAAATAAATACACAGTGAATAATGAATAACAATAACGAGTAAAAAATAACATGGCTATATACAGGGAGAACCAGTACCTAGTCGATGTGCAGGGGTACGAGGTAATTGAGGTAGCTACAGTATTTACATTTAAGTGATAATGCCTAAGAAGCCGGAGTTTGGAGAATATATTGGCACGCTAGTTGTTAGGCCCGAGACGAACTTATGCACCAGGTAATAGATAAAGCATATTGCGTTCATCATTTCGCCCGTTAGATCATTTTTCATTATGAAGCTTTTTCATTGTGAAACTTACTGGTACTAGTTATGTTTTGAGTTAGTCATGTGTTTGTTCATAAAGAAGCACAATTAACAAAATTGTAGCTTTGTGAGGTGAGTCATCTCTGCAGTGCAACTTAAGTGAGGTGATTTTTATTTTATTTAACTAGGCAAGTCAGTTAAGAACAAATTCTTATTTTCAATGACGGCCTAGGAACAGTGGGTTAACTGCCTGTTCAGGGGCAGAACGACAGATTTGTACCTTGTCAGCTCGGGGGTTTGAATTTGCCACAATCCGGTTACTAGTGCAACACTCTAACCACTAGGCTACCCTGCCACCCCAGATGATCTTCAGATCCACAGACTCCATCGGTTCAAAGGGGGCCGCACGCAACACCTCCAAAACCAAAGTCAACTCCATAGTGGACGCAATAGGTCTCAAAACCAACCTGAGATGGCACACACACCGCCAGGGGAAGAGCCCATGGTAGGGTTTGGCGGTATTAAGATAATAGTTGTTTTGTGTGTGCTGCAAACTGTGTTTTGAGATACTTGCATGATTTTATGAGCTGGGTTGCCTGATCAAGTTACACTTGTATGAAATTCACTACTAATGTTTGCCAGCTATATATCTTGTAACTATTAAGTTAACTATCTAAGATGTGCCAAATACATTTTCTCCAGCTGGGTTTTACTAATTTGCTAACGTTAGCTAAGTGGCTAACGTTAGCTTGCAAGATCAAGCTTCTTGGTAACAGCAGCATAGACAGACCCCTCCTGGATTAAGAATAGTTGTTTTGTGTTTGCTGCAAACTGTGTTTTGAGATACTTGCATGACTTTATGAGCTGGGTTGCCTGTCCTAGTAGTAAATGTTTGCATGTGCTCATTAGCATTTATCTAGCATCTGCTATGAGAATCCCTTAGTAATTGTTAGCATTTTGTTAGTGATGTTTTTTGTGCCTTTTTTACACTTGAAAAAATAATTGCTCCGCTTGTGTGCACTACCTGTAATTCCATATATCCCGGGATGGCAGAGGCACAGTATGAAGGTATGTAAATCTGGATACCACCAAACCCTACCATGGGCTCTTCCCCTGGCGGTGTGTGTGCCATCTCAGGTTGGTTTTGAGACCTATTGCGTCCACTTTGGAGTTGGCTTTGGTTTTGGATGTGTTGCGTGCGGCCCCCTTTGAACCGATGGAGTCTGTGGATCTGAAGATCATCTCCTACAAGATGGTCCTGCTCATGGCTTTTGCCTTGGCTCAACAAGTTGGAGATCTCCATGCGTTTTCTGTTCATCCCTCCTGAATGAAGTTTGCCCTTGGAAACTCTAAGGTGAAATTGCGTCCTAATGCAGCCTTCGCCAATAAGGTCATTACTATGTCCTTCAGATCTCTAGCTTTTAAACCTTTTCCCTATTCGCCTCCTCCATTTGCTTCTGGGGAGCAGCCGAGGTTACATGCCTGGTGTCTGGTATGAGCGTTATGCATGTACATTGAGCGGACCAGGGGTGTCATTGTCTGTTTTGCTAATCTGGCTTGTGGTAGAGCGCTTTCTAAAGCAGGGTGAACACCACACATTTTTAGCCAGAGTAAATCCGGAGTAAAACGTAACAGATTTGCGGTTGATGGCTGAAAATCAATTAAATCAAATAGTAACACAAGAAATTCACATAACAATAATGAGGCTATATACAGGGGGTACCGGTATCGAGTCAATGTGTGGGGGTACAGGTTAGTCGAGGTAATTTATAAAGTGACTATGCATAGATAATAAACAGTGAGTAGCAGCAGGGTAAAAACAAAAACAAAACGGTGGGGAAGGGTCAATGTAAATAGTCTGGGTGGCCGTTTGATTAATTGTTCAGCAGTCTTAAGCTGTTAAGGAGCCTTTTGGTCCTAGACTTGGCACTCCGGTACTGCTTGCTGTGCAGTAGCAGAGAGAACAGTCTATGACTTGGGTGACTGGAGTATTTGATAATTCAAAACAGTCCTGGTGCGGGGCATCCGTGTCATCTGACCACTTCCGTATTGAGCTAGTCACTGGAACTTCCTGCTTTAGTTTTTGCTTGTAAGCAGAAATTAGGAGGATATAATTATGGTCAGATTTGCCAAATGGAAGGCGAGGGCGAGCTTTGTATGCGTCTCTGTGTGTGGAGTAAAGGTGGTCTAGAATTTTTTCCCCTCTGGTTGCACATGTGATATGCTGGTAGAAATGAGGTATAACAGATTTAAGTTTGCCTGCATTAAGTCCCTGGCCACTAGGAACGCCGCTTCTGGATGAGCATTTTCTTTTTTGCTTATGGCCTTATACAGCTTTTTGAGTGCGGTCTTAGTGTCAGCATCAGTTTGTGGTGGTAAATAGACAGCTACGAATAATATAGATGAGAACTCTCTTGGCAGATAGTGTGGTCTACAGCTTATTATGAGGTATTCGACCTCAGGCGAGCAATACCTCGAGACTTCTTTAATATTAGACATTGCGCACCAGCAGCTATTGACAAATATACACACACCCCCGCTCCTTGTCTTCCCAGACGTAGCTGCTCTGTCTTGCCGATACATGGAGAAGCGAGCCAGCTCTATATTATCCATGTCGTCATTCAGCCACGTCTCTGTGAAACACAAGATATTACAGTTCATAATGTTCCGTTGGTAGGATAGTCTTAATAATCATAGATCATCTGGTTTGTTTTCGAATGATTGCACAAATGATTGCCAGCCAATAATCCCGAGGGTGGTGTTGGTTTACCTATTCGTCAGCAAATTCTTACAAGGCACCCCGCCCTCCTTCCCCTTTTTCTCTGTCTTTTCTTCACACTGATGTGAAGAAAAGTGGGAATATCCATGTAACATCAGCTTGGCTGAATGCGGCTGTGCCCAGGTCGTCTGTAAAAAAAAAAAGGCAAGTGGACATAGAGCCCACATCGTCATCCAAACTTGAGTCCTGTGTAATAACGAAGGAGACCGAGATATCAGACAGCTTCACAGTATATTGCCATGCTGCGAGGATAGCTCGATGTGATCCGACCAGAAGCCCAGATCCACCCCCGTATCCTGCAATTCAGATTCTGCCGAGATACAGGCATCCAGGGGAGGAAAGTAATCTTCAGTCCCACCAAGCCTTCTAAGGAAGGCTACGCACCTCTCTTGTACGAGCTGGTTTGATCCAGGGAAGCCTGACCATGCACCCAGCAGAGAAATAGAAGACTACACTTGTGAGTATGATTCAAAGGCATGGTGAAACCACATGACTGTGGGCAAGGTTGTGAACACGAACCCGGCATAGCAGCCTTCGTCGACTCGTTCGTGTTAGTCATCTTACTTACAACCAGTAAGTTAAACAGGCAGAAGAATAAAAAACAATTGGTAAGGAACTTCACAAAACTAGTTACCAAACTTTAACACACAACATCCAGAAAGACGAGCACACCTTCCTTAAGTGGGACTGTTAAGTTGCAGTAAAGTCTGATACATTCTGCTTTTACAATGTTTGTTTTTTAAGAAATGCATATGAATTGTTCTGGTCAGCTGTTGGTGAAGAGCGGAAGAAATGAAGAAAGAAATTCCTGACTCAGTGTTCATTGGCCTTGTCAGGTGGGATTCTAATGTTCTTCAGTAAGCATACTCCCCATAGCTGTTTTTGTCCCGAGCTGACCAACTGAAAGAGCACACATTAATTTCAATGTAATAGAAAATTCATATTTTGATATATTAAATTACCATAATTTGTAGATTTGTTTACATACCCTACATTTCTCATCTCATATGTGCATACTGTACTCGATACCATCTACTGCATCTTGCCTATGCCGTTCTGTACCATCACTCATTCATGCATCTTTATGTACATATTCTTTATCCCTTTACACTTGTGTGTACAAGGTAGTAGTTTTGGAATTGTTAGGTTAGATTACTCGTTGGTTATTACTGCATTGTCGGAACTAGAAGCACAAGTATTTTGCTACACTCGCATTAACATCTGCTATCCATGTGTATGTGACGAATACATTTGATTTGATTTTATTTGCGGAGATAAGCAATGTGTCTCCAGTGCGCATCCACTGGATGTGCCTGCTCCTCGTGCTCGTCCGGAGGTGCTTGGCACCAGCCCGGTACCACCAGTGCCGGCCCCACGCACCAAGCTTCCGGCGACAGTTCCCAGTCCACAGCTTCCGGCAACAGTTCCCAGTCCAGAGCTTCCGGCGACAGTTCCCACCTCCAACGACGGTCCACAGTCCGGAACCTCCAGTGATGGTCCATAGTCCGTAGCCTCCAGTGATGATCCACGGCCCTGAGCCTCCAGTGATGATCCACGGTCCGGAGCCTCCAGTGATGATCCAAGGTCCGGAGCCTCCAGTGACGATCCAAGGTCCGGATTCTCCAGCGTCGGTCTGCAGTCCAGACTCTCCAGGGACGGTCTGCAGTCCAGAGCCTCTAGCGACGGTCTGAGGTCCAGAGCCTCCAGCGACGGTCTGCGGTCCAGAGCCTCCGGCAACAATCCGCGGTCCGTTTCCACGGAAGCTGAGGGATCAGCGAGCGGAGCGGGGTCTACGTCCTGAACCGGAGCCGCCACCGAGGCTAGATGCCCACCCGGACCCTCCACCATGGAGTCAGGTTTTGCGGCCTGAGTCCGCACCTTTGGAGGGGTGGTACTGTCACGCCCTGACCTTCAGAGAGCCTTTTTATTTCCCTATTTGGTTAGATCGGTGTGTGATTTGGGTGGGCATTCTAGTTTTCCTATTTCTTTGTTTGGCCTGGTATGGTTCCCAATCAGAGGCAGCTGTCTATCGCTGTGTAGCCTGCAGAACTTTTACGTTTGTTCAGTGTTCGTTTTTAAATAAAGGAAGATGTTCGCCTATCACGCTGCATCTTGGTCTAATTAATCCAACGAACGTAACAGAAAGCTCTTAGAGACTTACTCAGAAAGACTCCCATGTGTAATCGCTGCCAAACGTCATTCTAACATGTATTGACTCAGGGGTTGAATACTTATTGAATCAAGATATGTTACCTTTTTATGATTTTTTTCAAAATTTTCACATTTTTCTTCCACTTTGACATTAGAGTATTTTCTGTAGGTCGTTGACAAAAAAGACAATTAAATTAATGTTAATCTCACTTCGTAGCACCACAAAATCTGGAAAAAGTCAGGGTGTGTGAATACTTTGATGTTACAGTATCTGTTTTACCGTTTAGTGGGGAATGTCCCCCATTTGAAGGTATCATAAGTATTTGGACAAATTCATTTACAGTGTATTGAATTTTGATCCCATATTGCGCAATGACTACATCATGCTTGTGACAACAAACATGTTGGATGCATTTGCAGTTTGTTTTGGTTTTGTTTCGAATTATGTTGTGCCCAATAAAAATGAATGGTACATAATATATTGTGTCATTTTGGGGCACGTTTATTGTCAATAAGAATATAATATGTTTCTAAACATTTCTGCATTAATGTGGATGCTGCCATGATTATGGATAATCATGAATTAATTGTGAATAATGATGAGTGAGAAAGTTAGAGAAATAAATATCATACCTCACCCAAAACATTGGGGCAGCAAGAAGCAAAAGGTCACTGGTTCGAATCCCCAGGCCGACTAGGTGAACATCTTCAAGGCACTTAACCCTAATTGCTCCTGTAAGTCGCTCTGGATGTGCTAAAATGTACATGCACTGTAAGTGTTCAGAAATGTACATTTTACGAAACATATTCGATAGAGTTGGACTTTAGAAATCCAGACTGTAGGTCATAAACTGCACGTGGTAGGAATGAATGAAAGTCACCTGCATCATTTCTGTCGCTGGTTCTGCGTAAAAGGGGCAGTCTGCTGTTCAAACAATAACAAAGCCGCCACCGCATTTCTGATTTGGTAAACAGCAGAGGAATTCCGTCTGGAGAATTATCAAATTCATAGACAGAGCTATGGATGCAAGGACTGACTGCCATAAGATCAATATTTTAGTTTGAACCTTGTTTTGAGGCAATACAGTGTTTGTTTACAAACAATGCAGTAAAAAAAAAACATGTTATGGGTTCTGATTGGGTAAGACAGTTGAACTAAGCTCATGAGGCATTTATAAGTGATGTTCTTCAAAAGAAAAAAGGTATATATAATCAGTAATATAAATGTCCAAAAATGGATGTAACAATTGCAGATTGACCCTTTTTATGTGATTGTAAAAAATGTCTATAAAAGCAGTGCAAATTCTTTTACAATTGTGCAACAAGCTAGGATAAAAAAATATAGGAAACAAATGACTTAAACTCGAACTAAAAGGTACGCCTGTGTTGTTGTACGTATTACACAGTTAAATGTTGAACAAATCTGCCCACATCATTTGTTAATTTGTTTTGGAAAACCATTGTAATTGACATGGGCTGTCTAGGGACATGCAAATTACAGCTGGTGTACTGTGGGATGGTACTTGTCAGTAAAATGTGCAAGACAAATAGGTGACATCACCATGTTCTGACCTTATACTCCCATCATGCACATCACCATGTTGTTGTTTTTTACCTTGTGATTCCCATCATGTAGTCTACAAAAGCCGTGCGCAAAAATATCATAATGTTATACTTCTGGCAACCTGGAGAAGAGTGTTTGGCTTGGATAGATAGGGACTCTCAGAAACAGGTAAATCAGATTAACAATGATGTTTTATTTATTTGTGAATATTCTGAATATCTGTTTGTTTTCTACTGAAATAGTTCATTTTAAAAGGCCTTCATTGTATGAATTTGTGTTGATGTATTCACTTTTTATCTGTTTGATTTAGTTACGATCATTTCATCTTAATCAACAGTGGGGCTTCACTGGGGCCATTAAATTGTATTAAGGATTTTCTTTCCAGTTGCAACCCGAAACAGAACTTCCAGTTTTCACACTGATTAAGGAAATTTAAAGGGATTTTCATAACATCACGTCTCATCATTGGTGTGCCGTGAAGACCACCTGACCTGATTTGACAGGAGATCAGATTTAAAGAGTTCATAAGCTCTTCAATTCAGGTCATACAACTGGTGGGGAGATACAAGTACAAAGGTGAATGATTTTAATGTTTCCCATGTTTAATTTCTGTCTACAAAATGATGCTACAGGGTAGAAATTGCAAGAGCTCAATTTTTTTTATATATTTACTCACACACTGTTTAATACTCACACAAACAATATAGATTTGTTTGCTAACTAATAGTACCATTTAGAGACCTATGCTGAATGTGAACTTGTCACAATTCTGTCTTATGACCCAAAGTCTGAAAAACCTCATATAACCCCAATAAGATAGTAACAGTAACTGTCTTTAATGGTGTACATGAAGGGTAATTCACCAATGTTATGATTTGAGTCATGAGAAAATACAACAAGAATTATTGTCATCAACTATACCTATCAAAATCCCTTCTTACTATATCATAAAAATGATATATGTTTAACACATGATCTTTCACAGGTTAATAATACAAAAAGAAAGGTGACAAAAATATATATTTGTTTTTAGCCTCAAATGTTTTGTCAATTAAACCCCCCAAAATGTATGGTTTAACAATAAAAATACAAATATGTTTAGGCATGAGAGATATAACCATGGATCATACTATTGAATAACAGTAGTTTCTCATTTGAGTTATGTATGCCTGTTACAACTGACCTGTGAAACAATTGTCCCCAGTCTCCCCTACTTATTATAGACATTTCACATATAGCATATAATACAAATTAAAAACAAGACATTTATGGTGATGGAAAATTTGTTAAATTTAGGACATTACCTCTAACATCTAAGCATTTATTTTCTTACAGTATTTGAATAAATACATTTCAGGTGATGGAAAATTCATCCACAGTATCATCCATCATACTGTCTGCATACTTTGGAATGGAGGATCTTAAGTATTTGTACTTCAGCATTTTCCTTATTTTGTACATTGCAATTGTTGCTGAAAATGTCATTATAATTGGAGTAATCTACACTGAGAAAACATTGCATCAACCAATGTATTTCCTGGTGTGTAACTTGGCAGTAAATGGTCTCTATGGTAGCACTGCGTTGCTGCCAGCACTGTTGAAAAATTTAGCTTCCCACCCTAGTGAGATATCTCTAGCCAGCTGTCGAACACAGATCTATTGTATACATACATATGCTATTGTTGAATTTACAATTTTAGGAGTGATGTCTTATGATAGGTATGTTGCTATATGCCATCCACTGCGGTATCATACCATCATGTCTCTGACAAAAGTGTATAAACTTGTAGCATTCACCTGGATTTACCCTTTGGTAGCATTTCTCATCTTTTTCATTATAACTCTTCAACTGAGATTTTGTGATAAAACTATAGATAAATTGTACTGCATCAATTACTCACTTATAAAGCTCTCCTGTACAAATACGTCTGTTGTGAACATAATAGGATTAATGTCTGTGGTTTTGTATAGTGTACCACAGTTAGTTATGATACTTTACTCATATGCACATGTCCTGAGAGTCTGTGCATTATCTTCCAAAGAATCCAAACTCAAAGCACTGCGAACTTGCACTCCACACCTGTTTGCTATTATCAACTACGTTGTGGGTTGCTACTTTGAAATATTGCAAAGCCGATTTGACACAAGTCATTTACCTTACAGAACTCAAGTGTTTATGTCACTTTACTTTTTGATATTCCCTCCCATTCTTAATCCAGCAATCTATGGGTTAAGTATTCAAGCCATAAGAGTGAAGCTGTTGAAACTTTGTTATAATAAGAATAGGATATTGTCAATACAGTAGCCAGGGCTGTTGATTTGATTTCCATTGTACATGTTTCTCTATTTATCTATAATGTTTGTATTGTGTTGAAGTAATAGTATAGATTACACTGGTTGTACATATAACATAGATATTATATATCTAACAATCTATGAAATGTAAGAAACTGCAGAACATCTTCTTAATGCTGTTTTATAATAAAATACATAATCATGGAATGACATTTTTCTTTTGAAGGAGATGGCTCAAGGGTGATGTTGGAGTGTGTAAACACATGGTTGCCAATCGATTTCCTTTTGCGTAAACTTAAGCCAATTACAAACTCTAACCTTAACCAATTCTGATAATTTATTCGAGGCCTGAGAGGTTTTGCCCTCAAGGAAAAGCTGTGCCAGAGCTGCCCTTAAAAATGTTAATGAAAAAGCCTTTAGTTGATCATTTATATGCAACGTGTCTTTGGCATCATTAAACTGAAGACTGTAATTTTATCAAACCAATTCTCTGTAACTATTATTACGTGATTAAACTAATCATGTAAATGTTATTAACTAGGAAGTCGGAGCACAAAGGAAAATCTTCAGATTACAAAGTTATACTTTTCCTAATATAAAACTCTTCAGATATTTTAATATCTGATCAATTATTCTTTACCTCACATTAGTCTAATTCCGAACGTGTAAATCGTTGGTTATCTGCACGAACCCAGCCTGCACTATGAATCATCCATACATCAATTGTCTTAATCATTTATTTGAAATGATAGGTGATGTTCCCTAGTGGGCTAAGCCGATATGGCGACTTGGTAGACAAAGTGAAGTGGGTGTGGACTGAGAAGGGCGCGAAAGACAAAAATCCCTACACAGTTAATAATTACATTGATTGAAATGCTAATCCTTTGCCCATGAACGCTCACTCATTCGGGAATATTGCAATCAATATATATTTACACTCAGTGTGTCGTCGTGATCTCTGTTGGAATTGTCCGTCTTTCTGTTGGAAAGTTCATGTGATCAATCTGCTCCCATGAAGTCTCGTAGTTAGAATGGATACTTCAGAGTCTCATTCAGAAATGTTCTTATAGAATAGATGTTTCGGCGGTTGTCGGTCTTCGCATTCAATGGTACATAATTCCTAGCTGCAGACTAGTAATTAGTATTGAAGAGTTGCTCTTTTTCTGTCGGAATCGATAGTCTCAGAGTTTCAACAACCATTACAACCATAGCTTATACTGAGATTCTTGTGGTCTCTACTCAAACTTTAGACCCCTCGATGCTCGAGGTACACGTGGTCTGAAGGGGATTTCTTCAGGTGAGGGTTATTTATATTCGTAACAGTAGAAAAGGGCTGCCCCATGACACCAGATCGATGTCTGTGCTCATGGGGGCGGGCCAATCACTTTGTTAAACGTTAAACAGAAATACAATTCTCTCACATTAACGGTTCAACATCACCTTACATAATTTCACAAATAGTTTAATCTTTACTCATTAATTTTATACAATAGTTAGATGTAAACCTCAGAACGGAGAATCCTGTATAATCAGAGTTATGGTAATGTGGCTTTATTGTCTTTCCTGAGGTCACAATCATACAACAAAATGGACCGGTCTTAGCTGGTTCCTCCACCGACCGTTTACACATTCTCCAAAAAATGTATATTGTTCAGTTCTCAAGTTCTGTGATTTAGAAGAAGTTCCTTTGTTCTACTGTGAAACCCTCTCTCTATACTGCCTACCCTTGAGGAGAGTCTGCTCATGGAATTTACGACCTGAGATAACGGAACCTGGGTTTTGGAGGGAGAGAGAGGTGGTAAGAGAGAGGGGGAGGGTACTCGCTATACCCAAAGAGGGCCACGTCATGACAGTGTTAATGATTTGCTGAACATCTGATGCAGCACTCCATCACTCTGCTTCTTGCTCAAATAGCTCTTACACAGCCGGGAAGTGTGTTTGGTTATTGTCCTGTTGAAAAACAAATGATCGTCTCAGTAAGTGCAACCAGATAGTGTGGCGTATTGCTGCAGTATGCTGTGGTAGCCATGCTGGATAAGTATGCCTTGAATGCTAAATAAATTACAGACAGTGTTACCAGCAAAGCACCCCCACACCATCACACCTCCTCCTCCATGCTACATGGAGGGAACAACACATGCGGAGATCATCCGTTCACCTACTCTGTGACTCACAAAGACACGGCGGTTGGTACCAAAAATCTCAAATTTGGACTCAGTCGCAAGGACAGATTTCCACCGGTCTAACGTCCATTGCATGGGTTTCTTGGCCCAAGCAAATCTCTTCTCATTATTGGTGTCCTTTAGTAGTGGTTTCTTTGCAGCAATTCGACCATGAAGGCCTGAACAGTTGATGTTGAGATGTGTCTGTTACTTGAACTCTGTGAAACATTTATTTGGGCTACAATCTGAGGCCGGTAACTCTATTGAACTTATCTTCTGCTGCAGAGGTTACTCTGAGTCTTCCTTTCTTGTTACCGGTTTTTGCGACTGCACTTGAAGAAACTTTTAAAGTTCAACCTTCATGTCTTAAAGTAATGTTTGAGATGTTCTTGCCATAATATGGACTTGGTCTTGGTCTTCTGTATACCACCCCTGCCTTATCACAACACAACTGATTGGCAACAAATACATTAAGGAAAGAAATTCCACAAATGTACTTTTTACAAGGCACACCTGTATGAAATGCTTTGTAGGTGACTACCTCATGAAGCTGGTTGAGAGAATGCCAATACACCTATTTTCTACACACATATACATACTGTATATATATATATATTTGTTGTGATTTAATGTCAATGTCACACCCTGGCCTTAGTTATCTTTGTTTTCTTTATTATTTTGGTTAGGTCAGGGTGTGACATGGGGGATTTGTGTTTTTAATCTGGTCTAGGGTTTTTTTGTATGTTTATGGGGCTGTCTCCTTTCTCTGTAGTTTTGTAAGTCTATGGTTGCCTAGATTGGTTCTCAATTAGAGGCAGCTGTCTATCGTTGTCTCTGATTGGGAACCATATTTAGGCAGCCATATTCTGTGGGTATTTTGTGGGTGGTTGTTTCCTGTCTTTGTGTTCTCTGCACCAGATAGGACTGTTTCGGGTTTTGCCACGTTTGTTATTTTGTATTTGTGTAGTGTTATCGTCTTTCATTAAACATGTTGAACACGAACTATGCTGCATTTTGGTCCTCCTCTCCTTCGACGGAAGAAAACCGTTATAGTCAAAACATGGAGGAAATTAATTTATTGGGCTCCAAAGTAAAGATAAATCTAAATATAGCGCAATAGGTGGTGGGCATCACACAATCACAGGTAGCAAAAACAGGCAATTTTCCATGGCTATCAAATATCGAACCATGATCAGACTTAACTATTCAGGAATACCTATCTGTTGTCATTTTCTAAAAATATATGTGTAATCAAGCACACATTATGACTTATTTAACTAGAGAAAGTAATTGTCCTGAAGTAAATGTGTCTACTTGCCGGTCTCTAAGTATTTATGGTTGTGAAATATTAGTAGTAGTGGTAGACAGCAGTAGTGATGGTTCTAGTTGTCATGGCAGTAAAAGTATTTTCATATGCTATGTGTTAGTTACATTCAGGGTTGTAATGGAGGATAAACTCACGTAAACGCTGTTTAGATGTTTTTATTTGTGAAATAGCGTATTTTATTTTGTTAATTATTGTTTACCCACTTATTGCGTTCCAAGTGTTGATCAACGCTCAGAACACTATAATGTACAATATATACAGTGCATTCAGAAAGTACTCTCACCCCTTGACTTTTTCCACATTTTATTATGTTACAGCCTGAATTTAAAATGGATAAAATTTAGATTTTGCGTGATGGGACAATACCCCATAATGTGAAAGTGGAATTATGTTTTTAGAAATGACAAATTAATAAAAAATGAAAAGCTGAAATGTCTTGAGTCAATAAGTATTCAAACCCTTTGTTATGGCAAGCCTAAATACGTTCAGGAGGAAAATTGTGCCTAACAAGTCACATAATAAGTTGCATTGTCTCATTCTGTGTGCAACAATAGTGTTAAACATGATTTTTAAATGAGTACGTCATCTCTGTACTACACACATACAATTATCTGTAAAGTCCCTCTGCCGAGCAGTGCATTTTTGTTTAAAGGTCTTACTCACATTGGCTACGGAGAGTGTGATAACACAGTCGTCCAGAACAGCTTGTGCGCTCATGCATGTTTCAGTGTTACTTGCCTTGAAGCGAGCATAGAAGTAATTTAGCTCATCTGGTAGGTTTGTGTCACTGGGCAGCTCGCAGCTGTGCTTCCCTTTGTTGTCTGTAATAGTTTGCAAGCCCTCCACATCCGATGGCCGTCGGAGCCGGGGTAGTACAATTCAATCTTAGTCCTGTATTGACACATTACCTCTTTGATGGTTCATCGGAGGGTAGAGCGAGATTTCTGATAAGCTTCCGGATTAGAGTCCTGCTCCTTGAAAGCGGCAGCTCTACCCTTTAGCTCAGTGCGGATGTTGCCTGTAATCCATGGCTTCTGGTTGGGGTATGTACATACGATCACTGTGGGGACGACGTCCTCAATGCACTTATTGATGAAGCCATTGACTGATGTGGTGTACACGTCAATGCCATTGTAAGAATCCCAGAGAGTGCTGTAGCTTAGCATCTGCTTCATCTGAACACTTTCTCATTGAGCGAGTCACTGTTGCTTCTAGCTTTAGTTTTTGCTTGTGAGCAGGAATCAGGAGGATAGAATTATGGTCAGATTTGCCAAATGGAGGGCGAGGGAGACTTTGTACACTTCTCTGTGTGTGGAGTAAAGGTGGTATAGAGTTTTTTTTTTTTACCTCTGGTTGCACATTTAACATGTTGGTAGAGTTGATGTAAAATGAATTTGAGTTTTCCTGCATTAAAGTCCCCAGCCACTAGGATGGCTGCCTCTGGATGATTATTTTCCTGTTTGCTTATGGCCGTATACAGCTCACTGAGTGCGGCCTTTGTGCCAGCATTAGTCTGCGGTGGTATATAGACAGCTATGAAAAATATAGATGTAAATTATCTTGGTAAATAGTGTGGTCTACAGCTTATCATGAGATACTCTACCTCAGGTGAGCAAAACCTCGAGACTTCATTAGATTTCATGCACCAGTTGTTTACAATTATACATTGGCCGCCACCCCTTGTCTTACCAGAGGCTGCTGTTCTGTCCTGCCAATAAAGCTTAAAACCCGCTAGCTAGCTGTATGTTATCATGTCGTTGTTCAGCCACGACTCGGTGAAACAATAGATATTACAGTTAATGTCCCGTTGGCAGGATATACGTGCTCGTAGTTCGTCTATTTTATTATTGATTGATTGTACGTTGGCTAATAGGACCGATGGTGAAGGTAGATTTCCCTCTCAGCGACGGGTCCTTATAAGGCACATAACACTGGAACAGGATCAATAACGCCTCACCAAAGGGAAGCAACAAGCCTCATCAGGCCCCCGCGCCTCAGCAGAAGCGACCGGCCCTCTGGTCGGCGTCCTGCAGCTGGAGCTGAACATCAGGGAGGGGGTACTGTCACATATACTCCCTCTCCGGCGCTCAAGGTCGTCAGGCTGCTCATTATTATGCACACCTGTCACCATCGTTATGTGCATCAGCGCCTCAGACTCACCTGGACTCAATCACCTGCCTGATTACCTTCCCTATATATGTCACTCCCTTTGGTTCTTTCCCTAGGTGTTATTTTTTCTGTGTTTCATGTCTGTACGCTACTCATGTTTATTGTTTTGTCCATGTTCGTTTATTTATTAAATTCGTTTCCCGACTCCTAGCATACACGTTACAGATGTGTAATTTTTAGAAAGCATACTTTACCATTTGAGCATGATGAAGATATTAATTACACTTTGGATAGTGTATCAGTACACCCAGTCACTACAAAGCTACAGTCCTCCTTCCTAACTCAGTTGCTGGAGAGGCAGGAAACCGCTCATGGATTTCACCATGAGGCCAATGGTGACGTTAAAATAGTTACATAATTTAATGGGAGAAAACTGAGAAATAGTTTTAATAGGAGAAAACTGAGGTTGGATCAACAACATTGTAGTTACTCCACAATACTTACCTAAATGACAGAGTCAAAAGAAGGAAGCCTGTACAGAATAAAAAATATTCAATATCATGTGTCGTGTTTGCAATACGACACTAAAGTAAAACTGCAAAAGTGTGCCAAAGAAATTAACTTAATGTCTTGAATACAAAGTGTTATGTTTGGGGCAAATTCAACATATAACATCACTGAATAATAGTGGCTTCATCATGTAATGGGTATGCTTGTCATTGGCAAGGACTAGATAGTTTTTTAGGATAAAAAGAAACAGAATAGAGCTAAGCACAGGCAAAATCCTAGTTCTGTCTGCTTTCCTACAGACAGTGGGAGACAAATTCACCTTTCATCAGGACAATAAGCTAAAAAACAAGGCCAAATCTACAGTTGAGTTGATTACCAAGAAGACAGTGAATGTTCCTGAGTGGCCGAGTTACAGTTTTGACTTAACTCATTTGGTAGCTCAAGCCATCTCCAGTGACCATACGCCCAGATTAGCTGTATGGAACTAGAGTGGCGTCCATGAAAACACAGACACTAGTAGGACAGAAATGTCTTACTATTAGTTAAATATTAATTGTTACCATTAATATCAAATAGAACAATTATGCATTTAACCGATCTATCACAACCCCCTGAGTCAATACCATTATTCTTTAAAATATTATTCAAGCTCTGTCAAATTGGTTGTTGATCATAGCTAGACAACCATTTTCAGCTCTTGCCATAAATTTTCAAGCAGAATTAACCTTTATTTTACTAGTCAAGTCAGTTAAGAACAAATTCTTATTTACAATGATGGCATACTCCGGCAAACCCGGGCGACGCTGGGCCAATTGTGGGCCGCCCTATGGGACTCCCAATTAAGGCCGGATGTGATACAGCCGGGCCGGTGGTTCTCTGCATAATCAAAATCCTTTTGGGTAAAACATTGAGGTAAATCCTGTATGGACATGCGCCACAAGAATCGGCCCCACCTAGGGCTGTTGTGGGGATCGTATTACTGCCACACCCGCAGTCATGAATTCCACTTGACTGTTGAGTACCGGTAATCTCGTCCTATGCACTCTGGACATATGTTGGTATTACCCAACTTGCTAACGACCATCAAGTCCTAATGGCCTGGTACTCAGGGCTCTATTGTCCCTCTAACCACTGACATCAATGCAAATGCGATCGGAAATCACATCAGTCACTTATCATCAAAACAGTATCATGCCTTTAAAAGTCACCACACTGTGATGATAAATTTGAACAGCAGGTTGAAACTGAGCGGAAAAGATGCTGGATAGGCTACTTCGGCTTTATAGCTGAGCTGTGCTTAATATGAGCAGCTAAGAAATAAATGTTAGAACACTTATTTTACTCCATGCATCAACCATAGCTTTTTAAGGAGCATGCTCTCGACTGTCATGCCTACTGCAGGTCTAATAATCACCGGCCCTGGCTCCATCATTGCGCACACCTGGACCTCATCATCACCTTGATTACTCTCCCTTTATTTAGAGTTCAGTAGCGTCTGTCATTAGGCAGTATTGGTTTTGTTCATGTTCAGTACATTTCTCCTGTTTTGTTTACCTGCTTCTCTGTTCATTAAACATACCTTCTGCACCTGCTTCCTGACACCAAATGCATATGTTCCAGCGACAGGTGATAATCCACCCAAACTCTGTGTGCCATGGGCTCTCCAACCCTGTTCCTGCAGCTACCCTTAATTTGGGAAACCAAGTGAAATCTGTTCGGGAACATCGATAGTAACATGTTTTCGCAACAAAACATATTTCACTAAACTGTTGACAGCCCCTCTGCATGCTCGAAAAATGAATAAACGGGAGAGAGAGGAGGAGATGGAAACTCATGGTGGTGAGATATTTTGTATATCTAAAGGTAATCTGTCACCCAATTAATTATGAAAATATAAAAAAAATCCTCCATTCGCTATTTGAGTGCATACGGATGACATGTCTTTTTCCCCCTGCCCTTGTTCCTGCCCATTTCATAACGGGTCGTTTGAAACTCATTTTACATATTAGTAAAGACAGGATTAAATTGAGAATAGTCTGATGGGTACAAATATGATCACTTGATGAGCAGTAGCGATGCTTAGGTAAAATCACTGGGGAAGCCAAGCCAGGGGGAAAAGTCCTATTACAGCCCATGTGTTGTAATAATTGTGTTTGCTCTATAACCTGTTAGTTCAGTTATCTTGCGACCGGTATATATAAGTCTAAGGCCGAGACAATAAGAAGACACAGTGGCTCATCACAAAACCAGAGAACAACCTCTGTCCAGTGAAGTCCAAAAGCAACAAACCGTTACATAACCTACAGCATGGTCAAGCAAGTTAATGTTTCTGACATTTTCAGACTATTAAACAACTATTGATTTAGAACCACGGAGAGTTACCACATGTCACAAAGAAAACAGGGGCTGCCTCCACTATTCCAGCACCATTTCGCCATCATCAAATCACCTCTGCTTAGTCTAATACAGTGACAACGAAAAGATACCTAAAACTATTTAGTCCAATCAATGTAAGCTAAATATGATGTGGCTTTCCATGGTTCTGATTTCTGTGTGTGTCTGTTTGTGAAAGTAGGAAAAACATGTTGACTCACCCTACTTGTAGAGAAACGCCAATGCCATCTTCCTCTCTTTCATGTTGTGGAAATGGTCTATGACTTTGTCATACAGTGCACACTTTTTTGTTGTCCTAGGTTACCTGGCTAAAATGCTTGCTCACTAGCATAACTTCCTTTCATAGGAACGTTAGCTAGCCTTCTTCAATATTAGCCTTCTACACCTAGCTACATACTGTACTTCCATCCTCTCAGGCCAGGGACACAATGTATGAATTTATGGTTGGATCAGAATCGCCATTATAATCATTGGCCAGTACGGAGAATTAAGTAAAACCAAATCCCTATCTCCATCCACAGCTAATTTAGTAAAGGGACAATTTTAGCTAGCTAGCCACCGCAGGACAATGAGATGCAAAAATTCAAGTTGTTTCTTTCAATGGCGCATTGCTCTCGATATGATGTGATTGGAGGGAAGCCAAATCCAAACCGGCTTCCCTAAACACTTTCCTTTGATGCGCCAGGTCCATTCACAGTTGAGATCACTCAGTTTAGCTCAATGTTGACTGGCTATTATTGTAGACTTTTTTTTAAATCAAGGGAGACCAAATGCTCACTGGCTTCCCTAGCATTCAATGCTATGGGCGGCAACAATGTCACACTCTTTTTGACCTGACAGCATAGATAGATGGCCTACACATACAGAGATAGAGGGGCACAGTTTCACTCACTTAGATGCTTTCTCCAGTGAGATCCATTCAGCCTCTTCTGAATTGAAGGAAAATCCCTTGGCATCCATGAATACACACTACTATGGATGAGAAAACACCTGTGCAGCCTGAGGCAAGGAACAGACTGCAAGGTTTTTTTGCAACTTTCTCAAGTCCTCAATAGCCTATAGTCACATCATGCAGGCCATACAGTATATGTTGTGATTTCTAAGACATTCTAAGGTTTGTATCATTCACAACTAAAGTTAACAAATAATTCCAAATCTAGTGTATAGGACACGTTTCAAATAATCAATTTTACGCTCAACATAGCCACTTGCTTTGGAATAGGAAAAATATCAATTATATTCTCCTTACTATAAAATCATACATTGTAAAATAATGGAACGGCAGTTATAAGCATATCTTGCCAGCTAAATGAACAAGCCTACAGCCTATAGCTAGATAACATACAGTAGGCCAACTCATATTCTGTTCTTCTGAAATGCATTTTCTTCATATCATAATGTTTTGTTAGACCTGATTAAAATGATACTATACTTTTTTAAATGTAGTATTCCAAAGGCGTGCATCAGCGGCTTGTATGAGTGGAGGGAGGACTGGAGTTTATGTTAATTAACGGTCAATTACCGTGGGACCGGCAGTCTTTTGCATGACAATAACCGACTGACCAAACTTCATGACCACCACCGCCATAGTCACCCCTGGACAGGGACAGCCAGGAAGGAGCTTATCCAACCACTCTGAGGCAGTGGTTGTGTGGCTAGCAGAGGTGTGCTTAGCATATCTGAAAGAAAGGTAGAACATTACTTTAATGAGAATTCAGTCCACTTGACAATTCAAACAGAATACAGTATTCTTCACGCTGTTGATTTGTACAACTTGAGACAGATAGCAATACAATTAAATATAATATGTAACAAATATTTTATTTATTCTCAAAAGAAGCAACATGTTTGCTAATATTTTTTGCAACTACAAAACTGATTACAAAGTTGCAACTCATATTTTACATGTGCAAATCATACTTTATATGCTTGTACACAAAAGGCAGTATTTTATCTTCATAGATGTCTATTGACACGGCAGGAGTCAAGGGAAGTAGAAAAAAATGGCTTTATGTTCAACATCTCGGAAGCCCACTGTCAGCAACGTCTCTACTTGCTACTTGTCAGCGTTGGTCTGGACTGAGGTAGTTCGTTTCATGTCTCGGGCCTGTGCAGCGAGTGGAAGGAGATTGTCATTTGACAGAGTGAGGAATGAATGTACTGCTAACTAACAACTACCTGAATCATGACTCCACTCCTGATTCCAGTCGTCTCGTTTGCAGAGAGGCAGGCGCAATTAGAACTCAGATCAAGAATATACATATTATGGTCAATGCTGGGAACACAATAAGTGGGTAAATAATAAAGAAAATGAAAAGGTGAGTAAACGGTGTTCAGGTGAGTGTAGACTACATCCCCGAATGTAACTAACCCATATCATATGCAAACCCAATTACTGCCATTCCTACTCATACCATTAAAACTGCCATCACTACCACTACTATTTCACGCCCATAAATATTCAAGACATGCAAGCAGACACATTTACTTCAGGAAATGACTTTTTTAGTTAAGTAATTAATACTGTGTTTTTGATAATATATGGGATATCTGGGATTCCTAAATTGTCACGTTCGTCGTATGAATCGGACCAAGGTGCAGCGTGGTATGCGTACATTCTAATTTATTTAAAGAATGAACACTGAACAAACTAACAAAAGAACAAAACGAACCTTGAAGCTAATATGAATAGTGCAGACAGGCAACTAAACATAGAACAAGAACCCACAAACACAAAAGGGAAAATGGCCACCTAAATATAATCCCCAATCCGAGACAATGATAAACGGCTACCTCTGATTGGGAAACATATCAGGCCACCATAGACATATAAATACCTAGACCTACAAAACCCTAGACATACAAAAACCCTAGACAATACAAAAACGAGCAAACCCACCCTCGTCACACCCTGACCTAAACAAAATATAAAGAAAACAGAGACATTAAAGGTCAGAGCGTGACAGTAACCCCCAGCTCCGGTTCTGGATGCAGCCACCCCTCCTTACTCTGATCCCTCGCCATTGTAAAACCGGACCATGGATCATCGCTGGAGACCCCTTATCTCAGCTCACTGGTCACCATAGCAGCACCCACTTGTAGCACGCGCTCCAGCAGGTATATCTCCCTGGTCACCCCCAAAGCCAATTCCTCCTTTGGTCGTCTTTCCTTCCAGTTCTCTGCTGCCCATGACTGGAACGAATTGCAAAAATCTCTGAAACTGGAGAATCACATCTCCCTCACTAGCTTTAAGCACCAGCTGTCAGAGAAGTTTACAAATCACTGCACCTGTACATAGCCTATCTGTAAACAGCCAATCTATCTACCTACCTCATCCCCATACTGGTATTTATTTATTTTGCTCCTTTGCACCCCAGTATCTCTACCTGCACATTCATCTTCTGCCGATCTACCATTCCAGTGTTTAATTTCTATATTGTAATTACTTCGCCACCATGGCCTATTTATTTCCTTAACTTACCTCATTTGCACTCACTGTATATAGACTTTTTGTTTTCTTTTGTTCGACTGTATGTTTTGTTTATTCCATATGCAACTCTGTGTTGTTGTATGTGTCGAATTGCTACGCTTTATCTAGGTCGCAGTTGCAAATGAGAACTTGTTCTCAACTAGCCTACCTGGTTAAAAAAAAGGTGAAATAAATCAAATATAAAATGGCTATATATGACAATGCAATGCCAAAACAGTCAACCGTGGGCACACAGAAACTGATCAAACGCGCCAAGTAGTTTTTACTTGTGTCCCCACATGCCAATGTAACCACGAACTGGTGCTCACAGTGAGTATGATATAAGACATTGGATGAGCAAAATGTGAGTCCCAACAAGGGCAACCATGGCTGTTATTATAATGAAGTTATGGATTATAATCACAAGGCTAGCTATTCAACAATTATTGTAGCTCATGACGACATTGTAGCGCAATGGCATACAAATGGCAAATCCCGGTCAACAGCCATCCCAAACAGAACAGAGGACTGAAAGCTGCAAGTGTAGTGAACAGACCACATCTGGGAACAATCCAAAAGGGAGTTAAGGTGTCAATACAAGCAATGGAACCTATCAGCACATACATAGGTGAATGGAGAGTCTTCTGTTTCGCAATAGTAAATACCAGAGCAATGTTGGTAGTCATTGAGAAACAGAAGCCGAAAAAGGAAGGAATGAAGAGGAGCCGTAGATACTGTTTCAGGGAAGTAAATCCATTGAAATAAAATTCTGAATGGGAGAAATTTCTGAAGGTTCCAAATTCCATTCCCATTCCAGCACTTGGGAGGTTAAATCAGTACCTGCAACCAAAATAAGAAAACAGATATTAGTGCAGCTTTAGTGCATATTCCAACCTATCATGAAAACAGTGAGCAATGACTTAATCTGAAAGAAGAAATCACTTTTTTCAACTGACCCCCAATAGTTCTCCAGCAGTATTCTTTAGACAGTGGTTTTCTGTCTTCGCTCAAAGCTGTGTATTTGGGGGAATTTAAGCATATACATTTCATTAAAAGATTTAGCATTTGAAGTGAAGTCAGCAAGAAAATGTGATCAGCGGATGGTTTCTCTGTACCTTGTTGTTGATGTATCAAGGCATCCCATTATTGACCCTGTCATGTGAATGGCTCATCACTTCTCATAGACTAAAGAGAACAAAGGAAGGAGCACCAACAGTACACTGTCCACAGTGTCTTACCCCTCATCATTATTGGCTATATTCTCCTCCTGGTCAAACAATGGCCCCATCTTAAATTCTCCTCCCAAATTCCCAATTCCCTTAGCACTGTCGCCAAGACCAGTTTGGGTTCTAATTGGTGTTAGAGTAACTATGACTGTAGTAACGGGTTGCTGCACCAAGGCCACTGTTATTCACAACCCTTTCATCATCACCACACAATTAACAAGACTTTCCACCTATATCATAACAAGTTACTAAAGAACTTGCAACCGGGACCAAAGTTCAAAATAAAATTTGAAAACATGACCCGCTTCACACTACTCACTGCTTGTCTGCAACGTGCTGTTAGAATGATGATAATCTATCTTAACCAGGACAGAATAAAGGGTCAAAGGTGATATGGAGATCTGTGGTGTGTTCGTGAACACGCCATCATTTGCCATGTGGATGCCATTAACTGCTTCTCAGGTAAGGTTAAAATATTACTCAAGTAAGACATGACGAGAGTAATGCCATGGCCATGGAGCCTGTATACCAGAAACTCAATACCCACCACCCTAAACAGACTTTACTGTATTTAGTGTGGCCCTGTGCAGACAGAGGTGACAGAAAACTTGCAGGTGAATCAAAATATCCCTCAAGCCGACACCGTGATGGCTCTCGAAGAACTACAGTACACTGGACTATGTGCAAACTGGAAACCCCATATCCTAAGGCCGCATTTACTGTAGCTATGGACTTTAATAAAGGAAATCTGGGGACACATCTGCTGTGCTACATAAACATCACGTAATCAGGATCAATGCTACTCTCCCTTCTGGGACAGCTACAAGGCTCACCCCCGCCCACCCTTTGGCAAATCATATTACGCCTCCATCCTGCTCCTCTTCACCTATAGGCAGAAACTTAAACAGGACACATCCATAGGACTGTTCAACGTTGGTCTGACCAAATGGAATCTATGCTATGTTTTCAACATGCTGACTGGGAAATGTTCCAGGTCGCCTCTGAGAATAGTATTGAAGTATACACTGACTCAGTGACTGGGTTCATCAGGAAGTGCATAGAGGATGTTGTTCCCACAGTGACAATTAGAACTTATCCAAACTGTGGATAGATGGCAGCATTCCCGCAAAACTGAGAAGTGCAAACCAATCAAGAAGAAAAACGACAGTACATTGACAAAATGGAATCTCAATTCAACTGCTCAGACACGAGACATGAGATGTGGCACAGATTCCAGACAATCACAGATTACAAAGGGAAAGCCAGCCACATCGTGGACACCAACGTCTCGCTCCCAGATAAGCTAAACACCTTCTTCCGCCGATTCGAATAAAATAAAGTTGAGCCGCCAACGTGGGCCCCCTCCGTTCATGTGCTCTCGTTCTCAGTGACCAATGTGAGTAAGTCATTTACTGTAAGCGTGCTAAAGTGACCAGTGTTCAATGACTATGTACAGTACCAGTCAAAAGTTTGGACACACCTACTCATTCAAAGGTTTGTACATTGTAGAATAATAGTGAATACATCAAAACTATGAACACATATGGAATCTTGTAGTAACCCAATAAAGTGTTAAACAAATCAAAATATATTTTATATTTGAGATTCTTCAAAGTAGCCACCTTTTGCCTTGATGACAGCTTTGCTCACTCTTGGCATACGTAGACTCTGGGAGTCGAGAAGCAGGTGCAGGTGATAAGTTTAATACAACAAAGAACATGGAACAATACAACATAGGAGTAGCGTCCCTAGTACCAAAGAAAGGGGAGGTAATGAGTGAGGTAATGGAGTCCAGGTGTGCCTCATGATAAAGTGCAGGTGCGCGTAATAATTGATGCCAGGTGCACGTAACGATGGTTTCCAGGATCAGTGGTAAGTAAACCGACGAGGTCGAACGCCAGAGGGGAGGAGCGGGAGTAGGCGTGACATAGTTTTAGAATGGCCCACAACATGGTTTATGAATGTAAAAATATTTATTAGTGATCCGCTATAGGAAGATAAAAATGTTGCGCCAGTAATATGGGTCAGATATTTTGACCTGGTTGGGCTAGCAGCAAGCCATTTTGTTTGGAGTAATGGTGCAACCATGACACTAACGAATCTGCAATCGCTTGTTTCTCTAGGGCGTACAGAAACAACACTACAGCAAAGTCTTATCATTACAACAATTATTATCTGGGAGATTCTTTTCATCGTCGCACAGTCCTCCCCAAAAATAAAGCTCCTGGTCACAGACCAAAATATTTTGTCGCACATGCGAATTGGTCACACTTCAGAGCCCTGCTTACTGTAGTTGAATAACCAAAATAGATTTTTTCAAACTCAAGGTGTCATATAGCTGGCACACCTTTTGCAAAGATATTTTTTTATCTTAATTCGGAGTAGATTTGAAACAGGGTTTGGGAAAACTTTATTTCTGCTTCTTCAAGTAAATGGGTTTTTGTAAAAGTTTCAGAGGAAAATGTTACATATAGTCAAAGAGTATAGGGCTGTATCGTTTGTTTAACTATGCAATCAATGTTTTTTGTTTGGTAAACATTTTAAAGTGAAAATCTGAATCTCAGTATCATTCTGGTACCGTGGAACTACACACATACACAGTGCCTTCAGAAAGTATTCAAACGTTTTGTTATGGCAAGCCTAAATAAGTACAGGACTAACAAGACTTGTCACATAAGTTTCATGGACTCACTTAGTGTGCAGTAATAGTAGTTAACATGATTTTTTAATGACTACCCCATCTCTGTACCACACACACATAACATTATATGTAAGGTCCCTCAGTCGAGAAGTGAATTTCAAACACAGATTTAACCACAAAGACCAGGGAGGTTGTCCAATGCCTTGCAAAGAAAGGCACCTATTGGTAGACAGGGGGACAATTTTAAAAAGCAGACACTGAATATCCCTTTGAGCATGGTAAAGTTATTCATTACACTTTGGATGCTCCACAATATTAACCTAAATAAATGACAGATTTTATGGGGATTTTTGTATTATGCTAATTATATTTCAGTGGGGGACATCAACCTTAGAGGGTTAAATACACATTGGATGGTGTATCAATACACCCAGTCACTACAAAGATAAAGATGTCCTTCCTAAAGCAGTTGCCGGAGAGGAAGAAAACCGCTCAGTGACTTTAAAACAGTTACAGAGTTTAATGGCTGTGATAGGAGAAAACTGAGGATGGATCAATAACATTGTAGTTACTCCACAATACTGATGCAATTGACAGAGTGAAAAGAAGGAAGCCTGTACAATATTCTGAAACATGCACCCTCTTCGCAATAAGGCACTAAAGTAATGCCGCAAGAAATGTGGCAAAGAAATTAACTTTTTGTCCTGAATAAAAAGTGTTATGCTCATGGTAAATACAACACAACACAACACATCACTGAGTACCACTCTTCATATTTTCAAGTATAGTGGTGGCTGCATCAGGTTATGGGTATGCTTGTCATTGTCAAGAACTATGGAGTTATTTAGGATGAAAAGAAACGTAATAGAGCTAAGCACAGGCAAAATCCTAAAGGACAAACTGGTTCAGTTTGGTTTCCAACAGACACTGGAAGTCAAATTCACCTTTCAGCAGGACAATAACCTAAAATGACAAATATACGCTGGAGTTGCTTACCAAGATGACATTGAATGTTTCTAAATGGCCTAGTTACAGTTTTGACTTAAATCATCTTGAAAATATATGACAAGACTTGAAAATGCCTGTCTAGCAATGACCAACAACCAACTTCACAGAGCTTAAAGAATGAAAAAAAGAGTAATGGGAAAGTATTGTACAATACAGGTATGCAAAGCTCTTTTTTACCCCTTAAACACTCACAGCTGTAATCACTGCCAAATGTGATTCTAACATGATGCTGCCAAAGGTTATGATGTGGCTTCCAGGACACATACTTTCGTCATTTTAGCTCAAACAATTAAAAATATATTAAGATGTTCACCCCCAATCAATAGAATCTTTGTTTTCTAGCTCGTCACACTATTTTTCCAATCAACTATTCGTAATTTACTCAAGCGTAAGGCTATTTTCCTGTATTGCAAACGGTTTAATGCAGACTCTTACTTTTTACAAGAGACTCATGCTTGTTCTTCCAATCTATCTTTTTGGAAAAATCAATGGGGTAAAGATATCTGGTTATCATATGACAACAACCACTCTGCAGGTGTAGCAATTTTAAGAGGTGCATTTAAAGAGAAGATCATCAGTAGTAAGACTCTGGACTTTGTAAGACCACTTGGTTAATTTTAACAGTATATTTCAACAGATAAATGTTTTTATTAGGGAATATTTATGCATCCAACAACAAACAAAACAACAGGATATTATTTCAAGAATTTGAAGAAGAAATTCCTAGAGTTATAGGTGCATTTCAGGATATCAAAATTATCTTAGGTAGAGATTTGAATTCTGTATCTAATGTGATGATTGACAGATATCCCCCTCCTATGTCTTGGTCTTGGATTAGTAGATATTTGGAGATCTAAATGTCCTGATAAAAAGGAATTCACTTGGAGTAACAAGGCCATGCCCAGACAGTCAAGAATTTACTTCTGGTTGATTTCTAATTCATTAGATAATTCTGTAGTCAAGGTATCAATTGAACCATCAATTCTTACTGATCATAAAGTTACATTCTTATCTTTAAATATGAATGAATCTGAAGTTAAACCGAATCGGAGTTATTGGAAACTCAATAGTAGACTGTTGGAAGATGATAATAACAAATGTGTATTTTGTGATTGTGACCCAGAGACTCTTGACCATTTATTTTAGGACTGCTCTTATGCCAGAAGACTTTGGTGTGAGTTAGAAGATTTTATTTTAAAAGAAACAACTATTAATGTTAATATGAAAGACTCTGATATTATGTTTTATTTTGAACCAAATGATATGGACCCTGGTTTAACTTTCATTGTTAATTTGTTTATCTTTCATGGAAGATTCTTTGTCCATAAAATGAAGTGGGCAGAGAAGAAACCCCTTTTCACATTATTTAAGATAGCAGTATTTTACTAGGTGACTTTCACTTTTACTTAAGTCATTTTCTATTCAGGTATCTTTACTTTTACTCAAGTATGACAATTGGGTACTTTTTCCACCACTGGTTTTACTTAATTCTCCGTACTGGCCAATGATTATAACGGTGATTCTCATCCAACCATTAATTCATACATTGTGCCCCTGGACTGAGAGGATGGAAGTTCAACATGTGGTATGCTAATGTTAAATAGCTAGCCTGGTGCATCGTTGCCCATGAAAGGTAGTTAGGCTAGCAAGCAAGCATTTTAGCCAGGTAGCCTAGGACAACAAATGTATGACAGAGTCATAGACTGTTTCGGCAACATGAAAGAGAGGAGGATGGCATTGGTGTTTTTCTTCAAGTAGGTGTGTCAACATGCTTTTTCTAGTTGCACGCAGACAAATCAGTACCATGGACAGCCACATCATATTTAGCTTACGTGGATTGGACAAAAAAAAAACAATTGGTATCTTTTAGTTGTAACTGTATTAGACTATGTATATGTGATTAGATGATGTTGAAATGTTGAAATTTAAATGGTGCTGGAAAAGTGGCGGCAGCTCCTGTTTTATTTGCGACTTGCGGTGTCGTGGAAATATTTGGTCAATCATATTTCACAAATACCGGAGCATGTAAGTTCAAATAGACGTTTTATTACTTCATAATAAAAGCCTGAGCTGGAATCATGAAAACAACTCCCTTTCAGTAATGGCACAAACTACTTATACAATTGTTCTCCTTACTTCATACTCATAGTAACTTCTCTTAATGGCTTATCACCTCTGGCGTTTAGCCACAGTTATCATATTGCCTTCATATTAGGACATGCAACCTGTAGAGTCACAGAAATAGTTTCAAGCATGTAGGACCATAGCAACAGACCTTGGCACTCTACAGGAATAACCAATAGATGTTATCCTGCTGACTCCACTGAAAGGGGAACCGCTGTTCTGGAAAAGACCCAAGAGGTGTAACCATAGTTGGCCATAACAGTTACAAGAATAACCACATGCATGTCTTATGGTGTCCAATGACCTAGAGCACATAGAGTGAACCAGTTTTGCTGGCTCCTTCTGAAATAAATAATTGCCACATATGCACTGAAAAATTCACAATAGCGGTAACTCTCTGTGGTTCTAAATCAATAATTGTTTAGCAGTCCGAAAATATCGGAAACATTACCTTGCTTGACCATGCTGTAGGTCGTGTAACTGTTTGTTACATGCAATATTTTGCATGCAATTATTTTTTTTTTTACATGCAATATGTTTTGTAGACTTCACCAGACAGATGTCTCTCTCTGGTTTTGTAATTAAACAAATGTGTGGTTGAATGTATTCTGCCACTGTGTCTTCTTATTGCCTCGGGGTTAGGCCTATATACTGTATCACGGTGTCAAGGCATATGAGCGAACAGGTTGTAGATCAAACAATGCAACACATAGATTGTAATATGGCTTTTTTTCTGGATTGGCTTCCCCTGTGAGTTTACCCAGGCACCGCTACTGATTGGATGTGACATGGTTAGACATCCCCTTTTGTTTAACATACCGTTAAGCAAGTTGAGTTGTGTGTTCAGTGTGTTATTCATGCAATCTGTGTAAGTTGATGTATGTAATGACAAGTGTAATAACTATGCATTGTGGAGCAGACTTATAAATGCATATGTTAAAATTGATTGGAATCCAAACTGGATTCAAGACCAGCAGGTTAAGAATATTGTTCTGCATTGAGCTAGGTACACTACATTACCAAAAGTATGTGAATACCTGCTCGTCGAAACATCACATTCCAAAATCATGGGCATTAATATGGAGTTGGTCCCCCTTTACTGTTATAACAGCCTCCATCCACTCTTTAGGGAAGGCGTTCCACTAGATGTTGCTTTGCTGCAGGGATTTGCTTCCATTTAGCCACAATAGCATTAGTGAGGTTGATTACTGATGTTGGACAATTAACCCTGGCACACAGTCAGCATTCAGTCAAGTTTTTCTACACCGATCTCGACAAACCGTTTCTGTATGGATCTCGCTTTGTGCACGGGGGCATTGCAATGCTGAAACAGGAAAAGACCTTCCCCAAACTGTTGCCACAAAGTTTGAAGCACAGAATCGTCTAGAATATTCTGTGAGCTTGTGTGGCCTACCACTTCGAATTGTTGTTCCTCCTAGATGTTTCCACTTCACAATAACATCACTTAAAGTTGACTGGAGCAGCTCTAGCAGGGGAGAAATTTGATGAACTAACTTGTTGGAAAGGTGTCATCCTATGACGCTGCCACTTTGAAAGTCACTGAGCTCTTCAGTAAAGCCATTCTACTGCCAACGTTTGTCTATGGAGATTGCATGTATGTGTTCTCGATTTTATACACCTGTCGGCAACGAGTGTGGGTGAAATAGCCAAATCCACTAATTTGAAGGGGTGTCCACATACTTTTGTATTGTGTAGGTAAGAGTTAGTGTATAATGAGTTGGGGTTGATCTTCATCCCAGATCATGAGATGATCTCCTGTTGATGTTCGTTAGATTTGATCTGTGGTGTCCCATCCGGCTGCTGCTGCTACTACCTCATTCATCAACCTCCTTATAAGCTGACAGCCATGTTGAAGCTTCTCCCTTCTCTTGTCTTTAAATGGATATTATAGAGAATGTTCGGAGCTTTTCAAAAGCGTATCCACATAAGAGTTTACAGGTAAGAGGTACTTATTAATGCTCACTGCTGATATAAAGAACCATCCAACATTGAGGGAGAAACTTTTAGAGGAAACGTTTTATTTATCTTCTACAATCTGGGACAAGAATTCACCCTGGCATTTTATCGACACCAGCCCACATTCCTGCACGCGCCACAGACTCACTATGCACATTAGTATCTGTCATACAGTATGTGTTCCCCTGAATCCACACCTACCCTAAGAGCTCTATTCAATCTGTAAAGCTGAAGCATCACAGATTCCGCAATAGAAATGTGAAGGTAATTTCCGATTGAGCCGACATATGCAGAGTTTACCGTGAATGTAGTCTCCGCTAAAGTAGGAACATTGTCTTTAAATTTCAATGACGTTGTAAATCTGAACTTTCGCAATACGGATTGAATAGAGCCCTAAGTGTTAATTACCATGACATGGCTCCAGACTAACATTTTCTCCTGGTGTCACTGATGCGACTAGCTTTTACCAGCCCGTGATTGTCATGACATTTGGGATGACGGTTAGACTATAGTTGCTTTATTTTACTTTCAAAATAGGACTCCAGAATTTCCAGATTGTTTTTGTTGAATAGCAATTAATTACTTGAGGAAGTGGAAACTCAAAACACATTAACTAGATCGCTAACTATAAATATACTGCTAGTAGCCATTTATTCATCCAACAGTCAATTTAATGTCCCAAAAAAACTTTGCATTTGTTGGCTTCTACCCATGAGACCTATAGGCCTATAGGCCTTCGCAATGGTGGATATGCATTTCGTGCACGCCGCTTCATATCTCAAAGCCTTAAAAAATATCTTGGTTGTAAAATAGTTGCTATTGATCTGAATATTGAGAGTTGAGAAATATAAATGATATCTACAGAACGCTAAGGCCCTCCTCTGTTCGACAGGGACAAGGGGATGAAGCTTCATTTTGAGATGTTATACGATAAGAACCCATTTTCCTCACAAGCGCATGGCTCGCTCATTGCAGCAGCAGGCCCCAGCAAAACAGGCACTGGAACAGGGCACACACTTTCATTACAAGAATCATGAGGTTAATGCACTGTTGGACCAAATCATGGTTTTATCCACCCATGAGATGAGGTGACAATTTAGAATGTGGTCTTTCTACTTTTATAGGCACCCTTTCTGTTTTTATGATCCATGATCTTAGCTGTCTAACTGATGATAGAGTCAGAAGAGCAGGTCTCTTTGCTGATGCCACGTTTGACTTAGAATGTGAGTTTGCATGACCTCAGCTCAGAAAACCGGGCCAGCCGTTTCCCACTGATCAGACAAAGGCTCCTTATAGATCAGTATAACAGAGAAATTGCGAAAAAAAAGTTAAAAAATGACAAATTAACAGGCCCATGGGCCGCTGGCCATGTCACCTTTTACATTATTTTTTTTACACCAAACAAAAAATGGTCCAGCCCATCTGGCATTTGCAAGAATTGCCTGATGGCCAATCCGCCCTTGTCCCCTCATCAGGAATAGACCACCAAATAAAATATTTGAAATGGAGGAATCATCATTAAGGGAGAGTTCTGGAGATGGACAAGCCTTTGTTTATTATTATTGAATAAAAAAGTAAATTAGCCACAATACGGCAAACATGTGCAACTTCCATATATTTCAAATGGCATGGTATTCTGTTTAAGTTATACAAAGCATGCTCAAACATTGAACAGTTTATAAATACAGTTATTTACCTTTTAGCAGAGATCACTTCCAAAACAAACACTTTCTCCTGTCGCTTTTACTTAAAATGTAAAATATTTCTTTGAAACACAATGTGGACGATGGGTTCACACCAGCAGTTTCCAGATCACACACACACACCTCAGAATACAAAACCATTTACAAACATTTGGATAGATAGCATGCATACAAAAATAAACACGTGTTTCTGATCAATGCTTCACAATTTACAGTACTGGTTTATTATTGCCAGTCCTCTTCTCTGTGCACCAGTTTCTGTTTATTATAAGAGAGAAATTCCACCCTGCAGCCATAATCTATGTTCACCCAGTCCTGGAGTGTTAATACTTTCAGAATCTCTGAGGCACAACACTGAAGTTGAAAGATAATCTCCTTGCATTTTGTGCTGACATAGCAGTTGCGTGATATCCAGTTTATGAAATAAATATATACGCTTAACATACTGTACACTCTCATAACACACAGACATACAGTACATACTCATTTACCATTCACACATGCATAACATAAACATTGTAGACATCAAAAATACAATTGCTTATTATAGTTAATTTAGGATCAAGATTAATTGTAGTGATACTGTGCACAACCCTGGCATAGTCTTCAGAAAAGACAGTACTGTACAGAAGCAGAAGATTCTAACATGGCCATGCAGGTGAGCAGTGAGTTAAAGGGCGCCCCACTAATGCAGTCTTTCAGATGGGTGGAAATATCCAATATCATCAAACCAGAAAATCTGTGGATGTCATGGTTGCCTTCTAGAAAAAAAAATCTAACAATACATTCCTCCACAGACAATGTTCTGAGTGCGAGTGGGAGAGTGAGTGAGTGAGTCAACGAGATGGGGTGGACAGAAACCCAGAGTGAGATGTATGTGTGTTGAAGAGCCTCTGAAATAGGTGGAGGGAGATGGGCGTAAAGACACATAACGTGACATTTTCCTCATACAAAACAATGAACTGTGCAAAAAAAATACCATCAAACACAGGCCAGGATTCAATCAGATCAGCGCTAACCCCGGTAGTGACAAACGCATAGCTAAATATTGCTTTTGACAGCTCCAACACAGTTACACCTTCCACCGCCTAAACGAAAGCAATATTTAAACCTCTTTGGGGCTAGGGGGCAGTAGTTTGACGTCTGGATGAAAAGCGTGCCTCAAGTAAACTGCCTGTTACTCAGGCCCAGAAGCTAGGATATGCATATATATATATATATTTGGATAGAAAACACTCTAAAGTTTCTAAAACTGTTAAAATAATGTATGTGAGTATAACAGAACTGATATGGCAGGTGAAAACCCGAGGACAAACCATCCCAACAAAAAAAAGACCACTGTTTATAATAGCTATCATTTTTAATATGAGGTGAAAATCTCCCAGATTGCAGTTCTTAGGGCTTCCACTAGATGTCAACAGTCTTTAGAAAGAGTTTCAGGCTTGTTTTTGGAAAAATTAGCTAGAATGTGTAGTCTTTCTAAGTTGTTGTTCGACTTGTTTGGAGAAGTTTATTGGTAACGTTTGGGATTAATTTTGTACGCATTGTGAAGGAGGGGAACCGGTGGATTATTGAGTGAAGCGAGTTTTGGGGATATAAAGAAGGACTTTATCGAACAAAAGGACCATTTGTGATGTAGCTGGGACCTTTTGGAGTGCCAACAGAAGAAGATCTTCAAATGTAAGGCATTTATCTTATCGCTATTTCTGACTTTCGTGGCGCACTTGTCTGGTTGGAAAATGTTTTTAATGCATTTGTGTTCAGGACTCTGTCCTCAGATAATCGCATCGTGTGCTTTTGCCGTAAAGCCTTTTTGAAATCTGACACAGGATTAACAAGAAGTTACGCTTTATTTTGATGTATGACACTTGTATTTTCATGAAAGTTAAATATGACTATTTCTGTCATTTAAATTTCGCGCTCTGCAATTTCACCGGATGTTGTCGAGTTGGGTCGCTAGCGGAAAGCCTGCGCCAGAAAGGTTAAGCCATGCATTTGTCGGTTACCGTGGGTTAACGCTGATCTTATTGAATCCTGGCCTCACTATATTCTCCAGTGCAATTTCTGCTGTAACTTTCCTATAACCTTTTCATACTTGAGTTCCAAATATCTCTAACTGTCGCCCCTGCGTGAGTTTTTTCATGAGCGTGATGTCAGAATGCTCTCACTGTTCCAAAATGTGATTGTTACACAACAGGACAGTTACCCGCGCTGCCCTCAAACCAAGGCACACTGCCTGCTAATTATCAATAGGCTATGTTTCGACTTGTCAATTTCAAAATATTTTCGAACAAGTTTTATTTTCTAACAAAAGTTTGGATTGAGGTGTGTTCCGCCTCCTCGTTAATTTGCATAAGAAGTAGCCCATTTCACTCTTGCTGACAATTTATGTTTGAGGCTTTACTGAGCAGACAAACTTCTCTCTTCAACTTGAGCCCAAGACATTGCGCATCTCTCGTCAGAACAGGCCTTGCACAAACATTTTCCCCCAGCACATTTTCTGGCTGGGGCCCACATTGTCTTCATGGTTCTTTGTCTTACAAATTGGACTTTGGACATGTGTACGTTCCTATCGAAGTAAGCGGCTTATTTTCTGTATATCATGTTATTTATGTTTTATTTAACCTTTATTTAACAAGGCAAGTCAGTTAAGAACAAATTCTTATCTACAATGACAGCCTACCAAAAGGCAAAAGGCCTCCTGCGGGGATGGGGGCTGGGATTAAAAATCAATTTAAATGTAATACAAAAATAGGACAAAACACACATCACGATCAAGATATTTGTATGGATCATAATGTGTTAACTCTTTTATTAACATGTTTTCAAGTACTGGTGACAAATAATGTATTCCGATTCTTGCATAGATTGTAATGGACACATATGATGCGTGTAAAATACTTGAATGTTGTACTGATTATGATGAGCTAATGCTAAGCTATTTGCCGGCTATGTGTGGCGCCATGTTTGTGAACATTCTGTTTGTCACATTAGCGTCTGTCAGACCAAAGATGTTAAAACAACTCGACTGACTTATGGTGCTTTCAATACAACTGTGAACTCTGAAAAAAACTAGGCAAAATCATGGCATCAATGATCTTTGGGTCAGAAAGTTCGAGCTCTAGAAAGAGGCCCGAGTTCCCAAGTTGGAATTCCGAATTGGATAACCGTTCCAAACTTTTTTCCTGAGTTCCCAGTTGTCTTGAACGTGGCATCAGATTGTAACTTTGGTACCTCAGGGTTACCAGCTCCGATCCCTCTTTCCAGGGGGTTTATTTTTATTTAGCGTATAACCTTCTTGTGTTTGCCACCCATTTATTGATAAATCCCCCATTTCCTGCATCATATCCCCACAAAATACCTTCCCCCATTTCTACCCCCAACGGATTTGAAAACCCCCCACAAATGAAAGGAACCCTCCCACAAACCCTCATCCCTGTTTAGGTTTTGCACTATGGTTAGGCTAGGCAGTAGGCTTGTATTTGATGTGATGCTCTGTGAGGTAAAAACCTTTATTTGATTTGTGATTTGTCAGAAATGGTTAATGACTTGTCAAGTCGTGTGCTCCAGTTCTTGTATACACTGTAACAAGTACATCAACAATTTGTAATATGCTGAAAAGTGGCTAAACTAAGTTAATATTTTTCACGCAATAAGCGCAGCAATCTTTGATTTTGTTTATTTGCGTTTTATAGTGAATAGCATTCTGGGATTAGAGAGTTTTTGCTTGTCAAACGTAAACCAACATGGCTGCCATCTTAAAGAATTGAGCTGTTGTTAGCATAGCTGACACGCATTTATTTTCTAAACAACATTACGTTAGTCTCATGCTCACCAGAGATGTGGTACATTGTAAACTGTTAGGTCACTAACTTCAGTTTTATTTTTTTGTCAGCGCAATTCTTTTGTCAGCGTTATTTAGACTGGTTTATGGAATGAGTTTGGCTGTGGATGTGTTCCGTGTGATGCTTGGATGATGAAGTTCGCATTTATCTTTTACAATAAAATATAAAAATGAGGAATAAAGTTTAAGAACTTTATTTTCCATCAATACAACAAAAATATTTATGCTGTTCAGACAACAATGGTGTTTAGACGCGTTTGTAGCATCATACATTCTGTTACTACTGTATTTGAGATCGCACGCTGCAGGGACCACTCAACAATGATCACAAAAATATGTGATTGTTCGCGTCAAAGGATTAACAATGTCAATGAGAAGAAGACTATTATTGAACCAGAGTTTAAGTAAATATTGTGAACATGCATTGCACGCATTTTGTGATGCAAACTTGGATAATTAGTCATCTCATCTATTTAATATGTTATGGTTATTTTGCTCACTGAACAAATTATTTCGCATGAGGAAAGGTCCTTAGAAGCAGATGTGGGCATGCAGAGAGAGTGAGATTGAGTGAGTGCGTGAGAGAGAAAGAGAGGGGTGTAACACTGGTTGTTATGGTTGTCTTCCAGGGATGAGGGGATGTCTGGGGTAGGGCAGTAAGGGCACGTCCCTTGGCAGGATGTATGGGATGACTGTAATGGCGCTGCTGTGTCCATGGTCTGTTCCACATAGGCTATCCTAAAAAACCCAACGATGGGTCAGAGTCCTGAAGAGGGACATTCTGTCAGGAGGAGAGAAGAGTACGATTTAAGAGGTAATACACTGTATACACTACACAGTACACACACACTGTACATACACTATATTCTATAGGTCCTCCCATACCTTGAGAGCACTCTGTAGGATGCGGAGACGGTGCAGCTTTTCACTGAGCAGTGGGTCGTTGACACGGCGGACAAAGGAGCGTTTGTACTCCAGACGGGAGGAGGGCCGGTGATCGCCTATGGAGGACAGGTTGGCCCTCTCCAGGGCCCGGTACAGGTCCCCCAAAGAGTCAGCCTGAGGACGTCCCTCCCGCTCGCAGCCTGAGGACAAGCAGATTCACCATACGTGTCATTAATGTGCTGTTTTATTTTGCACCACATAAACAACAACAACAACATACATGTGAATCTAGATCTCAGCACAGCATTGCACTTCAAGGGCAGGCAACACACACACAGTAGGCTGCTACTGTGGAATTTCCCATGTTATCCTTTACATACAGTGCATTCAAAGTATTCACTTTTTCCACATTTTGATACGTAACAAGCCTTATTGTCAGGTTTGCGTAAATGGCTGTAAGGGAGTCAGGTGCAGGAGAGCAGATAATGGGTAGCCAACGGAGCCTTTTATTTAGGCGAACAAAAAGCACATGGCAAAATAAACACGAAATAACAATTTGGGTTAACATCACCCAGCACAACAGACTAACGTGCGCATAACATGAAACAGAATAAACAATACCACACAAAGACATGGGGGAAACAGAGGGTTAAAAACACAACACATAATGAGGGAAATGAGAACCAGGTGTGTGGAAAAACAAGACAATACAAATGGAAAATGAAAAAGGGATCGGCGATGGCTAGAAGACCAGCGACGTCGCCCCTCATCAAAATACACACAATACCCCGTAATTACGTTTTTTAGAAATGTTTGCAAATTTATTACAAATAAAAAACTGAAATATCACATTTACACAAGTATTCAGAACCTTTACTCTGTACTTTGTTGAAGAACCTTTGGCAGCAATTACAGCCTCAAATCATCTTGGGTTTGATGCTACAAGCTTGGCACACCTGTATTTGGGGAGTTTCTTCCATTCTCTGCAGAGCCTCTCAGGCTCTGTAAGGTTGGATGGGGAGCGTCGCTGCACAATTTTCACTATTTTCAGGTCTCTCCGGAGATGCTAAATCGGGTTCAAGTCCGGGCTCTGGCTGGGCCACTCGTGGACATTCTGAGACTTGTTCCAAAGCCACTGCGTTGTCTTGGCTAAGGCTCATTGTCCTGTTGGAAGGTGAAACTTCGCCCCAGTCTGAAGTCCTGAGCGCTCTGGAGCAGGTTTGCATCAAGGACCTCTCTGTACTTTGCTCTGTTCATCTTTCCCTCGATCTTGACTAGTATCCCATTCCCTGCCGCTGAAAGACTTCCCCACAGCATGATGCTGCCACCACCATGCTTCACCGTAGAGATTGTATTGGCCAGGTGATGAGCGGTGCCTTTTTTCCTCCAGACATGACGCTTGGCATTCAGGCCAAAGAGTTCAATCTTGGTTTCATTTTGGCTAACTCCAAGCGGGCTGTCATGTGCCTTTTACATTTCCTCATCTCTCATCTGGTTTAGACTCTTTCTTCTTTACGGTTGCTAGCCCCATAATCGCCAAGCCTATCTCTGACCTTTTTCACCTGTCTCTTCTCTCTGGGGAGGTTCCCATTGCTTGGAAGGCAGCCACGGTTCGTCCTTTGTTTAAAGGGGAGATCAAGCTAATCCTAATATTTATAGGCCTATTTCTATTTTGCCCTGTTTATCAAAAGTGTTGGAAACACTTGTCAATAATCAACTGACTGGCTTTCTTGATGTCTATATTATTCTCTCTGGTATGCAATCTGGTTTCCACTCAGGTTATGGATGTGTCACCGCAATGTTAAAGTCCTCAAAGATGTCACCTTTGCCCTTGATTCTAAGCAATGTTGTGCTGTTATTTTTATCCACTTGGCCAAAGCTTTTGATACGGTAGACCAGGTATTTCCAAACCCCCAGAGGTACGAGCAATGCCATCGGGGGTACGCCAAATAAAAATTTGTTTCACATGAAAAATTATTATTATTATTTATGAAAAATTTAAAAAATTATTCACATTTTCAAACAGTACATTTATATTTTCCAACAAGGCTATACATTTGGGTGAGTTTTTTTTCTCACCTGAGTAGCCTCGTTTCACTGCCAAAAATACAATTAAACGATCTAGTCTTCAGCGAAATAACATAATGTCAAATACAGGTATCCTAGTCTAATAATCAACATCCAATCACATTAACCATTACTCTCTCGCAGGAAACCTTCACTCTTGCTCAGACATTTAGTCATGAAACATGACAATTTGAAAAATAAGCCATGGGAGTTTTTTGAGCGAAAATAAAGATTACTTTTGAGTAGTAAGACATATATAAAAGCAACAGATACAATTTATAAGAAGGCTAGAAGTGTCTTCTATGGTGAGCTACCGAGTGGCTAGGACAGGCAAGCCCCATACTACAGACTTAATTCTGGGACAATGCTGGAGGAAAAGGCCAAAAAAACTATACAGACAATGCCTTTATCAAACAACACTGTTTCACGACGCAGTGACATGGCAGGAGATGTTTTGGAACAATTACTGCTTTGCATACAAGTCAGTGAATTATATGCATTACAGCTGGATGAGTCAACAGACGTGGCAGGCTTGGCACAGCTTCTGGTATATGTCCGTTACGTTTATGGGGGGTCAATTAAGGAAGACATCCTCTTCTGCAAACCACTGGAAACCAAGGACAACATGAGAGGATATTTTTTAAGTACTGGACAGCTTTGTGACATCAAATGGACTTTGGTGGTCAAGATGTGTTGGTATCTGTACAGATGGCGCAAAAGCCATGTCAGGGAGACATAGTGGAGTGGTAACACGCGTGCAAGCAGTTGCTCTCGACGCCACTTGGGTACAGTGCAGCATCCATCGAGAGGTTCTTGCTGCCAAGGGAATGCCTGACAGCCTGAAAGATGTTTTCGACACGATAGTGAAAATGGTTAACTTTGTTAACTTCTTATGGCTGCAATCCCGTTAACGGGAGCGATTTGACAACAGCCAGTCAAAGTGTAGGGCGCCATTTTCAAAACATCACAAATCTCATAATTAACATTCCTCAAACATACATGTGTCTCATACCATTTTAAAGCTATTCTCGTTGTTAATCCCACCAAGGTGTCCGATTTCAAATGTGCTTTTCAGCAAAAGCACTACAAACGATTATGTTAGGTCTCCACCAAACCACAATAAGCACAGCCATTTCCAGTGAAATATAGCATTCACAAAAAGCAGAAATAGAGATAAAATGAATCACTAACCTTGAATTATCTTCATCAGATGACACTCATAGGACTTCATGTTACACAATGCATGCATGTTTTGTTTGATAAAGTTCATATTTATATAAAAAAATCTGAGTTTACATTGGCTTATTAGATTCACTAGTTCCAAAAACATCAAGTGATTTTGCATAGCCACATCGTTTCAACAGAAATACTCATCATAAATGTAGATGATAATACAAGTTATACACATGGAATTATAGATACAGTATACCTCTCCTTAATGCAACCGCTGTGTCAGATTTCAAAAAAAGTTTACGGAAAAAGCAACCCATGCAATAATCTGAGACGGAGCTCAAAACAGAAGCCAAATTAGCCGCCATGTTGGAGTCAACCGAAACAAGAAAATACATGATAAATGTTTCCTTACCTTTGATGAACTTCATCAGAATGCAGTCCTAGGAATCCCAGGTCCACAATAAATGCTTGATTGGTTCAATAATTTATTCCGTTATTTATGTCCAATTAGCTACTTTGGTTAGCACGTTTGGTAAACAATTCCAACGTCACAAAGCGCGTCCACTATAACGTGACGAAATGTCCAAAAGTTCCGTAACCGTCAGTAGAAACATGTCAAACGATGTACTGAATCAATCTTTAGAATGTTGTTTACATATACTGTATCTTGAATAGCGTTCCAACCGGAGAATTAAAATGACTTCAGATGACCAGTGGAACGCAGGTCCTTCCCCTGTGAACGCGCATAGTGAAAGCATGGTCAACTCGTGGCAGTGGTGACTATTTCCTGTCTCATTCGACCCCACTTCACATTAGAGTCATCAGACAAAGTTCTATTGACTGTTGACATCTCGTGGAAGGCGTAGGAAGTGAAAACTCATCCATATCTCGCTGTAATTTCAATGAGAGCTTGGATGAAAATCTGCCATCCCCAGAAAAAATACAAACAGGAAGTGGAACTTCTCAGGTTTTTGCCTGCAATATGAGTTCTGTTATACTCACAGCTATAATTCAAACAGTTTTAGAAACTTCAGAGTGTTTTCTATCCAATACTAATAATAATATGCATATATTAGCAACTGAGACTGAGGAGCTGGCCGTTTACAATGGGCACCTTTTCATCCAAGATAGGATATGCATATAACTAGTAGATTAGGAAAGGAAACACTCTAAAGTTTCCAAAACTGTTAAAATAATGTCTGTGAGTATAACATAACTGATATGGCAGGTGAAAACCCGAGGAAAAACCAACCAGGAAGTACTATTATTTTGAAAGGTTGTTTTTCCATTGAAAGCCTATCCACCATACAAAGACTTACGACCCAGTTCACGGGCTCTGTGGCTTCCTCTACATGTGGCCAGTCTTTAGGCATTGTTTCAGGCTTTTACTCTGAAAAATGAGGGAGATACAGCACTTTCAATCATTGGCCAGTGGAAATTTCCATTCATCAGCCTGATCGGGAACGCGCCTTTCTTGTTTCTCCTTTCCTATTGACGAAGCTTTTGTCCGGTTGAAATATTATTGATTATTTATGAATAAAACAACCGGATGATTTATTGTAAACATAATTTGGCATGTTTCTACTAACTTTATTGTACTTTAAAAAAAAATTGTCTGGACTTAGTGCACGCGCCTTAAGCATTCGGAATACTGGACAAAACGTGCAAACAAAAAGGAGGTATTTGGTCATAAAGGGGGACATTATCGAACAAAACAAACATTTATTGTCTAACATGGAGACCTGGGAGTGCCACCAGATGAAGATCATCAGAGGTAAGTGATTTAATTTTAATGCTATTTCTGACTTTTGTGACACTCTCCTTGGCTGGAAAATGGCTGAATGGGTTTGTGGCTAGGTGCAGGCCTAACATAATCGCAAAGTGTGCTTTCTCTGTAAAGCCTTTTTGAAATCTGACACAGCGGTTGCATTAAGGAGAAGTTTATCTTTAAATGTATGTTAAATACTTGTATCGTTTATCAATGTTTATGATGAGTATTTCTGTTTTTTGATGTGGCTCTCTGCACTTTCACCGGATGTTTGTTTGAGACAATGCATTTCTGACCATAACGCCAATGTAAACTGATATTTTTGGTTATAAATATGAACTTTATCGAACAAAACATACATGTATTGTGTAACATGAAGTCCTATGAGTGCTGAAGATCATCAAAGGATAGTGATTAATTTGATCTCTATTTCTGCTTTTTGTGACTCCTCTCTTTGGCTGTAAAAATGTCTGTATAGTTTTCTGTGACTAGGTGCTGACCTAACAGAATCACATGGTGTGCTTTCACAGTAAAGCTTTTTTGAAATCGGACAATGTGGTTGGATTTACAAGAAGTTTATCTTTAAAATGGTGGATAATACTTGTATGTTTGAGGAATTTTAATTATGGGATTTCTGTTGTTTTTGAATGTTTTGAATCTTTACTGACCCTAATATTCACTTGTCTCACCGCTTGCATGATGACGAGTTTCTCACACGGCTGGCCTATCTGGGTGAAATTTTTTCTCGCCTGAATGATCTGAATCTAGGATTACAGGGACTCTCCGAAACTATATTCAATGTGCGGTCCAAAATTGAGGCTATGATTAAGAGGTTGGAGCTCTTTTCTGTCTGCATTAACAAGGAAAACACACAGGTCATTCCATCATTGTATGATTTTTTGTGTGCACATTAACTTAAGCTTACGGACAATGTCAAATGTGATATAGCGAAGCACCTGAGTGAGCTGGTTGCGCAATTACGCAGGTACTTTCCCGAAACAGACAACACAAACAACTGGATTCATTATTCCTTTCATGCCCTGTCTCCAGTCCATTTACCGATATCTGAACAAGACAGCCTCATCAAAATTGCAACAAGCAGTTCTGTGAAATTTGAATTTAATCAGAAGCCACTGCCAGATTTCTGGATAGGGCTGCGCTCAGAGTTTCTTGCCTTGGCAAATCGTGCTGTTAAGACACTGATGCCCTTTTCAACCACGTACCTATGTGAGAGTGGATTCTCGGCCCTCACTAGATACAGTTACAGACTGTGTGTGGAAAATTATTTAAGACTGAGACTCTCTCCAATACAACCCAACATTGCAGAGTTATGTGCATCCTTTCAAGCACACCCTTCTCATTAACCGGTGGTTAATGATGAACAAATAAGGTTTTATACATAAGATGGCTAAATAAAGAGCAAAATTTGTGATTTTTATTAAATTATTATTTGTGCCCTGGTCCTATAAGAGCTCTTTGTCACTTCCCGCGAGCCAGGTTGTGACAAAAACTCACACTCATTCTTATGCTTAATAAATGTATCGTATGTATCGTGTGTATGTGTGTGGCAGGCTTACAATGATGGCAAAAAACTACATTTGAGAGTGAACTGACACTGGTGCTAGATGGGGTACGCAGCTGGAGTTTGAAGAGGTACAGGACTATAAAAAGTTTGGGAACCACTGCGGTAGACCATTCCATTCTTGTGTGCCGGCTAAGGTGTATTGGTGTCTCTGAGGGGTATTTGGCCTGGTTTGCTAACTACCTCTCTCAAAGAGTGCAGTGTATAAAGTCAGAACATCTGCTGTCTCAGACACTGCCTGTCACCAAGAGTGTACCCCAAGGCTTGATCCTAGGCCCCACACTCTTCTCAATTTACATCAACAACATAGATCAGGCAGTAGGAAGCTCTCTCATTCATTTATATGCAGATGATACAGTCTTATACTCAGCTCTGCCCCTCAAAGGATGTTGTGTTAAACGCTCTACAACAAAGCTTTCTTAGTGTCCAACAAGCTTTCTCTGCCCTTAACCTTGTTCTGAACACCTCCAAAACAAAGGAAGAATAAGAAGAATGCCCCTCTCCCCACAGGTGTGATTATTACCTCTGAGGGTTTAGAGCTTGAGGTAGTCACCTCATACAAGTACTTGGGAGTATGGCTAGATGGTACACTATCCTTCTTTCAGCACATATCAAAGCTGCAGGCTAAAGTTACATCTAGACTTGGTTTCCTCTATCGTAATCGCACCTCTTTCACCCCTGCTGCCAAACTAACCCTGACTGAGATGACCATCCTACCCATACTAGATTACGGAAACGTAATTTATAGATCGGCAGGTAAGGGTGCTCTCGAGCGGCTGGACATTCTTTACCATTCAGCCATCAGATTTGCCACCAATGCTCCTTATAGGACACATCACTCTTCTGTAAACTGGTCATCTCTGTATACCTGTCGCAAGACCCACTGGTTGATGCTTATTTATAAAACCCTCTTAGGCCTCACTCCCTGCTATCTGAGATGTCTACTGCAGCCCTCATCCTCCACATACAACCCCTGTTCTGCCAGTCACATTCTGTTAAAGGTCCCCAAAGCATACACATCCCTGGCTCGCTCTTCCTTTCAGTTCGCTGCAGCTAGCGACTGGAACGAGCTGCAACAAACACTCAAACTGGACAGTTTTATCTCAATCTCTTCATTGAACGAATTGCAAAAATCGCTGAAGTTGGAGACTTTTATCTCCCTCACCAACTTCAAACATCTGCTATCTGAGCAGCTAACCGATCGCTGCAGCTGTACATGGTCTATCGGTAAATAGCCCACCCAATTTTACCTACCTCATCCCCATACTGTTTATATTTATTTACTTTTCTGCTCTTTTGCACACCAATATCTCTAGCTGTATATGACCTGTATATGATCTGATCATTTATCACTCCAATGTTAATCTGCAAAATTATAATTATTGACTTATTATTATTATTGACTTGTTAATTGTTTACTCCATGTGTAACTCTGTGTTGTCTGTTCACACTGCTATGCTTTATCTTGGCCAGGTCGCAGTTGCAAATGAGAACTTGTTCTCAACTAGCCTACCTGGTTAAATAAAGGTGAAATAAAATAAAAAATAAATAAGACTCAATCATGGACACTCTTACTGACAGTTGTGCTGCTTTGCATGATGTGTTGTTGTCTCTACCTTCTTGCCCTTTGTGCTGTTGTCTGTCCCCAATAATGTTTGTACCATGTTTTGTGCTGCTGCCATGTTGTGTTGCTACCATGTTGTTGTCATGTTGTGTTGCTACAATGCTGTGCTATCATGTGTTGCTGCCATGCTATGTTTTTCCTCTTATGTCTCTGTTTATGTAGTGTTGTGTTGTCTCCCTTGTCATGATGTGTGTTTTGTCATATATTTTTTTTAATGTATTTTTATGTTTAATCCCAGCCCCGGTCCCCACAGGAGGCATTTTGCCTTTTGGTAGGCTGTCATTGTAAATAAGAATTTGTTCATAACTGACTTGCCTAGTTAAATAAAGGCCCGATTGGTGGAGTGCTGCAGAGATGGTTGTCCTTCTGAAAGGTTCTCCCATCTACACAGAGGAACTCTGGAGCCACCATCTCTGCAGAGACCTGAAAATAGCTGTGCAGCGACGCTCTCCATCCAACCTGACAGAGCTTGAGAGGATCTGCAGAGAAGAATGGGAGAAACTCCCAAAAGACAGGTGTACCAAGCTTGTAGCGCCATACCCAAGAAGACTCGAGGCTGTAATCGCTGCCAAAGGTGCTTCAACAAAGTCCTGAGTAAAGGGTCTGAATGTAGTATTTCAGTTTTTGCTTCGTCATTATGGGGTATTGTGTGTAGATTGATGAGAAAAAAACGATTAAATTAATTTTAGAATAAGGCTGTAACACAACAATATGGAAAAAGTGAAGGGGTCTGAATACTTTCCCGAATGCACTGTATACTGCCCTCTTATGGTGCAATTGTCACATAGCTCTTATTTTATGTTAAGTTATCTGGCAAGCCTTGTGGACTCAACCAGACCCAAAGGTTTTGTGTCTGGTGGTTGTCATACTATGTTGTCCATTTGTGAGAAGTGCTGTGTGTTTCGGGGATCAGTTGTAAATCTGTGCCTCTTGAATTGTATCATGCAGTGTTTGCTGCATGTTTTGCGTTAGATATAGTCTACAGAGAGAGCAGTAGAGAAATTAGGACAGAAAAAAAGTCCCCTTAGGCATGTTGCTTTGTCCTCTTCAAAATTCAACATTAACATGGGCTGAAAGGATTCTTCCTCACCCCCCTCCCCCCCAAAAAACACAAACACGGATGCATTTGTGTGTGTGTATGTGTGTCTATTTGTTATCTTAAGGCAGGCTTGAACATTTAAGGACATTTGTCTGCTTGCCTCTACACATGACAGCGTCCGATTGAATATTTACGATATGGATTTATGGAGATGTTATATGTATCTTTTAAACTAAATTAATTTCTGTGTTTGTGTTTGTTATGTACTGCATATGGATGTATGAACTTGTCAGGATATGGCTGTAAGCTACCTCTCTCTGTCTCTCTATAGGGCATGTACATCAAATCCACATATGACGGCCTGCATGTCATCACTGGAACTACAGAGGGAGTGAGTAAATCTTCAAAATGCTCAGTCAGGGCTATGAATCCATTTGGCATGTAGATCATTCTCCTATGATACAGACGGAGAAGTGTCACAGTGAATCCCATTAATGACAGTGAACAGCATCAGGCCAATCTGTTTTTATAGCTGTGTGATGTGTCTTCCTCTCCATAAGTCTCTGGCTGACCGCTGTAAGAAAATCCACGCAGGCGATGAAGTCATCCAGGTCAATCATCAGACAGTGGTGCGTCTCTCTCTCTCTTCTTACCTTATATTATCTCTCTGCCCGTCCCCTATATCTTATTCTCATACGTCTACATACTGGTATATGACTACCCTATGATTACTACTATGCTTGTGTGAAAGGTCGCCCTATGTGTTTTTTATTGTGCATGTGTGTGCCTGTAAGACATCGAGGAGGGGGTTGGGCTGCCAGGATGAATTAGTGTCAATTAGGACACTAAGATTTCACTTCACTTTAGAATAGTGTCCTGGAGGTCTGTAGGGATGGGGGATGGGGCTGGTCTAAATTCCAGACAATCAGCAAAGTCTGTAACACAGACTGTCTGAACAATACCTTTAATTAGCAACGTCACTCACTACTGGTTACCAGGTTATAACCCTACAAGTAATAATTTCCATTTAAGTATATTCAACTATTTATACCCATCAAGTTATATCCTAGAATGTGGCAGAGAGAGTGAGAGTGAGGTTGTTGTCAAATCTCTTTCTTCTCTGCCTCACAGTGTCATGTCTCTCCATTTCATGGTGTCATCGTGGCTGTCACATCTCTTTGTCCTCTGTCTCAGTCATGTCTCAGTAATGTCTCACCTGTGTCTCTGGCCAGCTGGTAGCGGTGGTGGTCCGTGTGGTCAGAGGCGCTGGCCGAGGCTGAGAGGATGGCATGGAGCCCACTGTCTCGGGGAAGGGTGAAGCTACGGGGTTTCCCCCCAGCCTCTACAGGGACACTGGGGCTGAGTTGCAGGGGCAGTGGGCCATAGTGCTCCTGCATCAGGCTGCGCTGAGCAGGGAGGGTTGACTGGCGGCGGTACTCCACAGAAAGGCCACCTCCTCCAGGGGAACGCAGCAGGGCCTCCTCCAGGGGCAGGGTCTGCAGGTAGTGGAGCCCCGTGCTGCCCAGGGGAGTCTCAATCAAGTCCTGCCACGAACGCCGTTGGCTGGAAGACTTCTGACCAGGGGAGCCGCTCCCGCTGCCCTCCTGTGGCTCGGGGTGGAACTCCTCATGAGAGGAGTGTGACTGGAAGGTTTCAGAGGAGAGGCGGCCGTGTTTGGGCTCCAGGTATGGACTCATCTGGGACACCTAAAGAGAACCAGACAGAGAGGTGTAATGGCATTGTAACGGTTATTAATATAAATACCAGAATGATAAAAGAAGGAAGAGACACAGCTAGAGAGGTATATAATGGCATTGTAAAAATAATGTAAATAACATATTAAAACTACGCACAGAGTTGTTGTCTAACTTTTTGAAGAGAGATTAACTTGCCGAGGGGGGCCTGGGGTAGCTGTTGTAGGGGGGTGGAGGGCTGTCCTGTTTGGGTATGGTTGACGGCATCTCCGTGTCCTCATGATCACTTTCACTCCAGTAGTCTGGTGACAATGGCAAGGAATAAGCAGAAAAGAGGACACGTCACCATCAGAAAGAGACAATGTGGGGGGGGGATTTTATAAAGTAGGGCAAACAAAGCATTTAATGTCCTTTATTATTGCCAGCTTTATTAATGTGTATTCATGTATTCTCACCCTGGTCCTGTCGGATCCTCTCCTGCTCCGAGTGACCTGCCACTGCCATGGTCAAACGACTCAGCCACCTGTGAGGGAACAACACTAATGAAACGTGACAGCTACACACCATTCCAGATCTCACACACCACATACCATTCTGTTATTCCCTGTTGTTTTTGCATCTCACATCAGCTCACCTGGTCATCTGCCTAGCCCTATTTTCCTAGACGTCTCACCTCCTTGTCTCTTCCTGTCTCCCCCTCTCATATCTCAGCTCTGTGTCAGCTACAGTAATCATCACTGACAGTGACTCTCACCTATTCATGTCATCCACATTGTCTGCTGCAAAGTAGAAACTCTTGATCTTTGGATGGCAGGCCTTGAAAGCACTGGAACACAGAAACATGATGTTAAGGACAGATTCCACCATACTGTAAATATCCTGGGGCACATACACAGACTGCATATTCTGTACTGTACATAGAGACACAAGACGCCCATAAACATATCTTGCATTTAAAGACACACATGTTCTCGACATATTCAAACAAACACATGTCGAGGTTCACAGAGACAAACAGACCCCAAGACTCAAATATGAATGAATCGGTATACAAACACAAATACATGTACTCACTACTTCCTACGGCACTCAGATGCACGATCAATCTTGAATTCAGGGAGACTTACAAAGCCCTCTGCCTTTTCATCCTGAGGGAGGAAAAAACACAATATCATATATTGTTCTGACATCCAATCATTTTCTGACATATATAAAAAATATAAAGGGGTGGTTCACATTTTAGATCAGATAATCAGGACAGGAAGCCACAGTACTACAAATCAGCAAGTCTGTCAGTGTCAGTGTCACTCACACACTCACCTCCTCATTCATGTACCAGTACAGGCAGGTATCTTTCAGGATGAACCAGTACTTTTTCCACTTCTGGGAGAAATAACTTTTAGCATCCTTCTTCTTCCACAGCCAGCCCTCACAGTCCCCACGCCCCAGGTCCTTACAGGAGATACGCCTCTTACTGATGGAGGACAGAGAGCCACCTACTGAAGTGAGGAGAGAGGAGGAGATGGGTAGCAATGAAGGGACTGTATTGGGTGATCTGCCTCAGCATACATTTATGTATCTACAGGAGGTGTATGTACTGCATATTTGAGACTGTACATAGGGTATGAACTGTAGGTTTTGAATAACTCACCTTTACTTTTCTTCCTAGACCTTGATAGCAGCGAGGATCGTTCAAACATCTACAAAATAACACACATGAAATAGAGATATAGCAATACACATTGATCCGTCTCCACTGTTATCAGTCCTCAAAATAACTTACCATAATTACAACAAACAAACTGTATAAGCCAGTGTTGTCTCAGGGGTCTGGGACCAATGGGACTTACATGGTAGAGGGAGGCAGAGTCAGAGCTGGATGTGGACATGGAGACCTCCATCTGGAGGGCTGGGTGGAGGGCGTAGTGGGCAGGGCTGCTTTTGTCACTCTTCTTCCTGCTGCGTCCTGTCAGGTACTCCTCTGGCATGGCCTTGTCCTCACTCTGACTCACATAGCGCAGCAAGGAGTTTTCTATGGGAGTAGGAAAGGCCAGCAATTCTATCACTTTGTCTAATGCCATTTGATTCTATAGACCTACAATGTGTACATTATTTCTACCTACTGAATATTAATTGCGCTGTAACTTAGTTAAAACCTTTACTGGATCAGTGTCCCGAAATCGGGACAGTGGCTACTCAATATTTGACTTGAATGGCATTGTAAACAAAAGCCAACTTTCCGGGGCATAGACATGTCTTATATGGTCAGAAAGCTTAAATGTTGTTAATCTAACCACACTGTACAATTTACAGTAGCTATTACAGCTAAAAAATACCATGCTATTGTTTGAGGATAGTGCACAACAACATAACACTTTTATCAAGGCAACTGGTTTGATACATTCACCTCTGATGGTATATAATGTACTTACATTCAGTAATCTTGCTCTGATTTGTTTTTCCTGAGGGTACCAGAGACAAAATGTAGCATAGTTTTGTTTGATAAAATCAATTTTTATATCCTAACACGATCCATGTTTTATACAGCGTTTTGCATGAATTCCAACTCTTTCAACTTGCAACAAAATAATCTATGAAATCTAACCGGCTAAACCTTGTTTCACCCGGTCAAGTTTGGTTTCTGTGCAATCCTCAGACACTCTAGAAGGCAACCCAAAAAGTGTTAATCATTTTACATTACGTATTGGCTACACAACATGTCAATTAGCCCATGAAGGATAGCCATCATTATGCTTTACATGAGTATGTGATGGACCTTTGTAGGACTAATGGCCATTGTCCTATGGCTGCGCGCAACACAATTCATTCCCCATTGAAAATCCACAAAGTTTTCTCAAAACTGAAAAAGTACAATATGGCTGCTAAGAGTATAAATGCTAAATCGAACTTCAAGTATACACATTTGGATGATATTATTGCAGAAATTGACCGTGAGAGTGACAAGAGGAGTCCTGCGAGCAAGAAAGATTGGAAGGAGAAGGTAACGTTACTTTTATATCTGTAGGTAAAATATGTATTTTCTTCTCGTGCTAATCCAGTTGTTTAAATGGATGCATATTCATTTAAGATATTCGTCTTTGATTTCTATATATGTACAGTATATATAATATAATAAGGCATACAATATATTAGTATAGTCTGTGTATGTTATGTTGGCTATGACATGCTGTGGCTGTGGCTTTTGACCGTCTTATAGGCTATTGGTCCTCGTATTTCATTATAGTGATTGTGTTCCCCATACTCTATGTAATATCCATATAGATACACTACCGCTCAACATTTTTAGAACACTTACTCATTCAAGGGGTTTTCTTTATTTTTATTATTTTCTACATTGTAGAATAACAGTGAAGACATCACAACTGTGAAATAACACATAACACATCCCAAACCATCTCAATTTGGTTGAGGTCAGGAGGATTGTGGATGCCAGGTCATCTGATGCAGCACTCCATCACTCTCCTTCTTGGTAAAATAGCCCTTACACAGCTTGGAGGTGTGTTGGGTCATTGTCCTGTTGAAAAACAAATGATAGTCCCACTAAGCCCAAACCAGATGGGATGGCGTATCGATGCAGAATGCTGTGGTAGCCATGCTGGTTAAGTGTGCCTTGAATACGAAATAAATCACAGACAGTGTCACCAGCAAAGCACCACCACACCATAACACCTCCTCTTCCATGCTTTATGGTGGGAAATACACATGTTGGGATAATCCGTTCACCCACAACGCGTCTCACAAAGACACGGCAGTTGGAACCAAAAATCTCACATTTGGATTCCAGACCAAATGACAAATATCCACCGGTCTAATGTCCATTGCTTGTGTTTCTTAGCCCAAGCAAGTCTCTTCTTATTGGTGTGCTTTAGTAGTGGTTTCTTTGCAGCAATTCGACCATGAAGGCCTGATTCACACAGTCTCCTCTGAACAGTTGATGTTGAGATGTGTCTGTTACCTGAACTCTATGAAGCATTTATTTGGGCTGGTAACTCTAATGAACTTATCCTCTGCAGCAGAGGTAACTCTGGGTCTTCCATTCCTGTGGCGGTCCTCATGAGAGCAGTTTCATCATAGCGCTGGATGGTTTTTGCAACTGCACTTGAAGAAACGTTGAAAGTTCTTGAAATGTTCCGTATTGACTAACCTTCATGTCTTAAAGTAATGATAGACTGTCATTTATCTTAGCTTATTTTAGCTGTTCTTGCCATAATATGGTATTTTACCAAATAGGGCAATCTTCCTTATACCCCCCCCCCCCCTCCCCTCCCCCACCTTGTCACAACACAACTGATTGGCTCAAACGCATTAAGAAGGAAAGACATTCCACAAATAAACTTTTAAGAAGGCACACCTGTTAATTGAAATGTATTCCAGGTGACTACCTCATGAAGCTGGTTGAGAGAATGCCAAGAGTGTGCAAAGCTGTTATCAAGGCAAAGCTTTTGACCGGTAGTGTTTGTGTTGTGTATTTGATGTATTGATGTAGTGCTAACCCCCTACTAAAATAAAAGGTTAAATAAAATAAGTAATGGTAATCTTGAGTTCTAACAGATTTTAAAAAATCCTCAATAGTGTTAGAGACTCCTCCATCCCCCACTCATTCAAACATAGGACCTGAATCCTCCAGTCTGACCCGCTGCTGTGTCTCGCTATACACCCTAACCCCGCCCGGCAATCTAGAGGTGTGAAGGTTAGTACCTTTTATGTATGGAAGCTAATGATCCATCATGTATGACATTCCTGGGAGTGTGTAAACTTTATTACCATAGCATTTTTGTATGTTCCCAATTTGGCCACTTGGGTACATTTGGGCAAACTCGGGACACCTGGGAGACTTGATACAAAATATTATGTAGATCTCTCATTCTTCAATGTATCAGTCTGAAACTTTGCACACACACTGCTGCCCTCTTGTGGAAAACATCTAAATTACACCTATGTCAATGTATGGCCTTTCTTTTGCATTTCAAAGATGATGCAACAAAAATAAAAATAGAGAATGCATGTTTTTTTTGTTTGTTTTGTCTTTTACCAGATCTAATGTGTTATATTCTCCTACATTCATTTCACATCTCCACAAACTTCAAAGTGTTTCCTGTCAAATAGTATCAATAATTTGCATATCCATGCTAAAGGTCCTGAGTATGTCATTTTGGGCAGAAATTGAGCTGAAGGGTCCGATCCTTAAGAGGTTTCATGCAAACTTAAACAACAGCGGAAAAACAAGCCAAGCCAAAATCCAATTCTTGAGATTGTGTAATGATTGCTTGGATGAAAGTGGACAGTTGTGTGACTTGTGAGCATTAGGGCATTAAGACTGGAGCAAGGCCCATTGACGAATGTCCTCCATCTGACTTATGGGCAAGTTTTGTGAGTCATGTCATTGGGAAGTGTAATTGATGTTTTGTGTAGTCCTGTGGTGTGTCCAGGCATTTGACTTTAGGGCTCTAAGGCTTTACTCTGCCTTGTCATTCAGACAAATATCTAGACTTCACTCAAACTCCATTACTGCACTGAAACAACATAGCCATTCCTAAAGGACTGTCATTATTTTGATATCTGCAGGGCATTTCCCTCAAAAATAGAAATAAATGTTGCATTCAGGAAGAAATTCAATATGTCAAAGATACTGCCTCTTGCCAAAAAGGCAGATAAATATAGCACCCTCACTGATGCTGAAAAGCCCACAGGAACAATAGACTGACTGCCACCACCCCCTTCAGGAAGCACAAACATAACACCACAATGTCTGCCTCTCAGACTGAAACAAGGCCATTCGCTCTCTTCCTACTCTGTTTGCCACTGGGCTTGACAGCAACCAATGAAAGGCACGAATCTTGGGAAGATCCTGGCTACAGTTGCCAAGGCAACGACATACAGTACCTTCAAGACCCAAAAGCAGAGAAAGAGACCGAGAGAAAGAGGTGAGAGAGGAAGAGAGAGAGAGCAGGAAGGACTAATTGAGATACACATAAAGAAGATACAGGAAAAGAGGGACAGATAAAGAGGAGGATAGCTAATTCAGTATCATATCTATCATGCACTGAGCCCTGCCTCACATGGCCGCTCAGCCTCCTGGTCCCTTGGCTAAGACATCTGAGATGGGGAGGTAGAAAACTCGTCCCTGGCCCAATTATGAGAGATATCCACCCACTCACCTCTGCTGCTTTATCTCTCTCTTTCTGTCTCCCCTCTCTCTTTATCTCTCCCTCTCTCTCCATCCCAGCCTCCCACTCACCTCTCCTGCTCTCTCTTTTCAGCTTGGCCGAGTCTTCATAGTCTCCCACCCAGTTATATTCCACTGGCATGGAGATGGGCCTAAGCCTGCCTGGAGCACACAGCACACATAACATACAACATTACAGACCTACCCAGGAACATCAAAGAGCTACAAACAGCCTATATTAACACCACAGTGACACAAACACTAACATTACAAACACATAAGGGATTGCATAGGAACAAGTGCACCACAGGCATCCTTCATCCAAACACACAGCCTTGGACTGGGTCATGCCATATGTGGGAGATTGACATCCCACATCCAAACACACATTCTTGGACTGGGTTAATGCCATATCTGGGGGATCGACATCCCACATCCAAACACACATTCTTGGACTGGGTTAATGCCATATCTGGGGGATTGACATCCCACATCCAAACACATAACCTTGAACTGGGTCATACCATATGTGGGGGATTGACATCCCACATCCAAACACACATTCTTGGACTGGGTTAATGCCATATCTGGGGGATTGACATCCCACATCCAAACACACAGCCTTGGACTGGGTCATGCCATATCTGGGGGATTAACATCCCACATCCAAACACACATTCTTGGACTGGGTCATACCATATGTGGGGGATTGACATCCCACATCCAAACACACAGCCTTGGACTGGGTCATGCCATATCTGGGGGATTAACATCCCACATCCAAACACACAGCCTTGGACTGGGTCATGCCATTTCTGGGGGATTAACATCCCACATCCAAACACATAACCTTGAACTGGGTCATACCATATGTGGGGGATTGACATCCCACATCCAAACACACATTCTTGGACTGGGTTAATGCCATATCTGGGGGATTGACATCCCACATCCAAACACACATTCTTGAACTGGGTCATACCATATGTGGGTGATTGACATCCCACATCCAAACACATAGCCTTGGACTGGGTCATACCATATCTGGGGGATTGACATCCCTCATAGAAATACACAGGCTTGGACTTGATCTTACCATACAGTATGTAGGGGGCTGACATCCCTCATACAAATATGCAAGCTTGGACTGGGTCATACCATAAGTGGGGGTGCTGTCCCTGCGGGCAGGTGGAGGTCCATGGTTCTGGTTGTACTCGTAGCAGTAGAGAATGGCATCCTCCTCCACCAGAGGAAAACGTCGGCGACACTCCTGGTCCAGGAAGGAGTTGGGGGACTCAGAGCCCTTGGCTACCGGGACTTCAGCTTGGAGGTCATCGTCACCTGGTAGATTCCCCTTGTCATCTCTGCAGCACAGATCATGGAGAGAGTCTGTTTGCCTATGGAGCATCGACTGCGTAGGTAAACCTAAACAAACTCATATACTACAAGGCACATATATCACCCCTCAAAAGGGAACAAACTGACTAAATACACAGACTATCGTAATTACACAGGTAAAACCATTGTACAATATTTCACTGCAGTTAGCTTACTCACAACATATGAACAGTGACTACACTGTAATCGCTAAGGTAAGGCATACAGTATGTCATAGTTAGGCAGCTTGTGTGTGTACCTGGGGGTGTATGGTTCATCAGGGGGCGGGGGGATGAAGAGGTCCTGCAGGGCACAGCTGTCTCTCCTGGACGGGGTGCTCAGGGTACTGGTGGGCGTGGCCACACTGCTGCTGGGGCTCTGAGGGATGATGGGCTATGAGGAGAGAGATAAAGAGGGGGGAGAAGGGGGAGAGAGGGGGGGGTTAGTTTTCTGACATACTGCAGTGATGTGTAGTCTCGTAAACAGTTTAAGACTACGCTTAATCAAACCATTAGAGGCTCAATATGTGGAAATTCTTTGTTTCTCAGTTGGAGAATGGCTAGAGGCAGAGTTAGGGAATGGAACATATATTTGATCCTTTGCATTTGACGAACTATAAATTCAAAGCATAAGACAATAACTGAATCTGGATGCATGATGAAACAAGAGGGAGAGGAAGGTAAGGAGAGGAGAAGAGAGGTAGCAGAGAAGAGGTAAAGGAAAAGGTGAGGGGGAGGTGGGTAAGATGGTCGGGGTCAGGAGGTGGCAGAGCTCTGATGCGCTCCAGTTGGTCAGGGCCCCAGGGGGAGGGAGGAAAACAGCACTTAGCCCAGCATGGGACTCAGAGGGGGGGCAGGGATGAAGTCACATATGCCCCTCACACACACGCTTCCTCCATGTACCAGTTCAGATATATCACCTATATTACACAACATTTTGCGGTGGAATATGACACACAGACAGACACAGTAACAAAAACTCCCTGCTTTACCGAGACCCACCAACATACAAGTTCACTCTCCTGATTGCATACTCACCGACACAATGCACAGACAGTCACATACTATGCACATGCAAAAGTTCACACACCATCATGAATCTACTGATAAGATAGAGGTATACCGTACATAAATCACCTCTCACTAAATGCCACCCTATTCCATATATACTATAATGTAAGCACTATAAAGGGAATAGTGTGTTATTTTTTGATTCGGCCACACATACACTACCCACCACTGCGACCTGTATGCTCTCGTTGGCTGGCCCTCGTTTCATACTCGTCGCCAAACCCACTGGCTCCAGGTCCTCTACAAGTCTTTGCTAGGTAAAGCCCCGCCTTATCTCAGCTCACTGGTCACCATAGCAACACCCACCCACAGCACGCGCTCCAGCAGGTATATTTCACTGGTCACACCCAAAGCCAATTCCTCCTTTGGCCGCCTTTCCTTCCAGTTCTCTGCTGCCAATGACTGGAACGAACTGCAAAAATCACTGAAGCTGGAGACTCTTATCTCCCACACTAACTTCAAGCACCAGCTGTCAGAGCAGCTCACAGATCATTGCACCTGCACATAGCCCATCTGTAAATAGCCGATCCAACTACCACATCCCCATACTGTATTTATTTATTTTTCTCCTTTGCACCCCAGTATATCTACTTGCACATACATCTTCTGCACATCTATCACTCAAGTGTTTAATTGCTATATCATAATTACCTTGCCACTATGGCCTATTTTATTGCCTTACCTACCTTAACTTACCTCATTTGCACACACTGTATATATATATTTTGTCTACTGTATTATTGACTGTATGTTTGTTTGTTCCATGTGTAACTTTGTGTTGTTGTATGTGTCAAACTGCTTTGCTTTATCTTGGCCCGGTCGCAGTTGTAAATGAGAACTTATTCTCAACTAGCCTGCCTGGTTAAATAAAGGTGAAAAAAAACAACAACAAAAAACAAACACATTCATCAGTTGTGTGGAGGTTGAAAGTATTGTCATACTTGCAGGGCTAAGGGTTTCCATCTCATGTTCTTCAGTAGTGCTGGGGTGGATGTGAGTGTACTCTGTGGGCGCTTCTTCAGAGTCAGCATAACACCCCCGGGATCCCCGCGCAAAGAATTCACCAAATTCTTCAACTGCCAGCCCACCTAGCGCCACACGCCAACAAACACACACACAAACACACAATGAAAAACACATAGGGCGACCTTTCACACAAGCATAGTAGTAATCATAGGGTAGTCATATACCAGTATGTAGACGTATGAGAATAAGATAAAGGGGATGGGCAGAGAGATAATATAAGGTAAGAAAAGAGAGAGACGCACCACTGTCTGATGATTGACCTGGATGACTTCATCGCCTGCGTGGATTTTCTTACAGCGGTCAGCCAGAGACTTATGGAGAGGAAGACACATCACACAGCTATAAAAACAGATTGGCCTGATGCTGTTCACTGTCATTAATGGGATTCACTGTGACACTTCTCCGTCTGTATCATAGGAGAATGATCTACATGCCAAATGGATTCATAGCCCTGACTGAGCATTTTGAAGATTTACTCACTCCCTCTGTAGTTCCAGTGATGACATGCAGGCCGTCATATGTGGATTTGATGTACATGCCCTATAGAGAGACAGAGAGAGGTAGCTTACAGCCATATCCTGACAAGTTCATACATCCATATACAGTACATAACAAACACAAACACAGAAATTAATTCAGTTTAAAAGATACATATAACATCTCCATAAATCCATATCGTAAATATTCAATCGGTCCCTGTCAATCGTAGAGGCAAACAGACAAACGTACTAAAATGCTCAAGCCTGCCCTTCGATGGGCTGTAAGTGCATAACAAATAGACACACAGACACACACACACACACACACACACAAACACACACACTCAGTGCATTTCAGTGTGAGTGAGATGAGAGTAAGAGGTTTATTTTTGTCCCATTCGGCCCACTCCTCTGTTCAGGTTATGTTGACTGTACTGTATGTGAAAAGCTCTGTGGCCCTCTGTGTGGCCTGTGCATATGTTTGTGTGTGGGGGTGGGAGCTTACAGCCCCAAGCAGGACAGTCATATCTAAGTGCAAGTCAGAGCAAACATGGAGGTTTTAGATAACAGTTTATGTCCACATATAGTACAGGAGAAATCTACTAAGTAAATACAGTGTACTCGGAAAGTATTCAGACGCCTTCACTTTTTCCACATTGTGTTACCTTACAGCCTTATTCTAAAATTGATTAAATTGTCCCCCCCCCCCCCCCCCATCAATCTACACACAATACTCCATAATAACAAAGCAAAAACAGCTTTTTAGAATTGAAAAAAACAACAGAAATATCACATTTACATAAATATTCTAACTCTTTACTCAGTACTTTGTTGAAGCACCTTTGGCAGCAATTACAGCCTAAATTCTTCTTGGGTATGACGCTACAAGCTTGGCATACCTGTTTTTGGGGAGTTTCTCACATTCTTCTCTGCAGATCCTCTCAAGCTCTGTCAGGTTGGCACAGCTATTTTCACAGCTATTTACACAGCTATTTTCAGGTTTCTCCAGAGATGTTCGATCAGGTTAAATTCCTCCTGTGTCGTCTTGGCTGTGTGCTTAGGGTCATTGTCCTGTTGGAAGGTGAATTTATGCCCCAGTCTGAGGTCCTCAGTGCTCTGGAGCAGGTTTTCATCAATGATCTCTGTACTTCGCTCCATTCATCTTTCCCTCGATCCTGACTAGTCTCCCAGTCCATGCTGCTGAAAAACATCTCCACAGCATGATGCTGCCACCACCATGCTACACCTTAGGGATAATGCCAGGTTTCCTCCAGATGTGACGCTTGGCATTCAGATCAAAGAGTTCAATCTTGGTTTCATCAGACCTGAGAATCTTGTTTCTCATGGTCTGAGTCCTTTAGGTGCCTTTTGACAAACTCCAAGCGGGCTGTCATGTGCCTTTTACTGAGGTGTGGCTTCCGTCTGGAATAAAGGCCTGATTGGTGGAGTGCTGCAGAGATGGTTGTCCCTCTGGAAGGTTCTCCCATCTCCACAGAGGAACTCTGGAGCTCTGTCAGAGTGGCCATTGGGTTCTTGGTCACCTCCCTGGCCAAGGCCCTTCTCCCCTGATGGCTCAGTTTGGCCAGGCGGCCAGCTCTAGGAAGAGTCTTGGTGGTTCCAAACTTCTTCCATTTAAGAATGATGAAGGCCACTGTGTTCTTGGGGACCTTCAATGCTGCAGAAATGTGTTGGTACCCTTCCCCAGATATGTACCTTGACACAATCCTGTCTCGGAGCTCTACGGACAATTCCTTCAACCTCATGGCTTGGTTTTTGCTCTGACATGCAGTATCAACTGTGGGACCTTATATAGACCGTTATGTGACTTTCCAAATCATGTCCAATCAATTGAATTTACCACAGGTCGACTCCAATTAAGTTGTAGAAACATCTCAAGGATGATCAATGCAAACAGGACGCACCTGAGCTCAATTTCGAGTCTCATAGCAAAGGGTCTGAGTACTTATGTAAATAAGGTATTTCTGTTTTTTGTATTTTTTTTTATTTGCAAACATTTATAAAAAACCTGTTTTAGCTTTGTTATGGGGTATTGTGTGTAGATTGAAAAAAGTAATGTAATACATTTTACAACAAGGCTGTAACATAACAAAATGTGGAAAAAGTCAAGGAGTCTGAATACTGTCCGAATGCACTGGTTATAAGAGTTACCCATAATATTGATCTATTACCCAGAAAGAGTGCCTGTTTTGTATTTGTGTGAGAGAGAGAAAATAAGTACAAGGCACAATACCTAGTATGTACTGTATGCCTGAGTAATTGGGGAGTCTTACCAGTCCCTCAGTAGACTTGATGTTGGCCAGCTGAACTACCTCCAAATGGGCTGACTGAGACACCATCGGGTCAGAGGACAGAGAGATGATGTGATCACACACTCCGGATAGAGTCTTACACTGGAAAAGGGAAGGAGGGTGCGAAGGGGAAAAGAGTGAACAGTGATTTTAGATCGATTAGGGATGAGTCGCCAGCCAGTAACTAAATTATGGGGATTCTAATTCTGTTTGGATGTGTTGAAGGGAATTGAAATAAGTGGGCCCACTCACCACATGCAGAATCTTATTTTCGGTCTCATACACAGAACAGTCCTGAAATACAGAGGGAGATGGAGAGGCAGAGGTTACCACAGGACAATGTGTCAGAGAAGTGATTATTATTCCAATTATAACACACACACACACACACACACACACACACAAACAGTCCACCGTGAGTCACTCTGCCCTTACGGGGCCTGCATCCCTCGCTACCTCTCTCCACTCCTTCTCTCTCTCTACAGGCGATCAGATAGACTCAGATAGACTCCATCAGATAGACTCTAAGGACAGCCACACACGGATGAAATCTCCGCTGCAATACCTGCTGCTCTTTTGGAGCACCTCCCGAGCCTTCAACCAGACCCTCTCCTAAGTGGCATAGCACCGTTTCGCGAGGCCCCCTGCAAGGTCTAAGCAAGCCCCCCCCCCTAATTAATCTCATGCAATTCTATACATTTTGCCATGAGGCTGAGAGAAAAATGTGCAGTTTCATAGCTAACCTTATGCTATCCTAAAATAAATCCATGAGGCTGAGAGAAAATGTTGCAGTTTTAAAGCTATGTTCCTGTAATTCTAAACATTTTGCTATGGCTTATGATGTGTTCATTTGCTATCTGGGGGTCTTGAGCTTTTGGGTGGACTGCGGGGGTGCGTCCAACACCACTGCCTCTCGTATGTGCCTGCCTGTCCTTGTGCCAATCCCTGCAGGACCCAGGGCTGAACTAACACTCCCTCCCTCCCTGCAGCCCTTCCCCTACAGTATCATGTCCTGCTCTAGTGAAGACGGATGCCTCTACACAGTGCCAGCCTTCCCCTATTTATATCTATTGGAACACCTCAGCACTGTTCCCGCAGTATGAATTAGAGCAACACAGAGAAACACATCCTCCCAGCGTGCACACATACTGTATGGTAGGCATGCAAACCGTCATGCTCTTTACAAAAGGTAAGGCTACATTTGAGTAGCCAGAGGCTGTCCTCTCTCCATGGGCATGATGACACATATAGTCATTTCCAATAGCAGAGCAGAGCACACAGCTCCTGTGTTGACTAACTTAATTGAAAAAAGGCCTTTGAGAAATGTTTGTTTATAACCCAGTTTTGGGAAACAGTAACGGTGGTAATGCTAGCTCGTGGTACAGCTGTATATGGGACTGTGTTTGATGGCTTACCTGCTGTACAATCGTGGTGAGCTCTAGACACAGCTGAATCACATTGTTTCTTGTCATGGAGTAGTCTGCCACTGCTGCGAACGGAGACCTGAAAAAGAAGTAGCACCTGGAATTAACCATTAGATCATTCTTCATTCTAATCCCTTTGACTGGACAATACATGTGGGTGAGTATGAAGTGTGTATCGTGTGCCATATTATATATGACAATGACAGGCATCTACAGTGCCCCCCCCTAATTATTTTCTTATTTTGGCTCTATACTCCAAAAGTTTTGATTTTAAATAAAACAATGTAAAAGTGCATACTGTTAACTTTAATATGAGGGTATTTTTATCCATATCGTGTGAACCGTTTATCAATTACAGCACTTTCAGTGCATAGTTCCCCCATTTTATGGGACCAAATGTTTTGGGACAAATTCACACTTCTTTTTTTCATTTACATTTCTTTAACTAGGCAAGTCAGTTAAGAACAAATATGTTTCTAAACATTTCTACATTAATGTGGATGCTACCATAATTATGGATAATCCTGAATGATGAGTGAGAAAGTTACAGATGCACAAATATCATACCCCCCAAAAAATTGTGAGGTTAGCATGTCTTGAGGGTATGATATTTGTGCGTCTGTAACTTTCTCACTCATCATTATTCAGGATTAATTCAGGATTATCCGTAATCATGGTAGCATCCACATTAATGTAGACGTGTTTAGAAACATTCTATTCTTATTTACAATAAAAGTGACACAATACATTATTTACCATTTATTTCTATTGGGCACAAAATAATCTGAAACAACCAAAACAAACAGCAAATGCATCAAACAAATTTGTAGTCAGAAGCTTGATGTAGTCATTGCGTGGTATGAATATGGGACCAAAAACGTAACTTTTTATTACTTGAATACGCATATACTGTAATTAAATTTGTCCCAAAACCTTTGGTGTCCTAAAATGTGGGGACTATGTACAAAAAGTGCTGTAATTTAGGAACGGTTCACCCGATATGGATGAAAATACACTCAAATTAAAGCTGACAGTTTGCACTTTAACCGTATAGTCATTGTTTGAGTTTAAATCCAAACCTTTGGAGTATAGAGCCAAAAGAAGAAAAAAATGCACTGTCCCAATATATACTGAACAAAAATATAAACACAACATGCAACAATTTCAAAGATTTTACTGAGTTACAGTTCATATAAGGAAATCAGTCAATTGAAAGAAATTCATTAGGCCCTAATCTATGGATTTCACATGACTGGGAATACAGATATGCATCTGTTGGTCACAGATACCTTAATAAAATAGGAAGGGGCATGGATTAGAAAAACAGTCAGTATTTGGTGTGACCATCATTTGCATCATGGAACGCGACACATCTCCTTTGCATAGAGTTGATCAGGCTGTTTATTCTGGCCTGTGGAATGTTGTCCCACTCCTCTTCAATGGCTGTGCGAAGTTTCTGGTTATTGTCGGGAACTGGAATACACTGTCATACACGTCAATCCAGAGCATCCCAAACATGCTCAATGGGTGACATGCCTGGTGAGTATGCAGAACTGGGACATTTTCAGCTTTCAAAAATTGTGTACAGATCTTTGCAACATGCTGAAACATGAGGTGATGGCGGCAGATGAATGGCACGACAATGGGCCTTAGGATCTCGTCACGGTATCTCTGTGCATTCAAATTACCATAGATAAAATGCAATTGTGTTCGTTGTCCGTAGCTTATGCCTGCCCATACCATAACCCCGCCACCGCCATGGGGGACTCTATTCACAACGGTTGATCGTACTGCCACTCTCTAAAAAGACGTTGGAGGTGGCTTATGGTAGAGAAATAAACATTAAATTCCCTGGCAACAACTCTGGTGGACATTCCTGCAGTTAGCTCCCTGAAAACATGAGACATCTGTGGCATTATTGTGTGACAAAACTGCACATTTTAGAGCGGCCTTTTATTGTCCATGTCACAAGGTGCACCTGTGTAATGATCATGCTGTTTAATAAGCTTCTTGATATTTTACACCTGTCAGGTGGATGGTTTATATTGGAAATGGAGAAATGCACACTAACAGGGATGTAAACTAAATTTGAAAGAAATAAGCTTTTTGTGCGTACGGAACATTTCTGGGATATTTTATTTCAGCTCATAAAAGATAGGACCAACACTTTACATGTTGCGTTTATGTTTTTGTTCAGTGTAGTATATGACGCTGGAATTGTTCAGTTCTTAAATTGCAATGCAAGTCGAGGGAATCAAACTAGTTATGCAGAAAAAATACATTTTTGTTTACTGCATATCTTAATACATCCACCCACACACCCGTACACACCCGTACACACCCGTACACACCCGTACACACACACACACACACACACACACACACACACACACACACACACACACACACACACACACACACACACACACATACACACATACACACATACACACACCCACACACACTGTCTGGCAGCATCTCACAGAGGACCTGAGGAGGATAAACAGCAGCACCTAACAGACACGCTCTCTCATGGCCAACCTCTCAAAACAACACTTACATAAAAGCTTACTCATCTTTTGTTTGTCAGCTGATTGCTAATGGAAATTATGTAAGGACATCAACTTAGTCATGTTTGAGTGGTCAAAATCAAATCAAATGTTATTTGTCACATGCTCAAAATACAACATGTGTAGACTTTATAATGAATTGCTTACTTACAAGCCCATAACCAACAATGCAGTGTCTTCTCTGTATACATCAATGATGTCGCTCTTGCTGCAGGTGATTCTCTGATCCACCTCTACGCAGACATCACCATTCTGTATATTTCTGGCCCTTCTTTTATCGCTGCGTTAACTAACCTCCAGACGAGCTTCAATGCCATACACCACTCCATCAGTGGTCTCCAACTGCTCTTAAATGCAAGTAAAACTAAATGCATGCTCTTCAACCGATCGCTGCCCATACCTGCCTGCCCGTCCAGTATCACTACTCTATTGATCACTCAAGAAGTGAGTCCTAAATGACAACCTAACAGACTGTAGCTGGAAAGGTAGCAAATCTAATACGAGAACACTGACTGACGTAGACAAAACTCCAGAGTGAGATTAACCTCTCACACGACGACCCGGAAGAATCTACAAAGGACAATGGCAACATCGACTGTGCAAACCAGAGCCTCACCAGCTCAACTATCGAAGCCAGCTTCACGTAAATACAATGCATCGCTTTTCCCAATGAGCTATGGTTAGTGGCATATGTACTTATGTGAGAATAGCTTTCCAGGTCCAATAAAGACTCATGTTCCTTAGTCTTCCTTCCAAAACCCCCTTCTCTTCTCTCTGAATCTATCATGTTATAACCAAACTGTTTTTGTTCAGTCCACTAGGGACGGAATTTACTGTTTAATGTTATTATGTATTGTACATTCTGTAATTGTTGAATTAGTTAGTAAGTAAATAATTGAGCCAATTTGTGTATGGATGGTTCATAAGTAAAGGCTGGGTTCGTGCAGATAACCAATAATTTTACGAGGTTCAGATAAGACTGATATTAGGTCAAGAATAATTACTATATAAACTAACAAACTATACTAACTAACTAACTAACTATATAAACTAACACTTCCGTGGTGCCCCAGGTTATTTTTTAAAATATTTTTTTTAATTATTTTTTATTTTACCCCTTTTTCTCCCCAATTTCGTGGTATCCAATTGTTGTAGTAGCTACTATCTTGTCTCATTGCTACAACTCCCGTACGGGCTCGGGAGAGACGAAGGTTGAATGTCATGCGTCCTCCGATACACAACCCAACCAGCCGTACTGCTTCTTAACACAGTGCGCATCCAACCCGGAAGCCAACCGCACCAATGTGTCGGAGGCTACACCGTGCACCTGGCAACCTTGGCTAGCGCGCACTGCGCCCGGCCCGTCACAGGAGTCGCTGGTGCGCGATGAGACAAGGAGATCCCTACCGACCAATCCCTCCCTAACCTGGACGACGCTAGGCCAATTGTGCGTCGCCCCACGGACCTCCCGGTCGCGGCAGGTTACGACAGAGCCTGGGCGCGAACCCAGGGACTCTGATGGCACAGCTGGCGCTGCAGTACAGCGCCCTTAACCACTGCGCCACCCGGGAGGTGGTGCCCCAGGTTATTAAAGAGTACATTTTTGTTGCATGATTTAATGTCATGTCATATTAAAGAATTCAGAGACATGACACACCCTATGGGTTGAGGCAAAAGTAGTGCACTACATAGAGAAGTGTGTGATTTGAAAAGCAACCTATGAAACTAGTCTGGGTAGAATAGTGTGCCTGAGCATGTATGCGTGTGATTGTGTGTGTACTGTAGCTCATTGCAAATCTCACCTATCCAGCCATGCCAGCAGGCTCTTGGCTGCAGCGATGAGGTCCACCACAGAGGTGAGGAAGTCATTGGGCAGCTTGCGGGCGGCACGGCCGTCATAGTGACCACTGCGACGCCGCCCTGTGATGAAGTTCTGCAGGTTCTTGGCTGAGGCATTAAGCTTATGGGATAGAGTCTTCAGATTCTCTGTCTCCAAACCGTAGTTCTGTGTGAGAAAGAGAGAGAGGAGAGGGAACATGATTTTTTTTGTTTTGGTCGATTCTTGTTGTCGTTATAATTTACATGGGATTGTTGATGCTTTCTGTTATTTTATGTTTCTACAGAACCCTCAGAAAGAGGTGATGGTGTGTCTCAATGGGTCTCAAGTGGTTTTACCCTGTAGATATAAATTCCAAAAAAACAAAAGCAATGTCACAGCCAATATTATACACAATTACAGGAAGTCGACTGCCACAGGTGCATTTCACCAAAGGAGATCTTCACTATAGTGTGTGAAGAATGAGTGCACACTAACCAGTGAGTCACATCCTGTACATGTGAAGGCAACTAAAAGAGAAAATGAAAGGCTACTCAAATCAAATCAACGTTTATTTGTCACGTGCTCCGAATACAACAGGTGTAGTAGACCTTACAGTGAAATGCTTACTTACAGGCTCTAACAAATAGTGCAAAAAAACGTATTAGGTATAACCTTCCCCAAGAGCTGTAAATATACTGTATGATAATGTTGTTGAGATAAACAAGTCTACGGTAATTATAAAAACGCTCCCTAAACTCCCTTGTGCGTAAGCACTGTTCACACTGTCGTTCAAAGGAAGTGATTGTGGCATAAACAAATAATTCACTGTGACGTTTCTTTCCATGCAGGCAGTGAAAGTACAGGGATTAAAAGTATGGTAAATAAAAAGTCAGTCGTACTGGCAGGGGCTCATAGGGATTCCTGCCCGCCTGCTTACGCCTGCCTCGCTGTGTGACAAACATGTGAGGATCTAACAGAACCAGCGATCCATCAGACACACCCCCACTCTCCCTCCAGCTGTCACCTCGCATGTGTGGGGAAACCAGAACACTCATTATGCACTACCCACAATGCCCCCTATGTACGTGGAGGTTTGTGGGCTTCTGTCATGCCAGTGGCATGACTGTCCTGTGAGGATCCAAATAGGTCAGATCAGCTTTGCAATAAATAACTTAAAGCAGACCCCCTCTCACCTGTAAGTGGGGGTTAACACCTCACGTCCTGTTGTAAATCAAGGACAGAACACTCAGACATCCCTCTCCAAATTCACCCAAGGAAAGACTTTTCTAGCCGAAACTCTAACACGTACAAAAGTAACTACTGGAACAATTTTTCTAACATTGAACGTTGGGAATGGACAGAGGCGACCTAAAAGAACACTAATGTCATTTGTTAGAATGTTATAAAGGAAATACTGTAACTTGAAAATTATACACACTACATGAATGAAGTTTCCATTCTCTGCCTTGTGTATGCTATATGAAAAATAATGAAAGTATTTTTGCTAAGAGCGGGTTGTGATTTTAGAAACTGTAAGAAAAAATTGTTTCTATAACTGTGCACAGTAAGTAGTCACCGCCTCCTTGAGTGAGGTCAGAGAGCGTGTCAGCCTGACGGAACCGCCCCTTTTGAATGAACTCACGTTTAAAGTGGTTTGAGCTCTGAATCTTAACACGAGGAAGAGACGATGAAGTTACCTTCCGGACAATCACTGCTAGCTGTCCTAAGTAATGTATCTAGAAAAGTGAACTTAAGTGGGACCACTCTACTACTCTTTACAAGCCATCGTGGTATGCTACTCCCATTACTCCATTGGGAACCATCAACACGGCTTGGCTAGCCTATCTTCAAAGAAGCTTCTACCAGAGCGAATGGAAGGAAAATGAACTTGTGGACTAAACGACAAGTCACCAGATACCGGACGACAAGCAGAGGAGAGCAACAGAGAAAACCCTTTTGGAAATCAGAGCCTTAGAAGCGTGCCGTGAAAAGGTCCAACCCCCTTTCCAATGCGGCCCGGTTAGAAGAGATACACGCCGAACCAAGGCATTTTCACGTAAATACATTCATGATTTCTTACTCCAAGCGGGCGGTGGTTCGTGTGCAAAGTATATGATTACTGTGAGAGTAGTTTCTAAATTGACCAACGTTAAGTGTCTCTGTCTCTCTTTCTCACCCCCTCCATGTCTTTTGTAGCAAGCAGCCATATTGTTGTCAGTCGCTAGGGACCTGTTTCTAATGTATTGTGTATGTTTATCCTGTGTTACCATTTAGTTAGCTAGTAAATAAATAATTACATCAATTTGTGTAGTACTGAATCATAAGTAAGGCCCAGGTTTTTGCAGATGCAAGGAGGTTATGACTGTTCAGAATGATGATATGATACGGGGTTATGATTAATAAGTTGATTATTTATGTATGTGATAGGTAAAGACCTTAAGGGTTTCATTTGGGAGATGGTTACTCTTTAAAGAACCGCTCTCGTGGTGCCTCAAATCCTAATTAGTTAATTGTTACATAGTTAGTTGATTAGATAAATAACAGTCATCAGATGAAAGTAAAGTCGCAACACCAGGGTTTCTTGGATGGGGGCTGGCCGATGAGTAATCATATTTAATACAGCATGCCTGACGGACTGATTTAACCAAATCCCAGTTACATAAGGGGCTTTGGGAGTGAAGGCGAGGCTTACCCATATGACTATGGAGGATGAGTGGGCTTCAGATAACATCTGTGACCTCGGTCTCCTAACTCTCCGTCCCCTCCTCTCTCTCTACATCACTCCTTCCCACTCTCCATCCCACCTCCTCTTTACGCGTCACTCGTTTCCCTTTAGTCCCATTAATCTCACCCACTCAATCTCTGCTTGCACTCTCTATCCTCTCTTTCTTCCTCTCTCTCCCCCTCTTTCTCTCTATCTGTTCTATTCTCTTGGTCATCACTCTCTATCATCCACGTGTCACACCCACCCAAACCACCCTAGAAGCTGATGTGTATTGTTTTGCGTCTGTGTGTGGGGTGGTGTGATTGTACAGTATATGTGTGTGTTTATTTTCTCTGGAATCAATTACAGTGAGTGACTACCCCTCCAGCATACACAAGGACCAGTGGAAGTGAACTGACAAACAGGGTAATTACCTGGTCTAACAAAACACTATCAGCCTAAATCCGAAGTTTAGCCAGCTGTGAAGGTGGCAACTAATAATTATCAATAATCAGAAAGAAAATGAAACCTAAAGGGGATAATAAAATGATATGTCCTAAAATTGACACAGACGTCAGGCAAAATAAAACGTATAAGATTGAACAAGAGTCTGAAATGCTGTCAAGAGCAAAAATGCTTCGACATATCCTAGCACTGTACTCCTAAGCTGTAAAGACTCTTACAGTTAAGCACTATCCCCACCAGCTGCCTGTCTGACCTCTATAAAAGGGGTCTTCACTATGTCCAAAAAATTAAAAGCAAAACAGATTAAACACCAAAACCTGACTTCCCAGACACAGATTACGCCTAGGCTTGGACTAAAAAGCTACTTCAGTTGGTGAGTCTCTGGATGGTTCTCTGATTTTCTGACTTGATTCACACTCTTTGGGGGGTTCATGGATCCTCTGGATGAGTCATTGAATCTCTGTTTAAATCATAGATTCTCTGTATGATTCATGACTCCACACAGCCTGGTGGTGACTCTAGAGAGGAATACATGACTGAATGAAGGGGATGGAGGACTCACCAGGGCACAGCCTCTAGGATAAGCTCTAACTCTAGCTAGCCCTAACCCCTGACCAGCACCCCCTGACTCCATCATGAATACTCACCAGAGCACAGAGTAGGTCCACAGCCTCTAGGATAAGCTCTAACTCTAGCTAGCCCTAACCCCTGACCAGCACCCTGACTCCTTCACAACTACTCACCAGAGCACAGAGTAGGTCCACAGCCTCTAGGATAGGCTCTAACTCTGCCCTAACCCCTGACCAGCGCCCCCTGACTCCTTCATGACTACTCACCAGAGCACAGAGTAGATCCACAGCCTCCAGGATGAGCTCCTGGTGTCCGATACGGGACACTCCCAGGTCCTCCAGCTCCTGGTGAGTGATACGAAGCAGCTGATCTCCCCCCACCTTCTCCCTCTCAAACGTCTTAATGTACTGCTGCAGACAGTCATCCAGCCCTGGAGAGAGAGGAGACGAGATGACGCTGTGAAGACTAATTACAAAGGGAAATATTAATTTGATAAATGAATTTGTTCTGGCTCACTCCTCTTTGCTCCTGTCTGCTACTACCTCATATACATGACTTGATGTTTCATTGAAAAATATTTCTGGTAAGGAACTGTAATAGCATATAACTTTGAGAAACAATATAATATTATTCAAGTTACTATAGTCTTTGTATCAACTCCATCCATCCATCCTTCCAGGTTATTATGACCAACTAAGGCCTACGCAGGCAGTGTGTTTCAGATGTAAGCCCCAACAACCTCAGTCCCTTCCAGACATCAGTCTAAATATTGTGTGTGAAGATGTTATGTTATCTGGTCAGGGCTGTGTGAAGAAACTCCCTCTTATCAGTTCAGCTCTGCAGTCCTGAGGGGTTTACAGTGACTCAATCACTTCATCTTCTCTCTCTCTCTCTCGCTCTCTCTCTCTCGCTCTCTCTCTCTCTCTCTCTTTCTCACTTTCCTCTCTTTCACTCTCTCCCTCTAAGTGTGTGTGTGCGTCTGTGTGTGAGTGTGTGTGTGCATGCATCTGCATGTGAGTGTGTGCGTGCGTGCGTACGTACGTGCGTCTGTGTGTGTGTGAGTGTCTCCGCATCTCTCATTTCTGGGCTTTGAAACTGTAGCCTTTGAGTGTGTGCCAGTGCTTGGTTTAATACTAACTGACACACAGAGATCTCAAAGATGAACACACGTGGCAGAGCTGAACATAGTGCTGTTCTGGGCACAGCTGAACAGACATACATACACAGCCTTAGCCAGCCATAGACATACATACACAGCCTTAGCCAGCCATAGGCAGGCTTTAATCACCCACGTTACACAGACCTCCACGGATGTCCAACAAATTACAATGGTACATACAACCCACACACAATCAACCCTTTCCCCCTTCGCATACCATTACATACAACCTTCCTCCTATTATTAACAGAACTGACACACATCATATATTTATTAAGACCATGACATATTCAAACACTCACAGCATTTACTACACACATACAGCCCACTCACAACCAACAGTTGACAGCCCACTCATAACCAACAGTTGACAGAGGCCTGTCAAAGAGTAAACATTTAGTCCCACATTAAACCCAATTGACACACAGAATCATCCTTCCATTCTTCCATCCTTTCATCCCTGGGGGAGGAATAGAGGAGCTTTTCAAATTGATCCTCCCATCCCCCTGGCATACAAAAACAGAGATGGCACCATCTCAGTGATCCTCTCTGAAAGCTTTAATTCACAGCTGTACAAATACCATCAGTCAGTGTCTATCTAAATGTGGACTCAACACTGACACACAATTTCTCCAGCACTGACACACACTGCTTACAGATATACACACACACACACACAAACAAACACACACACACACACACACACACACACACACACACACACACACACACACACACACACACACACACACACACACACACACACACACACACATCATGCTGGTTAAGTGTGCCTTGAATTCAAAATAAGTCACAGACAGTGTCACCAGCAAAGCACCCCCACACCATAACACCTCCTCTTCCATGCTTTACGATGGGAAACACACGTGCGGAGATCATCCGTTCACCAACACCGCATCTCACAAAGACACAGCGGTTGGAACCAAAAATCTACCATTTGGACTCTTGACCAAATGACAAATTTCCACCGGTCTAATGTCCATTATTCATGTTTCTTGGCACAAGCAAGTCTATTATTCTAATTGGTGTCCTTCAGTAATGGTTTCTTTGCAGCAATTTGACCATGAAGGCCTGATTCACACAGTCTCCTCTGGACAGTGGATGTTGAGATGTGTATGTTACTTGAACTTTGTGAAGTATTTATTTGGGTTGTAATTTCTGAGGCTGGTAACTCTAAGGAACTTATCCTTTGCAGGAGAGGTAACTGTGGGTCTTCCTTTCCTGTGGTGGTCCTCATGAGAGCCTGTTTTATCATAGAGCTTTATGGTTTTTGCGACTGCACAGAAACTTTCAAAGTTCTTGAAATGAGCCTTATTGACTGAACGTCATGTCTTAAAGTAATGATGGACTGTCGTTACTCTTTGCTTATTTGATCTGTTTTTGCCATAATACGGACTTGGTCTTTTACCAAATAGGGCTATCTTCTGTATACCACCCCTACATTGTCACAACACAACTGATTGGCTCACTCAAACGCATTAAGAAGGAAATACATTTTACAAATTAACTTTTAAAAAGACACATCTGTTAATTGAAATGCATTCTAGGTGACTACCTCATGAAGCTGGTTGAGAGAATGCCAAGAGTGTGCAAAGTTGCCATCAAGGCAAAGGGTGGCTATTTGAAGAATCTCAAATAATTTGTGATCTATTGCATCCCACAACTGTCCCATACTATGTTTAGAATATTTATTTCTCAAACAGAAACAGAATATAATAGGTCGACTTTTGTACTATGGAGGATAGTAGATTGACATAGTGTCACGCCCTGACCTTAGAGAGCCTTTTTATTTCTCTATTTGTTTAGGTCAGGGTGTGATTCTGGTGGGCATTCTATGTTTTCTATTTCTTTGTTTTTGGCTGCGTGTGGTTCCCAATCAGAGGCAGCTGTCTATCCTTGTCTCTGATTGGGAATCATACTTAGGCAGCCTTTTCCCCACCTAATGTTGTGGGTAATTATTTATTTTCTGTGTGTGGTTGTGTGCTTCACAGTTGAGTCACGTTCGGTTTCTGTTTACCTGTTGTTGTTTTGTTTGTGAAGGTTTCACTTTATTAAAGATGTGGAACTACATGCACGCTGCGCCTTGGCTCATTTATGACAGGGAGTTTGAAGATAGTGAACGTGACACATAGGGTATTGGTTTCGCTCTTCGTTAGACCTACTCATCTTGTTGGCTGACGAAAAGTAATTGTGAACAGTTCTTCCAATATCTTCAATATGCACTTCGGAATTGGATAAGGACGCGCGCAGTTGCGTCCCGGATGTGTCTGACTTGTAGCCTGTGAGAAAGACCCGATCAGGTGACGGAGAGCCATGCGAGTGAGAGACGCTTCGGATTGTGCAGCACTCTCAGGGAGAACCGCACAACACATCACTCCGGGCCGCAAAAGGCATGGATTTGTTTAGGGTGCATTACGGCCACAAAGGAGATGCCGCCGTGAAAATCGAGGCATTATCAAGTGCTTGTCAAATTGTGAATGGAAGACTATTGGAGTGTGTACAGCCTGCGCAAAAAACAAAGCAGAGCTCATGCCTTTCAAGATACTTTTTTTCAAATCATCATTAGAATCTCATCATGTAGCCTTACAACGTATTAAATATCAAAACGTATAGCCCAACGTTTGTAGAACAACTAAAGTTACAATAACTCCAAATGAAGAATATAGGAGTACCTATTTCTTTGTTAACCGCTCAGCACAGAATAGCCGCTTATGCGCACTTTGTTAATTTGTATTCTTCATACTATAAAATAATGCCATTGAATTATAAGCAAATCTTGTCTGCTAAATGAACTAGTGTTGCCCACAGCTATTTGTCATAGCCAGATCAGGACCTAACATAAGGACAACTCAAGAGTATGCTATTCTGTTCTTCTGAAATAGACTACATTTTCTTCATGTCATGCTTCTTTAGACCTGTCTAAAATAAATAGTGTGTTTATTGTGAAGGTGTAGGCTATATTACATGGATTTATTAGACTTTATAAAATGGCTTGTAGGCTATGTGTGGAAGCCAGGGGATGGTAAATGTGTTATGTTAATTAACGGTCACCTAGTCATGGAAGCCATGTATTCCTTACATTGGCTAAAATACAGATAAACATATAAACACACAAACATCCATGTAAACACACTCATACACACCTTTACATACAACAGACAAGAAGGAACTGGAGAGGAAGCAGAACCAGTCAGGCTGTCTGTGTTTTGGTCCAGAGCACAGCAGCTCCATTTCCCTCATCTCTCTATCTCAGTGTTTCTTCATCTCTCCCTCATCCACTCTCCCACACTCTTTCTATCCTTTCTCCTCCCTTGGTCAGCCTCCCACAAAGAAGGCTGTGGAGCCCTCATCTCCTCCTTTTGATTTAATCTCAATGTCTTCTTAGGCCTAGACCTAATGAAGGATTCAGCTCAAGTTCAGCTGGCAGCTAAATGATGGAGAAGCTGCAAGAAGAGAGCTCCATGGCGTTGTACACAATTTAAGGGCTTAACAAATCCACCTCTTTACCAAGTTAATGGAGACCCACTTGTCAATGAAAAAATGTCCATGTTGCTATAGAAACCATGCAGTGGGGTTTGGAGTAGAGTCTGCTGCAAGATGACAATACTGTAAGTAAACATGAAATTGAAACGTCATGGATATAGAAATAAAACCTCTAAACTTCAACCCACCAAAACAAGCAGGGGCATTGTCTAAAGTATGAATGCTCTCTCCAGATAACATATATAAACACACAGATAATCCATTCTAAAGGACAAACACGTATTTGTTCTTTAAACATCTATATCACACCTCAATTCAGAGATGGGCTTCGTCCATCTAAATGGGCAGAGCAACCCCTCCATAACAAACTAGCCTATAGCTTTACCCCAGAAATCCCCCCTTAATCAACGGGCCTGGCCTCCTGTTAATTAACAAACAGAGCTATTTTTGTGATGAGATCAATGGAGGAGACAGACAGCCACCCAGACTGGGAAGAGCACACAAAGAGACACAGAGAGAGATGAAATGAGAGATCTGATTAAGAGACTATTAATCCACTAGTAATTGAGGCTGAGGTGAGTAAATTCTGTTTAGTGTTGGGATACATTATTGAGTTGGCTTTCTAGGGGAGGGGCACTATGTTAATCTACATATTTTATCACTGTCAAGAGACATGGGCAGGGTGCCAGCCATTCAGATCAAAACACACAGACATAAAGTTTGACAGGGCGGTTAAGAGCGTTGTAACTAGTAATCGAAAGGTTGCTGGTTCGAATCCACGAGCTTGGTTTGAATCCCTGAGCTGACTAGGGGGGGAATATTTTGATGTGCCCTTGAGCAAGGCACTTAACCCTAATTGCTCACCTGCTCCCGAGTGGCGCAGTGGACTAAGGCACTGCATCTCAGGGCTAGAGGTGTCACTACAGACCCTGGTTTGATTCCAGGCTGTATCACAACTGGCAGTGATTGGGAATCCTTTAGGGTGGTGCACAATTGGTCCAGTCTTGTCAGGTTAGGGTTTGGCCCGGGTAGGCAGTCATTGTAAATAAGAATTTGTTCTTAACTGGCTTGCCTAGTAAAATAAAAAATAAATGAAGACGATAAACACACTCTAACCAGAGAAACATGGTGTAAATGTGCACACACATACTCTAGGCTATACATACACTCCCATACCCAACATATGGCTCATAATATTCAAACATCAAATATGCATGCTATGCAACCTAAGTGAGGAGATTGGTCTTTTTCAACATGATTCTACTTGGACAGTGCATTAGAGCTTAGCCTAGCTCCATGATCATCTTACTAATCGCCTTTTGCACAAATGTATGGCAGGTGTTTTGTGTGAAAATAATTTATAATTTATGAAACTGTTTCTCTTTTCATAAAACACTTAGCTTGAACATGAACCAAGTATTTGCAGCTGTTTAAACTGCAATATATGTCTAAATAAGCACAGTTCGCCCTTAATTTAAAGGCTCCATATATTTTCCGTAAGTGGAGGGGTATTCTCTGTGGAGAGGCCTTTGTCGGTGCTGATGGAGTAGAGAGGCTTGGACACAGGAAACACCGGAGGATGCAGAGAGTGGCACTATGGGAAGGCCACTGGGTGCTCCTATATGGCCTCAGGACATCACTGAGCTGTATGCTAATAATGGAACCTCTGAATGGTAATGATGAGACGGAGATGCTGTGGGCCCTTGGGACTGGGAGTATAAGAATGGATCTGAGACAAGATTACACAAACTCCATTTCCTTTCATTCTCTCTGTGACTGTGGCTCCCTCCATTCCTCCATCCCTCACTTTACATCAACATTACTATAGGCTTTGCGCCTAGAACCTGTCTCAGCTCTAGTCATCAGATGTGGCTCGGCTACCATAGGGCCCTCCCTCTGAAATGTCTTCCCTTCCTCATCTCCTCTCCATCTCTTCCAATATACAATCTCTTTCTCTTCTCTCCATCAGCTCTGAATCTCCTCATTATTATCATTTTACTCTCTCCTCTGCCATTCCCACTTACTCTTCCATTACATCCCTATAATCCTCCTGTTCCACTAGTCTTTCCAAGCAAAAGCTATCTCTCACACACACACATGCACACACACACAGACACCTAGACTAATATGTACTGTTTTACAGAACCTGTAAACTGCTTTGTGTCTAATCCCAGTAGCCAGTCTGACTCAGCCAGCCAGCCAAGCTCCTGTGTATGTTTGGAGCGTGACTGCGTCTGTGAATGAGCGTGTGTTGAGGCAGTGTGGAGGCATGAATAAGTAAATTAACACATTAGTTTGAGCATCACTGCGAGGGTATACTCATCCACATGAGTACCCTGCTCAGCACAGACCACCAACACATTACACAGTAATAATGATACATATCTACACAGAGGTACACAGGCATGAGATACACATGAAACACATGACAGTAACACACAATCTATGGAAACAATAACCATAGAATGAACAGAAAACATACATTGCCTTGCGAAAGTATTCGGCCCCCTTGAACTTTGCGACCTTTTGCCACATTTCAGGCTTCAAACATAAAGTTATAAAACTGTATTTTTTTGTGAAGAATCAACAACAAGCGGGACACAATCATGAAGTGGAACGACATTTATTGGATATTTCAAACTTTTTTAACAAATCAAAAACTGAAAAATTGGGCGTGCAAAATTATTCAGCCCCCTTAAGTTAATACTTTGTAGCGCCACCTTTTGCTGCGATTACAGCTGTAAGTCGCTTGGGGTATGTCTCTATCAGTTTTGCACATTGAGAGACTGAAATTTTTTCCCATTCCTCCTTGCAAAACAGCTCGAGCTCAGTGAGGTTGGATGGAGAGCATTTGTGAACAGCAGTTTTCAGTTCTTTCCACAGATTCTCGATTGGATTCAGGTCTGGACTTTGACTTGGCCATTCTAACACCTGGATATGTTTATTTTTGAACCATTCCATTGTAGATTTTGCTTTATGTTTTGGATCATTGTCTTGTTGGAAGACAAATCTCCGTCCCAGTCTCAGGTCTTTTGCAGACTCCATCAGGTTTTCTTCCAGAATGGTCCTGTATTTGGCTCCATCCCATCTTCCCATCAATTTTAACCATCTTCCCTGTCCCTGCTGAAGAAAAGCAGGCCCAAACCATGATGCTGCCACCACCATGTTTGACAGTGGGGATGGTGTGTTCAGGGTGATGAGCTGTGTTGCTTTTACGCCAAACATAACGTTTTGCATTGTTGCCAAAAAGTTACATTTTGGTTTCATCTGACCAGAGCACCTTCTTCCACATGTTTGGTGTGTCTCCCAGGTGGCTTGTGGCAAACTTTAAACAACACTTTTTATGGATATCTTTAAGAAATGGCTTTCTTCTTGCCACTCTTCCATAAATGCCAGATTTGTGCAATATACGACTGATTGTTGTCCTATGGACAGAGTCTCCCACCTCAGCTGTAGATATCTGCAGTTCATCCAGAGTGATCATGGGCCTCTTGGCTGCATCTCTGATCAGTCTTCTCCTTGTATGAGCTGAAAGTTTAGAGGGGCGGCCAGGTCTTGGTAGATTTGCAGTGGTCTGATACTCCTTCCATTTCAATATTATCGCTTGCACAGTGCTCCTTGGGATGTTTAAAGCTTGGGAAATCTTTTTGTATCCAAATCCGGCTTTAAACTTCTTCACAACAGTATCTCGGACCTGCCTGGTGTGTTCCTTGTTCTTCATGATGCTCTCTGCGCTTTTAACGGACCTCTGAGACTATCACAGTGCAGGTGCATTTATACGGAGACTTGATTACACACAGGTGGATTGTATTTATCATCATTAGTCATTTAGGTCAACATTGGATCATTCAGAGATCCTCACTGAACTTCTGGAGAGAGTTTGCTGCACTGAAAGTAAAGGGGCTGAATAATTCTGCACGCCCAATTTTTCAGTTTTTGATTTGTTAAAAAAGTTTGAAATATCCAATAAATGTCGTTCCACTTCATGATTGTGTCCCACTTGTTGTTGATTCTTCACAAAAATACAGTTTTATATCTTTATGTTTGAAGCCTGAAATGTGGCAAAAGGTCGCAAAGTTCAAGGGGGCCTGAATACTTTCGCAAGGCACTGTATTCTCTCTCTCAAATGGAAAGTGTGTGTGTGTGTGTGTGTGTGTGTGTGTGTGTGTGTGTGTGTGTGCGTGCGTGCGTGCGTGCGTGCGTGTGTGCATGCAGGCGCATGTGTGTGTGTGTTAAAGATAGCCTTATCAACTGCTGTTCCATCAATCCACAGTGGCTCAGCAACACATGGGGAATTACCACCATCTGGTTAAGCATCTCTCCAAAACAACATGGGCCTACCTCCAGCCTTGATCCATGACCTCACACACACTACATCTCTCATATGAATCCCCTGAACTAGCACCACATACTGTAAGAATCATCTGTCTTCTCGTCTTCATTTAAGATATAATTATTACTGCATTATCACACGCTGTATTGCAGAGGTGAAATAATATTTTGGGATGTAGTTAATAAATAATCAATATATTTAGCATATGCACTTGATCCCCTCCAGAGGAATGTAATAGCTATTAGTAATATATTCTCTACAAAATCCATCTTTTACATTCCCTATAACTAACCTCCACAGAAATTAAAGTCATTTTACATATATTAGTGTCTAACATAATACACTTCAAATACCTACAGGTCTACATTACTAAAAATACTTTTTTCACTTCAGAGTCAAATTCATCCCAATGCCTTAATTTCAGTAGATCATTAATCCCATAATGGAAATATTCAGACCCTTCTGATCGGCCATTTAAAAGGCAAAGACTGTACTGAACCAACTGAACTGAACCAACTGAACCAACTCATCCTCCAGTGCTTTGAGATTCTCTCAGGTCCAAATCTATATCACTGCCAATTCCACACCCCACATTTCTACTGAAAATGTCATTCCATTTGTGGTATAGAGATACCACATAGAATATAATAATATAATATAATAAAATATCAGTATGTTGCCATTATATAATTGACTACATATACTGAGGTTCAGCAGGTGTTTTTGTTTTCCCCAATCCCCAGTGATGGCTCTAGCCTCGCACTGTTTATTGATCGGAGTGGGCGCATTTAGTGCCGTTATACTTGAGTCAAGAGAATATATATTTCACTGCATTTTGTGTGCAGGTTGGTTGCCAACAACTAATGTACATCTATCTTAAAACCGTGGCGTACCTTTCATCCAGTCCACCACTTGACTCGAACTCCACTTGCTCACAGGCTCCATGACCAGAGCCATTGTGGAAGTTTTTCAGGTCTCGCCTGACAAAATAAACGCTTTAACACTTCAATCTATTACATTCACCAAATTCACCAATGTTTGATTTTGTAGTCCGTTTGCGTGTTTTCTAACAACGGCGAGGGAGGTCCATCGGATCCGAGGCGACGTTATGCGTGGCTTGATTCAAGTCCGATAGATGTCTACACAATCCTCTGCGCTTGGTGCTTGTGTTGTTCGCTCGAATATCGCGAATATCTCCTTTATTTGTCATTCATGTCGGCTGCTGCCAACACTGCATGATTCTGGTGGAACCGTCTGCGACCCTCTCGCCAATTAATCTCCAGACTAGTATCAACTGATCAATACAGCCAGCCTCCAACCATCCAATAGAGAACGCATTCACTGGCATCTGTGGGTGTATTTCCCAGTCGCATTGTGCAGTCCATCCATGTATTCTCCTTCAGACCAACCCACTGAGTCACACTAGCGCTTGCAGGCTTTTTTTAATCCTCATCAGATGCACGTTCACTGTATCTCCCTCGCCTCTTTGTCGCTGTTCACGCCTCCATCATACAAGCGCTGCCTAGCGGAAAATACGGTCGTAACAGAGGCTGAGGATGCTGTAATGTCCCCCTCTCTTATTATCATCCTTTACGAAGAAAGTTGAGATGTAGCCCTATTCAATATACCATGAATTGATCTGTCTAATTGAGAGTATGAAAGAGAAGAATGAATGGGCATAGGGCATTGCAATATATATTTTGTTATTTGAAATAACCGAACAATCATCCATTACAAGTTTGTAACTCACAATTTGTAATGTTTTATACCCAATAGTTTCACTATGCATTATGAGTTTCTACTGAAGGCATATGATACTGTAGGCCTATTTATATTAAATATGACCTTATCAGGGTTACACAAACACCATACATTACAGGACTAAGCTGATTATGAAAGAGTGGGCGCTTTTATCCATTAACAGAAAATAATTAGCCTTGCTTAAAAATAAAAACCCTTAATTGAAACAATTACAAAGCTGACACCTCGCCTGTTTTGGTAAAACGCTGAGTGATAGGCCTGGAAAAATATAACCACTCTCAAATTCATAGAAAAGAACTGACCGTCCATGATATCAAAATTATAGTTTTAACCATGTTTTGAGGCATTACAGTGTGTACATTTACAGGAAAACAAGCTTATATTTTGGGTTCTGATGGGGTATGACAGATGAACTAAGCTCATGAGGCATTCATTTATAAGTTATATTCTTAAAGAATCAAAGGGTATATATCAATCAATCAATCAATGTATTTATAAAGCCCTTTTTACATCAGTCAATGTCACAAAGTGCTATACAGAAACCCAGCCTAAAACCTCATACAGCAAGCAATGCAGATGTAGAATAATATATCATTAGTTTATAAGTCCAAAAATGAATGTAGCAATTAAGGATTCTAACTTTAATTCACACATATCAATTGGAGGCCTTGGGATGTTGCTGCCTGTCAGCATAGCCTGGGTCAATCAAGGCACACCCAGTTCACTGGGGCTGGAGAGCGCCAGGGGCTGACCGTCACATCAATTACACCCCCTATTAAATAAATCCACCAACAGACTCAAGACTCAGTCACGACTACAATGAATCTCTTTGACATAACAAACATCCCACTCACTCAGGTGAAAGCAGTAGAAGACTAGCATGAATGCATCCCACTACTGCAACATGAATAGGCCCACCATAGGTTGACATGCTGCCTCATAAAGTAGGCTTATGGAAACAACAAGCTCAGCTTAATTGATGTGATTTTGCTTTACTGGTTAGGCATAATGTGCATATGTGGCTTTCATGGCCTTAACCAGATGTGATGTAATGTATCTGCACACTGAACTATTCTGAGTCGTATTCTGTAAATAATAATCTAACCTAAAGCACGGATACAGCCACTTCAAACCCCTCAGTATTGGTAGTTAGACTGTTGCACACTAGCCCAAAATGCACAATACCTCTATGAGAGAGCCTATAGAGCATCAGAACAAAGAACCACTCTTTTTCCATGACCCCTGACCTGTGCAACAATATTGTTCAGGCTTTGCACAGTTAATGTTTTGTGTCAAATTAGTCACCATCGTGTTATTGACGTAAGATGGTTGTTCTTCCCAGAATCATGGTACAACAAAGAGTCAGCCTCTAATTTTCTAAAATGCCTCAAAGACTAATTCTCAGTGATATCAATCAAGATGTATATCAAAAAATGAGTGTTTGAAGTCTAAGGATATACAGGAAGCGATACACAAGATAAGAATATATTATATAGGCCTTTCTCATAGGACAATAGCTGTTAACCACCAAGTCTTGCTTTGTTAAATCAAAGCATCTTGGCTTGTCCTTTGTTTTATTTATGTAAGATTAGCAATGGCTCTTGCTCCTCTGCCCCACCCCTACGGGTATGTAAATACATTTGCTCTGTGTGGAGGTATCTTTGTCAGCATCTCTGACTAATTTAAACAGAAGAATGTGTAATCTGCTTTGCAAGACGTGCATTGTCACATTCTGACCATAGTTCTGTTATTTTATTCTTTGTTTTAGTAAGGTCAGGGCGTGAGTTGGGGTGGGCAGTCTGTTTGTTTTTCTATCTTGGGTTTTTATGTTCGGCCTAGTATGGTTCTCAATCAGAGGCAGGTGTCGTTAGTTGTCTCGGATTGAAAATCATACTTAGGTAGCCTGGGTTTCACTTTTGGTTTGTGGGTGTTGGTTTCCGTGTGTGTTTGGGCCACACGGTACTGTTTGTAAATTCACGTCATCGTTTATTGTTTTGATTCAGTGTTCAGTGCTTTCTTTAATTAAAATCATCATGAACACTTACCACGCTGCGCTTTGGTCCGATCCTTACTCCTCCTCAGACAAAGAGGACGATATCCGTTACAGAAACACCCACCACCAGAGGACCAAGCAGCGTGATAACGGGCAGCAGCAGCAGCAGCAGCAGCCGAAAACACAAGACTCCTGGACTTGGGAGGAGATCTTGGACGGCAAGGGACCCTGGGCACAAGCAGGGGAATATCGCCGCCCTAAAGCAGAACTGGAGGCAGCGAAAGTGGAGAGGCGCCGGTATGAGGAGGCAGCACGGCAGCGAGGCTGGAAGCCCGAGAGGCAGCTCCAAAAATGTCTTGGGGGGGGGGGGGGGACACACGGGGAGTGTGGTTAAGTCAGGTAGGAGACCTGAGCCAACTCCCCGTGCTTACCGGCGAGCGAGAGGGACCGGGCAGGCACTGTGTTATGCGGTGGAGCGCACTGTGTCCCCGGTGCGTGTGCATAGCCCGGTGCGGTACATTCCAGCTCCTGGTATCGGCCGGGCTAGAGTGGGCATCGAGCCAGGTGCCATGAAGCCGGCTCTACGCATCTGGTCTCCAGTGCGTCTCCTCTGGCCGGCGTACATGGCACCAGCCTTACGCATGGTGTCCCCGGTTCGCCAGCACAGCCCAGCTCGGTGCTCAAGAGCTCCAGTGCGCCTGCATGGTCCGGTCTATCCGGTGCCACCTCCACACACCAGCCCTCCGGTGGCAGCCCCCCGCACCAGGCTGTCTCTCCGTTTTCCCCCTACAGGTGCTCCCGCCTGTCCAGCACTGCCAGAGCCTTCCTCCTGCCCAGCGCTATCAGAGTCTCCCATCTGTCCTGAGCCGGCCAGAGTCTCCCGGGCTGTCCTGAGCCGCCAGAGTCTCCCGTCTGTCCTGAGCCGCCAGAGTCTCCCGTCTGTCCTGAGCCACCAGAGTCTCCCGTCTGTCCTGAGCCGCCAGAGTCTCCCGTCTGTCCTGAGCCGCATGAGCCGCCAGTCAGCCAGGAGCCGCCAGAACCGTCAGCCAGCCAGGAGCCGCCAGAGCCGCCAGCCAGGAGCCGCCAGAGCCGTCAGTCAGCCAGGCGATGCCGGACTTGCCCTTCACTCCGGCACAGCCGGAGTCTCTCGCCTGTCCGGCGCTGCCGGAGTCTCCCCCCTGTCCGGCGCAGCTGGAGTGTCCCGCCTGTCCGGCGCTGCCGGAGTCTCCCGTCCATTTGGGACCCATTGCTAGGGTCCCCAGTCAGAGGTCGGCGGAGAGGGTCGCTGCTCATAAGAGGCCACGGGGGCGGTTGAGGAGGCGGGCAAAAACTATGGTGAAGTGGGGTCCACGTCTCGCGCCAGAGCCGCCACCGCGGACAGACGCCCACCCAGAACCTCCCCTATAGGTTCAGGTTTTGCGGCCGGTGTCCGAACCTTTGGGGGGGGGGGGGGTACTGTCACATTCTGACCATAGTTCTGTTATTTTATTATTTGTTTTAGTATGGTCAGGGCGTGAGTTGGGGAGGGCAGTCTGTTTGTTTTTCTATGTTGGGTTTTGTGTTCGGCCTAGTATGGTTCTCAATCAGAGGCAGGTGTCGTTTGTTGTCTCTGATTGAGAATCATACTTAGGTAGCCTGGGTTTCACTTTTGGTTTGTGGGTGTTTGTTTCTGTGTGTGTGTTTGGGCCACACGGTACTGTTTCGGTTTTGTAAATTCACGTCATCGTTTATTGTTTTGATTTGCTTTCTTTAATTAAAATCATCATGAACACTTACCACGCTGCGCTTTGGTTCGATCCTTACCCCTCCTCAGACGAAGAGGATGATATCTGTTACAGGCATGTGAAATACAAGAGCCTTAAATTACAACTGTTCAGTTCATTTTCTCCTTGCAAGTTATGAATGGAACTTTTATGTCGCTATTAATTTCCCCATTATCTGTGAATAATTGATATCTTTGGGGAAGCTCTCTCCTCTCTCCTGCTATTATTACTCTACCCTTGTAGACTCATATCTGTCCCTGTGCTCTGAGTGTGTGTGAGCAGTTAATGGGTCAGTCTACATCCAAAGAGTCTGTTTGGTTTCTCAGAAAAATGTGTGAACTAAGTTGCAATTCATAATATTGCGAGTATTTTAAGAATTATGTCCATAAACTGTTGTATACAATATTATAGAGTAGGTATCAGATGTGTGCGTACTGGTAGCGAAGTCAGGTGCAGGAGAGCAGAGATTTGTGAACGGGCGCACACTTTATTTAGGCAAAAGTGCAGAAAGCGCAGAACAGTCACAATAATTATGTTTAACAATAAACATCTTCGTGAAAAATAACACGGAAAAAACAGCCAGTCTGGCGTGTCAACAATACACACGTAACAGAAACAATCTCACACAAAGACATGATGGGGAACAGAGGAATACATACAGTGGGGCAAAAAAGTATTTAGTCAGACACCAATTGTGCAAGTTCTCCCACTTAAAAACATCAGAGGCCTGTAATTTACATCATAGGTACACTTCAACTATGACAGACAAAATGAGAAAAAAAATCCAGAAAATCACATTGTAGGATTTTTTATGAATTTATTTGCAAATTATGGTGGAAAATAAGTATTTGGTCACCTACAAACAAGCAAGATTTCTGGCTCTCACAGACCTGTAACTTCTTCTTTAAGAGGCTCCTCTGTCCTCCACTCGTTACCTGTATTAATGGCACCTGTTTGAACTTGTTATCAGTATAAAAGACACCTGTCCACAACCTCAAACAGTCACACTCCAAACTCCACTATGGCCAAGACCAAAGAGCTGTCAAAGGACACCAGAAACAAAATTGTAGACCTGCACCAGGCTGGGAAGACTGAATCTGCAATAGGTAAGCAGCTTGGTTTGAAGAAATTATTAGGAAATGGAAGACATACAAGACCACTGATAATCTCCCTCGATCTGGGGCTCCACGCAATATCTCACCCCGTGGGGTCAAAATGATCACAAGAACGGTGAGCAAAAATCCCAATATCACACGGGGGGACCTAGTGAATGACCTGCAGAGAGCTGGGACCAAAGTAACAAAGCCTACCATCAGTAACACACTACACCGCCAGGGACTCAAATCCTGCAGTGCCAGACGTGTCCCCCTGCTTAAGCCAGTACATGTCCAGGCCGTCTGAAGTTTGCTAGAGAGCATTTCGATGATCCAGAAGAAGATTGGGAGAATGTCATATGGTCAGATGAAACCAAAATAGAACTTTTTGGTAAAAACTCAACTCGTCGTGTTTGGAGGACAAAGAATGCTGAGTTGCATCCAAAGAACACCATACCTACTGTGAAGCATGGGGGTGGAAACAACATGCTTTGGGGCTGTTTTTCTGCAAAGGGACCAGGACGACTGATCCGTGTAAAGAAAATAATGAATGGGGCCATGTATCGTGAGATTTTGAGTGAAAACCTCCTTCCATCAGCAAGGGCATTGAAGATGAAATGTGGCTGGGTCTTTCAACATGACAATGATCCCAAACATACCGCCCAGGCAACGAAGGAGTGGCTTCGTAAGAAGTATTTCAAGGTCCTGGAGTGGCCTAGCCAGTCTCCAGATCTCAACCCCATAGAAAATCTTTGGAGGGAGTTGAAAGTCCGTGTTTCCCAGCAACAGCCCCAAAACATCACTGCTCTAGAGAAGATCTGCATGGAGGAATGGGCCAAAATACCAGCAACAGTGTGTGAAAACCTTGTGAAGACTTACAGAAAACATTTGACCTCTGTCATTGCCAACAAAGGGTATATAACAAAGTATTGAGATAAACTTTTGTTATTGACCAAATACTTATTTTCCACCATAATTTGCAAATAAATTCATAAAAAATTCAACAATGTGATTTTCTGGATTTTCTTTCCCATTTTGTCTGTCATAGTTGAAGTGTACCTATGATGAAAATGACAGGCCTCTCTCATCTTTTTAAGTGGGAGAACTTGCACAATTGGAGGCTGACTAAATACTTTTTTGCCCCACTGTACATATAGATTGATTGAGGAATGAAATCCAGGTGTGCAGGGAACAAGACAAAACAAAAGGATACATGAAAAATGGAGCGGCGATGGCTAGAAAGCCGGTGACGTCGACCGCCGAACGCCGCCCGAACAAGGAGAGGAGCCGACTTCGGTAGAAGTCGTGACAGTAGGTCTATTTTGAGAACGTATAGGCCTATCATAGAGCCACTTTTAAAACAAAGTAAGCCAATTGACCATTAATTGACTTTGAGTCATAGAGAAATTTTAGTGATCACATTTTTCACAGTAGACTATAGCCTATCTTTGTTTGAGTTTGTCAAACAGTGCAGTTAATTTCACATTTTCTAAAATGAGGAGGAGCAAAGCAGAGATATGATAGCACTCAAATCCAGATGTTCATCAACAGTCAGGTGTTCTCTGCAGCCAATGACTGGAACGAACTGCAAAAATCACTGAAGCTGGATACTCTTATCTCCCTCACTAGCTTTAAGCACAAGCTGTCAGAGCAGCTCACAGATCACCGCACCTGTACATAGCCCATCTGTAAACAGCCCATCCAACTACCTCATCCCCATACTGTATTTAGTTATTTATCTTGCACCCCAGTATCTCTATTTGCACATTCATCTTCTGCACATCTACCATTTCAGTGTTTAATTGCTATATTGTAATTACTTCGCTACAATGGCCTATTTACTGCCTTACCTCCCTTATCTTACCTCATTTGCACTCACTGTTTACATATTTTTTTGTTTTCTTTTTCTACTTTATTATTGACTGTATGTTTTGTTTATTCCATGTGTAACTCTGTGTTGTTGTATGTGTCGAACTGCTGTGCTTTATCTTGCCCAGGTCGCAGTTGTTAATGAGAATTTGTTCTCAACTAGCCTACCTGGTTTAAAACTTATTTGGGATAGGGGGCAGTATTTTCACGTCGAGATGAAAAGTGTGCCCAAAGTAAACTGCCTGATACTCAGGCCCAGAAGCTAGGATATGCATATTATTAGTAGATTTGGATAGAAAACACTCTGAAGTTTCTAAACTGTTTGAATGATGTCTGTGAGTATAACAGAACTCATATGACAGGCGAAACCCTGAGAAAAATCCAACCAGGAAGTGGGAAATCTGATGTTTGTCATTTTTCAAGTGATTGTCTATCCAATATCCAGTGTAAATGGGGTCAGATTGCACTTCCTAAGGCTTCCATTAGATGTCAACAGTCTTTAGAAAGTTGTTTTGGGCTTCTATTGTGAAAGGGGAGAGAATAAGAGCTGTTTCAACAAGTGGTCAGCCTGAAAGGCATTAGTTGTGTCTCACGACTGGCCGTGAGCGCGACGATCGTACTCTTTCCGGTTGTCCGGTTGGAATATTATTGAAGATTTATGATAAAAAAATGCTAAAGATTGATTATATACATCAATTGACGTTTCTACGAACTTTAATGGAACGTTTTTGACTTTTCGTCTGGATTTAGTGCCCCCGTTTTGTGCATTTGGATTAGTGAACTAAACACGCAAACAAAAAGGAGGTATTTGGACATAAACATGGACTTTATCGAACAAAACAAAATTTTTTTGTGGAACTGGGATTCCTAGGAGGGCATTCCGGTGAAGATCATCAAAGGTAAGTGAATATTTATAACGCTATTTCTGACTTTTGTTGACTCCACAACTTGGCGGGTAACTGTATGGCTTGTTTTGGTGGCTTAGCGCTGTACTCAGATTGTCGTATGGTGTGCTTTCGCCGTAATGCTTTTTTGAAATCTGACACAGCGGTTACATTAATGAGAAGTTTATCTTTAATCCTATGTATAACACTTGTATCTTTCATCAAAGTTTATGATGAGTATTTCTGTAAATTGATGTGGCTCTCTGCAAATTCACAGGATGTTTTGGAAGCAAAACATTAGTGAATATAACGTGCCAATGTAAACTGAGATTTTTGGATATAAATATGAACCCAAGTGCAGACTATGTTGAAGTAACTATGTTTATTACAGCAACCGGGGAAGGGAAACGACAGGTCAAGGCAGGCAGTGGTCGATAATCCAGAGTGGTGGGGCAAAGGTACAGGATGACAGGCAGGGTCAGGGTCAGGTCAGGCAGAGGTCGGTAATCCAGAGTAGGGGCAATGGTACAGGACGACAGGCAGGCTCAGGGTCAGGCAGAGTGGTCAGACGGGCGGGCTCAGAGTCCGGACAGGCAAGGGTCAAAACCAGGAGGGCGAGAAGAAGAGCAACTGGGGAAAAGCAGGTGCTGAGAAAAATGCTGCTTGACTTGACAAACAAGATGAACTGGTGACAGACAAACAGAGAACACAGGTATAAATACACAGGGGATAATGGGGAAAATGGGCGACACCTGGAGGGGGGTGGAGACAATCATAAGAACAGGTGATAGGTGAGAATCGTCTGTTAATTGAATGATTAGAATATTCCGCCCTGAAACATAAAATTGCATGGAATTGTATAAAATCATAATCAATAAATGTGTAGTCCTAGTCAGAATTAGGGTAAACAATATGTCTTCATGGTATTTTAAACACAGACTGTCTGAGCTTGGTGCCGACCTGACTAGAGATTTGGGAGAGAACGGGGAGTACGTCTCAAGGACAAGGTCACTATCTCTGTCGGCTGGGTAGTGAGACAGACAGTGTGTGCGTAGCAGGACTTGTGTGTGCGTATGTTTGTGTGTATGTGTGTGCGTATGTTTGTGTGTATGTGTGGGTGTGAGAAGTCAGTATGAAATGAATTGTTTTGTATTCTTGACTTTAGAACGTTCTCTGAATAAACTGTACTAACCTTTTGTATAAGTATAAATTAGTCTTTGACTAATTATTATTATACCCATGGTCTTACAAACCTCGGGAATTGGTCAGAGCTATTGATTGATTCATTGGGATTGGAAATTATCTTATCAATAGGTGAAACAAATCAGGGTGTGACAGACAGGTGAGACCAATTATCTCAATCATGGCTGCCCATAGACTCAGTCTGGCTAGGAGGGGCAGCCATGGGTTCAGGTGCTCCTCAATCTCTGATGGGGATAGCACTGTGGCTGTGCGCCTTGCAGTCCTTTTGTCAACTGGAAAATGTTATTACAACTTGGGACTATGTAAGAATACATTTCACAGACGCATTTAACCATTGCCAAATTTGTGAAGCTGAGTGAGCGACATACTGTAGGTATACTAATCTCGGAAATCTCAGACCTAGTGGGAGGTAACCCGTCTGCCTAGGAAGACTGTGTAGCCGATGGGCGTAGCCTAGGGAGACTTACCTTACATTTGACTGCTTTATTAAAAGCTGATAAAAAAATGGATCTCTAAACAAGTGAATTATTTATCCTTAAGCTCCCTGCGTGGTATGTATATACAACATTTATAGATAGAACTTCACTAGATCATATAACTTTTTCTAAATGACAAAATATAAGACACATTTACCTCAAAATTGTTTTGTTGGAGTGACTTAAAAAATGAAGATGAGACAGATAAAATGTATACAGTAGTTGAGCAAGGTTAGTGGCCGCCAGGGGGAAAAACTGTGACATAAAGCGCTAGGCAGATACTGGATTTCTGTGGCTTTACACCACACAGTGCTACTCAATTCCTCATGCACTATATCCTGTCTTTCTCTCTTTCTGTCACACCCTGACCATAGTTTGCTTTGTATGTTTCTATGTTTTGTTTGGTCAGGGTGTGATCTGAGTGGGCATTCTATGTTGTGTGTCTAGTTTGTCTATTTCTATGTTTGGCCTGATATGGTTCTCAATCAGAGGCAGGTGTTAGTCATTGTCTCTGATTGGGAACCATATTTAGGTAGCCTGTTTTGTGTTGGGTTTTGTGGGTGGTTGTTTCCTGTCTTTGTGTTTGTTGCACCAGATAGGGCTGTTTCGGGTTTTCCACGTTTATTGTTTTGTATTATGTTCATGTTTAGTTTTCTTATTAAAAAACATGAACTTCAACCACGTTGCATTTTGGTCCACCTCTCCTTCCCAGGAGGAAAGCCGTTACACTTTCTCCTCTCTCTTCCTAACAAACCCCCAAATTTGTGAGCTAACTTGGAACAAATAAAATAGTACAGGCTAATTTAACATGGTACATACTGTACATAAGCATAAGAATGATATAGACTGATATTTTTTCAAATAGAGAAAGTTTCTATTAAATGTGTGGGCACTATTTCTCAAAAAAAATGATAATTGGTCAAGTATATACTGGCTAAATTGTTTTAGTTCAAAGACAGCTTTGGTAGTATTATAAACCTTAAAATATCTGTTTTTTGGTAGGCTACAGAATTAGAGAGCTGTTTCCGTGAACCTTAGGCAGTAGGTTCAAGCAAACCGGTTTCTCTCCCTAGTCAGAGGATGCATGCCTATTTCCCAGAATCTGATCACCAGCAGCAACCTATCCTCCTTATTTATGTTTAGAAAACAGATTTGAAGGCCACAATTGTGGGGGGAAAGAACTAATCATGTTTACGCAACCTATAATCACCCTTAGAATACTTCCAGAACCATCTTTATTTCTTATTTAAATTTGAGAAAATCTACAATAGAAATTGGCCCACCCAGTCTTCATTCATAGGGATGCATGTGACATTGCACAGCAATAAGCTGGTTTATATATCTGTTATACATTTTTACTTCTTGATTTCAATATGGAAGGGAAACCAGGTACTGGTGTTTATATATACTGTTTCCTTCATTGTCTTATGTCTGGTGGTGTCACTCCTATGCGACGCTCATCCCTAATCTGAGTATGTGCAGGCAGAATTGTTGCCCTATCTGATGTAAGACAATGGGAAAGGGGATACCTAGACAGTTGTACAACTGAATGCCTTCAACTGAAATGTGTCTTCCGCATTTAACCCAACCCCTCTGAATCAGAGAGGTGCGATGCCCTGCCTTAATCGACTTCCACGTCTTTGGCGTCCGGGGAACAGTGGGTTAACTGCCGTGCTCATGGGCAGAACGACAGATTTGTACCTTGTCAGCTCGGGATTCGATCCAGCAACCTTTCGGGGTTACTGGCCCAACACTCTAACCATTAGGCTACCCAATGCTGTTTCCCGATGTGTAAAAGGCAAATGTATTAACTATATTAGAATAATTGTGTTATTCTTATACTATATTTTTGTGTAACAATTGTGTAAGAGTTCATTCAATTGGGGGAGGTGAGGGGGTATGGGGGTGGATAGGATGGTCCCCCGCGATGAAAGGGGGGCATGACTGAAAAAGAAGCACTGATCTAGCTAATGATTAGCACAAATACATATGGGCAACTCCATGCTTCAGCCTATTGTTTTAGACCCCTGCGCTACAGGCAGGGGTCTAGACTGCGACCATTTAGTGACCCTTTGAATTGGCTGTGCGAGTTACATTTTTAATTGGTTGCGTCATTGCGAGTTGTAAATTATATTTTTTGGGTGGGCGAAAACCACGATTTGATCAAACAGTAGCCTACGTCTTCAAGAAAGTGCTTTGATTTCTCAATAAAGCACTGTGAATGACCTTATAAGATGATTAGTAATTTATTCTATTGCATTACGCCGCAACCAAAATGTTGGTGCGACCAAATCATGGGCTGGTGCGAACCAAATGAAAAGTTGGGAAAACGCTAGTCTGGCCCTGGCTACAGGTTATAACAGTTATTGCTAATAACTTCAACCAATCATGTAATAACATGCCAAAATCAATGTATTTATGTATTATTTCCATTGTTTTGATGGACATGGAATAGTCCCAAAAGCGCAAAACTCATCAATCTGGCACTCCAGGCAGGTTTAAGCAAACGCTCAAAGTATTTAAACGATTTCAAATACTATCTGAACCCAGATCTGAATGGCATCAGGGCAATTGGTGTCATTTTAACATGTTGAATAACCTTGCCTGAAACCTGAAGACTTGCATTAGCTCCACAAGCTAACTCCTTGGGTTAGTCTCAGCATAGGCGATCAGTCTTGTGCTGCGCAAAAGTAACCCAGTCAGTAACACCAGCAACCATCCAGCTCAATCCCAAAATATATTTTTTATAAAAAGTATCTTGTAATAGTGTAATGAAAACGTTTGTTTTGAAGATGACATATAATTGATGTTGTATTAATGTGGTATGAAGGTTATTATGAATGATCCTGCAACATTCATGAAGGTGTTATTAATGATTTCATAAAGGGCTTATGAATTCTTTACGCCTTTGGAGTTGCCAAAACACACATACTGGTATATCCCCACACATACAAACTTAACATGTATTCAAAACACATGCATGTACAGACTCACAGGAACACATAGGCATGTGACAAAATAACACACACACACAAGGTTAGGCAACATTTTTTTCAAAATAAAAGTATATTGTATAATGGTAACTGTTTTTTGTTGTCACTGTACCAAACCCTATGACACACTAAACACAGAACAGTATTGGAGCAGAACAGGGTCAGCCTTGCCCTTGTAGCAGTTTACGGGCAAAGTGCCTTACTCATGGCCACCAAGGCAGTAGGCTATAGCACCTGAAAAGTATTGTAGGTGTAATTAAACTTGTCTGAGACCTAAAGATTTGCGTAAGCTCCCTGAGCTAATGCCTACACTTAAGCTTAGCAGGGTAACATAGTTTTGTGGCCTGCAGTAGACCTAGGTTAAACACCATTCTGTCCCATTGGTCCTGTGACTTGGATAGGTACAGTATCTGTGAGGAGGTGAAATGGGTGGTGGAATGTAACAAATGCTTCCGTGATGAAAGTTTTTTTGATACCTGTAGACAGAGCCAGCACTTGCCTTTTGGGGGCCCTAAGCTAAATTTTGTTGGAGACCCCCCACCTTGTGGGCAAAACATTTTATTGGCCACCCCTCTTGACGATTTTAGAGATACATTTTAGAGATACTTTCCTGCAATTCTAAACATTATTCTTTAAAAAAAAAATGTTGCTTTGCCTGGGGCCGGCCCTGCCTAAAGAGGTTACAGTTTTTTTCGATTGCTAAACGACAGTGGCCACAACTGGAGTCACATGTGCAAAACTCTAACTACAGTCTGCACTACCAACAGTCACCTGAGCTAAACAGTTCACATCACCTGCAAAACTCATTCCAAGCAACACAACTCTTAACACATGGCTCAAAACACACTCAGTGCAGCCAAACACTATGCACAACCCTCACTGAGATAACACACACTGTCACTCAGAACACACTGAGAGTAAAAACACTAGCATCAAACACCAATACAGAAAATACAAACTTTTCATCTTTACAGTTTGAACAATTTCAGTGACTTCATACAAAGTAATATTTTCTTCAAAGAAAAGAGTGACATTCTTTCACATGATTTATTAAAATTTTTAGAACATAACAATTCTTTAAGGTAAATGAAAATTAGCAGTTTGCTTCAATAGTCTGTAGTAATTTACGGAATTACAGTAATGAGAAAAAAAGGGTAGAAACTAAAAGTACATACTGTAATTTGAACAAATAATTGAGGGGCTAATCCTGCCTCTCTCTAGCATCAGGCCACAGGTTTTCTTCAACATCACATCTAATGTTTTCTCTTGCCATGCACCTGGGGAAGAACCTTCTGGAGTGCCTTATCCATCCCTGGCAGTCCTCTGGACTCGTGTCCTCACATCCGGCATATGCATGGCTTCCAAAAGAGACATTTGGTCATGTGGGTGGTGACCAAACACTTTCCACCTCCAGGCAGAGAAAAACTCCTCTATTGGGTTGAGGAAGGGTGAATATGCTGGCAGGTACAAAACCATAAATCTGTGATGTGCTGCAAACCAATCTGTGACAGCTGCAGAGTAGTGAAAAGCAACGTTATCGCAAACTATGACAAAAACTTGGGGGTTTCTTACTGGCTCCCCCTGTTCTGCTGGCACTAGCTGAGCATAGAGCTGTTCTAGGAAAGCTATAAGCCTTTCTGTGTTGTATGGGCCAATGAGTGGTGTGTTGAGAAGCAAACCATCATTGGCCATTGCAGCACACATGGTGATATTTCCCCCCCTTTGGCCTGGAACCTCCACAGTGGCCCTTTGACCTATAACATTCCTTCCTCTGCGCCGTGTTTTGGCAAGGTTAAATCCAGCTTCATCGATAAATACAAATGAATGTGGTCTTTCCAGTGCTTCCACCTCCATTACTCTCTGAAAAACAGTAAGTGCACAGTTTTACTGTAGAAATGCTAGTGTTTTTTTTTACTGTAAATATTTTGTATAGCTGTGTACGTAACCTCAGACGTCTTACCTGGACATATTGGTATCTTTGCTCTTTTACCCGTTCACTGTTTCTCTCGAACGGTACAGTGTATAACTGTTTCATTGTAACTTGGTGTTTCTTTAGGACTCGAGCAATAGTTGTTGTGCTGACAGAATTTACATTTTCAAATATATCATTATCAGCCAGCACTCTATCTTGAATCTCCCGCAGTTTTATTGCATTGTTGACAACAACCATGTCAACAATAGCATTTTCCTGCGCATCTGAAAATATTTTTCCTCTTCCCCCTATTGGGGGCAGCCTTTGGGTCCTGTTGTAAAAATATAATTTGCATTACAGATGCCACTGTGGATCTTTGCAGATTGGGTTGCACCCTCAACCCTGTCTCTCTCAATGAGAGACCATGGTTCACGACATGGTCTATAAGTGTAGCCCTTATTTCATCTGAAATAACAGCTCTTTGTCTTCTTTGTCTTCCTCCACGCATCCGCCCTCTCCCTGCCACCCTTCTCCCTCCACAAACCCATCTTCCTTGTTCCATTTCCAAAATGAGTCTTTCTGAGCTCTACCTATATATACTGTAATATGTGTGTGTGTTCACTAACAAGTCTAAAACAAGACACCTGCTTAGCCTTTCAGCTGAAATTGCAATCAGCAATTCAAACTGAAATCTATTCCGTTTTGAATGTGTGGTTCACAGTTTTGACAGCAGTGTGTTTGCATTTGAACAAAGTGCTGTAAATCCACAGTGTTGTGCAGGTTGTGGTTAAAGTCATGGGATAAGTGTGTAGAGTTTTGAAAACTGTGTTCAAGCAATGAAAAACGAACTAGAGTTTGGTCCACATAAACTGCTGCTGTGCAGACTGTAGTTAGAGTTTTGCACATGTGACTCCAGTTGTGTCCACTGTCGTTTAGCAATCGAAAAAAAACTGTAAAGTAGCAGGCCAGTAACTGGCAGGTTGCCAGTTTGAATCCTAGGGCTGGGGTTACTCAACATTCAAGTGTGGTTCACCAAACTACCAAACTACCTCTGTTACAGTTCTAGACCCATCTGGGCACAGACTGGATTCTAGCCCAGGTGTCTCTAACCCGGTCAACCACAAACTCTCAAGCAAAGTTACTCATCATCATACACATCCTGTTGTGTGTATGGTGTGTCAGGGATTAGGTACTGTGATAGCAAATAGACCAATTCCAGTTGAACAATGCTAAAGCCAGGATTCAATTCGGACTGTGGAAGATCCGCAATGTAGTGTTTACTTTGAAAGCGATATTCACAACAGGGGTAACATTGCCTTTAAATGGTGCATAGACGAAAAGGGGCGATCAGATTCAGTCCCGGCCGGAGTAAAGATGTATTCAATTGTGTGTGTGTGTGTGTGTGTGTGTGTGTGTGTGTGTGTGTGTGTGTGTGTGTGTGTGTGTGTGTTTTGTGAGCATGTGTGTGGTTTGGTACATTTTTACATTTGACATTTTAGAAATTTAGCAGACACTCTTATCCAGAGCGAATTACAGTTAGTGTATTAATCTTAAGAGAGCTAGGTGGAACAACCACATATCACAGTCATAGTAAGTATTTTTTTCTCAATAAAGTAGCTATCAGCAAAGTCAGTAATTAGTTAGAATTTGACAGGGGGGTGAGGGGGTGTAAGAGTTTAAGAGGTTTTTGAAAGATGGGCAGGGACTTCGGGGGGAAACTGATTCCACCATCGGGGTGCCAGAACAGAGAAGTCCTTAGACTGGCCAAGAGACCAGAGGTGGTAAAACGGAGTGCTAGGGTTGGGGTGTAGGGTTTGAGCATAGCCTAAAGGTACGGAGGGGAAGGTCTTCTTGCTGCTCCGTAGGCAAGTACCATGGTCTTTGAATGGATGCGAGCTTCGACTGGAAGCCAGTGGAGTGTGCAGAGGAGCGGGGTGACATGGGAGAACTTGGGAAGGTTGAACACCAGACGGGCTGCAGCATTCTGGATAAGTTGCAGGGGTTTGATGGCACAAGCGGTGAGCCCAGCCAGTAGCGAGTTGCAGTAGGCCAGATGGGAGATGACAATGACAAGTGCCTGAATTAGAACCTGAACCACTCCTTGTGTGAGGTAGGGTCGTACTCTAAGGATGTTTTAGAGCATGAACCTGCAGGAGTGAGTCACTGCTTTAATGTTTGAATGACAGGGTGTTGCCCAGGTTGATGCCCCAAAAAATGTTGCACTCTGGGAGGGGACACCTTGGAGTTGTCAACTGTAATGGAGAGGTCTTGGAGCGGGCAGGGCTTGGGACAGAGCAGCTCTGTCTTGTCGAGGTTAAACTTGAGGTAGTGGGCCGACATCCAAGCTGAGATATCTGCCAGGCATGCAGAGATGCATGTCACCACCTGGGTGTCAGAAGGCGGGAAGGAGAAAACTAATTGAGTGTCATCTGCATAGCAATGATTGGAGAGACCATGTGAGGATATGACAGAGCCAAGTGACATTGGTGTGTAGAAGGGGAGAGGGCCTAGATAAGATGCAGGGATTTGCATTTAAATCTTGGTGGGGAAAAAATAAATAAATAGGATGCATGCCATCAAAGCCTCTACACAACACAACACTAAACAATACATTAATTGCACTATAACGGTGACAAACGGTGTCCACAAATTGTTAGGGCCTACACAAAGCTGTCCCAACAGCAGTCCCAACATCTTACCAATGCTACACCTGGCTATCAGCGGAGCCTTGTCTGGCAGCAATACAGTTCATTCAGCCACATTTACTATCGTTTTCAAAAACATAGCTGATATGGCTGACTTGCTTCAATAAATGTGGTTTCTAATGGCAATTGAGGTGTACAAACTATGGCATAAGGGGACGACAAGTGGATAAGAGGCAATCCGTAATTTCTAGGATGGACGTAGTCAATATAACTATTTGTTTAGCACTTTTGAAATGTACAGCGACAGAATTCAGAACATGGGCCGTTCTTACAGTGTTCTACCTGTACACCAAGTCATAACCGTAGGATACATAAAGGGGGCAGACAATGAAATCTCTTACAAAATGTTATGATTACATTGCTCTAAAACAGGTTATAGGCTACATGTGCACCACCAAGTCAGAACAGTAGGCAAAATTAAGAGGGGTCAAATGACCAAATTATTAGGGTGAGGCACATGGGCTACTAACAGCTTACTACACAAAATACACTTAGTATTACTTTCTTAGCTACAGTATACAAATCTCGCTGGCATATTACATAATTTATGCAGCAGCATACAATACATTTTTGGACTCACCTTGTTGTGCTGTGCTCACTTGAACAGGAAGGTGACACGGTGTTCTTCGTGGGCAAATTTTGTCATCAAAGTCTGGCATTGTCTGGATTTATGGTGCTAACAAGACAACAAGGAACTCAAGGTTGAATCATGATGATGTAATTGATCTTCAGGTCGTAGCTCTAGAAAGAGTCCAGAGTTCCGATTTACAATTCCGAGTTGGATAACCGTTCAAAACGTATTTATTTTCCAGGCGGAGCTCGTTTTTTCCGGAATTCCCAGTTGTCTTGAACTCACTGAAGTCAAGTTTTCGCAGTTCCGAGTTAACAGTTGTTTTGAGCGTGGCACAAATCAAGCTTCATTGACTGCATGGCTAATGATGAATGTTTATCATTTTGAACTTGGAAAACAGACACTTAATACCAGATTTGGGACCATACAGCCATGCCACTGAATAGCAGGCTAGTAATTGCTTTGCAATGCTTACAGATAGCCACTGTCACTGATTCCTTCCAACCCACTCATTGTTGAATTTGCGATTTCCAACTCGTTGTGTAATGTTTATGTCCAATGGCCAATGTGCACTGAAACATTTTATCTATCATTTCTCTTCATTATTTCTCTTCATATGACATGGGTTAAAAAGGATTTGCCAGTAGATTGTCGACTTGATTAATGATGATGAATGCTAGCTAAGATTTTGAAAGTATGACGTTGACATGATCAGTCCAATCAAAGCTACTGTAGATATAACGTGAATTGATGTCATTTTATCTGTGGCCAAAGACCATGAGCCTTCTTGGATGGGGACTTCTAATGTAACTCTATGGCAGCACCAAAGGGGCTCGAATTTTCTAGGTCTACCCTTAGACTTGGCGGTGACGTACTGTCCCCACGAGTGACTGAACACTGAGCTAATCATGGAGCAACTAGAGAACATTACTAACACCTACGCTCCGTATTTTCCGCTGGCTGCCCCACCACCACAGAAAGCACTGAGCTAGACTGAAACACCTGCATTTTGGAGCTGCCTTACTCAAGAAAGCAAAAAAGAGGCCATGTTTGTATGCGGCTTTATTAACTCAGTGATTTATTTCTTTTTTTACATTGTTTGCAAACTGATATGTGACACTGATGGGTGTACATTTCAATGTGTGCTTATGTGTGTACATTTCAATGTGTGCTTGTGAGTGTCTCGTGTGAGTATTCCTGTATGATGTGCATGAGTTTGCTTGTGTTGTAATTGGCAGTGGGTGGTAGTATGTGCATCAAATTGAGGAAAGTAGTACATCAAAATATTGATTTTGGTATGTTATTACATGATTGGTTGAAGTTATAACAATATTCATCAAAAAAAGTTGTTACTCATCAGTTCATGTAATAACCACCCATTAATGTAATATTACATTTAGCAGAAAACATTATTATGTTAACCGTTCAACATTGTATTACGTTAAGCCGGGATGCTATTACATTTTTTATTTATATTTAACATTTATTTAACTAGGAAAGTCAGTTAAGAACAAATTCTGATTTACAATGACGGCCTGCCCCGGCCAAACCCTAACGCTGGACCAATTGTGTGCTGCCCTACCGGTTTTATTACATAACAAATCTAAATGTTAATACAAAGATAAAAGTTATTTCAGAAACTTGTGTTATTACATTAACCGTTGTTACAGGCTCATGTCTGGAGGGGGAAATCATATTTTTGCTGGTGTCAGCATTCTTTAATTTTCATTCATTTTTATACATTTTTGGGGAGTAGAAAAATGACCAGAACAGACTTTATGAGAGTCTACAAAATTAGCACATACAAGGTTATGACATTTAAATGTTTAGTTAAAGCAGGGTGTTGGTGAACTGGTAGAGTTGACCAACAGTCTAAAGTAATACAGAATTTCACGCCCTGATCTGTTTCACCTGTCTTTGTTATTGTCTCCACCCACCTCCAGGTGTCACCCATTTTCCCCATTAGTCCCTGAGTATTTATTCCCGTGTTCCCTGTTTGTCTGTTGGCAGTTTGCCTTGTCAAATCAACCAGTGTGTTTTTCTGTGCGCCTGCTTTGTCTCATCACGCTTTTGCTAGTCCTCCCCCTTTTTTTTGTTTTATCTTTTCCTGCGTTGACTCTGAACCCGCCTGCCTGACCATTTTGCCTGCCCTGACCTCGAGCCTGCCTGCCACTCTGTACCTCCTGGACTGCATCTGGGTCTGGGATTGGGTTAGGGTTAGGCTTAAATCCGATTTTAAGATAAACTTGGGTTTATGACTTTGTGGCTGTGGTAACTAGTGACGACCCTAGGCTACAGTTGACAGGGCACCGATTGTCACCTTCCTCTGTTCTTCAATCTTCAGTGATGCGCGTGGAGGAGTCTGTGCGGCTCGGATAGGTCCAGTCTTCGCTGGTAAACTATGAAATTGATTCAGACTACATTTTGTATCTCGAAGATCTAACCAAAGACAGCACAGTATGAAGATAGGCTAAAACTGCTTCTCCAATAGATCCCAGATCATACTTGTCGGCGACGTCATGGCAACGTTGGTTGGAAAGTTTGTAGAATCACGTCATCGGGTCGTCTCGCGCCAAACTGCGCATGTGTATGTCATCAAATCAAATGCACTCCTTTGATATAAAGTTGTTTTTAACGAAAATGAAAACGTGTCAGTTTGTCACTTTCACAAGGTTTGCGTAATAGCATGTTCAACTACTTAAGACATTGACTCGAATCTAGATTGTGCCTTTAGCTTTCGAGAAAAGTGATAAAATATTATTTCTCAAACCCCGGCCTGCGTTCCCGGAAGTCTTGCGATGTTGCGTCTCTGGGTTTAGAAACGCTGTGGTCTAACCTTTGGCGGTCTCTTTAACTACGACCAGTGAGAACATGGAAGTAGAGGCAGGGTTGCCATGTCGCCGTTTTCCCAAAATTGGGCTACTTTGAAAACGATGCCACGGGTGAAAACATTTGTCACGGGTTGCTGGTTTTTCTTAGCCAACTTAGCCAGCTTGATCCGAAAATGTGGTCGTAGGCGCCTATCTGCTGCTGACTATCAGGCAGTGAGCAGGCTGTTACCGAGGGAGTGGTGGGAAGGGTCAGGGCCGGGAGTTTATGCGTGTGTTGAGAGCACTGGCTGAGAGAGTACTGCAGCAGACAGCTGAGTCACGGAGATCAGCTCACAAGTCGTGACATTTTTTTTAACCAGTTGTATGTAGACTATTTATATTGTTCATTATGGAGACACATATTACCAGCCCTTTTTATTTAAAAGATATTAACGCGCTAGAACTGATATAAAGGCGACAAAGCACTGGAAAACTACATTCAGCATACTAGAGCGCTTTAAGATACATTTGCTCAGAGGTAGCTTAATTAAATAAACTGCATTCTAATGTCGCCTATTGAAATAGCAAGTCAATCTCGCAAGTAGGCCATTTAGAACGGGTTGTACTCTTAAGGATCCGCCCTTTTTTTCAATTTTCGCCTAAAATTACATCTGAAATGACACAAATCGGACTGCCTGTAGCTCGGGCCCTGAAGCAAGGATATGCATATTCTTGGTACCATTTGAAACGAAACAATTTTTTAAGTTTGTGGAAATGTATAAGGAATGAATGACCATATAACACAATAGATATGGTAAAAGATAATACAAAGAAAAAAACAACCGTTCTTTTGTAATTTTTTTGTACCATCATTTTGAAATGCAAGCGAAAGGCCATCATGTATTATTCCAGCCCAGGTGCAATTTAGATTTTGGCCACTAGATGACAGCAGTGTATGTGCAAAGTTTGACTGATCCAATGAAACATTGTAATTCTGTAAAAAAAAAAAAAAAAATCAAGACTGCCCGAATGTGCCTAATTTGTTTATTAATAACTTTTCCTGTTCACAATTGTGCACTTTCCTCAAACAATAGCATGGTATTCGTTCACCGTAAAAGCTACTGTAAATTGGACAGTGCAGTTAGATTAACAAGAATTTAAGCTTTCTGCCAATATCAGATATGTCTTTGTCCTGGGAAATGTTCTTGCTACTTACAAGTTCATGCAAATCGCATTAGGCTACGTTAGCTCAACCGTCCCGTGGAAGGGACACCGATTCCGAAGAAGTAAAACATTAACATCTGGCACATGATAATGGCACAATTGCCAGAAAATAACTTAGCATTTGTTTTTTGAGGTTTGAGGTTGAGGTTCTCTGTCCAACTTTCAAAACGTGTATTTTTACTGCTCTAATTACATTGGTAACCCATTTATAATATCAATAAGGCACATATATATAGTGCATTCAGAATATTTTCAGACTTTGTCTTTTTCCAAATTTTGTTACGTTACAGCCTTATTCAAAAATGTATTTAAAAAAAATCCCTTATCTACACACAATAACCCATAATGACAAAGCAAAAACAGGTTTTTTGAAATGTTTGCAAATGTCTATATTTTTTTAAACTAAAATATTATATTTACATAACTATTCAGACCCTTTACTCAGTACTTTGTTGAAGCATCTTTGACAGCGATTACAGCCTTGAGTCTTCTTGGGTATGAGGCTACAAGCTTGGCACATCTGTGTTTGGGGCGTTTCTCCCATTCTTCTCTGCAGATCCTCTCAAGCTGATGGGGAGGGTCACTGCACAACTATTATCAGGTCTCTCCAGAGATATTCGATTGGGTTCAATTCCGGGCTCTGGTTGGGCCACTCAAGGACATTCAGAGACTACTCCAGAAGCCACTCCTGCGTTGTCTTGGTCGTTGTCCTGTTGGAAGGTGAACCTTCGCCCCAGTCTGTGGTCCTGAACGCTCTGGGGAAGGTTTTCATCAAGGATCTCTCTGTACTTTGCTCTGTTCATCCTTCCCTCGATCCTGACTAGTCTCTCAGTCCCTGGCGCTGAAAAACATATCCACAGCATGATGCTGCCACCACCATGCTTCACCGTAGGGATGGTGCCAGGTTTCCTCCAGATGTGACGCTTGGCATTCAGGCCAAAGAGTTCAATCTTGGTTTTATCAGATCAGATAATCTTGTTTCTTATGGTCTGAGTCCTTTAGGTGCTGTCGCGCTTTTTACTGAGGAGTGGCTTCCAACTGGCCATTCTACCATAAAGGCCTGATTGGTGGAGTGCTGCAGAGTTGGTTGTCCTTCTGGAAGTTTCTCCCAGCTCCACAGAGGAAATCTGGAGCTCTGTCAGAGTGACCATCGGGCTCTTGGTCACCTCCCTGAGCAAGGCCCTTCTCCCCCGATTGCTCAGTTTTGCCAGGCGGCCAGCTCTAGGAAGAGTCTTGGAGGTTCCAACCTTCTTCCATTTAAGTGTGATGGAGGCCAGTGTGTTCTTGGGGACCTTCAATGCTGCAGACATTTTTTGCTACCCTTCCTGAGATCTGTGCCTCGACACAATCCTGTCTTGGGGCTCAATTTCTTCGACCTCGTGGCTTGGTTTTTGCTCTGTAACGTAGCAAAATGTGGGAAAAGGGAAGGGGTCTGAATACTTTCTGAATGCACTGTACCACGGCTAAGGGCTGTGACCTAAGAACAACAATTAGCCATGGTATATTGGCCATATACCACACCTCCTCAGGCCTTGTTGCTTAATCATAGCAGTCAAAACAAGTTAACTCGACATCCATTGACGGAAAATTATCTGGCGAGTTAAGGGCAAATTATATTTTCTCTTGCAACATATTTTTAATTTTTAACCTCTCAATCATTACTATTTTGATGGAAAACCAAATGTAGCTTCTTAGCCTATGTCGTTAGAAATTACTTAGATTTCATTCTTAAAATGCTTGACAACCTTATGGATGAAGGGTTCATAAAATAAATGTGGCAGCTCCTCTCTTGCTGCGAAAACAAAATGTTGGGCTAGTTTTCAGGCTTCGTGAGCGGGTTTTGATAGATCATTGAGCTAGAAATTTCAACTGGACTTGGCAACCCTGAGTAGGAGGCATCTTTGAAAGTGAACGTAGCCTATTACAGTTTCGTCTTTGTCGGACCTAAATCTTTGTACTGCCTTGTCTCTAGTCTAGACAAATATGTAGAATTTGAACTGTGACATTTGAGTTATTATTTTTGTCCCTAGTGTTGTGTTATGTGTATTTTGAATGAATAAATATGATGTTTTAGTCAATTGAATCGGTTTACGTGAGACAAAAAGTGCATTTAGTAGCAGAGAGGTTTCCAAACAAGCTCACCTGAAACAGAAAACGTTGGTATTTCTGAATTTCTTCATGGTAAGAGAGGCCTACACGCAAGTAGCAACAAGTCTGTCATTTACATGCATTTCATCTATCGTCAATATTTAACCTTCATCTACAGGTGTGTTTATTTATTTTTTACAACCACAGGTGTGTGCTGTCTGGCACTGGTCAAGTAGCCATTGACTTCAGACTTTGAACTGTGACCCTGAACCTGTACTCCTGAGGTTCTCCAGGATGGTAGGGTGAGGGGCTGACATGATGGAACATGATTGAGGGGCACAATATCAGATGTCACTTTTCCATTTGGAGAGGGGGTGTCTGGCTGAGGAAGAAGTAGTATCTTAGTGTCTGATGAGGGAGAGGAGGCTTTCTATGTGCCTGAAAGGAGACCCGACCTGGGCAATGGCCTGAGACCCATGTACACGGCGCATGTCACGTGTCCACAGTAATGTTTCCTGTTTGATGATCCTTTCATCATCAATCCTCAATCATTGATATTTAGTGTGTGTTCGGTAGGCATGATGTGAAAAGGGCTCGATCATTGTCCATGTGATGTTCTATGTACAGAGTCCAGCCGCAAAGAACAGAGTCTTACTCCAGCTGCTACTCTGTGGACAGTTGACTGTGAGACCAGAAACAGGAAGTAAGAACAGTCCTCCATGTTTGATCAGTCACAGACAGGATGCAAACTATGTTTAAGTGTGTTTTTATGGTTTAATTATGTATATGTTTATGTGAGTATTTGTTCCTGGGTTTAGTGGGAATATAATGTGGATGTATGTCCATTTGTTTACAAAATGGTCATATCTATGTTTAGGCTCATGCACCAGTATGTGTAGTAGTTTCATCTCCCACTACCTCTCTAGGTCTCAAAGTTTCTTGCAGTGGAACTTCCTCCAAGACCAGAGCTGATCAAAAACCCAGATGAGAAGAGGCACCCTGCCCTGACTGTAGATTTCACCTTCAAGGTAGGCTGATGTACTGTATGTTCAGGCACAAATGTCAATAAGAATTGAGTTGATGAGTTAGAGAATTGCTCTTCTTTTCTCTTCATTTTATTTCGTTCTGTGGTTCCCAGGCCACCAGGAAGACACTGGGGAAGGATGATCTGAGGAAGTTTAAGATCCTGCTGTGGAAGCGTTACCCAGAGTTGTTGTTCAGTGCTCCTCCCCAGGGCATGGACATGGTGACTTGGTGGACAGGCTGCTGGAGTATTATGACCTAGAAGTGGCCCTGCAGCTCACCAAGGCCCTGTCAAAGGACATGGGCCTCAAGCGCCTGGCTGACTTCCCCAGGGACGTTTGCAAAAGAAGTATGCACATCTTTATTTTATTTGATGAATGTAATATACACTGAGCAAAAATATCAACGCAACATGTAAAGTGTTGGTGTCATGTTTCATAAGCTGAAATAAAATATCCCAGAAATGTTCCATACGCAAAAAAAAGCTTATTTCTCTCAGATATTGTACACAAATTGGTTTACATCCCTGTCAGTGAGCATTTTGCCTTTGCCAAGATAATCCATCTACCTGACAAGTGTCGCATATCAAGAAGCTGAATGAACAGCATGATCATCACACAGGTGCACTTTGTGCTGTGGACCATAAAAGGCACAACATAATGCCACAGATGTCTCAAGTTGAGGGAGCGGGCAATTGGCATGCTGACTGCAGAAATATCCACCAGATCTGTGGCCAGAGAATTTAATGTTTATTTATCTACCATAAACCGCCTCCAACGTCATTTTAGAGAATTTGGCTGTACGTCCAATCGGCCTCACAACCGCAGACACCTTGTATGGCATCCTGTGGGCGAGTGATTTGTGGTTGTCAACATTCTGAACAGAGTGCCCCATGATGGCAGTGGGGTTGTGGTATGGGCAGGCATAAGCTACGGACAACAAACACAATTACATTTTATCGATGGCAATTTGAATGCCCAGAGATACCGTGACGAGATCCTGAAGCCCATTGTTGTGCCATTCATCCGCCGCCATCACGTTTGAGCATGATAATGCACGGCCCCATGTCATAAGGATCTGTACACCCTTCCTGGAAGCTGAAAATGTCCCAGTTCTTCCATGACCTGCATACTCACCAGACATGTCACCTATTGAGCATGTTTGGGATGCTCTGGGTTGACGTGTACGACAGTGTGTTCCAGTTCCCGCTAATATCCAGCAACTTCGCACAGCCATCGAAGAGGAGAGGGACAACATTCCACAGGCCACAATCAGCAGCCGGATCACCTCTATGCAAAGGAGATGTGTCGTGCTGCATGAGGAACATTTTGGTCACACCAGATACTGACTGGTTTTCTGATCCACGCCTCTACCTTTTTTTTACGGTATCTGTGACCAACAGATGCATGCATATCTGTATTTGAAATGGCCATTGAACAGGAGAAATATACTAGATTGTGCCTTTATTCTCCTTTCCCCCTATTTTCTCTGTGCAGATGAGGTGCATTATGAGCTGAGACGTACTCTGCTGAGGAAGTAGAGCAGTATACACGAGGGCTTTGCCCAGCAGGGAGAGCATAAGGCCTTTGACAGTATCTATAATGATCTCTACATAACAGACGAGGCCAACGCTGGGCCTAATATCCAGCACGATGTCCGAAAGATTTACAAGTTGTCCACCAATCACAAGGAGAAGCTGATCACCTGCAGGCAAATATTTGACCCCAATATGATCTATGAGAAGCATGTCAGGTCTGTAGTCACCAATGGCATCGCCGGGGTGGGGAAGTCTGTGGCTGTGCAGAAGTTCATTATGGACTGGGCTGAGGAGCGGAAGCACAAGCATGTCTACTTCCTGTTCCCACTGCCCTCCCTTCAAAGAGCTCAACCTCATGCTGGACCTAAAGACCTGCCTTCTGGAGATCATCCACGCCCTCATCCATCACCGCACAGACTTGGTGTGATAGCACCGAGCTGGCCATGATGCATGTGGTGCTGACCAACCTGATCAGGGGCAACCTGCTCCCCTCCTCCTTCTGGATCATCTCCCGCCCACTCACCTCTAGTGTCCTGCCCCCAGAAGCTGTGTACCAAGTGTTGGAGGTGCTTGGCTTCACTGACGAACAGAAGGAGTACTTCAGGAGGAGATTTGAGGACCTGGCGCAGGCTGATACGGTGATCGCCCACCTGACCTCCTGCAGGACCCTCCACATCATGTGCCATCTGCCCATGTTCTGCTGGGTGGTGTGCAGACTATTCCAGCGCACGTTCAGGGAGAAGGGGCCGGATGTAGAGCTGCCCAAGGGGCTGACCCTGATGTACACCCACTTGCTCTTGGTGCACCTGCGTGTGCGTGGAGCCAGGGGCTCGGCCTCTCACACCCCAGAAGAGGAGAGGGACTTTCTGATGAAGCTGGGCAAGCTGGCCTTCACAATGCTCGAGAAGAACCAGATGGTCATTGGCAAGGCCACCTGGAATGACTGTGGGGTGGAGGTCGCTGAGGCTGTCACTAAGAGTGGCCTGTGCATTGAGTTCCTGATCGAGCAGTTTGTCATGTACCAGGAGAAGGTCCAGACCTTCATCCACCCCACCATCCAGGAATACCCGGCTGCCCTCTGTGTTCCTCATCTGGAGGTGCACAGGAAAGAACATCCTGGAGCAGCCGCTGAAAAGCATGTTCTCACTCATGTTCAAGAACCCCAGTCTGCAGTGCCATAGAGAGGAGCCTGCAGAGCCCCGATGGAAACCTGGACGTCTACCTGCGCTTCCTCTTGAGCATAGCCCTGAATGCCAATCAGAGCTGCTGCAACGCTTCCTTCCCAATAAGAGCAAGTGCTCATCAGTCTCTGAGGACAGCCTCCATCATCAAAAAGAAGAACCATCACCCTGACAGAACGCCAACCTGCAGTGCTGTCTAAAATTGCTAGGGGTTGGTGCTGAAGCTCACAGCCACAGCCACTCTAACTTTGTGAATAACCACTGACTGGTAATACTCTGATGACAGTATTTATAAAGACAAAGATTGTTGTTAGGTTAAGGGAATTGGGGAAGAAACATATGGATACTTCAGGGTTGCTTTGTGACAAAAAAGTAATAACTGTGGAAAAGTGCAAATCTGTAATGTGAAAAGCAGCCACAAGGTGGCAGTAGCAGTACACTATACTACTAAGAGAGGAAGTGAGGTCACTGGGCTACAGTGAGGGGTTATCAAAATAAGAGTCAAAGGGACGTATGAAACCAATTAAGCTATTGAAAATGTATATTTATAGGCCATTACACATGTATCGACTATACACAAAATATAACATTGTCACTATGATGCTTTACATAAATAGTGAGCTAATGTAAACACACTTATCAATGATTGGGATGTGTTTACAAGGTTTACACAAATGACATGGTGCAATCTTATTTGCAATGGCTGCCTACTTCCATGACATGTACGGTGTTGCTTTGTCATGATAAAACAAAACCTAATCCATTTCTAACAGAGATGTGAAAGAATAACAGTAGATGAAGAGAAGTTCCCTTGAACTAAATTGTCTTTAACCTAGGTTACAGTTGTGAGAGTCAGTTCATTAAATAAATGTGTATGTCACAATTTTAATGTATTCTTTTTCATCCATCTTTTCTTAGTCGTCAGTTTTTTTTTTAATCCTCTAGATTATTGCATTATAATCCATACTTGACTATTGCCACGATATACAGCAATAGAAGGGATTGTTGTCAATAAGTGTTCATTGTCTTTTTCACTTAACTATGGATGATACATGAGTGGATTAAGTTCATCCGTCTTCTCATTTCTTGCTGGTGTGTTTTGCTGTGATCCTTTTTCCTGTGTCTTTTCTCATTGTTCTCTCCTCGGTTTTGGGAGTGGGTGAAGGAGGGGGAAATAGAGCCTTGTGATTGGCTAGTGTGAAAGTCCTTTGGTCAAGCCCAGCTGGGCTATTTATCACACAGGTAAAGGTGGACCTGAAGTCCTCTGCAGTCACGTTCTTAAACACCAGACTCCTCTGGATCACCCTGCCGTCCTCCGAAACTGACCTGAAACCAACACATTTATAACACTTAGCCAACACTCCTTCCACATATTATATAGTACAAGAGCTGAACAGAACACTTTGCCTACTCTACGCGTGTAAGAGTCATGGTTTGGCATAGGTTTCAAAGCTTCCAATAATGTCTGCATGTGATGCAAACCCCAGTACTTACTCTTCTGTTTCTGATACTCTGCCATCAGTGGAGGCTACATCTGGGAATGTGCCGTTGACCAGCCAGTAGACAAGGGCAAATTCATCAGGAAGGCCTGGGTCTGCTTTACATTCAATAACCAACCGCTTTCCTGTGTATGACAAGCACATCCTGTTTGACAAAAACTGGTCCTTATCTACACCAGAATATAATTATCAGACCATACACCCAGAACCCAAGTTCTAAATCTCGGTGGTAAAGACTAGGGGTTCTGTGATTATAAACACTTCAGAGTATCCATGGCCATGATTGATATTACCATTTTAATAAAAACTGTGAGATAGCAGAATTCCTTACCTAGAACTGCTCCTATTCTGGACCTTATGGGCTGGATAATTCTGGGAGATGGCACCTGTGTGTTATCTAGACAATAACAATTGATGTTAGAGACATTATGAAATGTTGAAAAATCCTGTAGGCAGGCAGATAGACACACACACACCTGTAGAGACCTCTGAGGGCAGGACCCAGAAAAATCCCATGAAAGCTGTAGTGAAGAGATAGAGCACACCCTAAGCCTTTGCGTAACAGGCACACAGACACAGAAATGTAGATACACATGCAGCAGAAAGTAATCATATACCCATAGTCAACATACATCAGTGAAGGTGTGTGTGAGAATGTTAGATCGCTTACCTGTGAGAGAAATTGTTAACTTCATACTGGGCTTCTGTCTGACTGCTGTGAGATGGTCAACAAATGCTGGTTCTAACAACACTACCTCATGTACTTACTATATATACACAATCACTTCCTCAACCACCCACCCTAAATAAACATGCACTCTGACACACACAGGGAATTCCCTGTGCGCAAGTTATGCTCATTTATGGCAGACTGAATAGGATGGCTTTTGACACAATCAAGTCATGTTCATCATGCGTCCTAAATCATAAGCATAATATGAAGTGTGATTCATTTAACACATGAACATGAATCATTTAACAAATGTGAAATACTGGGGTTGAATACAGACAAATATTTTTTTAACATGCTGTATTTTCTCACAGAACTGACAACACAATATTTCAGTGGGCGACCCCCAATCCTGATCCAGTGGTTTCAGTCTGGTAAGTTTCTTTCCCAGAAATAGACATACAGGAAGGTATATACAAAATCCCCCAGGTCATGGGCTATTCTAGTAAATCAGGTCTAAATTAAGTAAATGTCTAAACCTGATCTTGACTGTGTCACGTTTATTAACAGAACAAAAACATGACAAGAAAGTAAACCCAACCAAAATGATCAAATGTTATTCACCTTCTTGCAAACACTGTCTTTTACAGTATCTGTTCCTGGAGAGCCATCTGGGCTGAATACAGACAGGAGAGGCCATCTGAGGGAGGCGTGAGGAGGGTATATTGGAGAAAGCAGTGCCCTTCTTAAAAATATGACTGTAGTAGGATAGGATACAATGTCTGAGACTAGTGCTCCTGAGGAACCAGAAACTCTCCCCCCCAGCAGCCACATTCAACCAGGACCTTCACTAACAAAAGGCGCAGATTTAACACACAAAACGACTGTCACTCTACAATGCTCCACTCATTCATCTGAGCAGTGTTAACTACTCATTGCCATAGAATCCAACAAATATCAACAAGAAAAGTTAAGACAAATTATTTTGGGAAAAAGCATCTCCATGAAAAAACCATTTTACTAAGCTAAGAAATGTACACTGCATTTGGTTTAGTTGCGACTGACTAAACAAAAATGAAACCGACATCTAAACCCAGATTACTTGTAAAATTCAAATAAATCTTAAATACAGATACCATGTGCCTATAAATCTATACAAATAGTACAGGTATAGACACAGTTTATAATAGATGTTCGTAGAGTCCATGGTGAGGCCTCCAAGTCTCCCTCAGTCAGACCAGTGCAGTATCTTCTCCATACGGCTTGTGTGTCCCTCTCCTCCACTTTCCCAGATCACTCTAGGCCCAGGATATAGTTGATGCCTTGCACAAGTCCAATGATTACGGGTTGCCAAGCAACAAGGTAGCGGAGCCAGTCCAGGAGTTGTCCATACATGACATGTGGCTTCTCCCAGCTTCATATTATGGGTCAAGGAGATATAAACAAGTGACGATCCCACCCCCAAACCAAACCAATTCACATATCCAGTCTGTGATAATATATTGTGATATCTTTCAGGACCTTAATAGAATCAGGCTTGATAGTGGAGAATGGACAATAACATCTTCCAATAACTATATCCTACCCTTTTTAAAACCATAGGAAAAATCTCTTCGCCCTAGGGTGTTGTTTTAATTAAAAGTGTGTGAAATTAAATATGTATGCTATGTTGTCAAGAAAGGATTTGGGAGGTGTATTGCGTGTTTCCCTTGGTAACACGATGTGTCACCTCTAAAGCAGAAGAGGCAGCAGCTACTAAATGTTGACAGTTTCTACAGCCGCTAACAGGAACTGGGTTAAATAACTCAATGTGTCTCCATGGAGACAAAGCCACATCTGTCCCATAAAGCCACCCTTCCCATAATGTCCTGTTCCAGTTTGTGTTTACATGTAAATGTAGGTTAAAGTTCCCATGAACAACAACAGCGTAAACTTCCCAAAACTGCAGCAATTATAAGCAACACAACCTATTCCCATCATGGTCAAGCAGAGTGAAACTAACAACCTCTGTACTGTGACCCTCTGTACTGTGTGACCCCCTGTCGTGCTAACCAACAGAAACAATGAGTCACAATGACTGAGACAAATTGCAACATGAAAGCAAAAGATAGAGACATACACAATATGATAGAGAAACATATTAGACATCAAACCCTCATGAGAGCAGAAGAGCAAAGGATACGGGTTACTGAACATTCTCTTCAGGTCCACCTTCTCTTTACAGTACGGGCATGTCTGCTTCTTTCCCACGATGCACCATCCTCGTATGCAGAACTCATGGAATCTGAGGCAGAGAGAGTTAAGGAGCCAGGTATAAGGTGGAGGTGTGGTGTATTCAACCCTAAAACAAAACATGAGAATAACTGCAAAATATGGCCAAATATGACTTTAGGTCATATCTGGTCAAATGCTGTAGGCATAGCTCACTGCTTGGTAAAATACAGAATACTGGACGTTTTTTTCCTACTATCCTGTGGCACACTGTAATAACCATATCAGTAAGCTCAGACCAGTAAGCTATTAAAATATGACTTCATCAATGTGAACATAGAAACCACAAATGCCATAAAACATGTGACAATTCACCTCATGGAAGACTATTACAGGGAATCATTACAGGAGACGACATAGGGCACCATTATTTATAGAAACAGGAAGTGTGATGGGCACATGGTACAGTGTTACTGATGTTCAACAGTCACATCACATGCGCATGTTTGTTCAGTCAATTTCCCTTTGGCTTTTGTGTTCGTACACCACGTTTTCCATGACAGATTGACAGTTACAGCTTTTATGCAACAGACAAACCAGTTCTACCACAACATCACGCTCCAACATGCATATTTATCTAGAGACTATTTCTTAGATGATAAAGGATACACATGGTTGCAGGATAGTCTGTAGGTGTTCTCGATGATTCCCTCCTCGCTGACGTCGACCAGAATGGGCTGGCCACACACAGCGCAGATACTGTCAGAGAGGTGCTTGGTGGGCATTCCAGACGCACTGTAGTACTAGAGAAGACAGGGACAGACAGAGATACAATGTAATGTTGCTGGACAGATTCACAGCCTTTACAACAAATAATGTTAAACAACTATCAACTTGATAGGCCCTGGATACTTACCCCCACTGTCGATGCCATGACGTCTGCACACATTTCAGCAAAGTCCCTACCCAGGACACCATAGTACAGACCATAGAACAGCAAGGACACACCAAAATCCATTGCGTCCTCTGGCTTTATTCTGAAAATAAACAGCAATATCAACACTATTAACATGATTAAAACGTTACAACTTCTCAAATAAAGCTCTGGCGCCACTTCTATAAATCAAAACGTATTTAAAAGATTCTGAGATAAAATGACTAACAACACAAGGATGATCCTTGTTAACCACGAGTATTGTCCATAAATACACAATTGTTCCAAGAAGTAACTAGAACTTACCTAAATATCAAGTTGATGCCAAACAGTGTAAACATGACGACAGAGTAGCCCACTATCCCTGTGGCATAGCTGATCTTGTAGAGGAGGAGGAACCATTTGTAGACCAGCCTGTCCACAGACACAAGTGAACATTCAGACATATTTCAGCTAACCGAGGTGAATGTGAAGAGACATAGATCCGTTCTCTGACTAAAGTAGCACTTACTGCAAGACAGGTTGGGTTTGAGGCTTTGACCTCTTACCATGACCGTTTAATCATGCATCACCTAGGCATTCTGTATATTATGAGGTATCCAGACCTGCCAACTTTTTAGAGTGCTAGACGCAATTGGCAAATTGGAGCTTAAACTCGCACGCATAGCCCTCGCCGAATTGGGGTTCTCTTTCCCCTAATGTTTTTCTTAGCACATGCCCCCAAGTTTAGTCTCTAAAGTAGAGGAACGCTTGTCACCTCTCAAACAGGGCCAATCACTAGGGCCAGCTCACAAGTATTGGCTTTTTAAACACGGTTCCTAATCAACACTAGAAGCAAAATAATTTGAAAACATAAAAACTAAAACAAACGAGCGCAATGACACAGACCGCAAACTGGCTACACAAAGCTTAAGTAGGCTAGAGCCAAGAGGATCTGAACACTGTTCACTAGAAGAGTCTGCCGTTTCAGCCTATGTAAAGGTGCCTATTGTATACATCATTTCAGATTTTAGAAATTGATCAAATCTCAAATCTAGTGGAAAGGTATTTTAGAAGCATTGCCTCTATAGCTAATACCAAACACTCATTCATTCTTCATCTTCTAAACTCCAGACTCCATTTCATGTCGAGATGTTTAGATTTATTTTGGATTATACTTTTACTTTTTTAACTTGATACTTTTTTGCTTACAGTTACAGTCTATCAGGTTGCGTGATCCTCGTAAAATACAACGAACGGGACGCAGAATTAAATGTATATCACACTCGCTCAAATGCGACCAGTTACTTTTCGTATTTATATTTAATTTTTTAGTGATTAGTGTTTACCTTTCCACAACACACAGAGTCAAAAATGGATTTGTCCATGTGTTTACGTACAGCTGACAGTCGGCAAACTCAGCATCACAACAAACAGGAGGAGGGGCAGACACGGGGTATCTACGTCAAATAATGTATTAATCTCCATGTCCGTTGACACAAACTCCGTACATGTCTGTGTTGCAGCTCGGGAATCAGGATCCATGTTAGATTTACTCAGTGGATTTTAAAACATTTAAAAAAATAAGGCCCTATTCATTTCTGCATACTTTTAACTCGGACCTTGTACATGGACAGAGAATTGCGTAGTTGGTACGCAAAATGCGTGCATGTTGGCAGGTCAAATGAGTGTGTGTAGACACTACTTGGCCTTGTGTATGGGGCCTTACCTAGGCGTAGTGCACTCCAGTGGCTTACGTGTGGCCCGGTAGGTAACGTATGCAGTGACCACAGAGAAGATGAACCACGTGACAAGGAACCTCCACCAGTGAAGCTTGGTGGTGAAGTACAGAGGAACCACCCACATCTGGAACAGAGTCACCAGCTAGAAGAGAACACACATTTTAAAGTACAGACGCACACAGACACTTATAGTTCAATTTGAGGCTGAATAACCCAGAGAACCAGACTGTGTAGAGTTGAAGAAGCTGGTCTGTGGACGTTTTGTCTGTACAGTACGTGAACTGTGATTTGGATTATTTGCCTGCAGGTATTTGCAGGACATGCTGTGAGCTTCCTCTTCTGCACGCAAGCCAGCGTGTGTTTATGTGTCTGAGTGAGCATGACTGTGCATGACTGTGCAGTGTGTGGGAGAGATTGTCTGTGTGTCTTACATTGTAGGACTTGGGGTGCCTCTGTTTCCATTGCACAAGGACCAGCTGGGCGATGACCAGGGTGACAATGAGGATCAGCACCATCTCAGCGTGCATGGCCTCATGACCCTTGTGTTTTGCATGCATCCTGGCATGCTCCAACCTATGAACACACACACACACACATACTACAATCAACCTAGTGCTCAGGCCTGGGTATCCAATATGATCATTCACTAAGTATCTGGATAGATTCTTATAATAGTTACATTCATTCTAGTTTCCATTGGTAGGAAACATTGATAAACTAAGGGCTCTACAGTGCATCAAAAATCCTGACTGCATCAAAACAAGATAATGTTGAACCTGACTTAACTTTTGTGACGAACAGTTGAAGTCGGAAGTTTACATACACTTAGGTTGGAGTCATTAAAACTTGTTTTTCAACCACTCCACACATTTCTTGTTAACAAACTATAGTTTTGGAAAGTTGGTCAGGACATCTTTGTGCATGACAAGTAATTTTTCCAATTGTTTACAGACATATTATTTCACTTATAACTCACTGTATCACAATTCCAGTGGGTCAAAAGTTTACATACACTTAGTTGACTGTGCCTTTAAAAAATACAGAAAATTACAGAAAATTACATCATGGCTTTAGAAGCTTTTGATAGGCTAATTGACATCATTTGAGTCAATTGGAAGTGTACCTGTGGATGTATTTCAAGGCCTACCTTCAAACGTTGTGCCTTTTTGCTTGACATAATGGGAAAAGCAAAAGAAATCAGCCAAGACCTAAGAAAAAAAATGTGTCGACCTCCACAAGTTTGGTTCCTCCTTGCGAGAATTGTCCAAATGCCTGAAGGTACCACGTTCATCTGTACAAACAATAGTACGCGAGTATAAACACCATGGAATCACGCATCCGTCATACCGCTCAGGAAGGAGACGTGTTCTGTCTCCTAGAGATTAACGTACTTTGGTGCGAAATGTGCAAACCAATCCCAGAACAACACAAAAGGACCTGGTGTAGATTCAAGAGGAAACAGGTACAAAAGTATCTATATCCACAGTAAAACGAGTCCTATATCGACATAACCTGAAAGGCCACTCAGCAAGGAAGAAGCCACTGCTCCAAAACCGCCATAAAAAAGCCAGACTACGGTTTGCAACTGCACATGGGGACAAAGATCGTACTTTTTGGAGAAATGTCCTCTGGTCTGATGAAACAAAAATAGAACTGTTTGGCAATAATGACCATCGTTATGTTTGGAGGAAAAAGGGGGAGGCTTGCAAGCCAAAGAACACCATCCCAACCATGAAGCACGGGGGTGGCAGCATAATGTTGTGGGGGTGCTTTGCTGCAGGAGGGACTGGTGCACTTCACAAAATAGATGGCATCAAGAGGAAATAAAATTGTGGATATATTGAAGTAACATCTCAAGACATCAATCAGGAAGTTAAAGCTTGATCGCAATTGGGTCTTCCAAATAGACAATGACCCCCAGTATACTTCAAAAGTTGTGGCAAAATAGCTTAAGGACAACAAAGTCACTGTATTGGAGTGGCCATCACAAACCCCTGACTTCAATCCTATAGAACATTTGTGATTTCAGAACTGAAAAAGCGTGTGCGAGAAAGGAGGCCAACAAACCTGACTCAGTTACACCAGCTCTGTCAGGAGGAATGGGCCAAAATTCACCCAACTTATTGTGGGAAGCTTGTGGAAGGCTACCCGAAACATTTGACCCAAGTTAAACAATTTAAAGGCAATGCTACCAAATACTAATTGAGTGTATGTAAACTTCTGACCCACTGGGAATGTGATGAAAGAAATAAAAGCTGAAATAAATCATTCTCTCTACTATTATTCTGACATTTCACATTCTTAAAATTAAGTGGTGATCCTAACTGACCTAAGACAGGGAATTTTTACTAGGATTAAATGACAGGAATTGTGAAAAACTGAGTTTAAATGTATTTGGCTAAGGTGTATGTAAACTTCCGACTTCAACTGTAAATCTAATTTGCAGTCAGAATGAATAATTGGGAAGAGACTGACCTCCACTTCTCCTCCGGTGACAGATGGGACAAATCGACCTAAAGTGAAAACAAACCAAACAGACATTCACAATTATTCCAAATGCTTCTAAATCAATTAGTTAGAAATCTACATGCAAATACAGTCACATAGAACCTCTGAATTAAACAATATATCTACAAACTACAATTATTGCATCAAAAATAGTAATTTTAAATCAGTCTGTATTCTGATCATGTGGGTTGGGAGGCTGTTGGTAGTGGACAGACATGTGAATACTAAAAGGGATGAACACTGCTGGCCAACAAAGAGCATAGGCACGGTTTCTATCCATTATAGCTAAATGGTGAGAACACTAACTAGCCTTTGGTCCAAAACAGTTTTTAGAGAGCTCAGGCTACCAGGACAGAAGATGGATTATGCGTCAACTAGATGACCTTTGACTCTGTCTGCCACATCAGCTATTACATGGCGTGACATCTAATGAGTACTAGCTACTGCTACATCATTGATGCTATTGCAATAGGAAACGGGTTGTCAAGCAAAGGCAGCAATTTGGGGGCAGCTAAACCAGAATTATCAATTTAGTTAGCTATCTGTGGCTACTTATATAGCAACCTAGCTAAATAGTTAGCTAACGTTAGCTATCAGCTACCACGTACAAGACAAGGGCGTGATGATGATGGCCCTTGAAGTTGTACGTTTGTTTTAGCTGACTGCACTATAATATTACTTGGTTTCCTAATGCACTCAATAGAGAAATGCACTCAATGACATCCTACCTGTCTAGCTAAAAGGGAAGAGAACTGGGAAGTTAACTAGCAAAGCTAACATCTTGTGACGTTCACTAGCCGGTGCAAGAGGCAGGTCTAGTCCATATTGGCTGCAACGCAATGTGAGCACTTTACAATTCACGCTGTTCGTTGTTTTCGGATTCTACAACGGTAACACATGTACCCTAACCTGATTTGGTTCATCGTGATGTCCGAGTCCATGATCGTGTTCTACACCATCAACCTCCACCTCAAACACCCCCGCCATCTTCGGGAGTGCTGTCAATTCCGAACGGATGCCATTTCCGGTTTGGAAAACACGAGGGCCAATCAAAACACTGCACGCGAGTTCTTTTCCGTTTGTAAACAGGTTAGACAAAGATTTTTTATAACTAACCCAAGACTAATGAATAATTGTGAGAATAAGCGAGAATTGAGATGGGCAGAGCCAAGCACGAGCTAGTCATATCCTATTGTCGTTTTCTAGCATTTGTTTGCATATGTCCGTTAGGGAACGCCTACTCTGAGAAGCGCGTGTGTGGAATAATCCGTGGTGTATTTAACATCCCTGGTCATCCCTATTGACACTGATCTGGTGGACTCACTAAACACAAATGCTTTGTTCGTAAATGATGTCTGAGTGTGACCCTGGCTATCCATAACTTTTAAAAACAAGACAGTTGTGTCGTCTGGTTTGCTTAATATAAGGATTGTTTTAATTATTTGTACTTTTACTTTTGATACTTAAGTATATTTTAGCACCTACATTTACTTTTGATACTTAAGTATATTTAAAACCAAATAGTTTTAGACTTTTACTAAAGGAGTATTTTAGTGGTTTACTTTTACTTGAGTCATTTTCTATTTAAGTATTTTTACTTTTACTCAAGTATGAGTTTTGGGTACTTTTTCCACCACTGTGAATAACTCAATTCGCCCTTGCACTCCTTGTAAAAATGGCAATTTTTAGAAACTGTTAAAGTCTACAAAATGCAGTCCATTCTGTTACATATTCTAGTTTTGGAAACAGAAAACTGCATGGAGATCGATGAAAAATTTGCAAAATGTCGGCAAAAATCTATCTGCTTCATCTTCTTCAACTGCCGGCCACTGGGCTTCAGCTCATCACCATATTACCATATTTGGAAGTGAGTGGAACACCAACCGGATGCTTCACATGTATACATCTGGTGAAATATTGTTATTTTATTTATATTTTGGAGAAAAACCACACAAGAAGCATACAAACAGGCAATGATAACATACACTAGGGGGTACAACAAAGGACAGATTATACAAAGACCTTAAAAAATACACACATATTGATTGTTTTAAAAGCTTATTATAAGAATGTAGAATAGTCTTAATGTACTGCTCAAATTCCTCATAGAAAACATGGAAGAGTGTTTTTTTATTAGTGAATTTACATTTATGAATATGACATTTTGCCATCAGCACAAATACATTTGAGGTAAAATTGTTTTTCGTTATCCTTACTATAGCTAAGGAAACCAAGCAGCGCATTCTCCCATAAAAAAACAAAAGTCATCAAGAATATTAACAGTGATAAAACTATGAATATCTTTCCATAATTTCTTTACATGTAGACAATGCCAAAATAAATGCAAAACTGTTCTATCTGTGGTATAGATGGGTTAGCTGACGTTATCACGAAACGATGCGCGCGCTTCCGTGGGGCAGAAGTCAGCGTGTTGTTGTGATTCTGGATAGCCAGATTGCTAGCAAGAATGTCAAGAATGTGCCATGTTGGGAATCGTAAGTGGCTGGTTTAAACTCGTTTCATCATGTTCTTCATCCCCGTCTAGTTTGACTGATTTCATGTCAATTGCTAATATGGCTAACTAGCTAGCCAACAACTGTAAGGATGTATTTCAGAGACAACAAGTACTCATTACGCAAATGTATTTATGTTTTCAATAAACATTGGAGACGAAATATAGCTTACTCACCAGATAATTTTCCATCAATGGATGTCGATTTAACTTGTTTGACTGCTGAATAAGCACTAAGGCACGAGTGGATATTGTATATGGCCAATATACTACGGCTAACGGCTGTTCTTAAGCATGACGCAAAGCGGAGTCCGTTAGCTGTGGTATATTGGCCATATACCACACCTCCTCGTGCCTATTGCTTAAATAAATCCCCTTTGCGCATGTGCATAACTATAGATAAATCCGACAGGAGAGTTTGGGTCATGAAAGTTTGACAGAGGATCTCAAAATCTCTGAGCAAGAAACACTTGGACAAACTTTAAAAAAAAACAATGTTAGGCTGTTTTCTGGCAATTATGCCGTCATTATGTGCCAGATATTAAGACTACAAACAGTTATAAAATTGCCCATTTCCCGACTTGTCATTTCAATAGGCATAGGCAGGCTACAGACTAAAATCTGGGTTTCTGATTGTAATTCAACTTTGCCATGGTTTGCTTAGATAGATGCAGGTAGCTTAGAGCCTCTTAAAGGCCTACTGTACATCTTCAGATAGTCTACAGTAGCCTAGGCAAAATGTATGTAAGATGAAACTGAATGATTTAGCAGCTTGCTTAGTTCAAATTAACAGATTAATTTATTCAACATGAAAAGTTTGGCGATTTCGAGGTAAAAAGTGCTTATGTTTCCCAATAGCCTGCTGGAATAGGCTACTGAGGATGGGGTCGTAATTTTAATCACTGAATTAAAAATTTATTTGTACAGTGAGGGAAAAAAGTATTTGATCCCCTGCTGATTTTGTACGTTTGCCCACTGACAAAGAAATGATCAGTCTATAATTTTAATGGTGGGTTTATTTGAACAGTGAGAGACAGAATAACAACAACAAAATCCAGAAAACCGCATGTCAAAAATGTTATAAATTGATTTGCATTTTAATGAGGGAAATAAGTATTTGACCACCTCTCAATCAGAAAATATCTGGCTCCCAGGTGTATTTTATACAGGTAACGAGCTGAGATTAGGAGCACACTCTTAAAAGGGAGTGCTCCTAATCTCAGTTTGTTACCTGTATAAAAGACACCTGTCCACAGAAGCAATCAATCAATCAGATTCCAAACTCTCCACCATGGCCAAGACCAAAGAGCTCTCCAAGGATGTCAGGGACAAGATTGTAGACCTATACAAGGCTGGAATGGGCTACAAGACCATCGCCAAGCAGCTTGGTGGGAAGGTGACAACAGTTGGTGCGATTATTCGCAAATGGAAGACACACAAAATTACTGTCAATCTCTCTCGGCCTGGGGCTCCATGCAAGATCTCACCTCATGGAGTTGCAAGGATCATGAGAACGGTGAGGAATCAGCCCAGAACTACACGGGAGGATCTTGTCAATGATCTCAAGGCAGCTGGGACCATAGTCACCAAGAAAACAATTGGTAACACACTACGTCGTGAAGGACTGAAATCCTGCAGCGCCTGCCTGCAATGTCCCCCTGCTCAAGAAAACACATATACATGCCCGTATGAAGTTTGCCAATGAACATCTGAATGATTCAGAGGACAACTGGGTGAAAGTGTTGTGGTCAGATGAGACCAAAATGGAGTTCTTTGGCATCAACTCAACTCGCCGTGTTTGGAGGAGGAGGAATGCGGTCTATGACCCCAAGAACACCATCACCACCATCAAACATGGAGGTGGAAACATTATGCTTTGGGGGTGTTTTTCTGCTAAAGGGACAGGACAACTTCACCGCATCAAAGGGACGATGGACGGGGCCAAGTACCGTCAAATCTTGGGTGAGAACCTCCTTCCCTCAGCCAGGGCATTGAACATGTGTCATGGATGGGTATTCCAACATGACAATGACCCAAAACACACGGCCAAGGCAACAAAGGAGTGGTTCAAGAAGAAGCACATTAAAGTCTTGGAGTGGCCTAGCTAGTCTCCAGACCTTAATCCCATAGAAAATCTGTGGAGGGAGCTGAAGGTTCGAGTTGCCAAACGTCAGCCTCGAAACCTTAATGACTTGGAGAAGATCTGCAAAGAGGAGTGGGACAAAATCCCTCCTGAGATGTGTGCAAACCTGCTGGCCAACTACGAGAAATGTCTGACCTATGTGATTGCCAACAAGGGTTTTGCCACCAAGTACTAAGTCATGTTTTGCAGAGGGGTCAAATACTTATTTCCCTCATTAAAATGCAAATCAATTTAAAATTTTTGACATTTTCTGGATTTTGTTGTTTTTCTGTCTCACTGTTCAAATCAATCTACCATTAAAATTATAGAGTGATCACTTCTTTGTCAGTGGGCAAACGTACAAAATCAGCAGGGGATCAAATACTTTTCCCCTCACTGTATATGTACTGAATATGCTTGTCAACAACAGCCCGTGTTTATTTATTTTTGTTTACCTAAATCTGACTGACTTACCGTCAATCTAGTACGTTCTAACAACTGATCGGCAATTGCGACAGAGCTCTCATAACTTCCAATTTAATTAACTAAACATGGCCATTAACAGCCTGCCTCATTGCCTGATAGTCAAAAGCAGCAGGACACAGTGAAATATATACTTTTTTTAAGAGAAATGCCATGGTGGCCACAGTGCAACTTACTGTAGAAGTAGGCCAAAAACCCATGACCAACACATTTTCACCCACGACATCAATTTCAAAGTAACCCAATTTCCAGGAAAACCGCAAACGTGGCAGCCCTGTTTTTGCCCCATAGTAGTACAGGCCTCAGTTTTGTTGCTAAACAACCAACCCGAAGACTCTGTGGTATGTATTTGTTTTCAGGTGGAGGGAAAACTGTACAAGTATGAAACTGTTCAGCTAAAGGTGTCTGACATTTTAGATAGACAGCTAATTCATTTGACCTGGCCAAAGTGAAAATTAAACATCTTGTTTCATTCACTTCACAGGTAAATTCTTGAATTTAACTGTCAACTAGCCAGCAAATCCAACCCGCTTGTTTACAGCTGCACTAGGGTCGGACAGGCTTCCTGTTTAGATTAAGACACACCCATTATCCTAACTGTTAGATAAGAAGATTGAATGACTGGTATCCTGTGCAAATTAACCTGCTCAAATCTTCTCTGTCGAGGAAGGGGGCAAAATCGGGGATTATGCCAAAAAAGGAGAAAGTGGGGGACAATAAGCAAGAACACACCCCTTCAACTGTAAATAATGCATAACTAAGTAGCCATGTGTTATGTTGCCGTGACACAGCCCTAGGAACTGTAAATTACAACCAACATTTAGATTAAACTGTAAATTACTAGTTGAGTTTAGATTAAGCTTGAACCCAGCCATGGCTGCTCACAGCTATATTGTTAATTGGTTTTGTATTATGATGTCCAACAGGTGTCTAAATTAGTGACAGTTGCCTTGTGATTGAAAACTGGACACAAATGTAATTAATTAAACACCAATTTATCAAAGATAAATAATACTTCACATTTTCACATGAGGGGAACATTGAACATCAGGTCACACTAGATGCCATATCTGTACAAAATGTGGAAAACACAATGAAAGAAATGACAGGATAATGTGTTCCCCATTTCTCTAATTTTGTGCACAAGTTTGTTTACATCCTTGTTAGTGAGCATTTCTCCTTTGCCAAGATAATCCATCCACCTGACAGTTGTGGCATATTGGCATAAGCCGATTAAACAGCATGATCATTACATAGGTGCACCTTGTGCTGGAGAAAATAAAACACCACTCTAAAATGTGCAGTTTTGTCACACAACACAATGCCACAGATGTCTCAAGTTGAGGGAGTGTGCAGTTGGCATGCTAACTGCAGGAATGTCCACTAGAACTGTTGCAAGATAATTGAATGTGCATTTCTCTACCATAAGCATTTCTCTACCAGAATTTGGCAGTACCTCCAACCGGCCTCACAACCGCAGTATGGCATCCTGTGGGCGAGCGGTTTGCAGATGTCAACTTTGTGAACAGAATGCTCAATGGTTGCGGTGGGGTTATGGTATGGGCAGGCATAAGCTACGGACAATGAACACAATTGCATTTTATCAATAGTAATTTGAATGCACAGAGATACAGTGACGAGATCCTGAGGCCTGTTGTCGTGCCATTCATCCGCCGCCATCACCTCATGTTTCAGCATGATAATGCACGGTCCCATGTCGCAAGGATCTGTACACAATTCCTGGAAGTTGAAAATGTCCCAGTTCTTCCATGGCCTGCATACTCACCAGACATGTCACCCATTGAGCATGCTCTGGGTTGACATTTACAACAGCGTGTTCCAGTTCCTGCCAATATCCAGGAATTTCGTACAGCCATTGGAAGAGGAGTGGGACAACATTCCACAGGCCACAATCATCAGCCTGATCAACTCTATGCGAAGGAGATGTCGCGCTGCATGAGGCAAATGGTGGTCACACCAGATACGGAATGGTTTTCTGATCCACACACACACACCACTTCTTTTTTTAAGGTATCTTGTGACCAACAGATGCATATCTGTATTCCCAGTCATGTGAAATCCATATATTAGGGCCTAATGAATTTATTTCAAATGACTGATTTCCTGCAACTCAGTATCATCTTAGAAATCGTTGCGTTTTTGTTTTTTTCAGTATAGTTGTTTTCATTAACTTACCAAGTGATTAAAAAAAATGTACATTTAGAATGTTCGCATAGAAGATCGATGTGACAATGGTCTGCTAGAGTATGTTTCCATTTAAATATCATGTGTCGATAAAAACAGGTGGACGTAATGACATCAGGGTCGAATAAAAATGTAGTGGTTATAGTGTTTCCATTACCCATTTAGGCAAATTGAGACAGCCTGTGTGCCCTCCCACCTACAGTGCAATTGGAAAATATTCAGACCCCTAGACTTTTTCCACATTTTGGAACGTTACAGCCTTATTCAAAAATGTATTACATGTATTTTTTCCTCATCAATCTACACACAATACCCCATAATGAGTATGCAAAAACAGTTTAGAAATGTTTGCAAATGTATAAAAAATACAATATTACATAAGTATGCAGACACTTTACTCAGTACTTTGTTGAAGCACCTTTGGCAGCGATTACAGTCAAGTTTTCTTGGGTATGACGCTACAAGCTTGGCACACCTGTATTTGGGGAGTTTCTCCCATTCTTCTCTGCAGATCCTCTCAAGTTCTGTCAGGTTGGATGGGGAGTGTTGCTGCACAGCTATTTTCAGGTCTCTCCAGAAAACATATCGCGATGGTGAAACTTGCACTCCTGTAGATCTGAAAAAAAATTGGATTGTGAAACTTGCCAGCCAACCAGAAAAGCAAGGCGAAGCAATTCAGGCATTCTTGAAAGTCAGAACAATCCTTGTCCTGCAAAGAAAAATAAATGTTTAAGTATTTTTTTAAATTTTTGCAAGCAGTAGGCATTTAGCGTTGTGAAATATGGTCTCTGATTTTTCACTAGCAGATATATGGAGAGTGCATAATCCACAGCTGAAAGAATATACTTTTTACTCCACTATGCACCAATAATTTTCAAAGATAAATTACATATTACTTTCATCACAGTTATTGCATTTAATTCAGAAGGTGTAAATTGTATGTGTCTATGCCTGATCATCATGCAAATTATCAAAATGTATAACTAATGTTCCAAATCATGCAACAAAGTGGAGATTTAATCTCACTCTTAAGGACGACCCAAATCAAACTGCCTGTAGCTCAGGCCCTGAAGCAAGGATATGCATATTATTGGTAGCATTTGAAAGAAAACACTTTGAAGTTTGTGGAAATGTGAAAGGAATGTAGGAAAATATAACACACTAGATCTGGTAAAAGATAATACAAAGAAGAAAAAAAAACGTTTTTTTGTATTTCTTTTGTACCATCATCTTTGAAACGCAAGAGAAAGGCCATAATGTATTATTCCAGCCCAGGTGCAATTTCGATTTGGCCACTAGATGGCAGCAGTGTATATGCAATGTTTTAGACTGACTAGACTAATCCACTGAATATTGTATTTCTTTTCAAAATGTTTTATCAAGACTCCCCAAATGTGGCTAATTTGTTTATTAATAACTTTTCATGTTCAAAACTGTGCACTCGCCTTAAACAATAGCATGGTATTCTTTCACTGTAATAGCTATTGTAAATTGGATAGTACAGGTAGCTTAAATTCTTGTTAATCTGTCTGCCAATATCAGATATGTCTATGTCCGGGGAAATGTTCTTGTTACTTACAAACTCATGCTAATTGCATTAGCCTACGTTAGCTCAACCTTTTCACAGGGGACCCACCAATCCTGAAGAAGTTTTAATGTTGATTTCTGTAAGCAATGCAGGTCTGATTTACATTCATTTATCCTCCTCAACAGTCTTAACTAAAAGAAATATTACAGAATTGGAGTCCACTTTATCCTTACTAATTTGTCAACAGCATAACAGTTTCTCCGCCGAGAAGGAGACATAATTATTAATTATCAGATCAATGTTACATTCCTCTATGAATTTCTAATTCATAGTCAGCCAAACTGATTATCTGGGCGGTAATAGACCTGGCCTCCTCTTAGCTAGTAAATTACGCAATAATGATAGTCTTGCTGACATTTCTATTCAGTCCGATGATGGTGTTCTCTTTCAAGATGCACCATCAATCAATCTACAATTTTTTTAAATTATATGAAAAATACAGTTCTGATGTACAAAATACCTCAGCATTAGACCCTTTTTCAAGGGCTTGAATCTACTGCAACTCTCCTCCGATGATGCACCTATAATGCTCAATGGACTGCACAATGCATTAAAAGACATGAACCAAGGGAAATCCACTGGATGGGATGGCATCCCACAGGAATTCTATTTAACCTTTTGGTCTGAATTTTGCCCGATTGTCAAGGGTGCGTAACTGGTGGCAGGGAAGTCAAACGCAGGAGAGCAGAACTTGATATATATCCGGAGCCGTTTAAAATTCATAACTACCGGTATACAAAAACAACAAACACATGGGCACAAAACCCGTAATGCACCAGTCACACAAAGGACCAAACTTACAATAAACAATGCACGACAAGGACATGGGGAAACAGAGGGAACATATAATTAGGGAATTGAAACCAGGTGAGTTGACAACCAGACAAAACAAATTGAACACGAAAAATGGATCGCCGATGGCTAGAAGACCGGTGACGTCGACCGCCGAACAAGGAGAGGAACCGACTTCGTTAGAAGTCGTGACACCGATATTATCAGAAATGGTAAAAACATCTATTAAAATGGGAGGTTTTCAATAGATATTAATACTGCAAGTATCTCTGTTACATAAAAAAGGTAAAGACCCAACACTCTGTTCAAGTCATAGGCTTCTCTCCCTCAGATTCTAGCCAAACGTCTTGAAAATATTTTTATCCAAAATAGTTAATCCTGATCAAACAGGTTTTGTCAAACATACTGTAGATTGGCGTCAGACAATCTAAGACGTCTCCTACATGCAAAAGTATGTGGACACCCCTTCAAATTAGTGGATTCTGCTAAAACAGCCACACCCGTTGCTGACAGGTTTATAAAATCAAAAACACAACCATGCAAACTTCATAGAAAAACATGGGCAGTAGAATTGCCTTAGTGAAGAGCTCAGTGACTTGGCACCGTCATAGGATGCCACCTTTCCATCAAGCCAGTTCATCAAGTTTCTGCCCTGCTATAGCTGCCCCGGAAAACTGTAAGTGCTGTTATTGTGAAGTTGAAACGTCTAGGAGCAACAACGGCTAAGCAGCGAAGTGGTAGGCCACACAAGCTCACAGAACGGGACCGCCGAGTGCTGAAGGTGTAGCACGTAAAAATCGTCTGTCCTCGGTTGCAACAGTCTACCAAGTTCCAAACTGCCTCTGGAAGCAACGTCAGCACAATAATTGTTTGTCGGGAGCTTCATGAAATGAGTTTCCATGGCCGAGCAGCCACAAGCCTAAGATCACCATGCACAATGCCAAGCGTCGGCTCAAATGGTGTAAAGCTCGCCACCATTGGATTCTGGAGCAGTGGAAATTGGGAGCTCTGTCACACCCTGATCTGTTCCACCTGTCCATGTGATTGTCTCCACCCACCTCCAGGTGTCGCCCATCTTCCCCATTATCCTCTTTGTATTTATACCCGTGTTCTCCGTTGCCAGTTCGTCTTGTTTGTCAAGTCAACCAGCGTTTTGGTTCTCAGCTCCTGCTTTTCCCAGTCTCTTTTTCTCACCCTCCTGGTTTTGACCTTTGCCTGTCCGGACTCTGAGCCGCCTGCCTGACCACTCTGCCCTGACCCTGGGCCTGCCTGCCGGCCTGTACCTTTGCCCCACCTCAGGATTGTTGACCTCTGCCTACCCTGACCCTGAGTCTGCCTGCTGTCCGGTACCGTTGCCCCACCTCTAGTTTACTGACCCTTGCCTGCCTTGACCTGTCTATTGCCAGTCCCTGTTGGAATATTAAAACATTGTTAAATTGACGTGTCTTCATCTGGGTCTTACCTTGATTCCTGATGAACTCGCCAAGGCTGTCCAACGTCCAGCCTCCTATTTGCTGTATCCCTGCAGCCTTTAGCTCCAAAAATATGTCAATCACAAGATATAGGACAAAGAGTAAGGACACGGTCCACCAAATCTCATTATATGCAGATTACATATTGTTGTACCTTGAGAATGTATCACAATCCCTCCCTAATCTGTTAAGTATATTCAGACAATTCAGCAGTCTATCAAGTTATAAGATCAACCTCACTAAATAATCTCTGCTCACACTTAACAAAGCAATGTTCAATCTCAATATAAACTCAGAAAAAAAAGAAACGTCCCTTTTTCAGGACCCTGTCTTTCAAAGAGAATTTGTAAAAATCCAAATAACTTCACAGATCTTCATTGTGAAGGGTTTAAACACTGTTTCCACATGCTTGTTCAATGAATCATAAACAATTAATGAACATGCACCTGTGGAACGGTCGTTAAGACACTAACAGCTTACAGACGGTAGGCATTAAGGTCACAGTTTAAAAAAACCTTAGGATACTAAAGAGGCCTTTGTACTGACTCTGAAAAACACCAAAAGAAAGATGCCCAGGGTCCCTGCTTATCTGAGTGAACGTGCCTTAGGCATGCTGCAAGGAGGCATGAGGACTGCAGATGTCCAGGGCAATAAATTGCTATGTCTGTACTGTGAGACGCTTAAGACAGCGCTACAGGGAGACAGGACGGACAGCTGATCGTCCTCGCAGTGGCAGACCACGTTTAACAACACCTGCACAGGATCCGTACATCCGAACATCCCACCTACGGGACAGGTACAGGATGGCAACAACAACTGCCCGAGATACACCATGAACGCACAATCACTCCATCAGTGCTCCATCAGGCTGGACTCAGTGCTTGTAGGCCTATTGTAAAGGCAGGTCCTCACCAGACTTCACCGGCAACAACGTCACCTATAGGCACAAATCCACTGTCACTGGACCAGACAGGACTGGCACAAAGTGCTCTTCACTGACGAGTCGCGGTTGTGTCTCACCAGGGGTGATGGTTGGATTCGCGTTCATCGTCGAAGAAATGAGCGTTGCACCGTGGCCTGTATTCTGGAGCGGGACCGATTTTGAGGTGGAGGGTCCATCATGGTCTGAGGCGGTGTGTCACAGCATCATCGGACTGAGCTTGTTGTCATTGCAGGCAATGTCAACGGTGTGCGTTACAGGGAAGACATCCTCCTCCCTCATGTGGTACCCTTCCTGCAGGCTCATCCTGTCATGACCCTCCAGCATGACAATTTCACCAGCCATACTGCTCGTTCTGTGCGTGATTTCTTGCAAGACAGGAACGTCAGTGTTCTGCCATGGCCAGTGAAGAGCCCGGATCTCAATTCCATTGAGCACGTCTGGGACCTGTTGAATCGGAGGGTGAGGGCTAGGGCCATTCCCCCAAGAAATGTCCGGGAACTTGCAGGGGCCTTGGTGGAAGAGTGAGGTAACATCTCACAGCAAGAACGGGCAAATCTGGTGCAGTCAATGAGGAGTACTTGCAGCTGGTGGCCACACCAGATACTGACTGTTACTTTTGATTTTGACCCATAATTAAAATGACTACACTCCAGCAACCTAACGGTTTTGGGTTCTAGGTTTATACAACTTCAAATCAAATGCTTTGTCTCTAGTGCTCTGCCCACTTAAGAAATGGTTTGATTTAGGAGTCCCATTGAGTCAACCACTCTCATTCCATCCACTTACTGAGTTTGTAGGTAGCCAAAACAGTGGATGTTTTGCATCCAATCTATATTAGAAGCCCTCCGTAAACCAATAGGAATAGTTACGGTATGGAATGCAGATTTTAAAGACTACAAACAAAATATAGATTGGAAAAGAGTCTGGAACAATATCCCAAAGTCCTCTTGAACTACAAATTAATTCATAGATTTTATTTGACTACGCGGAAACGCTGCCAATTCCAAATTGTCTGTTGTAATCGCAAATAAATATTGGAACCTACATGCATGCGCATGAATGCCCCAGCGTGAAGACCTTTTGGTCACAGGTTGCCAGGTCTGTGTCAAGCATAGTTGGTCCTGCCATTCCCCATCTCCCCAATATATTATTGTTGAACAATGATTCTTCACTGACTCTCACAGTACCTCAGAAACTACTGTGGTTGTCAGGACTGAATGTGGCAAAAAGAATGTTAGTGACCAGATGGAAGCCTCCATATAAACTCAGCATAACTCAATGGCTACAAAACATCCTTGACGTCCTTTCACTAGAAATTTCCATAGCTCGTGTGAACAGCGCCAAGGAAACAACATTAACTCATCTATTGAATGTATCTAATCAAAATCAAATCAAATTTTACTCGTCACATGCCTTGAATACAACAGGTGTCGTGTCTTTACTATCATTAAACTGAAGACTTCGTTTTTATCAAAGATTCTCTGTAATTAGTTACTCGATTAAACTGAATAATCATGTAACTATAATTAACTAGGAAGTTGGGGCACCAAGGAAAGTATTCAGATTACAAAGTTATAATTTCCCAATATAACCTTTCAGATATTTTCATATCTGATCAATAGTCTTCTGATTAATTATTTATTTATTTTACCTCACGTTAGTCTCATTCCAAATGTTGTAAATTGTTGGTTATCTGCACGAACCCAGTCTTCACTATGAGTCATCCATACATCAATTACTAACTAAGTAATTCACAGAAATGCATAAATAAACAGTAAATATGGTTACATGAAATGATAGGAAAATGTGCCCTAGTGGGCTGAACCGGCATGGCGGCTTGTTAGACAAAGGGGAAATGGGGGGTCGACTAAGAAGTCACGACAGAGTTAATAATTATAACAATTGAAATGCTAATCCTTACACATGAACACTCACTCATTCGGGAACACTTGCAATCAATATATATATTTACGCTCAGTGTGTCGTCTTGATCGCTGGTGAAAAGTTCATTTCTTTTGCAGAATTGTCCGTCTCTCTCTCTCTCTCTCTCTCTCTCTCTCTCTGTGTTGTGGTTAGAGGGGATTGTTCAGAGTGACATTCATTATAGAATGGATGTTTCGGCGGTTGTCGTTCTTTGCGTTCAATGATGCCGAATTCCTAGCTGCAGACTAGTAATTAGTATCAAAGACTTGTTCTCATTCTGTCGGTATCGATAGTCTAAGAGTTTAACCAGGTGGTATGGTTAAAAGATTCAGCAATGGTCTACAACCTTTAGTCCCCCTCCTAATGGAGAAAAACATGGTCTGCTGATAATTTCTCAAAGTTGGGCTTTATTCGGAATGGCAGAGAAGGGCTGTCCCAGGATCTCTGCCCCTGACTGGCTTGATGTACTCAAAGAGGGCAACATCATGACACAGGTGTAAACCTTACCGTGAAATGCTTACTTACAAGCCAACAATGCAGATCAAGAAATACAGTTAAGAAAATATTTACTAAATAAAATAAAGTATAAAATAAAATAAAGTAACACAATAAAATAACAATAACGAGGCAATATACAGGGGTAGGGGTACTGAGTCAATGTGCGTGGGAACAGGTTAGTCCCTTTTTTATTTCTAAAACTTTTTTCAGTTTATATTTATTTTTGTTATACTTATTTATTTATCTCATTTTTTATTTATTAATAATTTTGTTCAATATTTTAATTGTATTTTCTTTATCCCAGCCCCCGTCCCTGCAGGAGGCCTTTTGCCTTCTGGTAGGCCGTTACTGTAAATAAGAATTTACTTAAATGAAGGTTCAATGAATAAATAAAAATAGTAGAGGTAATTTGTACATGTAGCAAGGGGTAAAGTGAGTATGCATAGATAACAAACAGCGAGTAGCAGCAGTGTAAAAACAATGTAAATAGTCCGGGTGGCCATTTGATTAATTGTTCAGCAGTCTTATGGCTTGGGGGTAGAAGCTGTTAAGGAGCCTTTTGGACCTGGACTTGGCGCTCTGGTACTGCTTGCTGTGTGGTAGCAGAGAGAACAGTCTATGACTTGGTTTACTGGAGTCTTTGACATATTTTTGGGCCATCATCATTGCCACAGGGAGTGTACAAATGGATCCCGGGAAGGTGAGAGTGGTGGTGGACTGACATCGCCTAATATATATGTCCTGGATGGCAGGAAACTTGGCCCCAGTGATCTACTGGGCTGTATGCACTACCCTCTGTAGTGCCTTACGGTCGGATGCCGAGCAGTTGCCATACCAGGAGGTGATGTAACCGGTTAGGATGCTGCAGCTGTGGAACTTTTTGAGGATTTGGGGACCCATGCCAAATCTTTTCAGTCTCCAGAGGGGGAAAAGGCATTTTCGTGCCCTCTACACAACTTTCTTGGTGTGTTTGGACCATCAATCAATCAAATGTATTTATAAAGCCCTTCTTACATCAGCTGATGTCAAAGTGCTATACAGAAACCCAGCCTAAAACCCCAAATAGCAAGCAATGCAGGTGGCTAGGAAAAACTCCCTAGAAAAGCCGGAACCTAGGAGGAAACCTGAGAGGAACCAGGCTGAGGGGTGGCCAGTCCTCTTCTGGCTGTGCCGGGTGGAGATTATAACAGAACATGGCCAAGATGTTAAAATGTTCATAGATGACCAGCAGGGTCAAATAATAATAATAATCACAGTGGTTGTAGAGGGTGCAACCTCAGGAGTAAATGTAAGTTGGCTTTTCATAGCCGATCATTCAGAGTACCTCTACCGCTCCTGCTGTCTCTAGAGAGTTGAAAACAGCAGGTCTGGGACAAGGTAACACGTCCGGTGAACAGGTCAGCGTTCCATAGCCGCAGGCAGAACAGCTGAAACTGGAGCAGCAGCACAACCAGGTGGACTGAGGACAGCAAAGAGTCATCAGGCCAGGTAGTCCTGAGGCATGGTCCTAGGGCTCTTATCCTCTGAGAGAAAGAGAGAGAGAGAGAAAGTGAGGGAGTGAATTAGAGAGAGCATACTTAAATTCACACAGGACACCGGATAAGACAGGAGAAATACTCCAGATATAACAGACTGACCCAGAGCCGGTGTAGTACGATTCGATCTTCGTCCTGTATTGATGCTTTGTCTGTTTGGTGGTTCGTCGGAGGGCATAGCGGGATTTCTTATAAGCTTCCAGGTTAGATTCCCGCTCCTTGAAAGCGGCAGCTCTACCCTTTTAGCTCAGTGCGGATGTTTCCTGTAATCCATGGCTTCTGGTTGGGGTATGTACAGTGCCTTGCGAAAGTATTCAGCCCCCTTGAACTTTGCGACCTTTTGCCACATTTCAGGCTTCAAACATAAAGATATAAAACTGTATTTTTTTGTGAAGAATCAACAACAAGTGGGACACAATCATGAAGTGGAACGACATTTATTGGATATTTCAAACTTTTTAAACAAATCAAAAACTGAAAAATTGGGCGTGCAAAATTATTCAGCCCCTTTACTTTCAGTGCAGCAAACTCTCTCCAGAAGTTCAGTGAGGATCTCTGAATGATCCAATGTTGACCTAAATGACTAATGATGATAAATACAATCACCTGTGTGTAATCAAGTCTCCGTATAAATGCACCTGCACTGTGATAGTCTCAGAGGTCCGTTAAAAGCGCAGAGAGCATCATGAAGAACAAGGAACACACCAGGCAGGTCCGAGATACTGTTGTGAAGAAGTTTAAAGCCGGATTTGGATACAAAAAGATTTCCCAAGCTTTAAACATCCCAAGGAGCACTGTGCAAGCGATAATATTGAAATGGAAGGAGTATCAGACCACTGCAAATCTACCAAGACCTGGCCGTCCCTCTAAACTTTCAGCTCATACAAGGAGAAGACTGATCCAAGAGGCCCATGATCACTCTGGATGAACTGCAGAGATCTACAGCTGAGTTGGGAGACTCTGTCCATAGGACAACAATCAGTCGTATATTGCACAAATCTGGCCTTTATGGCAGAGTGGCAAGAAGAAAGCCATTTCTTAAAGATATCCATAAAAAGTGTCGTTTAAAGTTTGCCACAAGCCACCTGGGAGACACACCAAACATGTGGAAGAAGGTGCTCTGGTCAGATGAAACCAAAATGTAACTTTTTGGCAACAATGCAAAACGTTATGTTTGGCGTAAAAGCAACACAGCTCATCACCCTGAACACACCATCCCCACTGTCAAACATGGTGGTGGCAGCATCATGGTTTGGGCCTGCTTTTCTTCAGCAGGGACTGGGAAGATGGTTAAAATTGATGGGAAGATGGATGGAGCCAAATACAGGACCATTCTGGAAGAAAACCTGATGGAGTCTGCAAAAGACCTGAGACTGGGACGGAGATTTGTCTTCCAACAAGACAATGATCCAAAACATAAAGCCAAATCTACAATGGAATGGTTCAAAAATAAACATATCCAGGTGTTAGAATGGCCAAGTCAAAGTCCAGACCTGAATCCAATCGAGAATCTGTGGAAAGAACTGAAAACTGCTGTTCACAAATGCTCTCCATCCAACCTCACTGAGCTCGAGCTGTTTTGCAAGGAGGAATGGGAAAACATTTCAGTCTCTCGATGTGCAAAACTGATAGAGACATACCCCAAGCGACTTACAGCTGTAATCGCAGCAAAAGGTGGCGCTACAAAGTATTAACTTAAGGGGGCTGAATAATTTTGCACGCCCAATTTTTCAGGTTTTGATTTGTTAAAAAAGTTTGAAATATCCAATAAATGTCGTTCCACTTCATGATTGTGTCCCACTTGTTGATTCTTCACAAAAAAATACAGTTTTATATCTTTATGTTTGAAGCCTGAAATGTGGCAAAAGGTCGCAAAGTTCAAGGGGACCGAATACTTTCGCAAGGCACTGTATGTACGGTCACTGTGGGAACGACGTCATCTATACACTTATTGATGAAGCCAATGACTGATGTGGTGTACTCAATGCCATCGGAGGAATCCCAGAACATATTCCAGTCTGTGCTAGCAAAACATTCCTGTAGCTTAGCAACTGCCTCAACAGACCACTTTATGGATCTAAACACTGGTGCTTCCTGCTTTAATTTTTGCTTGTAAGCAGGAATCAGGAGGATAGAATTATGGTCATAGCGTCTCTGTGTGTGGAGTAAACGTTTTTTTCCTCTTTGGTTGCATATTTCACATGCTGATAGAAATTTGGTAAAACAAATGTAAGTTTCCCTGCATTAAAGTCCCCGGCTACTAGGAGTGCTGCCTCTGGGCGAAAGTTTTCTTGTTTGCTTATGGTGGAATACAGCTCATTCAATGCTGTCTTAGTGCCGGCCTCAGTCTGTGGTGGTATGTAAACAACTACAAAAAATACAGATGAAAACTCTCTAGGTAGATAGTGTGGTCTACAGCTTATCATGAGATACTCTACCTCAGGTGAGCAATAGCTTGAGACTTCCTTAGATATCATGCACCAGCTGTTATTTACAAAAATACATAGTCTGCCGCCCCTTGTCTTGCTAGACGCCGCTGTTCTATCCTGCCGGTACAGCGTATAACCAGCCAGCTGTATGTTGATAGTGTCGCCATTCAGCCACGTCTCCATAAAGCATAAGATATTACAGTTTTGAATGTCCCGTTGGTAGTTTAATCTTCCATGTAGGTCATCAATTTTATTCTCCAAAGATTGCATATTTGCTAGCAGAATGGAAAGAAGTGGGGTTTATTCAATCGCCTACAAATTCTCAGAAGGCAGCCCACCCTCTGGCCCTTTTTTCTCTGCCTCCTCTTCACAGAAATCACAGGGATCTGGGCCTGTTCCCAAGAAAGCAGTATATCATTCGCGTCGGGCTCATCAGACCCGTGAAAGGAAAAAAAATATGGTGAGTAGTCTCAGTCCTGATGTCCATGTAACGATTTACGCTGCGAGTCGGGAAGCAAGTTCAGGGAGTGAAATCATTTAATTAATAAATTAAACAAACACGTAACACAACCAGCACACCAACATGAAACAGACACAGCCAACGTGACAAAACCCCCTCTCAGGTGCGTTTGGCTCCAGCTGTAGGACGCCAACCACAGGGACGATCCCGGGGAACAGGAGCAGACCGGTCACCTCCGCTGATGTGCAGACACCTGACGAACTGGCTGAGACCTCCCCAGTTGCCTCGGTCGAGGCACGGGAATCCTTCGAACCCACCGGTTGAAGCCTCCCAGATAGCTCCGGCCCAGACACTCGGACCCGATCATCATCAATCATGTCAATGCGGAGTTATATGGAGCCCTTTGCACAGCGATGCTGTACGGAGCTTGTTTTGGTCTCTGCATGCCTCCAGAGGTTCCACAATTACCTCACACACATACGGAGACTCCGAACACATTTTTGAATCAAGCATACACTGGCTTTTAAAGGCGCTGCATGGTCAATCCGATGTCTGAAGTGGCAGTACAGCATTTACTGCAGATGCCAGGCCTTTCATACTTCTTGCACTTAGCAGAGCAGGGCAGAGCTGTTGTCAATGAAGTGAATTCGTGTTTATACTGGACCTCACGCCGCCACCTAATGTCAACCAATCATGTCAATGCGGAGCTATAGACCCCTTTCCAGTACACAACACACTGACATCACCCACTGATGTGCAAGACTCTTGGCTGCAGTAAGAAAGCTATCGCCATCTGTGCCCATTCAACATAGCCTAGATGTACATTTTTATTACTTCTAAACAAAATAACTTTTTGGGGTTCTCATACGCTTACAAAGATGTGTTGATTCTTACTTGAACAGTTGCTAAGATTATATTTGGCTGTGATCTCTGCAAAATAACTATTTTGGATGCAGACGTTGTTAGCTTTAGCTAGCCAAAGAGCCATTTTACTGGTTGAAGTTGAAGTGTTTTTTTTAACCTTTATTTAACTAGGCAAGTCAGTTAAGAACAAATTCTTATTTTCAATGACGGCCTAGGAACAGTGGGTTAACTGCCTGTTAACCTACTGTTGTACCTTGTATCTTGTCAGCTTGGGGGTTTAGCGACCCTAACCACTAGGCTACCCTGCCGCCCTTTAAGTATAATGCAGTTGATTTGTGATGATGACACAAACATTATGTTAAACAGGATATTTATACAAGCCTTACAATCCAATTATAATCTAAAAGTAATGTGAAATGCACTCATAAACAACATGTAAATTGAGGCATTTTTGCTGGCATTCTATAAGAACTCCCCAAATTCCTCCACCAATTTGCATGCATTGCCCTCGTGCATCAATGTTTGCAAACACAGAAAGGGGTCTATATGGAGCCCTGCACATTGTTACAAAATTTGAGAGGCTTATGACGATTCACACCTTCCGACCACATTTTCAGATCAAGCATAAATGGGCTTTTACTCACCTGCTTCTCTCTGTCCGCTCTTCATGCATGTCTATTCCGCCGTCAGTCTTTTTACACTGAACAAAAATATCAACGCAACATGTGAAGTGTTGGTCCCATGTTTCATGAGCTGAAATAAAAAAATCCCAGAAAATGTCCAGATGCACAAAAAGCTTATTTCTCTCAAATGTTGTGCACAAATTTGTTTACATCCCTGTTTGTGAGCGTTTCTCCTTTGACAAGATAATCCATCCACGTGACAGGTGTGAGATCATTAAACAGGTGCGCCTAGTGCTGGGGACTATAAAAGGCCACATTAAAATGTGCAGTTGTCACACAACACAATGCCACAGATGTGTCAAGTTTTGGGGGAGGGTGCAATTGGCATGCTGACTGCAGGAATGTCTACCAGAGCTGTTGCCAGAGAATTCAATGTTCATTTCTCTACCATAAGTTGTTGTAGAGAATTTGGCAATACTTTCAACTGGCCTCACAACTGTGTAACCACGCCAGCCCAGGACCTTCACGTCCGGCTTCTACACCTGCAGGATTGTTTGAGGTGAGGGTGGAAGGTGGTCAGGAGTATATCTTTCTGTAATAAAACCCTCTTGTGGATAAATCAATCTGATTGGCTGGGCCTGGCTCCCCAGTGGGTGGGCCTAGGGCCGGTCCTTGCCATTCTAGTGTAACCAATGTGAAATGGCTAGCTAGTTAGCGGTGGTGCGCGCTAAAAGCGTTTCAATAGGTGACGTCACTCGCTCTGAGACCTTGAAGTAGTTGTTCCCCTTGCTCTGCAAGGGTCTCTGGTTCGAGCCCATGTAGGGGCGAGGAGAGGTACGGAAGCTGTACGGTTACACTTGCAGCTTTACAGCAAAGAACAGCTTTTCTCTAGCCTAAACCATGCTTCAGGCCGTTTTAAACTAACCCTGGGTCGCTAATTATTGATTTGATAACAAACAACGTTGTTAAGTCATGTTACCTAGCTATCTAACAACTTGGTAACTTGACAGTAGGTTTAGGCAAATTTGATTGGCACAGGAAGAAAGACAAAGCGTCTGCTACTCAAGAGATGTGCTTCAAAGGTAGGATTCACATACAGTGCCTTGCGAAAGTATTCGGCCCCCTTGAACTTTGCGACCTTTTGCCACATTTCAGGCTTCAAACAAAGTTATAAAACTGTATTTTTTTGTGAAGAATCAACAACAAGTGGGACACAATCATGAAGTGGAACGACATTTATTGGATATTTAAAACTTTTTTAACAAATCAAAAAATGAAAAATTGGGCGTGCACAATTATTCAGCCCCCTTAAGTTAATACTTTGTAGCGCCACCTTTTGCTGCGATTACAGCTGTAAGTCGCTTGGGGTATGTCTCTATCAGTTTTGCACATCGAGAGACTGAATTTTTTCCCATTCCTCCTTGCAAAACAGCTCGAGCTCAGTGAGGTTGGATGGAGAGCATTTGTGAACAGCAGTTTTCAGTTCTTTCCACAGATTCTCGATTGGATTCAGGTCTGGACTTTGACTTGGCCATTCTAACACCTGGATATGTTTATTTTTGAACCATTCCATTGTAGATTTTGCTTTAGGTTTTGGATCATTGTCTTGTTGGAAGACAAATCTCCATCCCAGTCTCAGGTCTTTTGCAGACTCCATCAGGTTTTCTTCCAGAATGGTCCTGTATTTGGCTCCATCCCATCTTCCCATCAATTTTAACCATCTTCCCTGTCCCTGCTGAAGAAAAGCAGGCCCAAACCATGATGCTGCCACCACCATGTTTGACAGTGGGGATGGTGTGTTCAGCTGTGTTGCTTTTACGCCAAACATAACATTTTGCATTGTTGCCAAAAAAGTTCAATTTTGGTTTCATCTGACCAGAGCACCTTCTTCCACATGTTTGGTGTGTCTCCCAGGTGGCTTGTGGCAAACTTTAAACGACACTTTTTATGGATATCTTTAAGAAATGGCTTTCTTCTTGCCACTCTGCCATAAAGGCCAGATTTGTGCAATATACGACTGATTGTTGTCCTATGGACAGAGTCTCCCACCTCAGCTGTAGATCTCTGCAGTTCATCCAGAGTGATCATGGACCTCTTGGCTGCATCTCTGATCAGTCTTCTCCTTGTATGAGCTGAAAGTTTAGAGGGACGGCCAGGTCTTGGTAGATTTGCAGTGGTCTGATACTCCTTCCATTTCAATATTATCGCTTGCACAGTGCTCCTTGGGATGTTTAAAGCTTGGGAAATCTTTTTGTATCCAAATCCGGCTTTAAACTTCTTCACAACAGTATCTCGGACCTGCCTGGTGTGTTCCTTGTTCTTCGTGATGCTCTCTGCGCTTTTAACAGACCTCTGAGACTATCACAGTGCAGGTGCATTTATACGGAGACTTGATTACACACAGGTGGATTGTATTTATCATCATTAGTCATTTAGGTCAACATTGGATCATTCAGAGATCCTCACTGAACTTCTGGAGAGAGTTTGCTGCACTGAAAGTAAAGGGGCTGAATAATTTTGCACGCCCAATTTTTCAGTTTTTGATTTGTTAAAAAAGTTTGAAATATCCAATAAATGTCGTTCCACTTCATGATTGTGTCCCACTTGTTGTTGATTCTTCACAAAAAAATACAGTTTTATATCTTCATGTTTGAAGCCTGAAATGTGGCAAAAGGTCGCAAAGTTCAAGGGGGCCGAATACTTTCGCAAGGCACTGTAGGTCTAATATAAGCCTAAACTATATTAAAACTTGATTTATTTATTGCGCTCCTTCAATTCTGAATGGTGCCTAACGAGAGAGAGGTGTGTGTGTGTGTTTATGAAAGTGAGGTAGACAGAGGGAGTGTGACTGTGTTAACTGAAGCGTAAAGCTTTAATTCAGTGTTTTCCCCTTACTGACACAATGACATGCTTGTATATTCCTTCCTCCCATTCCTCCAGCCAAATCACAGGTAGGACTTTGCACAAATGATCAAATCACCCATTCTATGCAGTATCCTATTATATACTGAACAGTGTGAAGTTAAATTCAATGTGTTGTATTGAGTAGAAGTGTACATTTCAGTGAGCAGGTTTTTTGAGAACGTTTAGAAAATGTGAACAAGCGGCCGGGGGACGGGCGAACAGGATGCTAGGCCAATTTTTTTTTCTTTCACTGTGGTATTTGCGATACTACTCGGTATCGTTTGTAAAAATGTTGGTATCATGACAACACTACTGCCCTTTCTGCTCCTTCAGGTTCCCTCTGTCCCACATCCAGATGGAGACCACGTGGACTCCCATGTCAAATGGGTGGACTAGGAATGACTGCATTGTATATTTACATGTTTCTGCTTTTATCTAGTGGGCAGTGCTGCAAATGTGGATATGCTATCGTTTTTAATATACTGTATGTACATTTGTATTTTACTGACTAGTTCTGTAGATATATACTCGTTGAAAATAACCTCTCTCTGCCTCCCTTTATTCCCCACTCTGCTCTGAGTGTTTGGTTCTCTCCTGAGCTCATTGAAGGCTCAGTTTGTTCTTGTTTGCACTGTTTACATATGTCTGCTAATGATTATCTATTACATATTGTATAGTATAAACAACAACAATAGACTGTGTTCAGTACATTTCTTTCAGAAGTAATCAATCATAATCGGAATAATCAATTCAATTCATTGATTTATCTTGTCTTGTTGGCTGCTCCTTGTTTTTTTTCACCACTCTGAACTTGTCCCACGGGGAACTTTAATGACTGCTGCTACCTGTTAGTTAACAGCCATCTCACCTGCAGCGTTTCCACTGGGGAGCATTGCAGTGTTCGTTTTAATAGAGGCTTGGTAAGGAAGGCAAGGGCCACTGCCTGGTTTGGGCCTAGCCAGGCATGAAACACACTGAAATGGTTGCTTTTTAATTGGTCCTGTCCCAGGGGATTAGAGATGTGTTATTTGGTTTGTGGGGAGTCATTCTAACCTAGCTCTGTGTAGTCAGCCGAGAGCACATGACCACAGTGATCCATTTTCTGCACACTGACGGAGCCCAAAACAGCAGTCAGCGGAGCCCACTGCTGTTCTCGTCTACTCTTCTCAGCCTCAAGAATAACCGGGGACCTTGGATTTCCACCAATAATGTGAGGTCATCTTCACACTAGGGACAATTACTCCATTATCGGTCAATTTTCCTGAAGAAACATGGAAAACCTCACAGTGAGTGTATTTGAAAAACTTTTCATAGAAAAGAAAGATGATGTTAAGAAATCGATTTGAAATGTGTCTGTATTCTAACATAATAAAAACAATGATGTAATAGAATTTGTCTGCTTATAATACTCATATTACATATACTAATAAACTTCAATTGTAAAGCTCCTTTCTTACATTATTTGCACGTTGCAACCCAAAGTGCTCTACAAACGATTAAAAAGATGCAAATATTTGTTGTATGCAAATAATGAAAGAAAAGGGCATTGGGAATGAATGTGACCAGATGTACTAGAATAGAAGTCATTATCACTGATGGTCTTGGCGATATCTTTCCATTCTATCTAGGGATGGGCCTCAAAATAATATTACATGTTTTCTACTTATGTTCTCATAGTATAAATTCCTGTTAAATGCTCAGATAATAATTCATTTAATTTGTAAAGTGATTTTTTTCTCACACCCAAGGCGCTAAGTTATTAATTGCATTATAATTTTGTCCTACTGTATAATACCTGCTTGGTAATCCCATTTATGAATGTCAATGTTCTTGTTTAGGCTACCCAGGGCAGACAAATTATTTGTGATGTGTGTCCTATTGTATAATAAACATTTGTATTAATTAAAGCTAGAATCCTTAATTGGAATCAATAACAAAGCATTTTCCACACCCCTGTTTAGCAAAAAAGTTAAGGGATTTGGATGGAGAAATGTAACCACCCCCAAATGTATAGACGGAGCTATGCACATAAGGACTGATTACCCATGATATCAAATGTATAGACGGAGCTATGCACATAAGGACTGATTACCCATGATATCAAATGTATAGACGGAGCTATGCACGTAAGGACTGATTACCCATGATATCAAATGTATAGACGGAGCTATGCACGTAAGGACTGATTACCCATGATATCAAATGTATAGTTTTTACTATGTTTTGAAGATATACAGTGATTGTTTACATTTACGTTGTTTACAAACAGGAGTAAAACAAGCTCATATTTAGGGTTCTGATGGGGTACGATAGTTGAACTAAGCTCATGAGGCAGTTATAAGTAATTTTCTTCCAGAATCAATGGGTATATATCATTAATTTATACATAAAAAAAATTGATGTAGCAACTAAGGATTCTAGTTTGGATTAATGTCATTTAGATTTGGAGACATTAAAGCAATAAGCTCCTCTCCTTGTGGTTTTAGCCGGAGCAATGGCGGGAGATAGTGAACAAGAAGATGCGCTTCCCTCTGGAGCTGATCAGTGCCATCCAGGAGGGGAACATAGTGATGGTGTGTGGCCTGCTGAATACTGGTGACGGTATCATCCGCCAGCTGGACGACTCCGAGGACCGGCTGTGGAGAGAGGCCCTGAACCTGTCCATCCGCCTGGGCAACGAGGAGACCATGGACGCCCTCCTCCAGGGCATCAAGTTTGACTTTCGCCAGATCCATGAAGCTCTGCTGGTTGCCGTGGACACCAACCAGCCCCGCGTGGTGAAAAGGCTCCTCGACCGCCTGGACCAGGAGAAGGGCAACAAGATGGATGTGCGATCCTTCTCCCTGGCCATCTTCGACCACTCTATCGACGACTCGCAGTTCGCCCCAGGCGTGACCCCGCTGACGCTGGCCTGTCAGAAGGACCTGTATGAGATTGTCACCATGCTGACCCAGAAGGGCCACATCATCCCACGGCCACACAAGATCTCCTGTGCCTGTCTAGAGTGTAGGAACGGGCGACAGTATGACCTGCTGAAGTTCTCCCTGTCTCGCATCAACACCTACCGTGGCATTGCCAGCCGGGCCTACCTGTCCATCACCTCAGAGGACGCCATGCTCAGTGCCTTCGGTCTCAGCAGGGAGCTACGCAAACTCTCCAAGAAGGAACCCGAGTTCAAGGTTAGATCCTGTTTGTGCTTATGCCCATATAGTCCCTCTGCACAAAGTATGTGGTGTATTACCCTGGAACAAATCTCACGTGGACAGACTACGTAAACATAAAGGACGCACAAATGTAGTTCTGGGTTCACTGAGATTACCCGTGAACATGAATATAACTATCCTGGGAAATAAATGTTTTCCTTGTGAGTAACTATAACTTGTTACCATACCATTACCATTTTATTCGGTGCTGTAATGTGAAGTGGTATTAGATTGTTTATCTGCGTGATTGTTTGTGTTCTCTCTCTCCCCCAGCCTCAGTACTTGGGTCTGGAGGAGCTGTGCCAGGAGTTTGCGGTGGAGCTGCTGGGGATGTGCCGTAACCAGAGTGAGGTCACCACCATCCTGAACAGCTGTGGAGATGAAAGCCAGGACGCCCTTGACCAGCAGGCCTTCGAGGAGGGCATCCCCAACCTGACCCGCCTGAGGCTTGCCGTCAACCGCAACCAAAAACAGGTAGAGCCACAGTAATATACAGAGCTAGTAGACAAGACCATCCCTGGGTATTTATACTGTACATAGACCTAGATTCTGAGTGCCGTTATTTGGGTTGCTGAACATGTTCAGTGAGGTGAAAGGTGCATTCCTCTCCATATGTCCTGTTTGTGAATTGTGGCCGCTCTTTCTCTCTTTCTAGTTTGTAGCCCACCCTATCTGCCAGCAGGTGCTGTCTTCTATATGGTGTGGGAACCTGTCTGGCTGGAGAGGCAGCAAGACGGCCTGGAAGCTGCTGGTGTCTGTGGGGATCTTCTTCACCATGCCCCTCCTCTGCCTCGTCTACTGGATTGCACCCAAGTCCAAGGTCAGATGGCCTCAAGTTCTGTAAAGGTAGTGATGTTGTATGGGCCTTGTGTGACTCTGTGTGGGTCTGTCTTGGGCCTGCAGATGTATGGGTACATTTTCTCATGTATTTGATTTTGCTTTGTATGTACTCTACTGTGTTTCTCTCAGGTGGGAAAGATACTGAAGATTCCGGTGATCAAGTTCCTTCTTCACTCTGCCTCCTACATGTGGTTCCTCATCACATTGTTGGGAGAGTCCATCACCATGGAGTTGTACAGAGATCAGTTTGCTTCGCGTCAGCAGAATATTCTGCACAGCTCATTCCACATGGTGTGGGTGGTCGGTGGGTTAGCTATTTCTCCCTTAACACAGACTCTGTTATTACTATGAATATTGAAATACCAATATTTATACAGTTTTTCCTTTATGGTCGAATGGGGAAATTGACAATTGGGCATACAGCAGTTATCAGTCAAGTGAAAAGTCCTCCATATTGTACTGTCTATCATCTACAGGGTTCTTCTGGTATGAATGTAAGGAGGTGTGGATTGAAGGTCTGCGGAGCTACTTTCTGGACTGGTGGAACTGCATGGACATGATGGTGCTCAGCATGTACTTGGCCTCGTTCACTCTGCGTGTCCTCATCATGCTCAAAGGTCACTTCCTGTGCCAGGCCCCTGACGGGACTGAGGAGTGTGCCTATTTCACCCAGACTGGTGAGAGAAGGAGGCTTTATTCAACCAGAGACATGGATTTGGGTCATTATCATGGTGTTAGATTTGAAGTTGGCGTTTTACCAGGATGGGGGTCCATTCCATTTCAATTCAGGAAGTAAACAGGAATTTCAGTTTATTTCCTGTTCCAGAATTGACTGAATTGAAATGGAATTGACCCCAATCCTGCAATACATGTTCATGTTTCCTGGGGTAAAACTGGCTAATATTGTTTGCCACTGCCCTGTAGTGCGCCAGGACTGGCATCAGGAGGACCCCCAGCTCATAGCTGAGGTACTGTTTGCAGTGACCAGTATGCTGAGCTTCACCCGCTTGGCCTACATCCTGCCTGCACAGGAGTCTCTGGGTACACTCCAGATCTCCATAGGGAAGATGATCGATGACATGATGAGGTAGGATGAAATGCTCAGGCTATGCTGTCCACTGAGATGTTGTGCAATATATACTGTGAGGTACTGTCTGTATGTGATTGTGCTGTTTTCCTCACAAAATGAACCAATATTGGTTGGTTGATAGATACGAGTCTCTTTTCTCTCCCTAGGTTCATGTTCATATTGATGATTATTGGAACTGCTTTCCTCTGTGGTATCAATAACATCTATGTTCCTTATGTCACCCAACCATATCTTGGAAGGTAAATAATATTTTAAAGTAAACTATACTTAACTACATAGCTCCATAATTATCTTATTAAATCATTATGACAATCATAAACCTCCCGACCCTAACTCCATTCCTTAGGTTTAACGAGACCTTTCGTTTCCTGTTCTGGACCATGTTCGGGGTGGCCAACCAGGACTATGTGGACATGCCCGAGTTTGTGGTTGCAGAGTTTGTGGGCAGAATCCTTTACGGCATCTTCACCCTGGTGATTGTGATCGTGCTACTCAACATGCTCATTGCAATGATCACCAACTCCTTCCAGAAGATTGAGGTGAGAAAGATTGCACTCAGGAAACTTGGCTCTCAGTTGGTCCACCTCAAGGGCAGGACAGATGCCTTTGAATGGAAGAAACTGCATTCCGCTGTAGCAGATAAAACTGTTTCAAAGCTTAAACTATAGACCTTTATGATTACACAGTAAAGTTTAGAAGGGATTCTAGAATGTGCCCTGACTGCTGCTTTCTGTACCTGTCCTCTCTCAGGATGATGCTGACGTTGAGTGGAAATTTGCCCGATCCAAGCTCTATCTGAGTTACTTCCGAGAAGGTCTCACTATGCCTGTCCCCTTCAACATCATCCCCTCACCTAAGGCCTTTTTCTACCTCATACGGTAGGTCAGGGGTCTCCAACCCAGTTCCTAGAGAGCTACCCGTCTGTAAGTGTTCGCTCCAACCCCAGTTATAACTAACCTGGTTCAGCTTATCAACCAGATAATTATTAGAATCAGGTGTGCTAGATTAGGGTTGGGGTGAAAACTTACAGAACGGTTGCTCTCCAGGAACAGGGCTGGAGAGCCCTACGGTAGGTTATACTGTTATACAGCCTAATTCCTCTACCTACAATAGAACAACCTCTATCTCAAAGGTCAGTTTCGTCTCATATTTCCTGTTTTCATGTTTATCCAAGGGGTATTTTTCGTCAGATCTGCTGCTGTTGTACTTTGAACTCGACACCAGACTATCCCCCCATAACCTCCATGGTGAGAACTCCACCTCAGCTCATTTGACATGGCCTTGACATACAGAATGCAGACCAATGAGAATGTGTCTGTTCCCTTCGTTGTCCAGTCGAACGGGAAGGAGGTGGATGGTGGAGGGTCGGGGGAGAACCAGATACCTTATCGCCAGCAGGTGATACGGGCTCTGGTGCAGCGCTACATTGAGTCTGAACGTCGGAAGTTTGAGGAGACCAAGAGAAAAGGTAACACATCATGTTTCCTGACCCAGCCTTAGGGCCTTCAAGTCTTCAGTTAAGACATGTTTATGTGTTAAAGGTCAGTTAAACAGAGAGGAAGTACTGACTTGGCCTCACACACACATACTCTGTTTAGTACTGTATGTATGTAAATAGCATTGTGGTGCATTCAGTGTCATTGGTTTGGTCTGTTCTTACCTCCTCAGATGTGGGTAATCGGATCACAGAGCTAAACAAGGTGGTGGGCAGGCTGCATGCTGAGATGAAGGCCATCATGCAGGTTCTGGTGGACTCTGGCCAGGCTGCAGGAGACATCCCCAACACTGATGGCTCCTCCATCCTGGGGAAATACATAATGGGAGCCAAGAACAACTTCAGGGGGTTCGACAACAGGCTGGACAACAAACACACACCTCTACGGGTGACTGTGGAGGTGGGACAACAGGGAAAAGTAGCGGAAGAGAAGGCTGGAGCAGTGGTGATGCTAGATGACAAAGGGATGGAGGTGGAACACGACAGAAAGGTGGAGATAGGAAAGGATGGAAGGACAGCAATGGGACTAGACAAAAAAGTGGAGATGGAAGAGGAGGCAAATGATGGAGGGATGGTGGTCAAACAGGAAGTAAAGGTGGATGTGGGGCTAGATGGAGCAGAGGGGACGAAACAGGTAGGAGACATGGATGTTGTGAAGATGGAGGAGGGGAGAGCTGATGGAAGGAAGGGAGAGAGAAGGGTGGAGGAGGTAGTGAAGGAGTCAGAGCAGAACATGGAAAATGGAGGAAATGGAGAGGTAAGAGTGGAAGAAATGGTAAAGGAGACAGAGCACGAGATGGAAAGGAGAGGCAACAGTGACGGGAAGGGGGAGAAGGGGATAAATAAGGCACGCACCAATGAGATGGTGGAGAAAAGGGTGGAGGGAGAGGCCAGTAAGGCAGAAGTAAGGATGGAAGTGAAAGACAAAGGGAAAAAGGTAGATAGCAGTGTGGATAATACAATCAGGGACAAAGGAGTTGTAGGAGGTGACAAAACAGTTAATGAAATGGGAGGATGTGGGAATGAAGGTAAAGTAGACATGGGATTGGAAGATGTGAAAGAGGTAGAGAGGAAGGTCAAAGCGATGGAACTAAAGGAGAAAAGAGTGGTGGGGAAGATCAACGTGGCAGAGAGGTGGAATAAGGGGGAGGGGAGGGCAGTCGAGGAGAATGTGACTGAGAGGAAGGCTGCCAAGGCTGGCATGGTGGTGGTGGAGAATACTGCCAGGGCTGGGGTGAATATCCTGGGGGAGAAGGTGGTTCCTTCCCCGACCGGCAGCAGCAGCTCACAGGACACTGGCTTCGGCTCACAAGAAGGGGAGGGGTCCATTAATGGAGGACCAATGAGACCCGCATATCTGAGTGCATCATCTCCAGATTAGAGGTGTCAGCCAGTTAGCATTGTTTCAGTCAAATCCATAGTACAGTAATTGGTTGACCACAGGAGATGCTTTACATCAACACAGCAATATACACTTGCAGTTGGTAGCATAGGAACATTTTTGCTGTAAAAGGAGGTACAAACCATTCGAAGATGTGTATACTGAAAAAAAATATAAACGCAACATGTAAAGTGTTGAATGTTCATTTCTCTACCATAAACCGCCTCCAACGTTGTTTTAGAGAATTTGGCTGTACTTACAACCTGCCTCACAATCGCAGACCACTTTTAACCACGCCAGCTCAGGACCTCCACATCTGGCTTCTTCACCTGCGGGATCATCTGAGACCAGCCACCCGGACAACTGATGAAACAGAGGAGTATTTCTGCCCTTTAGAGGGGGAAGATGCATTCTGATTGGCTGTGCCTTGCTCCCAAGTGGGTGGGCTTATGCCCTTCCAGGCCCACCCATGGCTGCGCCCAGCCCAGTGATGTGAAATCCTTAGATTAGGGTATAATTAATTAATTTAATTTGACTGATTTCCTTATATGAACTGTAACTCAGTAAAATCTTTGAAATAGTTGCATGTTGCGTTTAGATTTTTGTTTAGTATATATTACAAAAAGCTATCTCACTTTAAATATAGCTTTTCAAACCAATATTAAAATACCCAAAATATACATTGTGTCCTTGTGTTCCTTATAAATTAAAAGGTAAATTATTTCAGGAAGACTGGCTACAGTGCATTCGGAAAGTATTCAGACCCCTTGACTTTATCCACATTGTTATGTTACGTTCCACATTGTTACGTTATCTACACACAATACACCATAATAGGTTTTTAGACATTTTTGCAAATGCATTAAAAATAAAAAACAGAAATACCTTATTTACATAAGTATTCAGACCTTTTGCTATGAGACTTGAAATTGAGCTCAGGTGCATCCTGTTTTCATTGATCATTCTTGAGATGTTTCTTCAACTTGATTGGAATCCACCTGGTAAATTCAATTGATTGGACTTCATTTGGAAAGGCACACAATTGTCTTTGTAAGATCCCAGTTGATAGTGCATGTCAGATCGAAAACCAAGCCATGAGGTCGAAGGAATTAACTGTAGAGCGCCCGAGACAAGATTGGGTCGAGGCACAAATCAGCATTGAATGTCCCCAAGAACACAATGGCCTCCATCATCCTTAAATGGAAGAAGGTTGGAAACACCAACTCTATCTATAGCTAGCCGGCTGGCCAAACTGAGCAATCGGGGGAGAATGGCCTTGGTCAGGGAGGTCCTCTGTGGAGATGGCAGAATATTCCAGAAAGACAACCATCTCTGCAGCACTCCACCAATCAGGCCTTTATGGTAGGGTGGACAGATTGCCAACCGTCACGTCTGGAGGAAACCTCGCACCATCCCTATAGTGAAGCATGGTGGTGGCAGCATCATGCTGTGGGGATGTTTTCAGTGGCAGGGACTAGAAGACTAGTCAGTAAGTTGTATTGTCATTTTTGTTTTGTATTTAAATGCTACTTTAAATGAGGACATGACACTGCAACAAAATTTCCCCATGAGGACAATAAAGTCAGTAAGTAAGTCAGGATCGAGGGAAAGATGAATGGAGCAAAGTACAGAGAGATCCTTGATGAAAACCTGCTCCAGACCGCTCAGAACCTCAGACTGGGGCAAAGGTTCACCTTCCAACAGGACAATGACCTTAAGCACACAGCCAAGACAACACCAGGAGTGGCTTAAGGACAAGTCGCTGAATGTCCTTGAGTGAACCAGAAAAAGCCCGGACTTGAACCCGATTAAACATCTCTGGGGAGACATGAACATAGCTGTGCAGCACTGCTCCCCTAACAACCTAACAGAGCTTGAGAGGATCTGCAGAGAAGAATGGGAGAAACTCCCCAAATACAGGTGTACCAAGCTTGTAATGTCATATCCAAGAAGACTCGAGGCTGTAATCGCTGCCAAAGGTGCTGAGTACTGAGTAAAGGGTCAGAATACTTATGTAAATGTGATATTTCAGGTTTTTTTTTTACATTTCTAAAAAAAACAGTTTTTGATTTGTAAATATGAGGTATTGTGTGTAGTTTGAGGGGGAAATGATTTAATCAATTTTAGAATAAGGCTGGAATGAAACAAAATGTGGAAAAGGTCAAGGGGTCTGAACATTTTCCAAATGCACTGTATACAGCTCTGACAGTCTCTTCCTTGTTGGTAAAGATGATTAATCTTTCCTCAGTCCCCCTTGCCCCCTCATCAGGCTGGTTTAGTCTGTTTGTATCTTTATGTTGCCTTGCGCAGGTCTCAGCTTGCAGAACACCTTCCTCTCCCCAGAGGTTGCCGCAGCAGCTCATTAATTCATCACCTGGAGCATCACATTCCCTCCCGTTCCCAGGCTTCACACAACACCGGAGTTCCTCCACTGTGGAAAAAAAACCATCTGGCCTTTAGCTCCCAGTGGCACAGTAGGCTGATGTAGCATCAGGGATGGGCTGATATCATCCCACTGTTCCCATCACGGAGCTCTAGCTAAACATCTAAACCCTCCCTAGATTTGATCAGCACTTGCACTACTATGTATTGAATGATTGTAGGCCTTCATATGCGGATGTATACATAACTTTCAACCAATAGGACATCTTACTATACATTTCTAGGAGATGCCGCCATCTGTACATTATGTTGAGTCTCACTTGTAGAATGTCTCACACAATTCTGGGCTTTTACCTAGGGTGCTTTGTTGTTTTAGCTATTATCTACTTAATCCATGTTTATCTTTATTGCTGCATTGGTCTTTAAGGTCCAGTTGTATATTTTTTCTTAATTTAATATTTGTCTAGAAATGGTTTCACTTTTTACTTTTGCTAAGAACTTTAAACTGCATTTAAAAATAAAAAAAATACATGTGCTTGATAAAGTTATTTGAATACCTTTGTTAGGGTTTTGTCATAGAAATGAATGCCCAATCCCAAATGGATCCCTTACCACTTGTGAAGATCAGAGGATTTGACGAGTGTAAGCAATATAGTAATAGCTCCAACTTGCCCTCTGATATTCTAAGTGGAAGTTTTGCCATATTTCTGTCATGGAAATTTGTGCTCTTCTTATAACTAATTTCTGTGTTCTATTTAAGTGCTGTTCTATAAACCAATTTCTGTGTTCATGCAAGTGGTTGACTGAACAAATCCTCTTATCAGTAGCTGCAATTTGGCAGTATGCCCAGACCTTGTTTTGAGAACAAACTCACGTTATGAAACAGTATTGGTCGGTCACATGAATGAAACAAAACAGTAATGATGAATTAATTATGCTAAATCATGTGTTAGGCTCTAAATATCAGAGTAAGAACTCTACAGACACTATGAAAGCTTAAACCAAGTTTATTCACCCCCAAAGGATTGAACAGCTGAACAAAGACATATACCCCAATTTGAGTGGTATCTTCCTCTTTAAACATTACATCTTTATTACTAGGCAGGAAATGGTTATACAGGCAATAAACTGTTCCTTCTCCCTTACGGCAACCTCTACCCCCTTCCTCACTCATCCACAGGTCTCTCCCTTTATCAGTGCTGCCACATGTGACTTTTCCCCCTGCACTCAGCACATTCCAAGCTTAATTGCACCCACCATAACCATTAACTTCTGGTGTAAACCCTATGGCACTGCTCATGTATCTAACATAACTAATGATTAATAATATTTAAAATCCGAACCCATCACATGCAAATATAACTTGTCTGTTTATAGCCGTATAGAAGACAACTGCTGGGTCTACCCAGGAAGAGCTTCTGACAGACGTGTACTATGGTGCATTGAGTTGGTTGGAACCTCTCCAGCACGCTGATAATTATTATTTTACGTTTGACTTTGAGTATCCCGGTGTAAGAACTTTTCCAATATCAATAACATTCTCAGATCTCCACAAGTGCATAGGGGTCCATTTGGGATTGGGCCCAACACTCACTATAGCACTTCTGGATTTAGGATTAGAAGATCCAGAGTGAAAGAAGCCCCATCTTCCTAATGCAATGCCCATCAAGTACCTTGTGTCCATGTACTGGTATTGCTTAACTACTGCAGTAGCGACCCGTCATTCAGGGCAGAGCCCTACCGGTTTAGATAAAGTAATAAATAATAATACAAATTCATTTTATTTTCATATTACCTGTTTTGCATGTTATTTTGGCATTAATACATGTCACATATCAGTTTGCAATAAATAAATACAAATATTGAGTTAATAAAGCTGCATTCAAACATGGTCTCTTTTTTGCTTTCTTGAGTAAGGCAGTTACAAAATGCAGGTGTTTCAGCCTACCGCAGTGCTTTCTGTGGTGGTGGGGCAGCCAGAGGAAAATACAGAGTGTAGGGGTTGGTAATGTTCTCTAGTGGCTCAGTGTTCTGTCACTCATGGGGACACTATGTCACTGCAAAATCTACAGGGAGAGCTCGAATATTCAAGCAAGCCCCATGGGTGCTGCCATAGAGTTACATTAGAAGTGCCCATCCAAGAAGGCTCAAGGTCATTGGCCACAGATAAAATTACATATCTACAGTAGGTTTGATTGGACTGATCATGTCAACATCATACTTTCAAAATCTTAACTAGCAAGCTAGCAGTCATCTTGAATCAAGTCGACAATCTACTGGCAAATCCTTTTCAATCCTTGTCATATGAAGAGAAATTATAGCTAAAACGTATCAGTGCTCATCGGCCATAAACATTAGACAAGTTAGAAATCGCAAATTCAACAATGAGTGGTTTGGAAGGAATCATTGGCTAACTGCAAGCATGGCAAAGCAATCACTAACATGCTATTCAGTGGAGTGGATGTGTGGTCCAAGTCTGGGTTTATGGGTCTCTTTTCCAATCTTAGTAAGGATAAACATTCAACATTGGCCATGCTGTCATTCCATCACGACTTCTGCCGCTTTCAAAACTGGAAACTCGGAACTGTAAAATATCTTTCTGGAGCTCAGATCTGAAGATCACTAACGTCATGATTTGACCTTGTTTTATTCCGAGTTCCCAGTTGTTTTGAAAGCACCAAAAATCCAGAGAATGCCAGACTTATCACACAGTTTGACACAATTTGCCCACGAAGGACAGCCACGCCACATTCCTGTTCAAGTGAGCACAGTACAATAAGGTGAGTCCAAAAATGTATACCGCTGCATAAATGTAATGTCAGGGAGATAGTATTACTTAGCTACAGTATGTTGTGTAATAAGCTGTTAGTAGCCCATGTTTCTCACCCTAATAATTTGGTCCCTTTTCACCTCATAACATAGCCTACAGTTGAGACTTGGTGATGCACATGTAGCCTATAGCCTGTTTTAGAGTAATGTAATCAAATATTGTAAGAGCTTTCATGGTCTACTTATATGTCCCCTTTATTTATCCTACGGTTGACCCGGTGCACAGGGAGAACACTAAGGGCCCATGTTTTGAGTTCTGTCACTGAAAATGTCAAAAGTGCTGAGCAAATATATTGACTACGTCCACCCTAGCTTGTTCATTGCCTTAAATCGGAATTATGGATTGCCTCTTATCCGCTCGTTGTCCCCTTATGCCATAGTTTATACATCTCAATTATCAGTAGAACCCACATTTGTTTTTAGCAAGTCAGCTATGTTAAAAAAATAAAATAAAGGTCAGTAAATGTGCCTGAATGAACTGTTTCGCTGCCAAACAAGGCTCCGCTGATACCTAGGTGAAGCAGTGGTAAGATGTTGGGGCAGCTTTATATAGGCCCTAACAGTTTGTGGGCACCGTTATAGTTCAATTAAATGTCTAGTTTAGTGTTATGTCGTTTTTTTTTTGCCCCACCAACATTTACATGCTAAAATGGTCACTGAAGTACTGTATACCTTACCATAAGTACCACAGGACATTGCATGAATGTCAAAACTTAATTACAAAGCACCCACCCCACAGGTAAAATACAAAGAATACACCATTGAAGTTAACTTCTTGAATGAAATTCAAATGATGAAATCCTTAGATTTACATACTAACAATGGAGTTCACACTTTCATTTTTTTTTTTTTAAAACACAGAATTCTATACAAATCAAGCAGACAGTGTACCCAAGAGCAATAAATAGAAGACTGCCTACAGTTAATAATCTGTGATAAGGCAGAGAAAAGCGCACCATGTACAGCACTACTTAGGCTACAGTAGCATGCCCACAAAAATACCATAATAGCCTGATCTATAAACCCCAAGCGTGAGCCTATGATCTGACATCAGGGCAGATAAATATGCCATTAACTGGCCTAAAGACAATCAGCGTGGGGTTCAATGATATTAAGGAGTTCAGTGGTCCACCGCAATAGTTAATTAACTAAAAGTGAGGATAGGAGAGGGAGTTAGGGGCCGGTCTAAGAGCCACACATCAGGCAGTCGTCACGGTTCTCCAGGGAACACACCATAGCGGCTCTGTTGAGCTCCTTGATCTCCTCCTCGTTCTTAACCGACAGAGACTCTTTCAGCTTCTCCTTGTTCAAGGTGAACTGGATGGGGTTGGCTGCAGGCTTGGTCCTCAGGTAGTACATGCCTGTCTTCAGACCCTGAGAAAAGAACAGCAGCGTTCGGTTTATATTTAGCACTGCTTTGATCCTCCCTAGCCAGCCCCCCCAAAAGTGCTATCAATCACTCCAAGTGCCAGCTGTCCAGGGTCCTCGGCGTAGATGTCGGCTTGTCACTCATGACACAGGCTCGACACTTAGTCGGACTGCAACGCCTCGAGCAGCCATTTTAGCCCAGGGTTGAGGATAGCCCTGGGCTGGGACCATGTAGTGTTCTATAGATTTCAATAGTCAAGCAGACTCACCTGCTTCCAGCCGTAGAAGTGCATGCTGGTGAGCTTGCCGTAGTTGGGCTCAGCGATGTGGATGTTGAGGGACTGGCTCTGGTCTATGAAGGCACCGCGGTCAGCAGCCATCTTCAGAATAGTCTTCTGGGAGATCTCCCACACAGTCTTATACAGCTCCTTCAGGTCATCTGGGATCTCAGCAATGCCCTAAAGACAAGTAACAATGTAATTAGGACAATGACTACTGAAAAGGATAACACTTCAAATCTAACAAAAAGTCACATGACATAACACACAGTCAATAGGGCATAATTGCACTCCAATTGCTCTTCATTGATTAGAGCTGTAATGTGATGGGTCTGGGTTCTCACCTGGATGGATCCGTTCTGACCAATCAGCTGGTTTTTCATCTCCTCGTTCCACAGCCCTCGCTCTGTTAGGTCCTTCAACAGGTGGGGGTTCACAATCTGCAGGTGACACAAAACCAAAACATTAGCACTCACACACACACACACCCCTACTCAAATCCTTAAAGTGTTTGAGTATGCTGTGTATGTCAGCAGAAGTCTAAGTGTCTGTGGAACCCCCAGAGAGTGATACTGACCTGGAACTCCCCAGAGAGGACTCTGCGGGTGTAAATGTTACTGGTGTAGGGCTCGATGGACTCATTGTTGCCCAGGATCTGGGCTGTGGAGGCGGTGGGCATAGGGGCCAGCAGCAAACTGTTCCTGACACCATGCCTGGAGAAGCGGGGGGGGGGGGGGTAAGTGAAGTGGTGATGAGACAAAGGCTAGGACATATAAGTCCACATGGAGGGCTTGGTTGATAATGTATGTGTTGAGACTAACTGTAGTTGCATTGGTAAAATGGAGGACAAGGTTGACAACTTACTTGGCAATCTTTTCCTTGAGAAGTTTCCAGTCCCACAGGTCAGTTGGGGTTTTGTCCCACATGTCATACTGAAGGATCTAAGGAAAAATGCTAACTGTTTAAGCACAAGACACCAACCAGAAAGGCCTGAAATTAACAAGTTAGCCAAAAACAGAAATCCTACACACACTATCTAACATCCCAGTTATGTTTTAGTGTGGTGGTACTCACTCCTTTGCTGACAGGGGAGCCTGGGTAGGTTTGGTAGGCACCAAGCTCAGCAGCCAGCTCACAGCTGGACTCCAGAGAAGCGTAGTAGATGGTCTCAAATATCTGAGTGTTGAGCTTTTGGGCCTCAGCACTCTCAAAGGGGAAACGCATCAGAATGAAGGCATCAGCCAGACCCTGGACACCAATACCAATGGGCCTGTGGCGCTTGTTGGAGTTCTCAGCCTAGTTAGAAAGAACCAGCATGGGAAATCAGTTACAGGTCAACATGAAGACATAACTTGTAGAATCATCTGTCTTGCTGATCATTATTAGTACCACTACATTTAATTATAGACTGTACCTCGATCACAGGGTAGTAGTTGATCTCGATGATCTTGTTGAGGTTCCTAACGATGACCTTGGTGACATAGGCCAGCTTGTTAGAAGTCAAATGTTTTCTCTGGGGTGACGTACATGTTGAGGGCGATTGACGCCAGGTTACACACTGCCACCTGAGATTGGGAAACAGGAGCCAGATAGATTAGCATCACACTTTAAAAACAGCTGTTTTGTGTGATCAACATTTATTTTCAACAATATACAAATCGAAGGTCGTCATTCAAAATGTTTTGGGATTAAGTATGGATATTCTCAGAAAGCAACCTTGGGTGATAGTAGGGATGGGCATTTACATTTTTGACTGAGTACTCGCATCATTTTCTTCGGTGTACTAGAGCAAAAACAATTACATAAAATCTACAGTGCATTCGGAAAGTATTCTGACCTTGACATTTTGTTATGTTACTGCTTTATTCTAAATTGGATTAAATATTTCTCAACCTACACACAATACCTCATAATGACAAAACAAAAACAGGTTTTTAGAAATGTTTGCAAAATTATAAAAATATGACATTTACATAAGTAGTCAGACCCTTTACTCAGTACTTTGTTGAAGCACCTTTGGCAGCGATTACAGCCTCAAGTCTTCTTGGGTATGACGCTACAAGCTTGGCACACCTATATTTGGGGAGTTTCTCCCCACATATTTTTGGCAAGTAGGCAAACATGCTGCCCCCCAAAAATACACAACACGCACCCTCTATCACATTCACACATCACCTAGTGCCTTTACATGACATTACATTCACTGAAGGATTCCAGCTTTTAAAGGTTTCCATTAGCCGTTAATAGCCAGCTTTTGATGATAATAATCATTTAAAAAGCCGATGAATAAAATTGGCACCTGCCAACTGTCTGGGAGAAAATAAATATGGTGCCATTTCAGACACAGCCTCAGTAGTTCCAAAAGTTTAGGTAATCTGTTTCCCTCACCTCATCATGGCTTGTGTACTCTACAATCTCGGTACAGAGGTTACTGGACTTGATGGTTCCCAGGTTCTGATGGTTACTTTTCCTGTTGCAGGCGTCCTTGTAGAGCATGTAGGGGGTGCCCGTCTCAGTCTGGGACTCAATGATGGCGTGCCACACCTGTTGGGCCTTTACCACCCGCTTCACACGACCCTCTTGCTCATACCTGGGGTAAGACAGGACCAGTGAGACACTGCACACAAAGCTGAGACTGATATCTGGTATGTATCTCTATACCAGTCTTACCTGGTATAGAGATTCTCAAACTCCTCCCCCCAGCACTCGTCCAGTCCAGGGCAGTCACTGGGGCACATCAGGGACCAGTCCTGTTGGTACAATACACCATGAGTACTGATATCTTCAAGATATCAAAAAGAAATAAAACAATTCCATATTCCTTTCTTTATCACTAAATTCCGCTGCATACCTGGTTGCTCTCCACTCTCTTCATAAAGAGGTCAGGGATCCACATGGCGTAGAACAGATCTCTGGCCCTCTGCTCTTCCTTCCCCGTGTTCTTCTTCAGGTCCAAGAAGTCAAACACATCAAAGTGCCATGGCTCCAGGTACATGGCAAACGCACCAGGTCTCTGAGGAGAGGGGAATGAGAGAGGGCGTTAACTGTCTGATGAATGTACAGCAAACACAGGCCACAGTCTGAAAGACAGTATGCATGTTCTCAGAGCCATCAGCCTTGGGTGTAGAGGATGGGTTATCTCTGCACAGAACGCTAATGCACATCTGTGAGGTCATCCTGTGGCCAGAGTCAATAACACAACCTCTAGCAAATCTAATTTCTTTCTCACCTTGTTGCCTCCCTGGTCCACGTAGCGTGCTGTGTTGTTGTACACTCGGAGCATGGGAACAAGCCCATTGGAATTGCCATTTGTCTGAAAAATAAACATGTAAAAAGCCTTAGTTAATGAGAGACTTGCCAAGCATTACAATGAAAAGGCATTTCTGGTTATTTATAAAACGCCTTCCCCCACCATGTCGGAGCAATCAATCGTCCACTGTTCTGGTTCGCTGGAGTAGACATAGCCATCACTCTCTGCCCCTCATGACACAGGCTCGACACTTACAGTCAGACTGCAACGCCTCAAGGGCCAGTCTTATTTATAAAACGCGACCGTGTGATCCTCACCCCAGCGATGTAGCTGCCCGTGGCTCTGATGCAGCTGACTGCCACTCCGATGCCCCCTGCTGATTTTGAGATTAGGGCACACTGCTTCAGGGTGTCGTAGATGCCCTCGATGCTGTCGTCCTTCATGGCCAGCAGGAAACAGCTGAAAATCAACAAGGACAACCCATATAAAACCCATCAAGCACCTTTCTGGTTTGCACCTGGAACGGTCTATGTCTATAGTTTCTAAACTCAGCCAAAAATAAAGAAGAAACGCCCTCTCACTGTCAACTTCGTTTACTTTCAGCTAACTTAATATGCGTAAATATTTGAATGAACATAACAAGATTCAACAACTGTGACAAACTGAACAAGTTCCACAGAAATTATTCAATTTCTGTTAGTCACATACATGTTTCCCTGAACAAAGGGAGGGGGGTCAAAATCAAACAGTCAGTATCTGGTGTAGCGACCAGCTGCATTAAGTACTGCAGTGCATCTCCTCCTCATTGACTGCACCGGATTTGCCCGTTCTTGCTCTTCCACCAAGACACTTGCAAGTTCCCGGACATTTCTGGGGGGGATGGCCCTAGCCCTCACCCTCTGATCCAACAGGTCCCAGACATGCTCAATGGGATTGAGATCCGGGCTCTTTCTTTGCTGGCCATGGCAGAACACTGACATTCCGGTCTTGCAGTAAATTATGCACAGAACGAGCAGTATGGCTGGTGGCATTGTCATGCTGGAGGGTCATGTCAGGATGAGCCTGCAGGAAGGGTACCACATCAGGGAGGTCTTCCCTGTAATGCACACCGTTGAGATTGCCTGCAATGACAACAAGCTCAGTCCGATGATGCTGTGAAACACCGCCCCAGACCACGACGGACCCTCCACTTCCAAATTGATCCCGCTCCAGAGTACAGGCCTCTGTGTTACGCTAATTCCTTTGACGATAAACACAAATCTGACCATCACCCCTGGTGAGACAAAACCGCGACTCGTCAGTGAAGAGCACTTTTTGGCAATCCTGTCTGGTCCAGCAACTGTGGGTTTGTGCCCATAGGCGATGTTGTTGCCGGTGATGTCTGGTGAGGACCTGCCTGACAACAGGCCTACAAGCCCTCAGTCCAGCCGCTCTCAACCTATTGCGGACAGTCTGAGCACTGATGGAGGGATTGTGAGTTCCTGGTGTAACTTGGGCAGTTGTTGCCATCCTGTACCTGTCCCGCAGGTGTGATGTTCAGATGTTGTTCCACGTGGTCTGCCACTGCGAGGACGATGAGCTGTCCGTCCTGTCTCCCTGTAGCGCTGTCTTAAGCGTCTCACAGTACGGACATTGCAATTTATTGCCCTGGCCACATCTGCAGTCCTCATGCCTTCTTGCAGCATGCCTAAGGCATGTTCACACAGATGAGCAGGGACCTAGGGTATCTTTCTTTTGGTGTTTGTCAGAGTCAGTAGAAAGGCCTCTTTAGTGTCCTAACTTTTCATAACTGTGACCTTAATTGCCTACTGTCTGTAAGCTGTTAGTGTCTTAACGACGTTCCACTGGTGCATGTTCATTAATTGTTTATGGTTCATTGAACAAGCATGGGAAACAGTGTTTAAACCCTTTACAATGAAGATCTGTGAAGTTACTTGGATTTTTACACATTATCTTTGAAAGACAGGGTCCTGAAAAAGGGAAGGTTCTTTTTTTTCCTGAGTTTATAATTCAGTAATCATAGCCATTACATTGAGGAATGGCTTATAGTAGGATGGCTGTTAGTAAGCGCTTACCTAGACAGCTGTGGGCGGTTGGTGCCAGCATTGAAGAGTGTGGGGGAAGCGTGGGTGAACCACTTCTCTGACAGCAGGTTGTAAGTCTCGATGGCAGCATCAATGTCAGTCTTATGAATCCCAACTGCCACCCTCATGAGCATGTGCTGTGGTCGCTCAGCAACTACACAATAACAGGACAGATCAGCATGACGGCTGGAGCTCATCTGAACCACATATTTCCACAAGTTGCTCCGATAATGTGTCTGTTTGACCAAGTGTCACTGGTGATGAGCCCTAATCCAATATGTTCATGTCATGAAAAGAAGTCAATTCTGACAGGGAGGTTATGTATCTATGAGCCAACTCACCTTTCCCATCAATTTTCAGCAAATAGGACCGCTCAAGTGTCTATGTAGAAAAATACAAATTTGTTTACTCTCCTACAATTGCAGAATTGACTTAAATTGCTATTGCTCATAAACCATGTACTGTAAAAATTACCTTGAATCCAAAGAAGTTATAGGAGAAGTCCCGGTCAAAGATAATGGCCGAGTTGAGGCGGTCCTTGTTTTCTAGGACAATGTCGAGTGTTTCCTTGGCGACCATGGGAGAGTGCCGTTTGTTTAGCGGGTTGACATAGTTGTATAGATCCTCCACCACATCTGCAACAGCATTGACGAAGAAAATAAGATGGTTAAAAATAGATTTTTCGGATACACTAGTTTGCAGTGCTGTAGTACGCAAGCCCAGGACTGACTCGAGTTCCGATTTTCATGACTTTTGACTACCATTGGTGAATCGGACTTGCATTTGCACTGGAAAGGCTACTATGATAAGCAGAATATTAGCAGCACTGGGTACGCAGAGCAGCGAGGGTTGTTCTCTAGTAATAGGACTGATGCGCCACACCGGCACACGCAGCCCATATCAGAAGGTGAACTTCGGTGACACAAGCAATGAGTGTGGGCAGACAGGCTCCACTCCGCCACCAACCGTAGGCTAGACATTACGCAAGCAACTCACGTCCCTGTAACCACCAGCCTACTATTTAGCATTGCCTAGTTAATAGTTTTACATTTCATGAAGCTGTTTGTTTCTTGAGTTTAAAAGTAGAAGTCTCTTCCCATAAGTATTGAAAAGTAGGCTGTCTTTGAACGTGTAGTGTCTCTCTACGCTCCCACTTTCCCATGTCTCCCTTTAGTTCACACTCTGGAATAAACATTAAAAATATAAATATTTGTGGGCCATCACAAAAAAAAGTAGCCGAGCGCCTGTTAAAATTATTGCAAATAATACTCTGATCAATCTGACAGGAGAAATAGCCAATTCAGTCTAGAGAACATTCATCCCGTCAAAACACCTGTACAAATTTGACATACCTATTGAACGTTATATTGGGGCGGCAGGGTAGCCTAGTGGTTAGAGCGTTGGACTAGTAACCGGAAGGTTACGAGCTGACATGGTACAAATCTGTCATTCTGCCCCTCAACAAGGCAGTTAACCCACTGTTCCTAGGCCGTCATTGAAAATAAGAATTTGTTCTTAACTGCCTAGTTAAATAAAGGTAAAGAAATATATAATCATTTAAATATGTGTGAGAACGTTAATTTTTTCATAAGCTATTGCATATTTCAGGCAAATATGACCATTGTGCAACAGAAGGAAATGCTCACATGAAAAATCCACTAGCCACTAGTTGTTGACAGACTTCTGCCAAATCAATACAGGCGCAAATCTAGCAACAGATGATCATCGAGCCAGCAAACAAGCAAGCAAAAAATAAAAACAGCAGTGGGCCTAACCAAAACACCAAATGTCTAAAGAACATAAGTTGTTAAATATTAATGTGGTATACTTTGTTAAACTCAGACTTGAGCACCTGGACCAGAACTCGAGCACTAGGCCTGACTTCAGCCATTGGGACTCTTAGGTGCTTCTAGCAACGCAGGTGTATTTACAGTGCATTCGGAAAGTATTCAGACCCCTTGCGTTTTCCAAATGTTGTTACATTAGCCTTATTCTAAAATGTATGAAATAATTTCCCCCCTTCAATCTACACACAATGACAAAAAAACTCAAAATATATATTTTTTATTACATAAAATATCACATTTACACAAGTATTCAGACCGTTAATCCAGTACATTGTTGAAGCACCTTTTTTTAGTGATTACAGCCGAGTACGACGCTACAAGCTTGGCACACCTGTATTTGGGGAGTTTCTCCCATTCTTCTCTGCAGATCCTCTCAAGCTCTGTCAGGTTGGATGGGGAGTGTCGCTGCACAGTTATTTTAATATCTTTCCAGAGATATTCAAACAGGTTCAAGTCCAGGAACTTGCTGGGCCATTCAAGGACATTCAGAGACTTGTCCCAAAGCCACTGCTGCATTGTCTTGGCTATGTGCTTAGGGTGGTTATCCTATTGGAAGGTGAACCTTTGCCCCAGTCTGAGGTCCTGAGTGCTGAGAACAGGTTTTCATCAAGGATCTCTTTGTACCGCTCATTTTTCCTTCGATCCTGACTAGTCTCCCAGTCACTGTCGCTGAAAAACATCCCCACAGCATGATGCTGCCACCACCACGCTTCCCTTAGGGATGGTAGCAGGTTTCCTCCAGAGGTGACACTTAGCATTCATGAAAAAGAGTTCAATCTTGGTTTCTCATGGTCTGATAGTCATTTACATGCCTTTTGGCAAACTCCAAGCTGGCTGTCACGAGCCTTTGACTGAAGAGTTGCTTCAGTCTGGCCACTACCATAAAGGCCTGATTGGTGGAGTGCTGCAGAGATGGTTGTCCTTCTGGAAGGTTCATCCATCTCCACAGAGGAACTTTGTCAGAGTGACCATCGGGTTCTTGGCAACCTCCCTGACCAATGTCCTTCTCCCCCGATTGATCAGTTTGGGAAGGCGGCCAGCTCTAGCAAGAGTCTTGGTGGTTCCAAACTTCTTCCATTTAAGAATGTGGCCAATGTGTTTTTAGGAACCTTCAACGGGACAGAAATATTTTGATACCCTTCCCCAGATATGTGCCTCAACACAATCATGTCTTGGAGCTCTACAGACAATCCCTTCGCCCTCATGGCTTGGTTTTTGCTCTGACATGCACTGTCAACTGCGGGACCTTACAAGTGTATGCCTTTCCAAATCATGTCAAATCAATTGAATTTACCACAGGTTGGAAAAACATCAAGGGTGATCAATGGAAACAGGATGCACCTGAGCTCAATTTCGAGTCTCATACTGTAGCAAAGTGTCTATAAATACTTATTTACATAAGGTATTTAAGTTTATTTTATTTAGCAAAAAATTCCAAAAACCTGCTTTCACTTTGTCATTATAGGGTATTGTTTGTATATCGATAAGGGGGAAAAATTATTAATTCAAGGCTGTAACATATATATATATATATTTTTAAAGGGGTCTGAATACTTTCCAAATGCACTGTACATACACTAGCATTGGTTTCAATTGTATTGAGTTTCACAAAAACAGTCAGTGAGAAGCCAGAAATTAAATACAATTCCATTTCAATTGCGCCGGTGGGCAGGATTGTTGATCAATATGGTGCAGGGAATTTGAGTCAATATCTAAATGAGCATATTATTAAACATACTTTCCAAGCATGGCTGTTATATACCATATTCCCCTCTGCAAGTTGGATATCTGAGCCAGTGAATGTGGTGGCTTAAAATATGCTACTTTGACCGAGCCTGATAACTGAGCAGTACGCATAACTTTTAGAACAAAGGTCAGAAGAATTACAGTTTGAGAGAGAGCAAGTGCGAGAGAGACTTACCGCTGAAAACCTTCTTGGTCTCCTTGTGCAGGTTGGAGACTGCGATGCGGGCAGCCAGGATGGCATAGTCTGGGTGTTTGGTGGTGAGTGTGGCAGCGATCTCTGCAGCCAGCGTGTCCAGCTCCACTGTGGTGACCCCATTGTACAGACCTTGGATGACCTTCATGGTGATCTGGGTCTGAAAGGTTTAACAGGCAGAGTATAGGGTTATGGTGCACACAGAAAATGCTACAATTGACAAACAATAGAAATACATTGAACATAAAATGTCAACTTACTGGATCGACAAAGTCAGAGTTGAGTCCATAGCACAGCTTCTGGATGCGGGAGGTGATCTTGTCAAACATGACACGCTCTTGGCGCCCATCTGAAAATGATGTAAAGACTGAAGTGTTAGTCAGAAATCACTTCAATAACATGAATGTGTGCCATGGAAAAAGAACATTGACATTCACTTCATGTCATATTTCCCCAAAGCTTTAAAACTCGTGACTAGTATCTATGCAGAATAAGAAAATAAAAACACAACATGCAACAATTTCAAAGATTTTACTGGGATACTGTTCATAAGGAAAATCAGTCAATTGAAATAACTTCATTAGGCCTTAATCTATGGCTTTCACATGACTGGGAATACAAATATGTATTTGTAGGTTAAATACCTAAAAATAAAAAATAAAGTAGGGGCATGGATCAGAAAACCAGTCGGTTTCTGGTGTGACCACCATTTGCCTCATGCAGCGCGATATCTCCTACGCATAGAGTGGACCGGGCTGTTGATTGTGATCTGTGGAATGTTGTCCCACTTCTCTTCAATAGCTGTGCGAAGTTGCTGGACATTGGCGGGAACTGGAACACGCTGCCGTGCGCGTCGATCCAGAGCATCCAAACGTGCTCAATAGGTGACATGTCTGGTGAGTATGCAGGCCATGGAAGAACTGGGCCATTTTCAGCTTCCTGTAATTATGTGCAGATCCTTGCGACACGTGCATTATCATGCTGAAACATGGTGATGGTGCCGATGAATGGCATGACAATGGGCCTCAGGATCTCGTCACGGTACCTCTGTGCATTCAAATTGCCATTGATAAAATGCAATTGTGTTTGTCGTCAGTAGCTTATGCCTGCCCATACCATAACCCCATCATGGGGCACCTTGTTACCAACGTTGACACCAGCAAACCGCTCACCCACACGCCATACACATTGTCTGCGGTTGTGAGGCCAGTTGGACGTACTGCCAAATCCTTTAAAACGACGTTGAAGGTGGCTTATGGTAGAGAAGTGAACATTCAATTCTCTGGCAACAACTCTGGTGGACATTCCTGCAGTCAGCATGCCAATTGCACACTTCTGCAAAATTAACAGGGATGGTAACAAATTTGTGCACAAAAATTTAAGAGAAACACATTTGTTTGTGCACATGTACATTTTCTGGAACCTTATATTATAACACATAATACATGTTGCGTTTATGTTTGTTCAGCCTGCTAACGTCCTGTTTTGTAAACCAGAAAGCTGTTTTGGGGAAAAGTAACAAAATTGAAATATTTGAAAATGTTAGTTAGCTACTGTAGCTACTGACTACTTAATTGATGGGATAATAAATCACTTCCAAATCAAATTACCTATGTAGAGGTTAGCTAACCAACATTTTTAACAATTAGGCGCCAAGTTTGACAAAGAATGAGCATTCCTGTCTTGATCTAGTTAACGCGTTCAGTTCGATTTCTGAATTGGTGGGTGAAGTTATTTAAGTAACTAAATTAGCTACGTGGTCTTCAAAAAATATTTTCAAGTAATACTGACATGCGATAACTACTGTTTGCCAACAACATTACATGTGTTATATTATAGCTAACTAACCTTAGCTGACTAGATTACTAGGTTAGCATTATAGCTACGCAGAAAGCTAGATTAGCCAACCAGCTGACAGTAGCTAGCAACCAAACTAGGCGAAGTCATTCAACGTGGTTAATTTGAAAGTATATACTAACTACAGTAAAATACTCAAGCTTGCTTGTACGAAGAAGCATGAGATCAAGACACAGACAAATGACAAGTACAGTAACTTGCTATCATTCCTACCATAAAGGACCTACCTCGCTTTATCACATGCATGTTGACAAGGGTTGTTTTCTTGCCAGAGAAAGTGCGAAATATAAGAATAACACGAATACTGTATATAGCTTAGAATGTAGCGGTACAATAATACAATATTTTACGCTAGCAACCGCCGCTGACTTCAAATGAGGAGGATAAAGCGCGAATAACTGAAATAACCCGCCACAAACTCCTTTGGCACAACATTTGTAGCCAATCAGAGGAAGGAGGAAGAACGACGCCACAGAACAATGGTTGGTTATAAACATCTTTGGAGAGGCCCAACTCCGCGGAAAATCTGTCTCCCTCCAGCAAGTGATATTTTTTTCGTCCACCAAGCAAGGAGCTGTTGTATGGAGGTCAATGAGAGTTTCGAATTTGTTCAACAGCAAAAAATGAATGGCTTATTTTCTGCGTGATGTTTATTTGATCAAAAATAAGTTTGGTATGCTTTACATTGTTACGAGTGTACTGATATAAATAGAACACGTGACAGTCTGCAGCATATTCATGGCATGAGGCTAGTGGGATAGGATCTCTCCATGGAATACAGACAGTTTACAATAATGAGATGTATCCACCAATCCAAAGAAATTATACACGGGCGCTAGACACCCCACCGTGCCGTTTTGTGGACAACGACTCCCATTCGTATCTTGTCAGTTTATCCATAATCTTTGGTTAAACCAATTACCCGCTAGTTCTCGTTAGTTTCCGTGTTTCAGTCAGCTGTCACCATAAACAAAATCTGGCGGGATATTTTGAAACGTAGGCTAGGTAATTTGCTTTGTGGGATGGTTAGCTTTGTTTGGCAAACACTGAATTAGACGACATCATCAACCTACTCTTTACAATACTGACTGATCAAATAAGGATGATGAATGCTCAGAGGCATTTCTTAGAAGACATCTTACAGTAAGAGGACCATAAAACTATTTTAATAAGTTACATTCTTGAACAACATACCGGTATTCACCTTTGCACGTCTGCTTTAAAATGTTTCCCAGCAAATACACGAATTGTTAGATTCTTTGTTATTCTATCTAAAAATGGGTATATTACAATAGACAATGTGGTTATGGTTAAAAAAAAATTAAACTTACAAAGTGACTGCATTGCTCCTCCTTGTTTTGACAAAATGAACAGTTTATTAAAAATGGCAGTCAGTCCATGTGCACAAATTAGGCTATAGCACCCTCTGCTGTATGTTTCAATACTGTTTGTATAGAAGCCTGGCTTGTCAGAGACCCTTTGAAACAAAACATTATATCCACACTATAAATTGGGAACTGTGTAATTTTATAATGAAGGTACAATACAACTTTATATTTTAAAGTACTAATATAAATATATTATAACCTTCATAAGCATATCTTCCACAATGGCTCCCCATCTCTTCCTGTCCTGGGCTATTTGAATTAGGTGAGTCTTATCTGGTCATGAGCTCAGGCTCAAAAGTTTGCTGCTAGGTCATTCTTGGGCTTTTCTGCCCCCAACAGAGGTTTCTGTCCCCAACAGAGGTTACAGACTCGTAACTGATGGGTTAAGATGGGGATCAGCAACAAGGCCAATTTTTTCTTCAGGAGATGGTCGGAGGGCAGAACATAATTACAAATCATATGACCGCAAGAATCCCAAATAGATATACAGTGCATTCGGAAAGTTTTCAGACCCCTTGACTTTTTCCACATTTTGTTTCGTAACAGCCTTATTCTAAAATGTATTTGTTTTTTTCCCTCAAACTACACACTATACCCCATAATTACAAAGCAAAAACAGTTTAGACATTTTTGCTGAAATATCACATATACATAAGTATTCAGACCCTTTACTCGGTACTTTGTTGATGCATCTTTGGCAGCGATTACAGCAGAGTACGAAGCTACATGCTTGGCACACCTGTATTTGGGGAGTTTCTCCCATTCTTGTCTGCAGATCATCTTAAGCTTTGTCAGGTTGAATGGGGAGCGTCGCTACACAGCTATTTTCAGGTCTCTCCAGAGATGTTCGAACTGGTTCAAGTCTTTGCTCTGGCTGGGCCACTCAAGGACAATCAGAGACTTGTCCCGAAGTCACAGATATCGGGTGCACCAACGGTAAAGTTGAGTCTGCACAAAGAGGGCGTGTTTATATATATATTGTTCAATGACTGCACCTGCGCTCTAGCTTGGCTGACGTTAGCAAGACGTCCTGTGCTCTGCGCTCAACTGTAATTTCCCGGTCATTACCAAAAGTGCCCATTTCAATCATCATTGACGAAAATATCCAAACTACATAGATTTCTATGGAACTTTTCCTCTGAGCAATATATCGAAAATCCAAATATATTTTTATTTCAAAGACATATTTAACGGTTTATGCTCTCGTTTGTTAGTTTTGCATAACATATTATAGCCCATTTTATATCAACTACCTGTAGGGTACTCTTATTCCCCTTGTATGACTTACAATGTGTCATGTTGATAATGAAGGGGGGCAGATGGTAGTGGCCTAGTAGTTTTTTGTATGCAATTTTAATATGAAAATTAACCAATGATATCAGGCCACACCCGGCCATGATTACAGACACCTGTGTGTCTTTTGACACTATATAAATGAATCATCCCGCAATGTTTGTCATTATACCCTGATGAAGACAGCTTGTCTGTCGAAACGTTGGACATAAATATTTTTGCATCGGAGCTCCAAGTGTTTGCGGCTCTCCTTTATTTTTTTTTAAGCGTTCCACTCCGCTAGCCAGCACCTCGCTATATAGGTGTGCGTTTCTTTCGCCTCTAGATTAGTCTATTACCCAGTAAACAGCACCCTACCAACAAAAAGCTCTACAACGATGCCGAATTATAATTATTTTCCTGACACTGGTCAAAGACCTAAACAAGATTACTTTGAATATAGCCAAAGGGAACGTGATAAGATAATTGTATCGGAGTCCCTTTGACAGGCCAGGGGTAATTATGACCTCTCGAAAGAACTGTTACATTTATCTAAGGGCCAGACGAGAATGCATCAACATATAGTCACTCTTAGTGATTACGTGCGTCAAGGCATTATTCCACGGGGACTCAGGTGAAAAATAACCATCATTGGGACAGCGCACAGATTTGTGAGCGCTGGTGTGCCATCCTGAACAAATGTTCTATTGATTTAATGACATTGTTGACCAGTTGAAAAATTATTGAAATGTATAACACGATTGAAGAGAAACGCACAGCTCTGCAAGGAGCTGTTAATGATGATGGCATATTCAATGAACTGATAAACTAACCAAGCGCTCCAGGACAAGCTGTCTCAGAAATTAAGGAACTTAAAATCAAGACAGGCAAGGCAGAGGACAAAGTCTACTTCTGTAGAAACTCTTGACAAACGAGGTCCTGCTCCTCCTCTCCATGACAGACGCAGGAGGGATGCCGCTTACTTCTATCCACCCCCGTCTGACCAACGCTCTACAACCTGCGCCTCACCTGTTTCCAATGGCAGTTTTTCATCCAACGAGAGACTGGGCCGACGGAAGGGCGGAGGTGGCCGCGGACACGCGCACCGACAAGATGCCGCACCCGACCGGGTAAGAAGAAACTACTACCAGAGGTAGAGGGGCCCGTTCACAAGGTCCCAGAACCTATGGGACTGGGTGTCTTTAATTTATCAAGCAAGATATTGAGCCCTGCCCATATCTCCTTGCTTAATAAAGGGCTATATGTTGTGCCTACTGACACCAGCAGTATGATCTCTTATTGAATCTCTTGATCCTCTCCCAGAGAACACTTTGTTAGTTACTTTTGAGTTATCATACACAAATTCCACACGAGGCCGGTATTGAAGCTATGGAACATTTTCTTCTGCAACGTGACCCTAATGAACTGCGCATGCATTATAACATTGGCTGAAATAGTACTCACACACAACTACTTCATGTTTCTAAATTATTCCTTTATTCTGACAACGGGTACTGCTATGGGATCCCCCATGGCTCCTAACTATGCTAATTTGTATGTGGGTTAGTCTATTTTCAACCCTCTCAAATGTTTTCTTGCCTAACATCATTATTTGGAAACGGTATATTGATATTTTTGTTCTGTGGAGGGGTGACGCAAAACAGCTCCAGGCGTTCCATGCTTTTATTAACTCCTGTTCTGAGCATCTGAGATTTACTATGCAAACTGATTTGACGTGTATCAGATTTCTTGATCTTGTGTGACGATAATGTTCTATACAATGATCTTTACAGGAAACCTACTGATCGTAACAGTAAGAGGGATGATAGTTGTCACCAACTTCCCTTGAAAAACAGTTTGCCCTACAGCCAATTCTGTCGAATCAAAATAATTTGTAAAAAGCAGATGTCGACAAATATGGCTGAGACGCAAATACAATTCATGGAAAGGGGGAATAAAAATGGTCAGCTTAATACTGCCGATGGGAAAATTCAGAACGAAACATGACCTTAAGGTCGGTCTCGCAAAAATAAGCATTCTTGCGTTCTAACTACCCGCTGTTCAAAGTTCTCTGAACAAATGAAGGGTATCGTTCAAACTTTGGCATATTCTAAGATCCGATGATAGTATTGTTAATGTGTTTTCGGAACTTCCCTTGGTTGTATTGTCGCGGGGCAGAAATCTCAAACTTAAATTCTGATTTACCACCCCACGATATCCCTGCACAACGTATTTGCGACCCTACTGGCTGGAAACTACAAGTGCTCAATGCAATGGCACTTTCAATAATGATCCTCCAAACACGGAAACAGATCACAATCAAAGGTGTTATCATGTGCTCCACTAAGACAGTTATTTATCTTATAACTTGTCCTTGTGGTGTAAATTGTGAGTAAAACAAAGCGCGAATTAAAATTACGTATCTTGGAGCATCGTAGCACAATTAGGCGCAACAACTTACCCAGTTGTGGCCCACTCTTTGGAAGAAAACCACTCGATTTCGTCTCTTCATTATATTGGCATCGAACATGTCACCCTCCCTAGAAGAGGGGGTGACCTCGACTATTTTTAAAACGAGAGGCTGCTTGGAGTTTTAATTTAAAAACCCTTGCTCCCTTCGTTCTTCATGTAGACTTTGATATGAAGCCATTATTGTGATTTTGCTATTGTAAATGTTTGTAGGCTTATGTAGCTAAATTGGATCTGTGATTGTACGCTATCCAGTTATGTTTTGTGCATGCTATTAATGAGAATTAGCCAATATCAGGCCACACCCGGCCATGATTACAGACACCTGTGTCTTTTGACACTATATAAATGAGTCATCCCACAGTGTTTGTCATTATACCATGACGAAGACAGCTTGTCTGTCAATGTTGGACATATTTTTGCATCTGAGCTCCTAGATTGTGCAGCTCTAGTTAAAAAAAACACATTTTATATCAACTACCTGTAGGTACTCTTTATTCCCCTTGTATGACTTACAATGTGTCATGATGTTGAAGGGAGGCAGATGGTAGTGGCCTAAATCAAATTATTTGCTGTTACAAAAACTGAACTACCATTTTAACCTGACCTACTTCCAGTTCTTGTCCTTAGTTAATCTCTTTGCAGTCTTTTTACTGGTCCACTGACAACTCACACACTCACATTTCCTGATGTGTGAACCACACCCCTATCTGTTGATCTGGACTACATAGCAATTCCTACCATTGTCGCTGACTGTATTAACCCTAAACAATGTGCAGTCCCAGTGTCTCATACAAGTTAAAATGGCGCGGGAGTACTAAACTTGTGACATGGAATTATACTTTTCGAAATCAAGGCATGACACCGTTATAGGATCTGTCTGACAGTTTTAAATGTGTTATCTGTTCTAGAGTCCAGCACAGCTGACTGGGTTTAATTTAGCTCATGATGTCACCAATCCCTCATCCCAGCCACAGTTTGAGTCCCGCCCCCTGCACCCGCACCAGACCCAAATATTCTCAGTCGAGAGCAGTGGGGTGGGAAGTATGAGTTTATGCTCTTCTGTATCGGCTACTGTGTGGGACTGGGAAACGTGTGGCAGTTTCCCTTCCTCTGCTACCGCAAACACATCCTAGTCAGTCTACTGTTGGTCTCCTTCAGCTCTCCCTGTGAAGCTAGTACATGCTGATGCTTCAAAATTTGAATGATGAATCCTCTTGTGTTGGCTGGCAGCATTCCAGATGTAGTAAGTGATTATAAAGCCATAGTGCTGTTTGTAGGAACTGTCCTTACATGCAGTGTATACGTGCATCAGCTCAGTGTATAAACAAACGAATGAGGAATGTCTCCGCTTGAATTATCCAGTTTCCCCAGCCTAAAACCCCAAACAGCAAGCAATGCAGATGTAAAAGCACGGTTGCTAGGAAAAACTCCCTAGAAAGTGGAACCTAGGAAGAAACCTAGAGGAACCAGGCTCTGGGGGGTGGCCAGTCCCCTTATGGCTGTGCCGGTGTAACAGTACTCTTCTTACGTTGTGTACAATCAGTCATCGACACAGAACTCCAACATGTAGCACCAGTCATGTAGATTTATTCTGTTAGGAACGGCACAAAATTGCACGTCATGCAATGCACGTCTCACCATCCAACTCTGCACTCACGCACTGTACAAAATATATGAACCCCCCCCCCCCCCACCAGACACAGTAAGTTGCTAGCTAGTACTGGCGGGAATTCTCTACAACAAAATGCACAACAAATATTCTCCAAAAACCGCTGCATCTTATGTGTGATGTTCGAATAACATTTACAAACAATTTGATATATTTGATATAAATTGTACATTTAAATCATCACTTGAGAGTATAAAAATCACTTTTGATGTACAGTGCTTTGCAACCAACAACTTACCGCTGGTTTGGTGCTTGTTCACTGGGACGATTCTAACTGGAACATCCCCCCTCGTAAGCAAGCTACGCAAACCAGCCAATAAGATGCCATGTTGAGTAGGTGAAGGCAAGACAAACTCAAACCAAAAACCCATTGGCTTAACAATAAAGTGGCAAGGGGAATCACCAATATAACCCTGTTACACCGGGTGGAGATTATAAGAGTACATGGCCATTAAGGCCAGATTATTCTCCAAGATGTTCAAACGTTCATAGATGACCGACAGGGTCAAATAATAATCAGTGGTTGTAGAGGGTGCGACAGGTCGGTACATCAGGAGTAAATGTCACTTGGCTTTTCATAGCCGGGCATTCAGAGGTCGAAATAGCAGGTGCGGTAGGGAGCGTTGAAAACCGCTATGTACTTAAGTCAAATCAAATCATCGTTACCATGTAGGTAACGATGCTCCTCCCAGATCTTCTACTCATTGGGGATTGGTGTTGGGGGGGCTGCTCTCCACGGCCTCCTACAATAAGTTTGATAACAATGTCATCAGGTCAGTAGTACTATTCTATGCACTCTGAGGCTACAGGCATGCTGGGAAATGGAGTCAATTCTAACATTGTTCTGCTTTCAGGGACTGTCTGGTCATCACCATAGGGAACTGCAGCACCAGCCTCTTTGTGGGCTTCGCCATATTTTCAATCCTGGGTCACATGGCTTGGCGGAAGGGAGTGCCTGTTAGAGAGGTGGAAGACACTGGTAGCTCGCAATGAGCAAATCACTCTTGAATTAACAATACATTTTATTTAATGTTTATGACATGGTAATCACAATACATCCAGTTATTATCATGGCAAATATAAGCTCATTATTCTTCCGCCAGGTCCCGGTTTGGCATTTGTGGCATATTCAGAACCTCTTGCTCAACTGCCAGGCTCTGTTTTGATCGATCCTCTCCTTTTTCATGCTGGGGGTCGACACTCTGGTAAACCACAGTGCTTTAAACCCACCAAACACAGACATCTAACACCCCGCTCCCTGTTTCTCTGGCCCTCATCCCTGTAGTTTGGTGACATGGAGGGTATCACCATGGCCATGCTGGATGAGTTCCTACAGCTTAGAGCTAACATGAAGGAGAAGTCTCTGTTCCTGGGAGTTCTTTGTTTCGGCTTCTGTCTAATGGGACTGCTGTTGATCTCGTGTGTATTAGTGAGGAAGGGGTGTGTTTGTTAGTACTGGTGTCCGTCTCTCCATAGGGAGGGATTTACTGGTTCACCCTCATCGACTCATTCGCCACTAGCTTTTGCCTCATTACCCTCTTCATTGGCATCTCCTTCTATGGTACACAGCAACATGCACCTCAACTCCATACCCTGCATACTACATTTTACATACTAACCACTATTCAGACATGCCCCACACTTACTGTATGTCATTGGTGTATTCAGATACTTTCACTAAGTGTCTGCATTCCTTAATATTCACATGCGTGAACCAGTTTTGCCAGGACATCATTGCAATGATCTGTCTCTGCCCTTCATGGGGCCGCAAAGTGCTGCTCTACTTCAAGCATGCTGGGTATTCTGCACCCCATTTCTCCAATTGAGTCAGGCAGACCCTTGACCTTTACATTATATCTCTGGGAAAGCATCCCTCTCTGTCTGAAATCCACCCTCAGTGGTGAGTAATTGAAAGAAACTGCCATCTATCCCCTTTCACCCCAGCTATGTTATTTATTCTGGGGCCATATTATTAACGTGTGCTATTTTCTGCTTTATTCATGTTTTAATCTGACTTTAATCAGACATTGGTTTTATTGTTTAAATATGACTTGTGTCCTTGATTATTTAGAAAAGTGCAAGTCCTATTTAAATAAATATTAGTATTGTAAATTAATGTTATGATTACTTGTTGAAACTCACCTCTACTGCGATGGCTGAAACTGCTTAACTTTGACGAGGCGTTTGTCAGCTGGCAGTGAAGATGGTCTTGAGCGGAATCAAGTTTTTGCAAGAGTCAGTTTAGGTCCTCCCGAACACGGATGCGAATTTAAGCGCATGTCTCCTCAGAACAGTAAAATGCTCAGCGCTAACGTACATTTTGTAGAACTCAAGGAGAGGGGGTTGTTGTACCTGGGGTTGAGCTTGTCATTGCTTTGCAGCTCAATGACTTTGTTGTAGGCCATCCGGCACATCTGCTGGTTTGACGTTAAACGGGGTTGCAAATATGTTCAACTCCAGTTTACTTTTCTCATCCTTAAACCGCTCACAAAATTACTTTTGCCAGCTTTCCACACTCACCAGCATATTCTGACGTAATCTCAGGCTCTTGTCCTTGCAGAGTAGGAACATGTACTGTTACCCCTTTCTAGTTGGACTTGCCACAGCTTTAATTTAGCTTCGAACGATTTCATGTTTGACAGCAGATCGCTGAGAAACTGGTTCGGCCTTTGGAGCTTGATGTTCAAGTCAGACAGCTACTTGGTTATGTCCACCATGAAGGCGAAATCACACATCCGCTTGTCATCACTCAGTTCCACAACAGCTTTCCCCCTTCATTAATTGTTTTACGTCATCCGTCAGTCATAAAACCGTGCAAGCATGTTTCCACGGCTCAATCAATCATCGCACCTCAGTGGTAAACCAGATCACCATACTCCGATTCAAGATCACTCAGTAGCTCCTTAAACTGGCGGTTGTTCAGCCCTTTATCAAAAGATACATTGTTGGACGACACTACAGTTGCCATTACATTGTTCGGCTTCAGCGACAGTGCACACATACTTTCTTGTTGTATGATTTAGTTGCATACAATTAAATCACTTTGATCAAGACTGAGAACAAATTATTTTTTTTCACTAATGCGGTTAACCGCTTTTTCGAGCCAACCATGGCTGTCGCTCCATCTGTATTAAGGCCACTTCATTTTTCAAACTGTAGCTCAAATTTGTTCATAGCCGAGACAAGTCCTCACCTCTGGTGGTGCGATGCATGGCTTCCAAAGACAGCAATTCCTCCCTTGTGTCAAACTCCTCTAATACCACGCACAAATTGGGCATTATTTGTTGTCAGTCGTTTCATCACATGCCAAAGAGAAACTCAATTTCTTGTGAAGTCCTCCAATGTTTTGTGCCATGTCAGTTATCCGCTCCGTGACGATTCTTCTAGATAAACTGACACTTTGGAACAATTTAACTTTGTCTGGTGCTAGGAACTCTGCAGTGACAAGGAGACACTCTTACAAATTCTCCTTCCGAATGAGGCTTCAGTTTCTTTGCGATAAGCTCACGCACCACAACTTGCTTGCATAACCTCATTTGGATGGGAAAATGTTTTGTAAAGTTGGGCACTAAAACCCCGCTGAAGAGCAATGACTTTATCCACAAAAAGTTGTCCTTGCAACTCATTCAGTTTAGCATGTTTCGAGCTGTAATGATGCTCCAAATTTGCCTTTTTCATTACTGCAAGTGCATCCCCACAAACTAGGCATACATGTTTGCCTTTCTATATTAATTTGTCTTGGAAAACGTTACACTCTGCATTGACTTGTCTTTACTGTAGCCATTTTTCTGATGTACAGGTGCTCGATGATGAGCTGTCTGGTAGCGCCAAGGCTTTGGGGGAGGTGGCTGGATTTGTAAAAAATCATTTTTGTGTAAAAACGATGTCTAGAGCTTTTTTATATAAATGTATTTATGAATTGGCTCAGTGGCCTGATCAAACGGTCCTGAAGGCCGTATAAGGCCCGGAGGCCGGACATCCCCCACCCTTGCCCTAAGGGGACAAATAAAGCTGTATTGAAATGGCTTGAATACTGGAGCCACACTAAGAACACATGAAACCCTTGATAGTTTAAAGGCTGCCAGTGTGCAAATAATGTAGGACAGGAGTCACAAATTACATTCAGCCGTGGGCCGATATTTCCTCGAGCAGATGGTTGGAGGCCAGAACATAGTTAAATAATTTGTACACTGCAAATTGACTGCAGTAATACCAAACAAAGTATTTGACAAACAGATTGTTCGGGATGAGTTGGACCGCAGAGTGAAGGAAAAGCAGCCAACCAGTGCTCAGAATATGTGGGAACTCCTTCAAGACTGTTAGAAAAGCATTCCAGCTGAACTGTCATCAAACCAAAGGGTATCTACTTTGAAGAACCTCAAATATAAAATATTTTTTGATTTAACACTTTTTGGTTACTACATGATTGTGTTATTTCATAGTTTTGATATCTTCACTATTATTCTACAATTGTAGAAAATAGTGAAAATAAACTCTTGAATGAGTAGGTGTCCAACCTTTTGACTGGTACTGTATGCGTTTTTGCTCAGAAAAATCACCCGTCGACCGCCTATTGTGAAACCCTGGGTTTACATCAGTAAGGAAATATACAGTCAAATCCCATTCATTATAAAACATCTATTTATTAATCTCTTTCTTTCTCCGTTATTTTAAGAAATCTATTTGACCTCAAATTCCTGGAGGGTGAACAACTTGAACAACAATGGAGTGGGAGAGGAAGGAGTAGACTGTGAAGGCTCTGTTCACGGTAAACCTGACAGAGACACGTTCAACCTTGAGGTGGATGGGACAGGCATGACCCTTCACTGGTGGAGGTGGAGAGTGTATTATCACCTACAGAGCTGTGTGTATGAAGAGACTGATAATGGATTTCACTGTCCGGGAATCTTGCCCTGCCAGCCAGAAGGATACTTTTTTGTCATTTACTGTAATGAAAGGCCTCCTGTGGGGATGGGAGCTGGGATTTAAAAAATAGGACAACACACTTCATGACAACACTACATGAAGAGAGCCCTAAAACATTATAGCAAGGCTGCAACACATGACTTGCAGCTGTCTGGGTTCAGGTCTTGATTTGCAAAAAAGTTGATTTGCTTTTATGATGTAATAATATACGGCTAATCTGTAAAGAATATGTTATTCCTGTTGTCTTGTTAGAGCAGCCAAATCCAGCACAAATAATAATTTTAGGTACTGTTACTATGCAGTTGTCGAAATAATTGATGCGGTGGTCTTCCAACATGGCCGCCAGGAGGCCTCGTACGTCAACCCTCTGTTTTTCTGGGGGGGGGGGGGGGGGGGAGGACGTCTGGTGGATGTGCGTCTGCAACCTTTTTCTGCGGTTTCTTTCTGCCGCGAGTCAGCGGACAATTGAAAACCGGGGGTTCTACGATATCGGATTGAGATAAAATAGAAGAACGACAGTTACTGATTTGTATTTTAGTTTTAATAATCTGATAACACACCAAGATGCCACCCAGAAAACGCAACTCTGGAGCAGCACAGGACAAGGAAATTAAACACAGAATAGAAAATGCCTCCTCGGACAAGCCTGAATTATCCATAGAAAGGTAAACTTCCCATCTATCTATCGTATTTAACAAGATACCGAGTCAAATTAATTGTGTAAAACACTAGCTACCCTGTTATGTTACTGTCTAAAATATAACGTTATTTTCTGTACGTAAAATTATAATTGGTAATTGTATGCGAGCTAGCTACCAGCAACATCCCATACGAAAACAGGTCGAGTCGAACAGCTGGGAAAACATGTTACTGTTGTAGTTAAAGCATTTGGGAATATGTGGCATGCCACTCATTTTGTTAGCTACTGTACTCTAAGGTTCTTGGGTACTGTTGTCAAGCCAAATAAATTAGCTAATATGATGGGGCTTTCATATGCCCCCACTAAAATGACTCCAGTCGATTTGATCTCGGTTCATAGATATTATTTCCCACTTCAGTAATCTTCTTCAACATTAGTAAGTAAGCATGGGCACAACATTTGGGACTGGATTACGCTTCTTACCATTAAGTGTTAGAATTATGGCGTTAAAACTAGCTATAATCCTTAGTTGAAACAATAACAAAGCAGTTACCCTGCCTCTGTTTTTGGTCAAAAAGCTGAGGGGTTGGCCTGGAGAAATGCAAAGGCCAAATGTAACCACTCTCAAATTCAGAAACAGCTATGGATGCAAGGACTGGCTATCAATGATATCAAAAGTATAGCTTTTTAAGGCATTTTACGCTTACATTGTTTAAACATTGGAGTAAAACAAGCTTCTATTTTGTGTTCTGGTGTGGTATGACAGTTGAACTAAAATCAATGGGTTTTTATCATTATGTCCAAAAGGCATGTAGCAACTAAGGTTTACAGACAATGACTAAAAAACACACGAATGCCACAACAACTAACTACCTGTACTCATTGCTCCCCTCACAAATCATGACTGTCAAAACAGTGTATGGTTTATCTAAATGTGTAACTTTCTTTATTTTAACTTTTTTTGAACCATCAGGCACAAAGAGAAGGATGCTGACTTTGTGACTGACAGATGCAGTGTGTGATCGTGCCTGGGCAATATGGAAGGCAGTTCAGGCCTCATTGACCAGAGTGCTAAGTCTGGGACCAAAGGGCTCCTGAACAGCTTCTACGCCAAAACCATAAGACTGCTGAACAGTTCATTTAACAGCTACCCGGACTTTCTGATTTTCACCCACTACCTACATAGTACTTCAATCAATCACCTAACCAAACCTACATGTACATATTACCTCAATCAATCCCCTCAACTACCTCGTTCCGGTACTCCTTGTGTACAGTGCCTTGCGAAAGTATTCGGCCCCCTTGAACTTTGCGACCTTTTGCCACATTTCAGGCTTCAAACATAAAGATATAAAACTGTATTTTTTTTGTGAAGAATCAACAACAAGTGGGACACAATCATGAAGTGGAACGACATTTATTGGATATTTCAAACTTTTTTAACAAATCAAAAACTGAAATTGGGCGTGCAAAATTATTCAGCCCCCTTAAGTTAATACTTTGTAGCGCCACCTTTTGCTGCGATTACAGCTGTAAGTCGCTTGGGGTATGTCTCTATCAGTTTTGCACATCGAGAGACTGACATTTTTTCCCATTCCTCCTTGCAAAACAGCTCAAGCTCAGTGAGGTTGGATGGAGAGCATTTGTGAACAGCAGTTTTCAGTTCTTTCCACAGATTCTCGATTGGATTCAGGTCTGGACTTTGACTTGGCCATTCTAACACCTGGATATGTTTATTTTTGAACCATTCCATTGTAGATTTTGCTTTATGTTTTGGATCATTGTCTTGTTGGAAGACAAATCTCCGTCCCAGTCTCAGGTCTTTTGCAGACTCCATCAGGTTTTCTTCCAGAATGGTCCTGTATTTGGCTCCATCCATCTTCCCATCAATTTTAACCATCTTCCCTGTCCCTGCTGAAGAAAAGCAGGCCCAAACCATGATGCTGCCACCACCATGTTTGACAGTGGGGATGGTGTGTTCAGCTGTGTTGCTTTTACGCCAAACATAACGTTTTGCATTGTTGCCAAAAAGTTCAATTTTTGTTTCATCTGACCAGAGCACCTTCTTTCACATGTTTGGTGTGTCTCCCAGGTGGCTTGTGGCAAACTTTAAACAACACTTTTTATGGATATCTTTAAGAAATGGCTTTCTTCTTGCCACTCTTCCATAAAGGCCAGATTTGTGCAATATACGACTGATTGTTGTCCTACAGACCGATCTCTGCAGTTCATCCAGAGTGATCATGGGCCTCTTGGCTGCATCTCTGATCAGTCTTCTCCTTGTATGAGCTGAAAGTTTAGAGGGACGGCCAGGTCTTGGTAGATTTGCAGTGGTCTGATACTCTTTCCATTTCAATATTATCGCTTGCACAGTGCTCCTTGGGATGTTTAAAGCTTGGGAAATCTTTTGTATCCAAATCCGGCTTTAAACTTCTTCACAACAGTATCTCGGACCTGCCTGGTGTGTTCCTTGTTCTTCATGATGCTCTCTGCGCTTTTAACGGACCTCTGAGACTATCACAGTGCAGGTGCATTTATACGGAGACTTGATTACACACAGGTGGATTGTATTTATCATCATTAGTCATTTAGGTCAACATTGGATCATTCAGAGATCCTCACTGAACTTCTGGAGAGAGTTTGCTGCACTGAAAGTAAAGGGGCTGAATAATTTTGCACGCCCAATTTTTCAGTTTTTGATTTGTTAAAAAAGTTTGAAATATCCAATAAATGTCGTTCCACTTCATGATTGTGTCCCACTTGTTGTTGATTCTTCACAAAAAAATAGTTTTATATCTTTGTTTGAACTCTGAAATGTGGCAAAAGGTCGCAAAGTTCAAGGGGGCCGAATACTTTCGCAAGGCACTGTATATAGCCTCTTTATTGTTACTATTTTAGAATATACACTACCGTTCAAAAGTTTGGGTTCACTTAGAAATGTACCTGTTTTTGAAAGAAAAGCACATTTTTGGTTAATTAAAGTAACATCAAATTGATCAGAAATACAATGTAGACATTGTTAATGTCGTAAACGACTATTGTAGCTGGAAACGATTTTTAATGGAATATCTACATAGGCGTACAGAGGCCCATTTATCAGCAACCATCACTCCTGTGTTCCAATGGCACATTGTGTTGGCTAATCCAAGTTTATCATTTTAAAAGGCTGATTGATTATTAGAAAACCCTTTGCAATTATGTTTGAACAGCTGCAAACTGTGCTGATTTTAAAGACACAATAAAACTTGCTGCCTTTAGACCAGTTGAGTATCTGGTGCATCAGCATTGGTGGGTTCATTACAGGCTTAAAATGGCCAGAAGCAAAGAACTTTCTTCTGAAACTTGTCAGTCTATTCTTGTTCTGAGAAATGACTGCTATTCCATGCGAGAAACTGCCAAGAAACTGAAGAACTTGTACAATGCTGTATACTACTCCCTTCACAGAGCAGTGCAAACTGGCTCTAACCAGAATAGAAAGAGTGGGAGGCCCGGTGCACTTCTGAGCAAGAGGACAAGTACATCAGTGTCTAGTTTGAGAAACAGATGCCTCACATGTCCTCAACTGGTAGCTTCATTAAATAGTACCCGCAAAACCCCAGTCTCAACATCAGCAGGGAAGAGGTGACTCCGGGATGCTGGCCTTCTAGGTAGAGTTGCAAAGAAAAAGCCATATCTCAGGCTGGCTAATAAAAAGAAAAGATTAAGCTGGGCGAAAGAACAGACACTGGACAGAGGAAGATTGGGAAAAAAGTATTATGGACAGACGAATTTGAGGTGTTCTGTGCTTAAGGTGTTCGGATCACAAAGAAGAACATTCGTGAGGCAGAGGAAATTTTGAAATATGCTGGAATGAGTGCCTGACGCCATTTGTCAAGCATGGTGGAGGCAATGTGATGGTCTGGGGGTGCTTTGGTGGTAGAGTGGGAGATTTGTAAAGGGATCTTGAAGAAAGAAGGCTATCACTCCATTTTGCAATGCCATACCCTGTGGACGTTGCATAATTGGAGCCAATTTCCTCCTACAACAGGACAATGACCCAAAGCACAGCTCCAAACTATGCAATAACTATTTAGGGAAGAAGCAGACAGCTGGTATTCTGTCTATAATGGAGTGGCCAGCACAGTCCCCGGATCTCAACCCTATTCAGCAGCTTGTCCGTATGGTACGTAAGAAGTGCCCATCAAGCCAATCCAACTTGTGGGTGGTGCCTCAGGAAGCATGGGGTGAAATCTCTTCAGATTACCTCAACAAATTGACAGCTAGAATGCCAAAGGTCTGCAAGGCTGTAATTGCTGTAAATGGAGGATTCTTTGACAAAAGGAACGTTTGAAGGACACTATTTAAATTAAAAATCATTATTTATAACTTTTGTCAACGTCTTGACTATATTTCCTATTCATTTTGCAACTAATTTCATATATGTTGTCATGGAAAACAAGGACATTTCTAAGTGACGCCAAACTTTTGAACGGTAATGTATATACATACACACATACAGAGTACCAGTCAAGTTTGAACACCTACTCATTCCAGGGTTTTTCTTTATTTATAATTTTTCTACATTGTAGAATAATAGTGAAGACATCACAACTATGAAATAACACAAGGAATCATGTAGTAACCAAAAAAAAGTGTAACAAAAATCCAAATATATTTTAGATTCTTCCAAGTAGCCACCCTTTGCCTTGATGACAGCTTTGCACACGCTTGGCATTCTCTCAACCAGCTTCACCTGGAATGCTTTTCCAACAGTCTTGAAGGAGTTTCCATGTATGCTGAGCACTTGTTGGCTGCTTTTCCTTCACTCTGTTGTCTAACTCATCCCAAACCATCTCAATTGGGTTGAGGTTGGGTGATTGGAGGCCTAGGTCATCTGATGCAGCACTCCTTCTTGGTCAAATAGCCCTTACACAGCCTGTAGGTGTGTTGGGTCAATGTCTTGTTGAAAACACATGGAATCATGTAGTAACCAAAAAAGTGGTGGGAATCAGGCCTTCATGGTCGAATTGCTGCAACGAAACCACTACTAAAGGACACAAAGTAGAAGAAGACTCGTTTGGGCCAAGAAACACGAGCAATGGACATTAGACCGGTGGAAATCTGTCCTTTGGTCTGTCCAAATTTGAGATTTTTAGTTCCAACCGCCGTGTCTTTGTGACGCGGAGTAGGTGAACGGATGATCTCCACGTATGACTCCCACGGTGAAGCATGGAGGAGGTGGTGTGATGGTGTGGGGTTGCTTTGCTGGTGACACGGTCTGTGATTTATTTAGAATTCAAGGCACACTTAACCAGCATGGCTACCACAGTATTCTTCAGCGATACGCTCCTATAGATAGATATATCTCTTTGGAACATACAGTTGAAGTCGGAAGTTTACATACACCTTAGCCAAATGGATTTAAACTCAGTTTTTCACAATTCCTGACATTTAATCCAAGTAAAAATTCCCTGTCTTAGGTCAGTTAGGATCACCACTTTATTTTAAGAATGTGAAATGTCAGATTAATAGTAGAGGATTTATTTCAGCTTTTATTTCTTTCATAACATTCCCAGTGGGTCAGAAGTTTACATACGCTCAATTAGTATTTGGTAGCATTGCCTTTAAATTGTTTAACTTGGGTCAAACATTTTTGATAGCCTTCCACAAGCTTCCCACAATAAGTTGGGTGAATTTTCACCCATTGCTCCTGACCGAGCTGGTGTAACTGAATCGGGTTTGTAGGCCTCCTTGCTCGCACATGGTTTTTCAGAGATGCCATCTATTTTGATGTGCACCAGTCCCTCCTGCAGCAAAGCACCTCCAACACGATGCTGCCACCCCCGTGCTTCACTGTTTGGATGGTGTTCTTCGGCTTGCAAGCATCCCCCTTTTTCCTCCAAAAATAATGATGGTCATTATGGCCAAACAGTTCTATTTTTGTTTCATCAGACCAGAGGACATTTCTCCAAAAAGTACGATCTTTGTCCCCATGTGCAGTTGCAAACCGTATTCTGGTATTTTTCTGCTGGTTTTGGAGCAGTGGCTTCTTCCTTGCCGAGTGGCTTTTCAGGTTACGTCGATATAGGACTTGTTTTACTGTGGATATAGATAGTTTTGTACCTGTTTCCTCCAGCATCTTCACAAGGTCCTTCGCGTCTCCTTCCTGAGCTGTATGACGGCTGCGTGGTCCCATGGTGTTTATACATGTGTACTCTTGTTTGTACCACGCTCATCAGTACATTCAGGCATTTGGAAATTGCTCCCAAGGATGAACCAGACTTGTGGAAGTCTACAATTTTTTTCTGAGGTCTTGGCTGATTTTCTTTTGATTTCCCATGATGTCAAGCAAAGAGGCACTGAGTTTGAAGGTATGCCTTGAAATACATCCACAGGTGCACCTCCAATTGACTCAAATGATGTCAATTAGCCTATCAGAAGCTTCTAAAGCCATGACATCCTTTTCTGGAATTTTCCAAGCTGTTTAAAGGCACAGTCAACTTTGTGTATGTAAACTTCTGACCCACTGGAATTGTGATATAGTGAATTATAAGAGAAATAATCTGTCTAAACAATTGTTGGAAAAATTACTTGTCATGCACAAAGTAGATGTCCTAACCAACTTGCCAAAACTATAGTTTGTTAACAAGAAATTTGTGGAGTGGTTGAAACGCTTAGGTTAGAGTCATTAAAACTCGTTTATGTAAACTTCTGACTTCAACTGTGTGTGTGTGTGTGTGTGTGTGTATGTATGTATGTATGTATGTATGTATGTATGTATGTATGTATGTATGTATGTATATATATATATATATATATATATATATATATATATATATATATATATATATATATATATATATATATATATATATATATATATATATATATATATATATATATATATATATATATATATATATATATATATATATATATATATATATATATATATATATATATATATATATATATATATATATATATATATATATATATATATATATATATATATATATATATATATATTTTTTTTTAACTACATTGATGGGAAAAGGCTCGTAAGTAAGCATTTCATTCATACTGCTAACCTACAAAGCATTACATGGGCTTGCTCCTATCTATCTCTCTGATTTGGTCCTGCCGTACATTTTTTATTTTTTTTTATTTTACCTTTATTTAACCAGGCAAGTCAGTTAAGAACAAATTCTTATTTTCAATGACGGCCTGGGAACAGTGGGTTAACTGCCTGTTCAGGAGCAGAACGACAGATTTGTACCTTGTCAGCTCGGGGGTTTGAACTCGCAACTTTCCGGTTACTAGTCCAACGCTCTAACCACTAGGCTACCCTGCCGCCCCGTCCTGCCGTACATACCTACACGTACGCTACGGTCACAAGACGCAGGCCTCCTAATTGTCCCTAGAATTTTTAAGCAAACAGCTGGAGGCAGGGCTTTCTCCTATAGAGCTCCATTTTTATGGAACGGTCTGCCTACCCATGTCAGAGACGCAAACTCGGTCTCAACCTTTAAGTCTCTACTGAAGACTCATCTCTTCAGTGGGTCATATGATTGAGTGTAGTCTGGCCCAGGAGTGGGAGGGTGAACGGAAAGGCTCTGGAGCAACGAACCACCCTTGCTGTCTCTGCCTGGCCGGTTCCCCTCTTTCCACTGGGATTCTCTGCCTCTAACCCTATTACAGGGGCTGAGTCACTGGCTTTACTGGGGCTCTCTCATGCCGTCCCTGGAGGAGGTGCGTCACCTGAGTGGGTTGAGTCACTGATGTGGTCATCCTGTCTGGGTTGGCGCCCCCCCCCCCCTTAAGTTGTGCCGTGGCGGAGGTCTTTGTGGGCTATACTCAGCCTTGTCTCAGGATGGTAAGTTGGTGGTTGAAGATATCCCTCTAGTGGTGTGGGGGCTGTGCTTTGGCAAAGTGGGTGGGGTTATATCCTTCCTGTTTGGCCCTGTCCGGGGGTGTCCTCGGAGTGGGCCACAGTGTCTCCTGACCCCTCCTGTCTCAGCCTCCAGTATTTATGCTGCAGTAGTTTATGTGTCGGGGGGCTAGGGTCAGTTTGTTATATCTGGAGTACTTCTCCTGTCCTATTCGGTGTCCTGTGTGAATCTAAGTGTGCGTTCTCTAATTCTCTCCTTCTCTCTTTCTCTCTCTCGGAGGACCTGAGCCCTAGGACCATGCCCCAGGACTACCTGACATGATGACTCCTTGCTGTCCCCAGTCCACCTGGCTGTGCTGCTGCTCCAGTTTCAACTGTTCTGCCTTATTATTATTCGACCATGCTGATCATTTATGAACATTTGAACATCTTGGCCATGTTCTGTTATCTCCACCCGGCACAGCCAGAAGAGGACTGGCCATCCCACATATGCTCTCTCTAATTCTCTCTTTCTTTCTCTCTCTCGGAGGACCTGAGCCCTAGGACCATGCCCCAGGAATACCTGACATGATGACTCCTTGCTGTCCCCAGTCCACCTGACTGTGCTGCTGCTCCAGTTTCAACTATTCTGCCTTATTATTATTCGACCATGCTGGTCATTTATGAACATTTGAACATCTTGACCATGTTTTGTTATAATCTCCACCCGGCACAGCCAGAAGAGGACTGGCCACCCCACATAGCCTGGTTCCTCTCTAGGTTTCTTCCTAGGTTTTGGCCTTTCTAGGGAGTTTTTCCTAGCCACCGTGCTTCTTCACCTGCATTGCTTGCTGTTTGGGGTTTTAGGCTGGGTTTCTGTACAGCACTTTGAGATATCAGCTGATGTACGAAGGGCTATATAAAATAAATTTGATTGATTGATTGATTAAAGTCTTCACTTGTTGTATTCGGCAATTTGATTCAATAATCAGTTGTTAGTAGTAATATCTCTAACAGCGCCACCATATGTCTTCACTCTATGACAGCCTTCGGAAGACAGTGGGCTATTCAATGTTTTTTTTCTGACAGCTGTGTGACGGAAAGCTTTTCTGTCAGGATGTGTTATACTGCAACTTTTATCTTTCGAAAGGACAGTGTCATGGAAACAGGTACATGAGCAGTTAAATCTTCATTAGATGTGGTATCTCAGGACAGTATATTACAGGAGCAGCTATGGAGAGGAAATAAACAAAGTATAAATTGAGCAGTATAATAAATCTGGTAGCAGCACTTCTGATGTCGGTGTGGAGAATTTGAGCAGGTGGTCAGTCCATTTCATGTGTTCAGCAGTCTGACGGCTTGTAGATACCAACAGTCTCCGAGACAGTTTCTAACAGACCTCATGCTCCGATACCGTCTACCTGACGTTAAGGGAGAGAACAGCTCATGGCTGGGGCATGTGAGTCCTTGATGATTCATACTAAAGTGCTGACGTTTCTGTAGGATTGTGAAATTTACCTGGACTATCCATGATGTTGTTTCATTCCTGTCAGAGCCTGTTGCAACCTCCTGTTCTCCTTTTAGGTGACTTACCTCAGCAAGCAGTATGAGGAGCTTTATCTCAAGAGCAGATACTTTTAACAGCAGGCTATTCTTGGATAATGATGACACTTCTCACTCCCAAAGTAGAACTGTAAGTAGAACCTCAAACAATTACATTTAACTTTTTTAAGTCTTTCCTTTGACAAAGAAATAGTCTCAAATCAAACTTTGTCACATGCGCCGAATACAACAAGTGTAGACCTTACTGTGAAATGCTTACTTACAAGCCCTTAACCAACAGTACAGTATAATGCCGCCTCCTTTCAGAGTGCAGGTGGAAAGGACACAGAGGAAGAAAAGGCTGGAAGAGGATGTTGTTCTCATCCCCCCACAGACTCCTGTCAGGTGAGCCCCCTCTGACCTCCTCTCCTTAGCCCTTACCACCAGCTGACTGTCCGTCCTTAACTGGCCTAGAACAGCACATTCCCCTGGACAGACAGATGTTTACTCCTGATATTGGAAAATCCAGTCCAGGTGGTATACTTGTACATCAAGCTACTTCATACTACAGAATATAGAGCTATACATAGAAAAACCCTGGAGATATGAAATTGGTTCTTAATTAATCACTTCCACCCATGCTCTTTATGAATGGGATCAGGTTGCATGACCCTGAATACCACAAGGAGAGATGTGCTTTTATGTTTTCATGTGGCTCACGTGAGAGGAGTTAAGAAACGAAGGGGGAAAGCATGTCAAGGCCCAACACGTCTCTCAATGACTCCTATTTATTACAAGTAATGTTCAGGGGTTGAAAGTCGCACACAAATGACTTTCACACAATAAGTTAATGGATTTGAACATTAGTCTTGTGTGTGTATACACTGAGTATACCAAACATTACGAACACCTTCCTAATATTGAGTTGCACCCCCCCCACATCCCTTTTGCACTCATAACAGCTGCAATTTGTCAGGGCATAGACTCTACAAGATGTCGAAAGCGTTCCACAGGGATGCTGGCCCATGTTGACTCCCAACGCTTTCCGCTTTTGTGTCAAGTTGGATGGTTGTCCTTTTGGTGGTAGACCAGTTTAAATACACAGGAAACTGTTAAGCTTTGAAAAACCCAGCAGCGTTGGCACCTACTACGATACCCCGCTCAAAGGTACTTAAATATTTTGTCTTGCCCATTCACCCTCTGAATGACACACATACAGTCATGTACTCTGTGTATATTTGGTTTTCTGGAATAAGATTTAAGTGTTAAATCGTACATGACCCTGAACGGGTATATCCAATTGGTTTATTTACGTCTCTGTTTTCTCGTTGTTCTAATATTGTATTTATCATTCATTTTCACCCAAATCTACACTGATCTGACATGAACTCGATTGTGCAGTTGAGGTTTGATCTTACCACCTCTGGTGACCAGCCCTCTGCCTTCCTGGCTGTGTATTTCAAGGTACAGCTTAGTTTAAGGTTTAACTTCACCTGCCATACCATTGACTCATATACTTCAAGTCATATTGAGGGTATGTTCCTTCTATTTTAACCCTCTCCTCGTCCTGCCGGAACTGCAAAGTGGACCCAACAGAGGAGGTGTTGCAGCGTATGGAGCGTCTGGGTCAGCTGTTCAGCTAGATGTTTGGTCATGCTGTGGGACCACCTTGTGTGGGGCTGGGCAAATGGGTACCACCTGGCTTACATAAAGCACACTATACTGAGGAATTACAGTACTTGAGACAAGGGGGTGGTCTAAACTGTTGATGCAGAGTTTTATTTTTTATATATACACTGCTCAAAAAAATAAAGGGAACACTTAAACAACACAATGTAACTCCAAGTCAATCACACTTCTGTGAAATCAAACTGTCCACTTAGGAAGCAACACTGATTGACAATAAATTTCACATGCTGTTGTGCAAATGGAATAGACAGGTGGAAATTATAGGCAATTACCAAGACACCCCCAATAAAGGAGTGGTTCTGCAGGTGGTGACTACAGACCACTTCTCAGTTCCTGTGCTTCCTGGCTGATGTTTTGGTCACTTTTGAATCCTGGCGGTGCTTTCACTCTAGTGGTAGCATGAGATGGAGTCTACAACCCACACAAGTGACTCAGGTAGTGCAGCTCATCCAGGATGGCACATCAATGCGAGCTGTGGCAAGAAGGGTTTGCTGTGTCTGTCAGCGTAGTGTCCAGAGCATGGAGGCGCTACCAGGAGACAGGCCAGTACATCAGGAGACGTGGAGGAGGCCGTAGGAGGGCAACAACCCAGCAGCAGGACCGCTACCTCCGCCTTTACCTCCTTTGTGCAAGGAGGAGCACTGCCAGAGCCCTGCAAAATGACCTCCAGCAGGCCACAAATGTGCATGTGTCTGCTCAAACGGTCAGAAACAGAGTCCATGAGGGTGGTATGAGGGCCCGACGTCTACAGGTGGGGGTTATGCTTACAGCCCAACACCGTGCAGGACGTTTGGCATTTGCCAGAGAACATCAAGATTGGCAAATTCGCCACTGGCGCACTGTGCTCTTCACAGATGAAAGCAGGTTCACACTGAGCACATGTGACAGTCTGGAGATGCCGTGGAGAACGTTCTGCTGCCTGCAACATCCTCCAGCATGACCGGTTTGGCGGTGGGTCAGTCATGGTGTGGGGTGGCATTTCTTTGGGGGGCCGCACAGCCCTCCATGTGCTCGCCAGAGGTAGCCTGACTGCCATTAAGTACCGAAATGAGATCCTTAGACCCCTTGTGAGACCATATGCTGGTGCCGTTGGCCCTGGGTTCCTCCTAATGCAAGATAATGCTAGACCTCATGTGGCTGGAGTGTGTCAGCAGTTCCTGCAAGAGGAAGGCATTGATGCTATGGACTGACCCGCCCGTTCCCCAGACCTGAATCCAATTGAGCACATCTGGGACATCATGTCTCGCTCCATCCACCAACGCCACATTGCACCAGACTGTCCAGGAGTTGGCGGATGCTTTAGTCCAGGTCTGGGAGGAGATCCCTCAGGAGACCATCCGCCACCTCATCAGGAGCATGCCCAGGCGTTGTAGGGAGGTCATACAGGCATGTGGAGGCCACACACACTACTGAGCCTCATTTTGACTTGTTTTAAGGACATTACGTCAAAGTTGGATCAGCCTGTAGTGTGGTTTTCCACTTTAATTTTGAGTGCGACTCCAAATCCAGACCTCCATGGGTTGATAAATTTGATTTTCATTGATCATTTTTGCGTGATTTTATCAATGGAAATCAAATTTATCAACCCATGGAGGTCTGGATTTGGAGTCACACTCAAAAATAAAGTGGAAAACCACACTACAGGCTGATCCAACTTTGACGTAATGTCCTTAAAACAAGTCATAATGAGGCTCAGTAGTGTGTGGCCTCCAAGTGCCTGTATGACCTCCCTACAACGCCTGGGCATGATATAGATAGATATATATCTCACACACACACACAGTGGGGCAAAAAAGTATTTAGTCAGCCACCAATTGTGCAAGTTCTCCCACTTAAAAAGATGAGAGGCCTGTAATTTTCATTATAAGTACACTTCAACTATGACAGACAAAATGAGGGAAAAAAATCCAGAAAATCACATTGTAGGATTTTTTTATTAATTTATTTGTAAATTATGGTGGAAAATAAGTATTTGGTCACCTACAAACAAGCAAGATTTCTGGCTCTCAGTATAAAAGACACCTGTCCACAACCTCAAACAGTCACACTCCAAACTCCACTATGGCCAATACCAAAGAGCTGTCAAGGACACCAGAAACAAAATTGTAGACCTGCACCAGGCTGGGAAGACTGAATCTGCAATAGGTAAGCAGCTTGGTTTGAAGAAATCAACTGTGGGAGCAATTATTAGGAAATGGAAGACATACAAGACCACTGATGATCTCCCTCGATCTGGGGCTCCACGCAATATCTCACCCCGTGGGGTCAAAATGATCACAAGAACGGTGAGCAAAAATCCCAGAACCACACGGGGGGACTTAGCGAATGACCTGCAGAGAGCTGGGACCAAAGTAACAAAGCCTACCATCAGTAACACACTACGCCACCAGGGACTCAATCCTGCAGTGCCAGACGTGTCCCCCTGCTTAAGCCAGTACATGTCCAGGCCCGTCTGAAGTTTGCTAGAGAGCATTTGGATGATCCAGAAGAAGATTGGGAGAATGTCATATGGTCAGATGAAACCAAAATATAACTTTTTGGTAAAAACTCAACTCGTCGTGTTTGGAGGACAAAGAATGCTGAGTTGCATCCAAAGAACACCATACCTACTGTGAAGCATGGGGGTGGAAACATGCTTTGGGGCTGTTTTTCTGCAAAGGGACCAGGACGACTGATCTGTGTAAAGGAAAGAATGAATGGGGCCATATATCGTGAGATTTTGAGTGAAAACCTCCTTCCATCAGCAAGGGCATTGAAGATGAAACATGGCTGGGTCTTTCAGCATCACAATGATCCCAAACACACCGCCCGGGCAACAAAGGAGTGGCTTCGTAAGAAGCATTTCAAGGTCCTGGAGTGGCCTAGCCAGTCTCCAGATCTGAACCCCATAGAAAATCTTTGTGTGTGTATGTATCTCTAACTCTGTATCAACAGTTTATACCACCCCCTTGTCTCAAGTAGTGTAATTCCTCAGTATAGTGTGCTGTATGTAAGCACACTATACTGTGTGCTTGCACAGACTTGACAGAGATAATAACCATTGCACTTTGTGAAACTGACCTATGATATTTGGTTGATACACCCCAGTGTGGGCAGACTACTATATGACATACTGATGTAGTCCATATAACTCATTAATGTATTTTCCTTCTCTTCATCAGAGGTTCACCCTTGGTGTCCGGTTGTATTAGAGTCATGGTGTCCATGCTGAAATCGGTAAATGACATGGTCTTATTTCGGTTTTACCTCCATATTTTCTTAAATGTCTGACAAATCTATTTTTTCCCCTATAGGAAGAGAAGAGGCTGTCAGGGCAGAATTTCAGGTATGCAACATAACAAAATATGCTAATCTCACAAGAATTAAAAGGATTAGTTCTTAAATTAGACTTAAACAAATACATTTTTTTAAAAAATAGTTGCAGTGTATACACAGTGTACTGTTAATCTATGGAGTGTGCTATTGCCCATTTTCTCTTACCTTAGTCATGTGATTTCAATGACAGTAAACTCCTGAATGAATGCACATTCCACACCTCACTCCTGGCTTGTGCTTTGGAGGTCATAATGGCAACCTATGGCGGTAAGTCTCTCCAGTACCACATTCACTCACTGCTAACAGATAGTCATCTGGATGAACCTAGTATTGATCATTCTACCAGCCTTTAATAGCCATGTACTAACTTCTCATTGAACATTTCTAATAATATTGCAACAAATATTAGCAAAAAACATGCATGTTACAATGTACAGTATATAATTCCCTTTTAATAACATGTATATACTGGATCATAATCAATTGGACACAGATGAGCTATCAATTGTCCAGTCAGGGTGCTCCTCCAAGAATAGTGGCTACAACAATGGTGGTAGTGTCCCCGTGAAGACGGACCTGTTTTTCCCGTGGATCCTGGATGTGTTCCAGCTGACAGCGTTTGACTTCTACAAGGTGATTGAGAGCTTCATCAAGGCTGAGCCCAGCCGGAGTAAAGACATCGTCAAGTACTTGGAGCTCTGCGAACAACTCATCATGGAGACTTTCCTGGAGAAGGGTACGTTACGTCACTCACAGCCAGTCTCATCACCACATGGTACTAGGGCTGGTCGGTAAACCGTAAAAAATATATACCGGTATTCATTCACGGACCAGTTTGGATTTTTACTTTACCTTCTATAATGGTATTTTTAATGTTTGATTTGTTACATTAAATAATTCAGTAATGACTCTGGGGAAAAATGATGGCAATCATGTGTTTTTAGGGCCAGTAAGAAACTGCTAACAGCTGAGAACTGCTAGCCAGCACAACAAGTCAACAACTTCGGGAGGGTAAGCTTGCCAAATAATTGAAAACAGTCAGGAGAATAGTTTTTTTTTTTTGGGGGGGGAATACTAAGACAAAAGAAACGTGACACCGCGTGTAAGTTATAAAAGTGAATGCTGTAATTCAACAAATAACTATGCAAATGGAAACCATTGGTTGAGTACAAGATTGAGGATTTAGATTCCTATGTAATGTTCTACAAATTGGCCTACTTCACTGTCAGTTTTGTTCTATTATTTTTGGTTGAAGTTTGGTTGAACAGTATAAAGCAATCATAATGGAGAAAGCCCATTGAACACTTACAATTAATTTGTTGTCATGTACTATCCATAAAGCATGTTTAGAGGTGTATTACTTAGAAACATCAAATACCGTCAAAAATTGGGAATATACCATGATGATATTATGGCCATATCGCCCAGCTCTACATAGTACACGTCACATAAAGTTAAATTATGGCATATAATTACAGCACTCAAGGCCAGTGGCATGTCTTGTGGGGTATGCATGGGTGTCTGAGCTGTGTGCTATTATTTTAAACAGACCGCTCGGTACATTCACCTTACAAAATCAAGTAATGAGGAAGTCGATCTCCTCCACTTTGAGCCATGAGAGATTGACATGCATGTTGTTAATGTTAGTTCTCTGTGTACTTTTAAGGGCCAGCCGTGGTGCCCTGTTCTGAGCCCACTGCAATTTTCCCAAGTCCCTCTTTGTGGCACCTGACCACACTACTGAACAAAACCAGGGCCTGTAGGACCTGCCTTGTTGATAGTGTTAAGGCAGAGCAATGCTTTATTATGGACTGACTTTGCCCCCGTCTTAGCTACTGTTGTATCTGTTTTTTTTTTTTTTTTTTAACTCTGTTTATTAAGTTTTGATCACACACACAGACAAGACAAAGCAATATAAATAATATACTCAACTAGAAAAAAAATACAAATAAAAATACAAATAAAAAAATAGCTTTAAAGATACCATACTTTAGACAAGTTAAACACACCAGGCAGAAGGCTACAGAGGTTAAAGAGCAATCTATAGTACAGGGACAGAGCAAACACCTCACCATTGTTCCTGTAAACAGTCAAGGGATAAGGGTGGAGAAATGCAACCACTCACAGAGAGTCATGGCCACAGACCGACCATCCACTGGACAAAAAAAAAGTTTACAATGCTTTAAAATAAATTTAAAAAAAATGATTATTAATGTAGGCGTGAACAAAATGTAAAAATAACTGGGAAAAACAAGCTCACACTTCAGTCTCTGCCTGGGCAAGATGAACAAGGCATCTGCGGACCACAATCAATAAGCACATGGATCTTAATGCCCCCCCCCCCCCCCCCCCCCAGCAAAAACACAGAGAGAAACTCCTCCAACCCTTAAGTCACAGACTTATTTTAGTATTAATTGGAATGCCATCAGAGGATGGACTGTTTAAAGTAAGACCGGAATGGAGCCCAAGCCTCATCAAACAGTTTGGGGTTCCCACGTGAATTGAATTAAAATTTTTCTAGTTTCAGAGGGCACAACACATCCCTCACCCAATATTTATAAGATGGGGGAGCTGCCATCTTCCAGTTCTGTAGTATTAGCCGTCTAGCTAAAAGAGTTGTATAAGCAACAGTGTCCGACTGGATTCTCGATAGGGGGGTACCCATGGGCAGTACTCCAAAAAGGGCTGTAAGGGGAGACGGCTCTATAACAGTGTCATATATATCAGAGAAACATTTAAATATTAATTCCCAGAAACCTGACAGTTTATGACAGCCCCAAAACATATGCAACAGTGTGGCTGGTTCCACCTTACATCTGACACAGGTAGGATCAAAATCAGAGAATATTCTTCCAAGTTTGGCCCCCGACCAGTGGATACGGTGAACCACCTTGAATTGAATGAGGCTGTGTCTAGTGCTAAAAGAGGACGAGTGCACCCTGTGCAGCACAGATTCCCAGGCGTCTTCCCCAAGTTCCTCCCCCAAATCCTTTTCCCATCGAGTCTTTAACGGCACCAAAGAAGGGTTCTGTAAGTCATGAATGATTGCATATACATCTGAAATTGCGCCCCTAGGAAGCTTGTTCAGCTCCAAGATGCTCTCTATAGCTGTATTCGCAGGCCTATTGAGAAATCCAGGTGTGTTAGCCCTGACAAAGTTTCTAGTCTGGAGATAGCGGAAAAAGTGGGATTGAGGAGATTGAACTTTTCCTGCAGCTGAGAAAAAGAGGCAAATGTACCATCAAAGAATAATTGGGCTAGCGAGGAAAGGCCTAGTGAGTGCCAAATGCCAAAAGCCCCATCATTCAAAGATGGAGGAAATAAAATGTTCTGATTGATTGGGCCTGATAGAGAAAAGCCTCGGAGGCTAAAGGCTAAACGGAACTGATTCCAAATTTTAAGAGACTGCTTTACAATTGGGTTGGCACACCTTTTGCCTAGGGACACTGGGAGAGACGAGCACAGCACAGAGGAAAGTGCTGCAGGTTTACACGATTCAGACTCCATCTGGACCCAGAGTGGTCTAGGGCCAGTAGGATCAGTCTGCAGCCAGTACAGAACGGCTCTAAAATTTGCAGCCCAGTAGTATGTCTGAAAATTTGGTAGAGCTAAACCCCCCAATGACCTAGGCTTCTGTAAATGTTTTCTACCAATCCGTGGTACCTTGCCATCCCAAATAAAATGCATGAATGTTTGATCCAGTGAAATAAAAAAAGATTTTGGAATAAAAATGGGTAAACATTGAAATAAATATAGAAATTTGGGCAACACATTCATTTTAATGACATTAACCCTTCCGATAAGAGAAAGGGGTAGCGAATTCCAAAAAGTAAAAGATTGTTTCAATCTGCCTGCTAGAGCAACAAAGTTTTCCTGAAACAAATTTGAATATTTCCTTGTCACTTTTACTCCCAAGTAAGTGAATTGATCCCGAACAATCCTAAACTGAGAACTTGTGAAAGAGCACTTTAAAGCAGCCTTGTTTACCGGAAAAAGCTCACTCTTGCCTAGATTCAGCTTGTACCCTGAGATTGATCCAAACTTTTTAAGAACAGATAGGGCACGTGGCAATGAGGTATCGGGATTGGAGATAAACAAAAGGAGGTCGTCAGCATATAGCGAGACTTTCTGCTCCCAGCCCGCCCTGATTATGCCTTGTAATTGCATCATTAGAGCGTAGTGCAATGGCGAGAGGCTCGATTGCCAAAGCAAACAACAAGGGGGAGAGTGGGCAACCCTGTCTGGATCCGCGGTGCAAGGGAAAATAGTCAGAGGACAAGTTATTAGTCCGTACCGAAGCCATGGGGGGAAAATAATCTTTATTCACGCAATGAATTTGGGGCCAAAGCCAAATCTATAAAGGGCAGCTGTTAGGTAATCCCACTCAATGCGGTCAAACGCTTTTTCGGCATCAAGTGAGACCACCACCTCCGGGTCCTCCGACGCTGGGGAGTACAGTATATTTATAAGGCGCCTAATATTGAAAAATAAATGCCTATTTCTCACAAAGCCAGTCTGGTCAGAGTGTATTACTTGGTGCAGCAAGCCTTCCATACGGATGGCTAAAAGCTTAGCTAGGATTTTGTAATCACAGTTTAAAAGCGAGATTGGGCGATAGGATCCACATTCCAGGGGATCTTTGTTTTTCTTTAGTAGTAATGAAATTGAAGCCTGATAAAGACTAGGCGGCAGCTTTGAAGTATTGAGGCACTCTGCAAATAGTCGGGACAAGAATGGGCAAAGCAGACCAGAAAACGTCCTGTAAAATTCGGTTGGAAAACCGTCCGGACCCGGTGATTTACCACTTTTCATTGCGGACACTGCTGTTGCAATCTCCTCAAGCGTAAAGTCTTCTTCTAGACAGTCATGGGTGTCTGTATCAATTGAAGGCATATTCAAGCCATTAAAGGAGTCAATCAGCAAAGGGTCTTGAGGGGATTCAGAGGTGTATAGCGCAGAGTAAAATTGTTTAAATTGATCATTGATCTCTTTATGTATAACTGTGGTGGCACCAGACGGGGTCCTTATTTGTGGGATTAGCCGTGAGGCCTCAGATTTACGGATCTGATGTGCAAGGAGTTTACTGGCCTTGTCGCCTTGTTCATAGACTTTGTATCGAGCTCGCAAGAGTAACTGTTCAGCTTGCCTGGTAGAAAGCTCATCAAATTCAGATTGGAGTAGTTGGCGCTCTTTATGCAGATCAGAGGAAGGATCCGTAGCATACTTCTCATCCAATGTGGCTATGGACTCGCTCAGGTCCCGAAGTCGCTGGGAGCGAACTCTGTTTTGGTTGGCTGTATAAGAAATAATTTGGCCACGTAGGTATGCTTTGAGAGACTCCCATATGGTAGAGCAGGACATACCTGGTGTTGAATTAGTTTCTAGGAATAAGGTAATTTCAGAAGAAATTAAATTGACAAACTCCTTATCTGAGAGTAAAATGGGGTTGAGACGCCATTGATAACACCTAGGAGGTCGCTGGGGAAACTCTAGTTCAAGCACTAATGGTGAATGGTCAGAGATAACAATACTCTCGTAAGTACACTGCCGAAGGTTAGGCAGAAGTTTTTTGTCCAAAAAGAAGTAATCAATCCGGGAGTATGTTTTATGAACATGAGAATAAAAGGAATACTGTCTATCTGTAGGATGTAGGAAACGCCAGGCCTCAAACATAGCATATTTCTGAAGAAAGGATTGAATAAGTAGGGCACATTTAGATGGGCCTGTATTTATTTGTGAGGACTTGTCCAGAACTGGGGACATTTTACAGTTGAAATCCCCCCCTAAAATCAACAAATGAGAATCTAAATTGGGAATAGCAGACAGAAAGGAAGAAATGAAACTTGTGTCATCCCAATTGGGAGCATAAACACTAGCCAAAACAAGAGGGGTAGAAAACAGTTCACCAGTTACTATGACGTATCGTCCCTTAGGATCAGCAATAACCTCAGAAGCTACAAAGGGAGTAGCTTTATCAACCAGAATAGCAGCACCTCTTGATTTACTATGAAAGTTTGAGTGGAACACTTGACCAACCCAGTCCTTACGCATCCTAAAATGCTCACCAGTCCTCAAGTGAGTCTCTTGTAGAAATGCAATATTTGCATTCAAACCCTTTAAGTGCGTCAACACCCTCTTACGCTTTACCGGGTTGTTAACCCCTTTGGTATTCCAAGAAATGTACTTGATCGTATTATTTCGGCCCCTCTGGGCATTCCCGTTATTCAACCCTGTCATTAGAGCATAAAATGGAAAAGCAATGAGCGCCCAAAACCCCCAGAATAACTTGTCTCAGAGTAATAATGTACGGTGGTAAATGTTTGGAAAAAGTACAGGAAAAAAAACAGAAAAAAAAACTAAAAAGACAGAATGACAACATTAGAACTGAACAATTCAACCTGCCCCCCCACCCCCTCCCCCCATCCCAGACAATACCTCCCCAAACGAGGTACAAGCCTAAATAGAACATGTTCTCTTCGCACAGTATGTCTGTGAGAGTGCGGTCTTAAACCTAAACCCACAGTCCTGCTCTTTAAAGTCGTGTTTTGTTAGTGGATCAAGCAGCAAAAAGAAAGATTTGTATGTATTTTTCCAAAAAAAAAAAAAAAAAAAGGCGAATCTCTTGTGCAAACGGAATGACAAAAGCACCACTTGTAGATGTATATACTTTTTTTTTTTTTTTGATGTATATAATTGTATTCACCCGTCTTATAACAGGCATTGAGAGAGAAAATAAATAAAATGTATAAAGGCTCTCAGCCAAAAATCTAATTTGAAGTAAGGAAATCGTAGTTAGACAATCAAAAATAATAGTAATTATAATAGTAGTCTAGTTGAAGCTGAGACAGCTTACAACCAATACCAAAAAACTACGTGTGCGCAACGTTGAACGTTTGCTGGGCATAAATGACGCTCAAAACTTTTAAAATTAAAGTGAGGCCCCAGAAACCGTGTAGCCTCGAGACATTTACTGTTTACTGGGTCAATGCAAACGGATGCAGTAAACAAATAACCAAAACTATTTTGAGTCACTGAGACGATGTGTAAACAAACTAAATAGGTGAGCGAGATAAGGCACGCACACTAGATAATCAAAACATTAGATCACTTCAAATAAGCCTGAATAGTCTCACCAACTATAGAAGACTAGCCTGTTATATCTAAACATAATTGTACCACAAGTGGGGTACTTACAATCCACACTGTGAGCATATTCAAGATTTCTTGATGTGACGCTGAATGTGAGCCATAGCCTCATCCGGAGATTCAAATGTGTGGTCTTTACCCTCATGAGATATCCATAAACGGGCCGGGAATCGCAGTCCATACTTCACACTTGGATGGTCCCGAAGCACTCGTTTGGCCTGTCCGAAAGCTGCGCGCTGCCTGGAAACAGTGGGGGAGTAGTCCTGGTAAATGAAAAAGCTCTGTCCTTGAAAGCTCAGAGTGGTATTGCGGGCTCGTCGGAGGATCTCCATCTTCTCATGAAAAAAGTGCACTCGAAGAATTATGTCACGGGGCCTCTCCCCATCCCGGGGCTTTGGGCGCAGCGACCGGTGGGCTCGATCAATCAGGGGCTTTTCATCTAAGGCAAGAACATCCTTCAGCAGCCCTGAAACGAAATCCGTGGCGCGATGCATTTCCGCGGACTCTGGGACTGATACAAGTCTCAGATTATTGCGGCGAGAGAATCCCTCTAAACTCACACAGTACTCCCTCACCTTTTTCAAATCCGCAGCTAGGCGTTTAACTTCAGTCTCCAGGGATGTAGTTAAATCGGAGACATTAGTAGCGGAGGCCTCCAGTGCTGCAATCGTTGTAGTGTGTGACGCAGTTGTTGTTTTGAGTAATGTAATTGCCGGCACAGTCTCGTTCCGCAGGATGGTTAAATCTGCTTTTAAAGTATCAGAAACCTCCTGTATTCTGGCCTCAATTGTAGCAACCACCTGTGTTTTTCATTTCAACTATCTCAGAGCGTAGTAGCCTGATGGCCTCGAATGTTCATTTCAGCGCCTCCAGGCCAAGCCGCGCCCCCGGGTAAAGTGTGCGTCCCCGGGCCCTCAGACTCAGGAGAGGGCGGTGATGAGAGCGGGTCTTGTAGGCCGGGTTTTCTCAAAGTCATGCTCTTGGCCTTATGTTTGGTCGACATGCTGACATTCGGAAGCAAAGTAGTCTTGGTTTTTACGGAAAGGGATCACCAAATGAATATTTGAAAATAAATACGGTTCTGCTGCAGAATTCACATAAACTTTAAGAATACCACGGGAGCAAACGGAGAACACGTCAGTCACACATGGCGTCCCCTACCATCCCCCTGTATCTATGTTTTGACCATGACAGTTTACAATTGAGGGTTACTCCAAGCAGTTTAGTCACCTCAACTTTCTCAATTTCCACATTATTCATTACGAGACGTAGTTGAGGTTTAGGGTGTAGTGAATGATTTGTCCCAAATACAATGCTTTTAATTTTAGAAATATTTAGGACTAACCTATTCCTTGCTGACCATTCCGAAACTAACTGCAGGTCTTTAAGTGTTGCAGTCATTTCAGTCGCTGTAGTAGCTGACGTGTATGGTGTTGGGTCATCCGCATACATGGACACACTGTTCTGTTAGATAATTAACTCTAACTCTTTATCCACATTATAGCAGGGGGTATAAAGCCATAAAACAAGTTTTTCCATCAGCAGACTATGATCGACAACGAATCAACCAACAATGACGAGACAGAGGAGGTGAGGGTCTTTGGAGTGTGGTGTCAGGAAAATAACATCTCACTCAATGTCAGCAAAACAAAAGAGATGATCGTGGACTTTAGGAAACAGCAAAGAAAACAGCATTGGAGAAGGTGGAAAGTTTTAAGTTCCTCTGTGTTCATATCACTGACAAACTGAAATTGTCCACGCACACAGACAGTGTGATAAAGAAGGCGACACGGCAACTGTCACGGCAACTGCACCGCCCACAACCGCAAGGCTCTCCAGAGGGTGGTGCGGTCTGCACGACACATCACTGGGGGCAAACTACTTGCCCGCCAGGACACCTAAAACACCCAATGTCACAAGAAGGCAAAAAAGATCAAGGACAATAACCACCCGAGCCACTGCCTGTTCACCCTGCTTACATCCAGAAGGCGAGGTCAGTACAGGTGCATCAAAGCTGGGACAGAGAGATCCTCAGTCATTTTCCACCCAGATTGTCAGACTCCGGTGGCTTATCATTGTTGATAGACGATAATCATTGTTTCACCTCTTCCACACTGACTTTATGGAATTCAAAAGTACAATTCTTGTCTTTCACAATTTGGTCCGACATACTTGGATGTGTAGTGTCAGCGTTTGTTGCTGACATGTCATCCCTAAGTTTGCTTATCTTGCCAATGAAAAAGTAATTAAAGTAGTTGGCAATATCAGTGGGTTTTGTGATGAATGAGCCATCTGATTCAGTGAATGATGGACACGAGTTGGCTTTTTTTTCCCCCAAAATTGAATTTGTGTTCCAAAGCTTTTTACTAACATTCTTTTATATAATGTATTTCTCATAGTATAGTTTGTTATTTTAATTTAGCTTAGTCACATGATTTCTTAATTTGCAGTACGCTTGCCAATCAGTTGGGCTGCCAGACTTATTTGCCATACCTTTTGTTACGACTATCTGGAGTTTGTCGGTGATTTACTAGGAAAGAAGACTAGTCAAATTCCTCCAAGATTGTTGTGTGTGTCTTTCAGAAAAACTCAACACATGCTCCAGGCAGAGAAAATATTTAGAAATGCCCAGACTTGATGCACTTAGCATTACCCTGGAGAACAAGCATTTTCCTTAGTGTCTCTCCTTCCTAGTTCCTTGGAAAAGGAACTCTTACATTCTCTGTAGACTAGAACTTCTATAGCCTAATATCTTAATATTTTCTTCAGGTATTTGAGATTCAAACAAGGATATTTCTTTAAATCCCATGCACAAAACTGTCTTAAATGACACTTCAGATTTTCCCGTCTTTTGAGGCTATAAGAAATGTGTGTAAAGTGTCATCTTTTGAGCGCAAGCAGGGTGTTGAGTACATGAAGACATTCACTTGTGTTTTGGAAAGGTTGTGATAATCCAAAATTCTCTTATTCCACATTAAGTAGTTTTCAAAGGAAATATTGTGTTTTGGTGTCCAACCTCAGTCCTCTATTGAAATGGTGCTTGGTTTGATTTGACTGTGTTCTTGGTCCATTTGAAATGGTCTACGGTAACCATTTCAGTTTACGCCCATGTTCGGACACCTTGGTACCCCCATACAGTACATGCAGTCTCTCTCCAACACACACACATTCTGTCCTTTTGGTTACACTGCAATAGTGGTGTTTAACTTCACCCTCCCAGCTGCCAGGCAACCCTCTCAATGCGTCTCATTGACCAGTTAACTAGTATGGCATAATTAAAGCAAGGCAATATCCCGGAGCTGCTAGTAAGACAATTTCTCTGGTGCCTGTTGTCTTCTATACATTTACACTTGATCTAGTTTCAGTGTTGTTAATTAGGATGAGTACTGTAACGGACAGGAACAACCGATCACTCTTCCAGTGTTTTATAGATGTGTAGGACTGTTTGACATGTTTTGTTTATCACCTCTTGTATGTTTGAGGATTGGTGCCAAATCCCAACAGTCAGCACACTTTCCCCACAAAAGCGTGTGCTCACTTGACTGCTTTGGTTTCACAATCCATCTCATCAGGTGAGTGAGTAGTGAAGAGCAGTGTGTCTGTCATGTAGTTTAACCCCCAGGGCCCAAACTGCATGGTGATCTTTCAGCTGAGAGAATGGGAAGTTTACCAACATAGATATTCTCATAGTAAAGCCATGGATTGCTCATATGTATCACCTTACATGGTGTTAACAAAGAAACCCAGATATGAAATACTGAGTTGAAACCCAATCTATGAATAAATATAACAGGCCAGATGTTTCTCACATTTCCCACATGGCTGATGCTGTTGAGCAGTTTTCTGGTTATAGCCCTCGGATGTGGTTGTCTGGTTTTCTATGTATCTTAACAGGGCCAGAATGTGTTCATAGCCTTTTCTCTTTGGTTTAACGTTGGGGGTTTTCTATGTAAAATAGCTAACCAGTGATCTTGGATCAGGCTTAAATCCACTTTCTTACTTTGTTTTTGTTTCACACTCTTAGTCATTGTTATGGTCTCTATGGCGACATTGGTTATGGTGTGCCACTCCTTAAAATAATGATTCAACCAGTTATCATTGGCTAGCCAGACGTCCGTTATCATGCTTGGTAATGGTTTGAGGTGGTTTCTGTGTGCACTAGCTATTTGTTGTTAGTTGTATGATTCATGTGAGCAGGGGAGGATGTATTATTGCTACGCTAGTGAGGCAATGTCAGAAAACTGAAAGACTGATAACCACCTACCTTTTGTAAAATGCTCTAAATATCTCAAGCTATTTATTACCCACAAATCAATATATGGCATGCAAAGGTAAACCTGGGTAATGTCATACATTTACCACCATTTGTTCATAGTGACTTAAGAAAACAGATGAGAACTTGTTTGCTTTCTTTTTATTCATTCAAGGCACCATCACTATTGGGATACATAGTTTGCAAGTCAAATATCTTGCACTATAGTGCTATTTCATAATTTTGGTTGTTAATCTACTGTATTTAGTCACAGGTAAAACACTGACAACTGCCTGGTATCAAGTCTTTCAATAGAGCAACATAGACGTAGAGACCCCGGCCACTGTTTGACAAGTCAGTGTGTTGTGGGTACATTTTCACTGTTTTGTTTTGTAAATTTGTAGCACCATGCTCCAGGGTTTCCTCCCCCAGACCTGCATCATGTAGGCTAATCCTCACACTCAACACTGCTGTTGATGCAATACTTAAAGGGATACTTCTGGATTTTGTTAATGAGGCCCTTTATCTACTTCCCCATTGTCAGCTGAACTTGTGGATAACATTTGTATCGTTCTGTGTCCAGTATGAATGAAGTACGGGGTAGTTTTGCAAGCCAATACTAACTAGGATTTGCTCAATGTCTGGAGGTCTACGGGTATATGCTAGCATGCTAGCCAAAATTCCAAAGTACCCCTTTAACACGAGAACACTCAGAGCTGAGTCACTGTACTTAGTGCAAGGATGGTACCCTTAATGCAACCGCTCTTTAGGGTTTTCTCACTTTGTTCCTGTGATGCCATGGTTCCTATAGAATCCACTCAAGACCACTCATCTCCCATCTGTTACGGCTGATCATCTGGGCGTATTGCACCAAATATTGACTCACTGAAATATTGATGTCAAATATCGCACTGATGCCTCATTAATTTGGCTCATGTGGGTGATGATGTCACACGGTGGACTCTAGGTAAAATTGAGTCCTTGCGTTGTTCTGAATGATGCTCTGGCTCTGCAGCATGTTTGTCTGAAGACCCTTCTCCAGCTTATTCTTGTTGCGAACCGCCATAGATTTACGTTTGATGGAGTTCTGGATGGTCTCGGAGGTGAAGTAGTAGATGACTGGGTCAAAACAGCAGTTGCTGACCGCAATGCAGAGGGCAATGGGGTAGATGGTCCTCACCACCGACTCCACAGCGCAGCCCTTCAGCAGCTTGGTGCGGACCAGGGCATAGAACACCAGGTTGACGTTGTAGGGGATGAAGCAGAAGCAGAAGATGAGAAGATGGACCACGATCATCCTCAGGATGTTGGTCTTGTTGAGCTGGCCCCCACGGCTGATAGCCTGGGGCTGGCGCAGTGTCTGGAGGACCGAAACGGAGCAAAAGATGTTTAGTAACAATGGAATCAGGAATCCCACTGTCTCAATAAACACCACCACTTTGGACAGACTGGACTTCCACTGCTTGTTGGAGAAGTTTTCAAAGCAGTAGTTGACGGAGGAGTTTTTGTACCTGAGCGAGGTGGTGTCGAGGAGGAAGCCTGTCGGAAGGCTGCCAGACAGCACCAACACCCAAACAGCGCAGCAGGCCAGCTTGGCGTTCCGCTTCGTCCGCAGCGCCTGCGATCGGAATGGGTGGACGATGGCCAGGAAGCGGTCCACGCTGATGCAAGTGAGGAAGAGAATGCTACCGTACATGTTGGTGTAGAATAGGGAGACAGAAAGCTGGCAGAGCCCCCTGCCAAACGGCCAATCCTGGTTGATAAAATAGAAGATTCTGAAGGGCAGGGTGAGGACGAAGAGCAGGTCAGACACCACCAGGTTCATCATGTAGGTGGTGGTCTCGTTGCGCAACTTCAGCGTGCAGGCAAAGATGTACATGGCAGCCATGTTGAAGAGCAGCCCGACTATGAAGACCAGGCTGAAAACCGCTGTGTACAGGGTGTACTTAAAGCCATCACTCTTAATACAGCTCATGTTGGTTTGGGTCAAACCAAGAGCACTGATGCCATCAGTCTCTAGAGTGCTGTTATGCATCTTTAGAGAGGAGTAGAGGATGGGAGTGTTGATGAATGTCAATACAACAATGGGAATGTTTTTGTGGAAAGCATCGATCACTTGTACAAGTTAATTCCAAAGAATGGAGCACTGAAGTGTCCTTAATTTCAGTTCTTAATTTCATCAGTTATGTCATTTCCAATCTTCCCCCAGCATAAGGGAATACTAGCTCAAAAAATTAACCACACCTTCACTCGTATCCAATGTTCATAAGCACAATGTCCTCATGTGAACACCACCATGTCCAGTGTTTTTAAAAATAACAGCAAGTAATTCCATCAATACCTGTGCTTGTATCCAAAAAGACAAGACCAGTCCCCTGTTAATCCATTGGTACATGCATGATGTATCACGTAATTCTAAGATCCCAAGCCTGTTTTTATGTCCTCTGTGAACAGCCTTGATGTTGGCTTCTCGGAGTCTGGATAATTTCTCCTCTCACCCCAGTCAGCAGTGTTTCTTGCTTCAGTGAGAGAGGGGGAGTCATGTGCCTCTCCTTGGGTCTGTGAGCTGAGCGTCTGAGAGGCTCTGTGCTGCCTCTCTGGGTCCCTCCAGGCCTCTGGCAGCCCTCTTCCTGTCTGATCCCGCTGCAGCCCCTGGGGGCATGGTGCTCCTACTGACCCTACACTTGTAGACAGACGGGCTCTGCTGTAGACTGTCTGTTCTGTCCACCAGAAAATACAGCCTTTCCAGGCCTAACAGTCAGTGGAGTCAGTCTTCTGTTCTGAGGCTCTACCACAGACTGAAGCTTAACTGACTACTTGCTTACACACTGGGGGGAGTAGGCTACCACCCATCCAAGGCCCTCCCACATCTGACTGCTTTAGCTATGTAATCACCTAAGAGATTTGTCTCTGGCTGGGCTTGGCAGGAGACGGGTGGGGTTCTGAATGTTTAAAGACGTCCTCCAGTAATTATTGATTTAATTTACTTTTCCTGTTAGTTTATTTATACTTCAGATATCACTAATGTACACACCCTAAAGGGTAAAACGATATGTTTTGAGAAATCATTTTTTAGAAAACGATACTTCAAGGAGTTGGTTTGATGAAGTTGTGATGTCATTGGCCTCCCCTTGCTTGAGGGAACAGTGGAGCAATAGAGAACAAAAGGGGAAAGGCCCACCTCCACACTTGTGTCAAGACTTACCTGGACTACCTATTGTTTTGCCTTTTTGTTGAGTAAGTCAGGTGTGAGGTGAAAGGATTTGTTAGCTTGTTTTGGTGCCCTTAGCATTCTTTCAGGATCTCATGAAAATATCAATGAAATGTATGTAGGGTGTTTTGTTCAAACTTTCAAATTCCTTTATATATTGGATTTTCATCTAAGAGCTAGCCTACTCCCGAACAGTGGACATTTTTCAGTTGATTGCTCTATTTGGCGAAAGGAGTCAATTAAGTCATACTCTCCTGTCAGCCCCAGAGCACAGTGTACTTTCTATTAGTCAATGGTGTCAGTGGGCAGCGGCCTCAGAACGACAGGAAGGGGAAGGTTCCAGTGATGGCAAGCCTGAGCGTGCAGACTAATGAGATGAGGCAGGGGACTAGGTGCGGTTTTCTCTGACGCAGATACAGATGTGCTGTATGCTTGTATTTATGTGCATGTGGAAATGCATGTATTAAATAAAATATCACACCTTTTGATTTTCATTCAAAATGCTGCTTGAAAAACAGCCTCATTGTGTCTGTGGCTGGATATAGTTGCTGGTGAAGTCTTACTGTAAACCATGTAGGCCTACCCGTACAAGTACTTGGAAGTATGGCTGGATGGTACACTATCCTTCTCTCATTACATATCAAAGCTGCAGGCTAAGGTTAAATCTAGACTAGTTTTCCTCTATCGTAATCGCTCCTCTTTCACCACAGCTGCCAAACTAACCCTGAGTCAGATGACCATCCTACCCATGCTAGATTACGGAGATGTAATTTATAGATCGGCAGGTAAGGGTGCTCGAGCGGCTAGATGTTCTTTATCATTTGGTCATCAGATTTGCCACCAATGTTCCTTTTTATAGGACTATACTCCTCTGTAAACTGGTCATCTTGGTATACCTGTCGCAAGACCCACTAGTTGATGCTTATTTATAAAAAACCTCTTAGACCTTAGACCTCACTCCCCCCTATCTGAGATATCTACTGCAGCCCTCGTCCTACACATACAACACCCGTTCTGCCAGTCACATTCTGTTAAAGGTCCCCAAAGCACACACATCCCTGGGTCGCTCCTCTTTTCAGTTTGCTGCAGCTAGCGACTGGAACGAGCTGCAACAAACACTCAAACAGGACAGTTTTATCTCAATCTCTTCATTCAAAGACTCAATCATTGACACTTAATGACAGTTGAGGTTGCTTTGCGTGATGTATTGTTGTCTCTACCTTCTTGCCCTTTGTGCTGTTGTCTGTACCCAATGTTTGTACCATGTTTGTGCTGCTTCCATGTTGTGTTGCTACCATGCTATGTTGTCTTAGGTCTCTCCTTTATGCAGTGTTGTAGTGTCTCTCGTCGTGATGTGTGTGTTGTCCCCACAGGAGGCCTTTTGGTAGACTGTCATTGTAAATAAGAATTTGTTCTTAACTGACTTGCCTAGTTATATAAAGGTTACATTTTTGTATTTTTTTTTAATCTAACTTTCATAAACACACACTCTTCCATACAGCTACACTACCGGTCAAAAGTTTTAGAACGCCTACTCATTCAAGGGTTTTACTTTTATTTGTACTATTTTCTACATTGTAGAATAATAGTGAAGACATCAACACAATGAAATAACACATATGGAATCATGTAGTAACCAAAGAAGTGTTAAACAAATCAAAATATATTTTATATTTGATATTCTTTAAATAGCCACCCTTTGTCTTGATGACAACTTTGCACACTTTTGGCATTCTCTCAACCAGCTTCATGAGGTAGTTACCTGGAATGAATTTCAATGAATAGGTCTGCCTTAAGGTCATTTGTGGAATTACTTTCATTAATGTGTTTGAGCCAATCAGTTATGTTGTGACGAGGGAGGGAGGGGGGGGGGGGGGGGGTATACAGAAGATATCCCTATTTGCGGTGTGGGTGAATGGATGATCTCTGCATGTATATTTCCCACCGTAAAGCATGGAAGAGGTGTTATGTTGTGGGGGTGCGTTGCTGGTGTTACTGTCTGATTTATTTAGAATTCAAGGCACACTTAACCAGCATGGCTACCACAGCGATATGCCATCCCATCTGGTTTGGGCTTAGTGGGACTATCATTTGTTTTTCAACAGGGCAATGACCCAACATACCTCCAGGCTGTGTAAGGGCAATTTTACCCAGAAGGAGAGTGATGGAGTGCTGCATCAGATGACCTGACCGCAACTAAATTGAGATGGTTTGGGATGAGTCGGACAGCAGAGTGAAGGAAAAGCAGCCAACAAGTGCTCAGCATATGTGGGAACTCCTTCAAGACTGTTGGAAAAGCAGGTGAAGCTTTTGAGAGGTGAAGCTGGTTGAGAGAATGCCGAGTGTGCAAAGCTGTCATCAAGGCAAAGAAGAAGCTCAAATATAAAATATATTTTGATTTGTTTAACACTTTTTTGTTGTTGGTTACTACATGATTTCATGTGTGATGTCATAGTATTGGAGTCTTCACTATTATTCTACAATGTAGAAAATAGTAAAACCCTTGAATGAGTAGGTGTTCTAAAACTTTTGACCGGTAAGGTAATTAAAGTGAATAATGTTTCTGATAAGATCTGACAACTGTGTTCCAAAGGTCAAACCCAACATGACCAGTGGCAACAAGGAACAGGGGTTGTTAACCCTTTGGGTTAAGCTAGCCTCATTGAATAGGGGTGTGAAATTCTCTTGTTATTATAGGAAGGAACACAGTCGGTAACAATTTTTCAAATGTGTCAATGATGAATTCATCTATTCTTGACAGTTCGTTGAAGGCTAAACAACGTTGTTGACAGTGGCACTGGCAATAGTCAACTTGTTCTGGATGGGGTAGGGCGATATAAACTGCTTGTTCCATACGAACACACATAATGTTCAGGATAGTAAGGTCAAAACAGACACATTCTTTCCTCTCTTGCAGTTGAACCCTTTGCCAGGACAGCATACTTGAGATTGAGGGAATAGCTGAAACCAGAGTCATTCAGTGTTTTCTGAGGACACAGCTGGGCTGTAGAATAACCATTAAAGAAGGCGGTTCCGTGTCTAACTTCCAGTCCTGTTTTGTGGACCACATAACAGTGAAAACACAGGTTAATTCCAAACAACTGTCACTCACTGTGCTCCCATACATTAGCACACACATCCAAATGCATTTATGGTCACTTCGCTTCAGGGGTTAGTTTTTTCCCGGAAATCTGTGTTAATAGATTTCACCTGCATTCTAATTAAACACACTGACAATGAATACATGGGTCCACTCAGGAAAATATGGGTCAGTTGAAGAGGGTGCTATGTGGAAACAACTTAGGTTAAAGAAAACAATGTCATTGTAAAACCAGCAGCATACCACTCAGCATCCCACTGCTGGCTTGCTTCTGAAGCTAAGCAGGGTTGGTCCTGGTCAGGCCTTGGATGGGAGACTAGATGCTGCTGGATGTGGTGTTGGAGGGCCGGTAGGAGGCACTCTTTCCTCTGGTCTAAAAAATATTCCAATTCCCCAGGGTAGTGATTGGGGACACTGCCTTGTGTAGGGTGCCGTCTTTCAGATTAGACGTTAAACAGGGGGCCTGACTCTCTGAGGTCATTAAAGATCTCATGGCACTTATTGTAAGACTAGGGGTGTTAATCCCGGTGTCCTGGCTAAATTTCCACGCTGTCCCTCATACTGTCATGGTCACCTAATCATTCCCAGCTTACAATTGGCTCATTCATCCCCTCTCCCCTGTAACTATTCCCCAGGTTGTTGCTGTAAATGAGAACGTGTTCTCAGTCAACTTACCCGGTAAAAAAAAAAAGTAGTCAACATTCATTCATCGGAATGATATAATAACCTCCATTCTTGTACTCAACAGTGTTGATGAAATACGAACGCTGTAGGTGCATTGGAAAAATTACAAGCTCGCCATATGCATTATTCAAAAGGCACTCGCACATCTGAGCAACCTTTTTTGCAGGTGCATGGTAACAGTTGGACAAGATGAAGGAAAAGGGAAACCGCTCACTGTATCACTGATCTTTAATAAGCTTACGTATCGGCCTCACGGCCTTCGTCAGAGCTTTTGTGTGTTTTTTTAAATAAATAGCATGTAGACCTAGCCCCACCCACATCCGTTCCACGCATCGAAAGGGGTTGGATTTCATTCTTTTACATTCTTCATTGTAACCACAATGTAACAAATAATCTAACTCTGGTTCAAACAAACTAGTGTGAATTGCTACAACATTGTCAACATTAAATATGCACACTTACATGCTGACTAGAGCGAGCACGCACGTGCGTTTGTGCGTGCGTTCGTGTTGATTTTTGTCCATCCACAACAGATGCGTTCAGGACGTGCAGGTTGAAATATAAAAACAAACTCCACCACCTATATTAATTTGGGAACAGGTCAAAACGCATGAAACATTCATGTCCATTTAGACAGCTAGCTCGCTTGCTGTTGCTAGCTAATTTGTCCTGGGATATAAACATTAGGTTATTTTACCTGAAATGTAGAAGGTCCTCCTACTCCGACAATTAATCCTAGTTAGTTTCTAGTAATCCCTCCTTCAGTATGGCGGTTGGCAACCAACTTTAAGGTGCATTTCCTCCACCAACTGGGCTGGAGTGTGGACCTCAGTTCAGCTTTCAATCACCCATGTGGGTATATGCTCCTAAAACCAATGAAGAGATGGGAGAGGCGGGACTTGCAGCGCATCGAGCGTAAAAAATGGAACCAACTTGTGTTTCACAGACACGTGCGAGCAGTTTGGATAAAATAATTGAATAACATGTAGGTGTACATTTATTTTTGCAACGCTTGCATTGTGGTCAGCATGTTAACCCATCTTACTTCCTCATCTCACTCTGGCAGCTGAATCCCCTTTCAGCGGGAACACTGGACAAAGGGAGGACCACAGCAAGGGCCGCAAGCTGAGCGTGTGCTGGAAACACGTTGCCAATGCCACTGACAGACTTCCGGCACATACACCCTCCCTGGTTGGTTTTTTTCCAGGGTGGAAAAATAACAATTCTGCATTAACATGGCCCCTGTGCTTTAGGAACAAGTTCCATGACCTTGGGATTACATAGTGTTGATGTTTTTGTAATGCTTTCATGCCTGTGTGAAATGCTGTAGTGCCTGTCTTATGAATGCTCTTCCATGTGTGTTTCTCCCTAGGACTCCACTGTTTGAGCTGCTGAGACAAACTCGTGAGGAGGGTCCAGTGGAGCAGGCTGAGCCACCTGCCACCCTCAACCAGTGATGTGATTTAAACCAGACTTATGGTTCCATTCATCTTCCCCGCTGTCATTTGGTTTGTGTGAATTAAACTTGTAAATAGGCCAGTGAATTAGAACTCTGCCTCTACGAGGAGCATCTTGGCTTTGAGGTTTTATTTGTATGAGAAAAGCATGGGATGCAAAGCTTTACAAAATACAGGGCGGATGAGGTCGGAGAAGACTGGAAAAGTTGTGTACACAATTATCTGGTGTTGGAGAAAAGCCTGGTACTGTACAGTAATCATCTTAACCTTTTCACTGGAAGTGCCAAGACGTCTTATGCCAAGACCATCGATTTTCCTCAAGTCTAATGGTGTGACTGTGGTACACCTATTTGTAGGGCCTTGAGGTTTACCTGGTCAGAAAACGTTGTAGTCCACCTCCTTTCTCTGATTATTTGTAGGTAGGATGAAGGGAAAGGGGGCCTGGGACTTCATATAGGAAAGTATTGAGAGGAAAGTAGCCTCCAGTCCTACTCTGAAATCTCCTTGGTATTTTATGGGCAATGTTCCCCCCTAAACTGCACCCATGTGCAGACTGCTACACAGAAGAAATATCATCCCACACAGAGAAGCACGAGATTGAACCTCACTCAAATTTGTGGTGTTTTTAGTTCACATTATCAACATTTCTCTTTACTGTGGGAATTGGTATCGAATCAATGTAATATTAGCCACTTTCAATGCAACATACCGAAACAAAACGAACTAGACTTAGTATGCAAAACTAACAGTTGTAGGCAGAGCACATTGGAGTAGGATTATGTTGCATTGACACGCATGACTCAGCCCGTACTCTACACAGACCGGTGCCGCATAACCAATCAGAACTGCAGTAGGCCTATATGCAAATAGACCATTGCCATATATGGATCTGTGCCATTCTCTTTGAACTGGACTGTGTTTATAGCATGAGCAGTCGTGAGTAGATGCACTTGTTTTGAGATCAAAGCGAGAGCTGCATGTAGCCACGTGCACATTTGTTCATATCCTTTGCTAGTTAGTGAGTATTTAGGCCTCTTTATATATTATTTGTAGTCAGCAATAGGGGAGTGATAGCTTCCTACACTAGCACAAAACATGTACAGTGCCTTGCGAAAGTATTCGGCCCCCTTGAACTTTGCGACCTTTTGCCACATTTCAGTCTTCAAACATAAAGATATAAAACTGTATTTATTTGTGAAGAATCAACAACAAGTGGGACACAATCATGAAGTGGAACGACATTTATTGGATATTTCAAACTTTTTGAACAAATCAAAAACTGAAAAATTGGGCGTGCAAAATTATTCAGCCCCCTTAAGTTAATACTTTGTAGCGCCACCTTTTGCTGCGATTACAGCTGTAAGTCGCTTGGGGTATGTCTCTATCAGTTTTGCACATCGAGAGACTGACATTTTTTCCCATTCCTCCTTGCAAAACAGCTCGAGCTCAGTGAGGTTGGATGGAGAGTATTTGTGAACAGCAGTTTTCAGTTCTTTCCACAGATTCTCGATTGGATTCAGGTCTGGACTTTGACTTGGCCATTCTAACACCTGGATATGTTTATTTTTGAACCATTCCATTGTAGATTTTGCTTTATGTTTTGGATCATTGTCTTGTTGGAAGACAAATCTCAGTCTCAGTCTCAGGTCTTTTGCAGACTCCATCAGGTTTTCTTCCAGAATGGTCCTGTATTTGGCTCCATCCATCTTCCCATCAATTTTAACCATCTGCTTTTAACCGGCTGCATCTTTGATCAGTCTTCTCCTTGTTTGAGCTGAAAGTTTAGAGGGACGGCCAGGTCTTGGTAGATTTGCAGTGGTCTGATACTCCTTCCATTTCAATATTATCGCTTGCACAGTGCTCCTTGGGATGTTTAAAGCTTGGGAAATATTTTTGTATCCAAATCCGGCTTTAAACTTCTTCACAACAGTATCTCGGACCTGCCTGGTGTGTTCCTTGTACTTCATGATGCTCTCTGCGCTTTTAACGGACCTCTGAGACTATCACAGTGCAGGTGCATTTATACGGAGACTTGATTACACACAGGTGGATTGTATTTATCATCATTAGTCATTTAGGTCAACATTGGATCATTCAGAGATCCTCACTGAACTTCTGGAGAGCGTTTGCTGCACTGAAAGTAAAGGGGCTGAATAATTTTGCACGGCCAATTTTTCAGTTTTTGATTTGTTAAAAAAGTTTGAAATATCCAATAAATGTCGTTCCACTTCATGATTGTGTCCCACTTGTTGTTGATTCTTCACAAAAAAATACAGTTTTATATCTTAATGTTTGAAGCCTGAAATGTGGCAAAAGGTCGCAAAGTTCAAGGGGGCCGAATACTTTCGCAAGGCACTGTACATTTCTAGTACATGTTGAAAAGTGAGTCGGTAAAGAGCTTTTTTTGTCTTAAAGGGGCAGTGTTGTAATTTTGAGAATGAGCAAATAGGCAGAGGGTAACATCATTTGTCTGATTCTCTGTAATAATGGTATGGGAATAATAATGCATTTTTATTTTGTAAGGTGGTTTCTTGCATCAAACAACATTTTCAGTCACCTCCTTTTGTCTGAAGGACAAGTGGATAAACAGGTTAATGTCAAGCTCTGCATGTTTTATTTTTTTAAAGTCTCATACAATGTTGGCTTACATTGAACACCACACATTGGCTGATGGTAGGCTTAGATTATGATCAAATATCCATAGTGGCCTACTTGACCACCGTCTGTAACGTAAAGCGGGTACAGCCTCCGTGTTCAGTCAAATTTTCACAATGTTCAAGTTTGCACTCTGAAATTTTCTCCGTGCCAAAAAACATTTGAGGGAACATTGTTTGAGTATTGTCTGTTATGCTAGCTATTTTTTTTATGTGGGATTGGGAGATATTACGGTGGCATAGTCTATCAAGGATGATTGACAGCCATCGTCAATGGTGACGACATTGTGATGCGACGACAGAAGATACCTATTTCAACTTGACTGGCACCATGCAGTAAAGAGCAAGGCAGTGCATGGGTGACATTCACAGTAAATTGCCTATATTGCTATTTGCTATAGCCTATTCAAATAAATGTTATATTTACAGAATGCAAGAGAACAATGTAGCTCCAGCTGTTCTGGATGACTGTGTGATAACGCTCTCGGTAGCCGATGTGAGTAAGACCTTTAAACAGGTCAACATTCACAAAGCCGCGGGCCAGACGAATTACCAGGACATGTACTCAAATCATACATGGACCAACTGGCAAGTGTCTTCACTGACATTTTTTACCTCTCCCTGACCGAGTCTGTAATACACTTGAAGTCGGAAGTTTACATACACTTAGGTTGGATTCATTAAAACTCGTTTTTCGACCACTCCACAAATTTCTTGTTAACAAACTATAGTTTTGGCAAGTCGGTTAGGACATCTACCTTGTGCATGACACAAGTAATTTTTCCAACAATTGTCTACAGACAGATTGCTTCACTTATAATTCACTGTATCACAATTCCAGTGGGTCAGAAGTTTACATACACTAAGTTGGCTGTGCCTTTTAAACAGCTTGGAAAATTCCAGAAAATGATGTCATGGCTTTAGAAGCTTTTGATAGGCTAATTGACATAATTTGAGTCAATTGGAGGTGTACCTGTGGATGTATTTCAAGGCCTACCTTCAAACTCAGTGCCTCTTTGCTTGACATCATGGGAAATCAAAAGAAATCAGCCAAAAACATTGTGGATCTCCACATGTCTCTTTCATCCTTGGGAGCAATTCCCAAATGCCTGAAGGTACCACGTTCATCTGTACGCAAGTATAAACACCATGGGACCACGCAGCCGTCATACTGCTTAGTAAGGAGACGCGGTCTGTCTCCTAGAGATGAATGTACTTTGGTGCGAAGTGTAAATCAATCCCAGAACAACAGCAAAGGACCTTGTGAAGATGCTAGAGGAAACAGGTACAAATGTATCTATATCCACAGTAAAACGAGTCCTATATCGACAAAAGCTGAAAGGCCGCTCAGCAAGGAAGAAGCCACTGCTCCAAAACTGCCATAAAAAACCCAGACTATGGTTTGCAACTGCAAATGGGGTCAAAGATCATACTTTCTCAGGTCTAATGAAACAAAAATAGAACTGTTTGGCCATAATGACCATCGTTATGTTTGAGGAAAAAGGGGGAGGCTTGCAAGCCGAAGAACACCATCTCAACCGTGACGCACGGGGGTGGCAGCATCGTGTTGTGGGGGTGCATTGCTGTAGGGGGGACTGGTGCACATCACAAAATAGATGGAATCACAAGGAAAGAAAATGATGTGGATATATTGAAGCAACATCTCAAGACATCAGTAAGTTAAAGCTTGGTCGCAAATGGGTCTTACAAATGGACAATGACCCCAAGCATACTTCCAAAATCAAGGTATTGGAGTGTATCACAAAGCCCTGACCTCAAATCCTATAGAAAATGTGTGGACAGAACTGAAAAAGCATGTGCGGGCAAGGAGGCCTACAAACCTGACTCAGTTACACCAGCTCTGTCAGGAGGAATGGGTCAAAATTCACCCAACTTATTGTGGGAAGCTTGTAGAAGGCTACCCAAAATGTTTGACCCAAGTTAAACAATTTTAAATGCTACCAAATACTAATTGATGCAATGCTATCAAATATTAATTGAGTGTATGTAAACTTCCGACCCACTGGGAATGTGATTTTAAAGAAATATAAGCTGAAATAAATAATTCTCTACTATTATTCTGACATTTCACATTCTTAAAATAAAGTGGTGATCCTAACTGACCTAAAACAGGGAATCTTTACTAGGATTAAATGTCAGGAATTGTGAAAAACTGAGTTTAAATGTATTTGGCTAAGGTGTATGTAAACTTCCGACTTCAACTGTATTTACATGTTTCAAGCAGGCCACTATAGTCCCTGTGCCCAAGGAATCGAAGGTAACCTCCCTAAATGATTACCGCCCTGTAGCACTCACATCGGTAGCCATGAAGTGCTTTGAAAGGCTGGTCATGGCTCACATCAACAGCATCCTCCCGGATACCCTAGACCCACTCCAATTCGCATACCACCCCAACAGATCCACCGATGACGCAATCGCACTCCACACTGCCCTTTTCCCACCTGGACAAAAGGCACACTTATGTCAGAATGCTGTCCATTGACTACAGCTCAGCGTTCAACACCATAGTGCCCACTAAGCTAAGGACCCTGGGACTAAACACCTCCCTCTGCTACTGGATCCTGGAATTCCTGATCGGCCGCCACCAAGTGGTAAGGGTAGGCAACAACACGTCTGCCACTCTGATCCTCAACACTGGGGCCCCCCCCCCCCATATTATTTTAGTACTGTGCAACCTACCTCCATCGCATAGTAGCCTAGACCTAATAAGAGAGGAGGATGTGAATCAGTTTAATTATCCAGTTCTATGGACAGCAGAGTTGCTTGCTCTGCAGACTGTAGCCCATGATTTACAACCCATCACACGACTCACAGGCAGCACCAGCGAGTTTCGTTGACTGTATATCCCTCGCGCCATCCGTGCGCTTCGGCACTCAGGCCTACTTATCTCTTTCGTGCCACGGTTACACCAGAGTGGAATAGGCTACTAGAAGATATTTGGCTACACTATACTCCCAAGTTTTTGTCAATGTCATGGTTCCTCTTGTGCCTCTCATAGCATGCGAGCTCGTGCTAGCTGACTCTTATTTTTTTACATTTTTTAAATGGATGGCCACTAGGGAGCGATAATTGTCTACCAGTCGATCATGATAGGACAAAAGTTGACATCGCCCAACCCTAATCTTATGTCAACCCAACTTAAGTAGACTAGTAGAACTCATAACCCATACTTCCTACTGGCTGCCCTTCACTCTGTTAGCAGCTTTGGGCCTGTGCGTTCTTATCTGGTTTAGACATGCTCTGAATCGCCCTTTAGTTGTAATTGATGCTGGCTCATAAGCTATTGGCTCAAACACTCACAAACTTTGTTTACATGCAGTCAATGAATGTTAGCATGTAAACAAAGCTGGGGTAAGATGGGGTCAAGCTGTGTAGCAGGGATAGGTGCCAGAGATCTGAGTAGTGAATGTTTGTTTTCAAGTGTCATACCTTCTAGGCTGGGGATGGCAGGCAAGTGTTGTAATTCTGCCCAACTGATTGATAATCACCAATTTGAGGTTAAAAAGATGCATTGATTTGCACTTGAATTCTCACAAAAAGGCACCCTACACATTCTTCAGCCTTGTCCGTTTGTAACTGCATTTAGGAACAACATTGCATTTTATTAAAGTTGCACTGACAAAGCAGAAAGTGAGTAGTTGTGGAATGTCAAGTATGTGAGTGGGTGAATTGAACAGGGTGGGGGGGAAATAGGCTTGTCTGGCCACATGAACACTGACCGACTAACACATATCAAAGCCCTGAGCTTTAAGAAAGACTGGTCAGAAGTCAGGTTGAAAACCTTTTAAAGTTCTCTATGATATTGACCATTTAACCTTTTACCTTGTGGTTTAAGAAGTCGATGTGCATCACTGATCCATCTCAATGTTATGACTTAATGCTTGTGATATTGTTTTTCTAATATAGTTTTTCTCTCTCAGGTATCTTTCCCCTGTGCGCCCCAGAAACCGACCCCAGCCGGCACCTGAATCTCCAGGCCCTCCCTCCTCTCAGCCCCCTGCCACGGCAAACCATCAGACCCCTTGGCACCCCAAGTCAAACTCTCTCAGCCTCTTCTACAGAAAATGTAAACATTTCACTAGATAATAGTTGGGTCTACAGTAGTCCTCTGTGAGGTGTTTGTGTATGACTGTCTGTCTGTCTTTGTAACGGGTTTCTAACTTGTTGTCTGTGTTCTGTAGTGTACCATCTGGCCTACATGAGGCTGAAGATGCTCTACACATACCTGCTGACCTCTCACCCTGAGCTGGAGCCAATCATGTGGACTTTGCTTCAGCACACACTACAACATGAGTATGAACTGATGAGAGACCGCCACCTGGACCAGGTATTGTGCACACACACACATACTCGAATGCAATTCAGACATGCAATCAAAACACACATTAGTGTTGTCATGATACCGAAATTGTATTAATGATACCAGGCCAAGTGTCACGATGCTATGTAGTATCGCAATACCACAGGGAGAACACTTGTTCTTGTTTTTTAAAGTTATGTGCATGTGCTACACAACACCTGTCACTGATATTCACACTTGTACTCAATACAACACATATTGAATTTAACTTCACACTGTTCACTGTGTAATAGAATTGATTGATATTCTTCTGTTTTGGGTCGTTGTCCTGTTGCATCACCCAACTTCTGTTGAGCTTCAATTGGCGGACAAATAGTCGTACATTCTCCTGCAAACTGTCTTGATAAACTTGTAAATTCAGTTTTCCGTCTGATAGCAAGCTGTCCTGGCCCTGAGGTAGCAAAGCAGCCCCAAACCATGATGCTCCCTTCACCACACTTTACAGTTGGGGTGAGGTTTTGATGTGGCTGTGCTGTGCCTATTTTCACCACACAGTGCTCCACTTTTGTTTCATCTGTCCACAATATTTTGTGCTACTTCTTGCTCTCTTCTCATCACAGGAAACCTGATGGAGATTTCAGAGTGAGTAAGCATTTTATTTTCATCCTCAAGTGCTGGAGTCTCTTAACTAATGAAACTCAATGTCTCTGTTTGTTTCCAGGCTCCACTTGGACCCGCATGCAGGAACAAAATATGAAGGAGGATGCAGAGTCCGAGAAGGACAAGCCTTGAACTTAACTGAAGGACTTACTGTCCAGCATTGTTTGAGAGTATAGATGCCAGATACTACTTTCTACCCCATACACCCCCCCCCCCCCCCATCCTCTCTTTAACAAAAATGAATACTTTGAGAGTAATTTTGTGAATTCAAAAAAGTTATTTGTTTAGTGTGGATGCTTTAGATGAGTCCTTTTAATATATTTTTATCCTTGTTATTGAAATAAATTGTTATGGGAAATCCTGTGAGTTTCACCATGTTTTATAGAGACACTAGTTTTAAGGGTCTGGTTCAAGAAGAAGCACTGGACTATTCTGGAGTCCAGATCTGAACTACATCCAATACCTCTGGCAAGAGCTGAAAACAGCAGTTGGTGGAGTCACCCCTCAACCGTTGAAGAATTATAGCAGTTTTCTGCTGAAGAAGGGGCCTCATTGCCAGTTGAAAGGAGCAGCAAGCTCATTGATGACTACAATAAGCATTTGTCGGGAGTTATCTTGGCCAAAGGCTGTGCAACTCCGGGGAGCCAATCATTTTGTCCATGCCATTTATCTTTATTTTCTAAAATAAATATAAACATTTAAATAGACAAATCCAATAACCAGGTCTTTGAAAAGAAATTGGGATTTCTTAAGAAAAGTGCAAGTGTGCCAATATATTTGGTCGCTACTGTATACAAAATCCTTGTTTCTTGAAAAGTCAGGGTGTATAATTTGTATAGTTTCAGCCACTAGTTTTGAAAGTGGTGTTCACGAGCCAAAACGGATCCTCCCCCCCCCTTTTTTTCTTGAGTACTACGTCATCCATTTTGTGTGACGTTACAAATTTTGCAATTTGAATGACATACAATTTTTACAATTCGTGTGACATGTTATGAATCCAATTTGTGCAATATGATATGAATTTGTAGGGCTTAGGATCCTGGAGTGCATCTTTAAGGTGACTTGAAGTAACCTCATAATTCTGAACAGGCACACCTGCATATGTTTTTGACAAACTATACGCATCTTAAGTTCGTGGACATCCTGACATGTTTTATAAATCATGTTACAACCTGTAACTCAATTTGCTTTCTAAAGCATTAAAGAATGCAGCCTTGCTATAGTAACATTAGTTAGCTTTTCAATATATCAAATCCATAAACGTGTATTAAAATCTCCTCTCCACATTGACTTTGGAATGGCTACATAGGAATGTTTGGTTTTATGTATTAAGGACATTCTTTACAGTTAAAAGGGACTCGGTAGCACTTTTTTTTACAGTACAGAAAAGACTTAGAAATAATACTTTGGGTAAATGTGCAACTCAATATTAGGAAGGTGTTGCTAATGTTCCGTGTTCTCTGTATAAGTGGACGCATGTGGCATTTCGGCAACTTTGAAAAAAAATAAACTATCAGAGTTGTGCATGTTGCCATAGAGAGAGGACTCATTCACGGATATAACTCGTTTTAGCATGGACATTGCCATTGAGGATTTCCACCATTTTAAAGTAGTCTACTGGGTGGGGATTCCTATAAATTAGGAGCGATCAGTCAATGACACAAATTGACTTCCTTAAAATGGAGAGCCTCAATGGTGCTGCAGACGCTACTGAAAAATGGCAAAGATACGTCCTCTATCACAATGGCCTGTTCAAACGCGTGTATGCCCTCTCATTGGCTAGAATGGTCCCACCTGATCTTGCCTTCCACCTGCTTTCCATCTTTGAGGACATGTTGGAGTGGTCACTCCAATATCTTCTCAATATAATAAACAACCTTTGGTTATGGTTAGGTTTTAGGGTAGTGTTGTCCCAAGGATCCCACTTTGCATCTACCCACGAGTACGTCATGATTCCAACTTTCTACACTGCCAGGGGGCACTACATACATGTCATATTGTCTCAGTCTGACATAGTCCTGAAATGTGAACCATTCTTTGCCTAAGCAAACTACAGTGGGTTGAATGTAATGGCCTGGTCAGATAGAATCATGTTTTCCCTCTATCAGGGATGTTCAGGTGTGTGAGGATCTTCTCCTGGATTCCTGTCATCATCATCACCTCTGTGGTGTTCAGGTCATATTCTGCCCACCTGGTTCAACTTTGTTGCTATAAGTACTTCTAACATGTGCTTTCAGTATTCCGAATGTTGCTTTAATTCTCATGTAAGAGTCAAGGCTGAGAGTGAATGTTGTGAGTAGTTCAATATTATATTTAGACTTTGGTAGCCTAGCCTACTGGATCTACATTGTTTTTTTCACCGCACAATATACAATATTTGAAACATTTTGGTTATTGTCATATCTGCTTAAATCTGTCAATATCAAGGAAGGTAAAACAACTGGCAAGAGGACAAGAAAAAGGGGCTTTCAATATATTTTGCCACACATGCAGTCGTCACAACATCCCATTATAAGAGTCTACAAAACTCAAAAGAAAGTTATGTAAAATTGATTCATTTTATCTAACTAGGATGAGGTGTACATTTTTTACATTTTATTTAACTAGGCAAGTCAGTTAATTACAAATTCTTATTTACAATGACAGCCTACCGGGGAACAGTGGGTTAACTGCCTTGTTCAGGGGCCGAACAGATTTTTACCTTGTTAGCTCACGTTCTCCACCGCGTCTCCACTCTGTCACGTGCTCAGTGTGAACCTGCTTTCATCTGTGAAGAGCACAGCCAGTGGTGAATTTGCCAATCTTGGTGTTCTCTGGCAAATGCCAAACGTCCTGCACGGTGTTGGGCTGTAAGCACCTGTGGACGTCGGGCCCTCATACCACCCTCATGGACCCTCTGGACCGTTTGAGCAGACACATGCACATTTGTGGCCTGCTGAAGGTAATTTTGCAGGGCTCTGGCAGTGCTCCTCCTTGCACAAAGGCGGAGGTAGCGGTCCTGCTGCTGGGTTGTTGCCCTCCTACGGCCTCCTCCACGTCTCCTGATGTACTAGCCTGTCTCCTGGTAGCGCCTCCATGATCTGGACACTACGCTGACAGACACAGCAAACCTTCTTGCCACAACTCGTATTGATGTGCCATCCTGGATGCACTACCTGAGCCACTTGTGTGGATTGTAGACTCCGTCTCATGCTACCACTAGAGTGAAAGCACCGCCAGCATTCAAAAGTGACAAAAACATCAGCCAGGAAGCATAGGAACTGAGAAGTGGTCTGTAGTCCCCACCTGCAGAACCACTCCTTTATTGGGGGTGTCTTGCTAATTGCCTATAATTTCCACCTGTTGTCTATTCCATTTGCACAACAGCATGTGAAATGTATTGTCAATCAGTGTTGCTTCCTAAGTGGACAGTTTGATTTCACAGAAGTGTGATTGACTTGGAGTTACATTGTGTTGTTTAAGTGTTCCCTTTATTTTTTTGAGCAGTGTATATATTCACTGAAAAAAGTCCTCAGTTTGAATTACAGGGAGGAAACGAGAAGTCTCTGTGAGATCTCCAGGAGGATCTGCTGTTGGCTCTCTAGTCTCTCCTCGATCTCATACCTCGGTCTGTCTGAATAAGAGAGATGGAACTGGGGCCATACATATCAAACGAGATTGATAATAATTAACAATTGTAATAACCAGTATGATATGGTAATTCAAACTGAGGACTTTTTCAGCTTTTTCACCAAAAGTATATATATATATATATATATATATATATATATATTCACCGAAAGCTGAAAATGTCCTCAATTTGAATTACCATATCGAAGAATTACCACTTCGAGGAAAGACTAGAGAGCTAACAGCAGATCCTCCTGGAGATCTGAGACTTCTCGTTTTCTCCCGCTCTGTGTCCGGAGGTACAGTAAGCAGGCTGATAATGATACAATAGAAATACAAAGCAGAGTACCTCAGTCCAGCCATTTGAGTCTGGTTACCTGGACACAGATTAAGCCTTGGACTAAAATCATGCTCGAAGGTGATCTGTTGAAAGAGTCTCACATCCCTCCTAACCTAGCACTATAGCCCTGAATGGATACTCTCCTCAATGTATGTTTTCCCTAGAGGTTCAGGTATACTTCACCTACAGTAAACGGGTGCAATTAATGGGATAGACACCTCTTGAGTGGAGGGTGCGTTACAATGTGGCAATAATATCTCTAATCCCCATAGTAATTAATGTTAGTCTGTGTCCCAACACTTCTTCCCCTCAGGTGTAGCTGAACCACTTCAGTCCACAGCTTCCTCTTTCATTTCAGCGCTCAAAACACTCAATTGGGCAAATGAATATCCTAACTGAGAAATCTGAGCATGCCTCCCTCTTTCCTCCCACCCTGGCCCTAAGGGCTCTATGATTTAAAGATGAAGTGCTGTGTGACATCAGAGGGCAGGATAGCATGGCCGCTCTCTAGCACAGAGGAATCTAGCTGTGCTCAGGGATCAGGCTTGCAACATTTGTATCATGGGGGTGGAAGGGAGTGTAGGGTGTGGGATCTTATAGCCCCCTCTGGCTGCCTTTTAATCCCAAGCGGAATGTCAATTTTATTTGTATAGCATTTAAGTATATTAAATAAACTTACAATGATCTAAATTGGGACACTTTTATACTTAAGTATATTATTTTTGAGGGGAGGGGGTAGATCAGCCTTAATATTGCTGCATCATTTCCAATCCCTCCTATATATTTTTTGTGTCTGTATATATGCATCATTTTTATTTTTGTAAATATATTTTCCTTTATTTTCCACTAACCCTACCACCCCTCCCTAATTGGAGTAAACTAATGGACAAAAACACTTAGGCTTCTACTTCCAGTTTATACATATTATATGTACTTGTGCATGTGACATAAATTGAAAAACTGTATACATTTTACAGACCGTATATTTTACAATAATTATATTTTGTATGTTTTTAATCCCATCCTTCAGCTACCCTCAACCCCTCCCATCTACTGTGTCTCTGAAGAGCATCCAGTTTTGATTTCTATTTGCCATATGTTTTTAACTGTGCTGTTACACAAAAGATCTGAACCTTTATACATTTTACGGACACAGTATGTTTTACATTAGTTATCTTGTTGTTTTTAGTCCCACCCTTCAGCACCACTCAACCCCTTCCATCTATATCTGAACACCATCCAGTTTTGATTTCTATTTGCCATATATTTTTCAACTGTGCTGTGACTTAAATATATTTAGTATAGTATATTAGAGCAAAAAATCTATACATTTTATGTATATTTCTCAGAAATTATACTGAATTAAAATATGAATGCAACAATTTCAAAGATTTTACTCAGTTATCGTTCATATAAGGAAATCAGTCAATTTAAATGAATTCATTAGGCTCAAATCTATGGATTTCCCATGACTGGGAATACAGAAAAGGCAAGGGTGTGGATCAGAAAACCAGTCAGTATCTGGTGTGACGGCCTCATGCAGCACGACACCTCCTTTGCATAGAGATGACCATGCTGTTGATTGTGGCCTGTGGAATGTTATCCCACTCCTCTTCAATGGCTGAGCGAATTTGCTGAATATTGGCGGGAACTGGAACACGCTGTCGTACACGTCGATCCAGAACATCCCAAACATGCTCAGTGGGTGACATGTCTGGTGAGTATGCAGGCCATGGAAGAACTGGGACATTTTCAGCTTCCAGGAATTGTGTACAAATACTTGCATGGGACCGTGCATTATCATGATGAAACATGAGGTGATGGCAGTGGATGAATGGCATGACAATGGGCCTCAGGATCTCGAAAATTCCATTATATACTCAAACTGCCAAATGTTGATCTACTGTAGAGGAAGTCATTCATTAATTTATTCTCTCACAGGCCTGCTAAATTACATGTGCTCTTCCTCATGCTGATGGCTTTGATGTTCTTTGTGACTGTTGTTCCTGGGTACCACTACTGGCTGGTGGCCAAAAACAGATCCACATTGGGTAAGTACAAATGCCTTTATAGCTACATCAAACTGCAGCGTAACATGTGATATTATCATTAATTTAGTTGAATCTAAGATCATTTTAAGCATGAAATACATTTTGTACATATTCTTATCTTATCACAACATGCAGGGGTTTGGGTGTGGTTTTATGGAACAGTTTGTCTGTTTGCTTGGGTATTTGTCTCATAGGCAAACAGCCAATCCAAGGCATCTAATGTAGATGGACGTCTTGGAGCGGTGCCGAACACTATCCAGCAGGGAAGAGCTCTGTAGTGCCTGACTCCTGAGAATTGCATAGCCAGCTACTGTTCATCTGCCTGTGACTGGATGAATGGCCCATACATTCAGTGAGCTCTTGGAGCAATAGGAAGGATTGTGGTGAATACTGTAGTTTCTATGTGTCTATGGCAACTGGAAGCTATGTTTTTCTCTCTGATTAAGATAATTTAATAGGTAATTATAGCACTTGGTAGAAACCGAAGTGGCTCTTTAGGTGCACTGACAATTACCAGTAATGACGTCATGTCTTGGTGCTGGTCACAACAAATAAATGACTGTACATGTATATAAGAGCAGTCTTCCATTGGTGAATATTTTAAGCTGTTCTAATGGGGCCTCTGTCTCGGTTGAATCTGATCCCTTGTTTTGGGAAAACACCATGTCTGTTGTTAATGTCTAATTCAACAATGTAAGTGTATGACTACTGGGTGTACGGTAACAACCACACATACTGATTGACCTATGAGGTACAGTGCCTTGCAAAAGTATTCACCCCCCTTGGCATTTTACTATTTTGTCATTTAAATTTATTTGATTTGGATATCATGTAATGGACATACAAAATAGTCCAAATTGGTGAAGTGAAATGAAAAAAATTACTTGTTTCAAAAAACATTTAACGGAAAAGAGGTGCGTGCGTTTGTATTCATCCCCTTTGCTATGAAGCCCCTAAATAAGATCTGGTGCCACCAATTACCATAAGAAGTTACATAATTACTTAAATAAAGTCCACCTGTTTGCAATCTAAGTGTCACATGATCTCAGTATATATACACCTGTTCTGAAAGGCCCCAGAGTCTGCAACACCACAAAGCAAGCGGTACCATGAAGACCAAGGCGCTCTCCAAACAGGTCAGGGACAAAGTTGTGAAGAAGTACAAATCAAGGTTGGGTTATAAAAAAAATTAGAAACTTTGAACATCCCACGGAGCACCATTAAATCCAATAATAAAAAATGGAAAGAATGTGCCACCACAACAAACCTGCCAAGAGCCGGCCGCCCACCAAAACTCACAGACCAGGCAAGGAGGGCATTAATCAGAGAGGCAACAAAGAGACCAAAGTTAACCCTGAAGGAGCTGCAAAACTCCACAGCAGAGATTGGAGTATCTGTCCCATAGGACCACTTTAATCCATACACTCCACAGAGTTGAGCTTTATGGAAGAGTGGCCAGAAAAAAAAGCCATTGCTTAAAGAAAAAAATAAGCAAACACGTTTGGTGTTCGCCAAAAGGCATGTGGAAGACTCCCCAAACATATGGAAGAAGGTACTCTGGTTAGATGAGACTAAAATTGAGCTTTTTGGTCATCAAGGAAAATGCTATATCTGGCACAAACCCAACACCTCATCACCATGAGAACACCATCCCCACAGTGAAGCATGGTGGTGGCAGAATCATGTTGTGGGTATGTCTTTCCATCGGCAGGGACTGGAAAACAGGTCACAATTGAAGGAATGATGAATGGTGCTAAATACAGGGAAATTCTTGAGGGAAAACTGTTTCAGTCCTCCAGAGATTTGAGACTGGGACAGAGGTTCACCTTCCAGCAGGACAATGACCCTAAGCATACTGCTAGAGCAACACTTGAGTGGTTTAAGGGGAAACATTTAAATATCTTGGAATGGCCTAGTCAAAGCCCAGACTTCAATCCAATTGAGAATCTGTGGTATGACTTAAAGATTGCTCTACACCAGCGGTACCCATCCAACTTGAAGGAGCTGGAGCAGTTTTGCCTTGAAGAATGGGCAAAAATCCCAGTGGCTAGATGTGCCAAGCTTATAGAGACATACCCTAAGAGACTTGCAGCTGTAATTGCTGCAAAAGGTGGCTCTACAAAGTATTGACTTTGGAGGGGTGAATAGTTATGCACACTCAAGTTTACCGTTTTTTTGTCTTATTGCTTGTTTGTTTCACAATAAAAAATATTTTGCATCTTCAAAGTCGTAGGCATGTTGTGTAAATCAAATGATACAAACCCCCCAAAAATCTATTTTAATTCCAGGTTGTAAGGCAACAAAATAGGAAAAATGCCAAGGGGGGTGAATACTTTCGCAAGCCACTGTACATATTGATTTGCACTAATTACAGGTACTCACTCAATCATTGTCAAGACACCCCACATGTTCGTTCACTGGTGTACCTATTGGTCATCTACATGTCATAGCAGTCCGGAAATAGGTTAGGTTGGTTAGTATGATGACAGGCAGCCTTGCTAAATGGTCTGTGGACAAGACATCTTTCGCTCTCTAAGCTCTTCATGGATATGGAATTTAATCATATTTCCCGATATTAATCTTCTTAGATTTGATTAACTGTTCAAATTAATAGTGGTTCCTTTCCCCTCATTATATTCCAGACTGGCAGAATGCATGATAAACTGGTGACTGTTTGAAATCAAACATGTTCTCTATCCTTGCCACTTAACACACTTTAGAATGACATTCACCACAATGTAATTAATGTGCCTGAAAATCATGCCAGTGCACCAGAAATGATGCAGTTTGTAGTGCCACCTAGTGGCCAGAGGGTTTATCACGTTGAGCACTTTGTATTATTATGTCTCTGAACATTTTCACGAGAGCCTCAGTGAATGGTGTTTGCAGAGCAGAGGTATTGTTTCTGTCGGTGTTTGCCGTGTTGACATTTCATTTGATTTATTGCATGATTTCAGCTCGAGAGACCTCCCTGACGTCCTAGGGAGAGAGACATTCCATGAGGTAGAATCTGGTGACTTCACTCCTCTGTATCAGTGTCAATAAAAATTGTGTACATAAAAAAAAAAAAAAAAAGTATTTGCATGATAAGGAATATGTTCAAAACCTTTACTTCTTTTTAGTTTTTAGCTAATAGTAACTTCTGTTTGTGTAGTCTCAACAGAATTTCAGCCAGGCATACAGTGCTATGACAAAGTCTTTGCCCCCTTGCTGATTTTTTTTTTTTTTTGCACATTTGTCACACTTAAATGTTCCAGATCATCAAACTAAATTAAATATTACACAAAGATAAACCAAGTAAACACAAAATGCAGTTAAGTGATGATTTTATTTATTAAGGGAAAAAAGCTATCCGAACCTTCAAGGCCCTATGTGAAAAAGTAATTGCCCCCTAAACCCCTAAACTGGTTGTGCCACCCTCAGCAGCAACAACTGCAATCAAGCGTTTGTGATAAATGGCAATGAGTCCTTCACATCGCTGTGGAGGAATTTTGGCCCACTTCTTTGCACAATTGTTTGAATCCAGCCACATTGATTGGAGGGTCTGAGCATGAACCGCCTTAAGGTCACGCCACAGCATCTCAATCGGATTCAAGTCCGGACTTTAAGAAGGCCACTCCAAAACCTTTTTTTTAAAGCCATTCTGAGGAGGACTTGCTGGTGTGTTTTGGATCATTGTCCTGCTGCAGAACCCAAGTGCACTTCAGCTTAAGGTCACAAACTGATGGCTGAACATTCTCCTTCAGGATTATTTGGTAGAGAGCAAAAATCATGGTTCCATCAATCACAGCAAGTCGTCCAGGTCCTGAAGCAGCAAAGCAGCCCCAGACCATCACACTACCACCACCATATTTGACTGTTGGTATGATGTTATTTTTCTGAAATGCTGTGTTACTTTTACGCCAGATGTAACTTGACGCACACCTTCCAAAAAGTTCAACTTTTGCCACGTAAGTCCACAGAATATTTTCCCAAAAGTCTTGGGGATCATCAAGATGTTTTTTGCCAAAAGTGAGAAGAGCCTTTGTTATTTTTGGTCAGCAATGGTTTTCGCCTTGGAACTCTGCCATGGATGCCATTTTTGCCCAGTCTCTTTCTTATGGTTGAGTCATGAACACTGATCTTAACTGAGGCAAGTGAGGCCTGCAGTTCTTTAAATGTTGTTGTGGGTTCCTTTGTGACCTCTTGGATATGTCGTCACTGCACTCTTGGGGTAATTTTGGTAGGCCTGCCACTTCTGGGAAGGTTCACCACTCTTCCAAATTTTCTCAATTTGTGGATAATGTTCCCTCGCCGTGGTCTTCTGGAGTCCCAAAGCTTTAGAAATAGCTTTGTAACCCTTTCCAGAATGATAATGTCAATTACTTTGTTTCTCATCTGTTCCTGAATTTCTTTGGATCGCGGCAGGATGTCTTGCTTTTTGAGATCTTTTGGCCTACTTCACTTTGTCAGACAGGTTCTATTTAAGTGATTTCTTGATTCAACAGGTCTGGCAGTAATCATGCCTGGGTGTGGCTAGTGAAATTGAACTCAGCTTTCCAGAAAATGTGATTAACCACAGTAAATTCATGATTTAACAAGGGGGGCAATTACTTTGTCACATAGGGCCATGAAGGTTCGGATTGCTTTTTCCCCTTAATAAATAAAATGATCACTTAAAAACTGCATTTTGTGTTTACTTGGGTTATCAGTGTGCAATATTAAAATGCGTTTGATGATCTGAAACATTTAAGTGTGACAAATGTGCAAATAAATAAGAAATCAGGAAGGGGGAAAATACTTTTTCACAGCACTGTAGATGAAGATGACTCTGTATCCTCTACAAAATTTATATTCCATCCTCAAACCTGCTCTGAAAGAAAAGGGGCATGCTTTGTCAATACATCCAATAGACTGAAGAATTTTCTCAGAATGTAGTTAATCATTCACTGTTGTATTTCTATGGGTTGTATCTGTGTATTCCTTGTCAAAAGGGAAATGTCTGAGCTTCTTTTTCTCGTCTTTTCTACTCTGAAATGTCCAAATTGTGCATACCATCAAATTCCAGTTTAGATCTGGTCAGCGTTTCTCGAGTGGTTTGTTTCTTCTGAGTTTTATGACACATTTTATGACACAAAACACTTTGTGGCAATAATAATGGCAATAGAATACATTGAAAAAAACTTTTTTTTGTATTAGACTTTTTTAGACTTTCTGTTGAGGGAAAACAACCTAGAATGAACTACCATGACTGAATAAATAAAATGGCAGCAGTACATGCAAGCTCGCTAGACTAGTTCCCAAAAGACCTGCATGGAATGTGCTTTTCTTGTTTCCAGAAAAATCTTTGTTTTGTTTGTGTCAGACTGAGGAGCACAGGTTAAGGCGGAGTACACAGCAAAGCAGCATTCTTGAGCAGGGTAACAAGTCCTTTTGAAATAAGCGGACAAAATGACATCAAACAGAGAGAGGGACAATTTAATCATTGGTTCTCATAGTATGGTATCCCAATGAATGGCCCTGGAGGGCTGACTAGTCTGTCCCAAGGTACCTCTGGCCAAAGTGTGTGGGAGCCACAGGGTACACCTCGGTGGTCAGTATGGTGATTTCTGGGAACTCTTGAATGATGGACACAACCATTAGACTTGCAGTGCTTTCAATAAGACTGAGGGCTCTATTTTAACAAACATAATGCCATGGTAAATCTTAGCGCTGGCGGAAGCGTTATAGGTTTGGGAGTGTGTCAGTAATAATTGCTATTTTCACAACTGGAATTAAGGGTGCAGTAGCTGGTGATGGCACGAAATGGCTGGGTTTTGATTAAAAAAAAGTTGTGGGTGTGTCAAGACTTGTGTCAATACTTGGACCCTCACTGGCCAATCAGAACATGCTCCATGGCTAAATACACTACTGCTCAAATGTTTTAGAACACCTACTCATTCAAGGGTTTTCTTTATTTTGACTATTTTCTACAGTGTAGAACCAAAAAAAAGTGTTAAACAAATCTAAATCTGTTTTATATTTGAGGTTCTTCAAATAGCCACCCTTTGCATTGATGACAGTTTTGCACACTCTTGGCATTATCTCAACCAGCTTCACCTGGAATGCTTTTCCAACAGTCTTGAATGAGTTCCCACATACGCTGAGCACTCATCCCAAACCATCTCAATTTGGTTGAGGTCGGGGGATTGTGGAGGCCAGGCCATCTGATGCAGCACTCCATCACTCTCCTTCTTGGTAAAATAGCCCTTACACAGCGGAGGTGTGTTGGGTCATTGTCCTGTTGAAAAACAAATGATAGTCCCACTAAGCCCAAACCAGATGGGATGGCATATCGCTGCAGAATGCTGTGGTAGCCATGCTGGTTAAGTGTGCCTTGAATTTTAAACAAATCACAGACAGTGTCACCAGTAAAGCACCCCCACACCATAACACCACCTCCTCCATGCTTTACGGTGGGAACCACACATGCGGAGACCATCCGTTCACCTACTCTGCGTCTCACAAAGACACGGCGGTTGGAACCAGCAGACCAAAGGACAGATTTCCACCGGTCTAATGTCCTTTGCTCGTGTTTCTTGGACCAAGAAAGTCTCTTCTTCTTATTGGTGTCCTTTAGTAGCAATTCGACCATGAAGGCCTGATTCACGAAGTCTCCTCTGAACAATTGATGTTGAGATGTGTCTGTTACTTGAACTCTGTGAAGCATTTATTTGCAATTTCTGAGGCTGGTAACTCTAATGAACTTATCCTCTGCAGCAGAGATTACTCGGTCTTCCTTTCTTGTGGCAGTCCTCATGAGAGCCAGTTTCATCATAGTGCTCAATAGTTTTTGCAACTGCACTTGAAGAAACTTCCAAAGTTCTTGAAATGTTCCGTATTGACTGACCTTCATGTCTTAAAGTAATGGTGGACTCTGGTTCTCTCTTTGCTTATTTGAGCTGTTCTTGCCATAATATGGACTTGGTCTTTTACCAAATTGGGCACTCTTCTGTATACCACCCCTACGTTGTCACAACATAACTGATTGTCTCAAACGCATTAAGAAGGAAAGAAATTCCACAAATGAACTTTTAACAAGGCACACCTGTTAATTTAAATGCATTCCAGGTGACTACCTCAAAAAGGTGGTTGAGAGAATGCCAAGATTGTGCAACGCTGCCATCAAGGCAAAGGGTGGCTACTTTGAAAAATCTCAAATAGAAAATACATTTAGATTTGTTTAACACTTTTTTTGGTTACTACATGATTCCATGTGTTATTTTGTAGTTTTGATGTCTTCACTATTATTCTACAATGTATAAAATAGTAAAAATAAAGAAAAACCCTTGAATAAGTAGGTGTCCAAACATTTGACTGGTACTGTACATTCAAATTAATAAAATTAAATCAATATATTTGACTGGTACTGTATGTTTTTGTGCAATATACCAAATGGCTGTATGGCAAGAATCAAGGTTTTGTTGTTTTTATGAGGGTTTGAGTTATAACGTTGGCAAATGCAACATCTTGCTCTGTCAACCCATAGTGAACCGAACCATGCCCCAACGGTGTCACAACACATGCACAAAAGTTGTCCACAAATCACAATCCTGGCCAGCCTTTCCCCAAGTTGTAACCATGCTCATGAAGTGTAGCGGCAGGCATTCTACAATGAGGAAGCCCGCTCAGCCTTTTGTGAGAATGAAATCATTCCCAAAAAGGGTAGCAATGTTTGTTCTATCATAAGGAAGTGGTTCAGGTTTGAGAAGTTACATGTTCAACAAACCAATGTCCTGTGCAAAGTGTGTCGAAAGACAATTGCTACGAAATATGGCATGCCATCGCGCGCATGTTGATTTTGTCCATCCACACCAGATGTGATCAGGACACGCAGGTTGAAATATCAGAATGAAGTCTGAACCACTATTGTTATTTTGGGATAGGTCGAAACGCATTAAACATTCATGGCCATTTAGCAAGCTTGCTTTTGCTAGCTAATTTGACCTGGGATATAAACGTTGGGTTGTTATTTTACCTGAAAAGCACACGGTCCTCTACTCCAACAATTAATCCACAGATACTTAGTTCATTTTTAGTCATCTCTCCTCCTTCAGTCTCTTTCTTCTTTTTCTGACTTTATATGGCAGTTGGCAACCAACTTTAAGGTGCATTACCACCACCAACTGGGCTGGAGTCTGGACCTCAGTTCAGATTTAAAATCCCCCATGTGGGTATAAGCTCCTAAAAACTAATGAGGATATGGGAGAGGCGGGACTTGCGGTGCATCAATCATAAAAAATAGAACCAAGTTGCATTTTAGTGCCTGTAACATGTACATTTATTTTGTGTCTTTCATAAGAACAGCCTTTAGCCTCAGGCCTTATTGCTTAAATATACCATAGCCGCATAATTTTCAAACATCACCCCATATGACAAGAACTTTGAGGTGGAAGGAGATAACAGGTGCGGTGACCTATCATATAGCAAAATATATGGTCCCCTTCTATACAGTGGAGAAGCCTGGCTTCAAAAAGCTACTAAACACAATTGACCCCAAATATCAGCTACCAAGCCGCAAGTATTTTGCAGAAGAGGCAATGCCGCGGTTAGACATTGCTACCCGCCAAAGAGTCACTGAGAAGCTGGCTAATGTGTCTTACTTTTCCACCACAACCGATCTATGCTCGAGCAGAATGTCGGAGCCATACCTAAAGCTTGACAGTCCCACTATATAGATGAAAAATAGACATTGCTTAATGTATGCCTCAAGACGTCATACTTCTCCGATGACCATACCAGTGAAACAATAGCCCAGGGTCTCAAAGACGCACGAAGACACAGACAGGTGTGCATGACAACCGACAGCGGGAGCAACATGATAAAAGCATTGCGCTTGAGCAGGTATGTCCTTAAAAACAAGCGCAAAAGTTTCAAGCAGCGTTAATGGGAAGTTTTAGAAGCACAGTGCCCATGGAAGGAGAGGTGTGCCTTTTGTGCTGGTGAATCTCGTAATTAGAAACATACAAATACTATTGGTTTCCCCCCATTTCGTTTAATTTGATTAAAAGCCAAGTATAGCCTGGCCGCCCCCTTAATCAAGGCTGGTTTAGCAGCAACGCATAGGTGTGTATTTTTGTTCCTGGTCATTAACCAAAAGTAGCCTATAGATAAAGGGGTTTTAAATGGTCTACTGTGAGTGCTTTGAAATATTTGAGGGTTTTTGCTCTAATGCTTTTTAATTATCCACAATTCACATGCCTGCATTTGGCTTGTTCAAGTAGGCTATCCATCCCTATTATCAAAGAGTTCCCCTCAACCGGTGGCCATATTTGAGGTGTGTCCTTAAAAACAAGCCTCAAATATGGCTACCCCTCCCACCTTAGCGCAAGCAAGCTGATATTAAACGCGTAAATTGCCGAACCGGGCGTTAAGGCTGGAAAATGCCACTGTGTCAGTTTTGCATGACGAAATTGCAAACTAACACACGCTTCACACTTGCGCAGTTACAAATAGAGCCCGGAATTAATGGAAAACAGGGTGTAGTATGAAACCCTAGAATGTTGAACCTTATGAAGTCTACTTCCATATTAAGGTAGGGACTATAGCTGAGGCAGTGTTATATAGGTGAGGCAGTGTTATTGTGGTGAGGCAGTGTTATATAGGTGAGGGGTGGAGTTTGGCCCGGAGACCATGTTCAGTCAGAACTCTCACAGCCTCAATCACTGTGTTATCTGTACCTGAAGGCAGAACATATGTATATTAGATTAGCATAAAAACAGGACAGACATCACAGTGACTTTACCGAGGAACAGGCAACATGAATGAAGTCTTGAAGAAAAGTCTGTCCTTAGTACTAGCCTTGAGTGATCGTTACTATGACTCATCTGCTGATACTTTCTATAAAATAATAACATGTCATTTTGATCTGTCTCAAGGCAGGTTTTCAATCCTCCCAGAGAGGGTTGCTAGTTAGTGAACAAAAAGATGACCATTACTTCACTCTCAGTGGCTCCATTTGGCCTATTCATAATTTTCATTGCCGTCCAGTGAGCTCTTTATGGTCTCCCTCAGAAATGTGTAATTATCTGCCTGGGGTAAATTATGCTGAAAAATATAAAGCACGCTACCTACCAAGGTCATTTTCAGAGCCGAATAAAAGACACCTTCCCACAATTATCTTAGCTGGAAGGTGTAATTTAACAGAAATCCTTTTGCAAAGAGCAAATCAAGTGGAAAAGTCTCACTGTCAAGTGTTCATCATAAAAACAGGGGATGCCCATGACTATTACACTATTGCCTTGCTAACGGGAGCAATTTAGTCCTAATATCTGGTTCATTCAAAAAGTGACTCCAACAGCACAGTTCCTTGGGCCCAGGGTAGAGCAACACTTCACCTGAACTCTTTGTCCCGAGGAGGAGTTAGTACTGTATTGAGTCTGTTGGTGATCCAGACTTGACATGATGATCCATACATAGTGAGAATGGGATACATTAGGAGGACTTTCCTCCTGTTGATATCAAGGGGGAACTTGGCGTTGTAAACTTTGATCTTCTGGGTGTCCTCGTCACTCTGGATGAGGATCTTACCGATATGGAAGGACCGGCAGCAGTCTCTGAGTCCCTGCTCCATGGCCTTGCCTACACACACACACAGAAATGGATAGATGTTGAATTCCACTCAGTTCATTCAAATTAAACCTCATACAAGACGTAGTAATGATGAGCAACTGATAAGTCAAACAGTGATTGGATAGTACTATGTATGTCAGATGCTTATAGGCAAATCTACCAGTCAGGGATTCTAGTCAGAGACCAATTCAGATGTATTTTTCCTTTAATCTCCTGTATAATCAGTGTCTTACCGCTTCTCATAATGCTGACACCGCAGTTGCCTTTCTCAAACTTCACGCCATCATACTTATGCCCTGAAGGAAGACTTGGGAGAGAGAGCGAGAGATTAAAATAGTCAGTTCTGGTCTTGGTGAGACATTTTACAGTAATGCATAGTATTTGCCCAATTTCTATAATTTCAAACAAATTTCACTCAATATGTCTAACCTGTGGGAGTGGTCACTGTACACTCGCTGTATGGCAGCTGATTGAGTCCCTCTTCAACCACTGCTCTGATCTGTGGAAAAACAGAGTGGGTCAAAACAATACAATGTGCATTATACAAATGAGTCATTCACAAAATCTCTAGTTTGAAAGCGACTGTTTTTCTGGAAGCTGTGCTGCACCATTTTCCCCAATGTGGGCCAGCCCCTTAGCAATTAGAGTTCTAGCCAATGAGCTTCAGCTCCTCACCATTTTGAGTGACAGCTAGAAAAATACACACAAAGCAGAGCGAGAGAGTGAGCAATGACATGGTGCAGACGCTCGCAAGCAGTGTGGGTGCAATGATTAAATAACATGTATGTATACATTTATTTAGCAATGCTTGCGCACGCGACATGAGCGGTGTGGTCAGCATGTTAGACTTACCCAGAAAGACTCAGCTGTAATCACTACCAAAGGTGCTTCTACAAAGTATTGACATTGGGGCGTGAATACTTATATAAACTAGATATTTCTGTATTTCATTTTCTATTAATTGGCAAAAACATGTTTTGGAGATCCTGGATGCCAATGCCTTCCTGATGTCTCTAAGACGCTTCATTACACTTCGAGGCAAGCCATTCAAGCTTCTTTCGGACAGTGGTACGAACTTCATTGGAGGAGACCAAGAACTGTGAGAGGCTTCAAAGCGATGGCCCCCCACCTGAAGGAACAATTGGCTGAACAGAGGATAACATTCCAGTTCAACCCACCAAGCGCTCCTCACTTTGGTGGAACGTGGGAAAGAGAGGTGAAATCATTGAAGACTGCTCCCAAGGTCATACTCAAGGAACAGATCGTCACTGAAAGCGTGCTCTGCACTGTGCTTACAGAAATAGAGGGAATCTTGAATGCAAAACCCCTCGGGAACATCTCCTCCAATGTCACGGACCCAGATCCTGTCACACTGAGCCTCCTACTCATGGGACGCTACGATGTATCTCTTCCTCAGGTTTTGTATGTCTCCAGTAACATCCTAGGGAAACACCGCTGGAGGCATAGCCAAGTCTTTGCCGATCACTTTTGGTCCCAGTTCGTTCGCTATTTCTTGCCAAGTCTACAGGAAAGACAAGTGGAGGAAGGATGGAAGGGAACTTACTGTGGATCAAGTGGTTCACATCGTGGACCGTCAGCTCCCTCAAGCTTTCTGGCCTGTTGGGAAGGCTTCCCCCGGAGCTGATGGACGTATTAGGCCTGCTTCTATCCAGGTCAAGGGTCGGACTTAGCTACGACCAGTGTCTTGGCTGGTGCAGCTCCCAGCTATCCTTGATGATGACGCAGAAAAACCTGTCACCTAGAACAGACTTTCCATCTGGTTTGAATGTCATAGCAGACATTCGGGGCGGCTGTGTAAAAAAGCCTGTCCTTTTAAGAACTCAGTGATGATGTCACAGAGTGGTTCTTCCTTTAAAAGTTGAGTCCTACTGCAGCACATCTCGTGTCAGCCATTATTGCCATTAATGCTGGTTAGTGCTAGTTTGACCACCAGAGGGCATCTTTGAGAAGCATTTGACTGTTTTTAATATTAGCTGTACTAGAGAATTTACGTTTTTTTGTAAGAACATAGTATATGGGATTGATTTAAAGAAATGTAGCTTAATTAATTGGATTAATATTATGGTGTTTCTATTCCAATAAAAACAAAAAACAAAACCCTCAGAGTTTCCGTTAGGAAAATATGGCGCTGTAAAACGTGACCGGTCGGGAGTAGGCTACTAAGTGACTGCGAGCAAAATAATCCTAACATTTCCACATCCTAATTGTAGTCTAACCAATACCCAAACGGAGATTCAGTGAAAATAAGAACAGTCCTCATGCTTGTCTCAGAGCAGCGCGAAAAGGTGCTTGAAGATTATGGTCACGCACACTGCTATTCACCTGTGGTACGCCGAACGCGAAAGCCCAGGAAAATGAACAGGTACAGTAGGCTGCAACACTGTAAAGTAGGCCGAAAAATGCTACAAATGTTGCTTAAATCGACTACTGGTCTTTACTTTATATATATTAGAATTTTGGCTGTCAGAAGTATTAAAATCAGCCAATGTCGGCCTTTAAATGCTTTATTATCCAAATGTTTAAAGTGCGTGTGGGAGACGGAGAGAATGCATTTGACTGTTTTTAATATTGGCCATCAACCAAAAACACAGCTTCTACCGGGGTAGAAATATGTTAATTGAATTCAATTTTTTTATACAGGTTGCTAGGTTCAGGCAAAACCATAAGCAAATAGGTAAACTGTGATATGACTAGAGAGTTAACCAGGGTGATTTTTCCACGAATAGCCAGGCATTTTGCTTTCCATAGCAAGATCTTAACTACTTTTGCTAACTTTCTATTAAAATTTATTGGAGTGAGATCATTTCTTTCTTTCGGGATATGTATACCGAGTATGTCCACATCCCCGTCAGTCCATCTTATTGGTTAACTACATGGTAATGTAAAAGTTATATATTTTTTTTATCCAATATGTAATATATGGTGCAGTTTGAGGCCATGAGACGGAGAGTGATGCGGGCGCTGGAGATAAAATAAATGAGTAAAAAAATAAACAAGGAACAATAAAGCTTGCAACACGCATCTGATTATTCAATATGAATAGGATTTATTTAGTTTACATTCTTCATTGTAACCACAATGTCACAAATAATTGAACACACACAACATGAGCAGATTAACTTGGTCAAAACATGTATTTCTTAAAGTCTATCAGACTGAAAACTCATTAATTAATTTACGAACATATAGTCAATTTGTGCAACAGTTTAGACTACCGATAGATCAGCGTTCTAACTCCCCCTTGTGATAGTATGGTGCAATGACAGAATGCCACCATCTACCACTAACGGTCGCAGCATAAGTTTAAAACTTTAAAGGAAGAACCACTGTACGGCTGTGAACACAAATGTCAGTTTTGGACATTATTTCCTTTCTGACCAATTTATTCATCACTGTGCATGAATACCAAAACTACCACATCTTGAATCGATAAATGGACAGTTAATTGGATAATCACAGCTGAGTGACGTGGAACAGGATTGCAAACATTGTTAATTTCCAATTAATATTAAAGAACCCTAAACTGAAGAATTGTCTCTCTCACCATCTCTCTAAAAGGTATTCAATCTCCATAACTTTACCTACTCAATCAGTACACAAATTTCAGAGGCATCACCCTCTAATTCAAAAAACAAAATGTAAAACAAAGTTACTTTTGTATATACAGTGGGGCAAAAAAGCATTTAGTCAGCCACCAATTGTGCAAGTTCTCCCACTTAAAAAGACAATAGAGGCCTGTAATTTTCATCATAGGTCCACTTCAACTATGACAGACAAAATGAGAAAAGAAATCCAGAAAATCACATTGTAGGATTTTTAATTAATTTATTTGCAAATTATGGTGGAAAATGAGTATTTGGTCAATAACAAAAGTTTATCTCAATACTTTGTTATATACCCTTTGTTGGCAATGACAGAGGTCAAACGTTTTCTGTAAGTCTTCACAAGGTTTTCACACACTGTTGCTGGTATTTTGGCTCATTCCTCCATGCAGATCTCCTCTAGAGCAGTGATGTTTTGGGGCTGTTGCTGGGCAACACGGACTTTCAACTCCCTCCAAAGATTTTCTATGGGGTTGAGATCTGGAGACTGGTTAGGCCACTCCTGGACCTTGAAATGCTTCTTACGAAGCCACTCCTTCGTTGCCCGGGCGGTGTGTTTGGGATCATTGTCATGCTGAAAGACCCAGCCACGTTTCATCTTCAATGCCCTTGCTGATGGAAGGAGGTTTTCACTCAAAATCTCATGATTCATGGCCCCATTCATTCTTTCCTTTACATGGATCAGTCGTCCTGGTCCCCTTGCAGAAAAACAGAACCAAAGCATGATGTTTCCACCCCCATGCTTCACAATAGGTATGGTGTTCTTTGGATGCAACTCAGCATTCTTTGTCCTCAAAACATGACGAGTTGAGTTTTTACCAAAAAGTTATATTTTGGTTTCATCTGACCATATGACATTCTCCCAATCTTCTTCTGGATCATCCAAATGCTCTCTAGCAAACTTCAGACGGGCCTGGACATGTACTGGCTTAAGCAGGGGGACACATCTGGCACTGCAGGATTTGAGTCCCTGGCGGCGTAGTGTGTTACTGATGGTAGGCTTTGTTACTTTGGTCCCAGCTCTCTGCAGGTCATTCACTAGGTCCCCCCGTGTGGTTCTGGGATTTTTGTTGACCGTTCTTGTGATCATTTTGACCCCACAGGGTGAGATCTTGTGTGGAGCCCCAGATCGAGGGAGATTATTAGTGGTCTTGTATGTCTTCCATTTCCTAATAATTGCTCCCACAGTTGATTTCTTCAAACCAAGCTGCTTACCTATTGCAGATTCAGTCTTCCCAGCCTGGTGCAGGTCTACAATTTTGTTTCTGGTGTCCTTTGAAAGCTCTTTGGTCTTGACCATAGTGGAGTTTGGAGTGTGACTGTTTGAGGTTGTGGACAGGTGTCTTTTATACTGATAACAAGTTCAAACAGGTGCCATTAATACAGGTAACGAGTGGAGGACAGAGGAGCCTCTTAAAGAAGAAGTTACAGGTCTGTGAGAGCCAGAAATCTTGCTTGTTTGTAGGTGACCAAATACTTATTTTCCACCATAATTTACAAATAAATTCATTTGTCTGTCATAGTTGAAAATTACAGGCCTCTCTCATATTTTTAAGTGGGAGAACTTGCACAATTGGTGGCTGACTAAATACTTTTTTTTGCTCCACTGTAAGTGGGGTTAGGGTGGTTAGTTTCCTATTAAACTGTAAAGAGTTTTGGGTGTCTAGAAAGGTGTCATGTAAGCAGCCTTTTCTAATGCTTCGAGCACATCGATGACTAGCAGCCGAAGAGAGCCCCTGAGGACAACAAGGTCTTCGTGGCTACGTTCTCCATGTAGGACATATGTGTTAGCCCTTGCAAGGCCAGACAACATCACTAGCCGCACCCTCAGAACATGCTTAACCAGTTGCCTGTTGTGTTTTTGGCAGGGGTTGGAACTGGTTCAGGGAACAGTAAAATCATTTTATCCAAGGTACAGAAACGGAACCGGGAACGAAAATTATCTATACTGTTCTGGAACAGAACCGTTATTTTAAAAGAAAGTAACCCGATTAATAACGTTATTTTACATTCCAGGCATTTTTTTTTGTCCCACAAAAAACCCACAACAAAGCAACTATGCAAAGCCCTCACTCTATCATTCAAAAAGGTATTCCAGCATCTGCCTGCAAGCTGAAAATCTTTGCCAGTGTGTGTGCGTGTTTAGGCTACGTGCCACTCCCCCCTCTGAAGCATAGGCTACTTTGCAAAACTATCGGAAAATAATTTGGTCCCAACCCCTGTTTTTGTTTTACATGTTCAATCTCTCTCTAGCACAGGCTGATATCCCCACCTGCTTCAGGATGTCCATTATCATCCCCGTGCCCAAGAAAGGGGAAAGTAACTGAACTGAATGATTACCGACCCATAGCACTCACTTCCGTAGTCATGAAGTGCTTCGAGAGGCTAGACAAAGACCACATTACCTCCTCCCTCAACGACACACTCGACCCGCTCCAATTCGCCTACCACCCTGACAGATCCACGAACGACACAATCACCAATGCACTGCACACTGCCCTCTCCCACCTGGACAAAAGGAATGCATATGTGAGGATGCTGTTCATCAACTACAGCTCGGCCTTCAATACCATAGTGCCCTCCAAGCTCACGGCCCTGGGACTGAATTCCTCCCTATGCAACTGGGTCCTGGACATCCTGACGGGCCGCCCCCCAGGTGGTGACATTACATACCGTACACAGATTCTCAACACAGGGGCCCCACAATGGTACGTCCTCAGTACCCTCCTGTACTCCCTGTATACACACGACTGTGTGGCCTCACACACTTCCAACTCCATCATAAAGTTTGCTGACGACACGACAGTAGTAGGCCTGATTACCAAAAACAACGAGACGGCCTACAGGGAGGAGGTAGGCACTCTGACGGCATGGTGCCAGGGAGGTGTGGGGCGGCAGGGTAGCCTAGTGGTTAGAGCGTTGGACTAGTAACCGGAAGGTTGCAAGTTCAAACCCGCGAGCTGACAAGGTACAAATCTGTCGTTCTGCCCCTGAACTGTTCCTAGGCCGTCATTGAAAATAAGAATTTGTTCTTAACTGACTTGCCTAGTTAAATAAAGGTAATAAAATAAAATAAACAACCTCTTCCTCAATGTCAGCAAAACAAAAGAGCTGATTGTGAACTTCAGGAGGAACCAGGCTGGGCACGCCCCCATCCTCATCAACGGGCCCATGATGGAGACGGTCGAAAACTTCAAGTTCCTCGGTGTACACATCATCGAGCAGCTGAAATGTGCAAACCACATGGACAAGAAGAAGGTGAAGAAGGCAACCTCAGGATGCTGAAGAAATCGGCATGTCTCCAAGGGCCCTCAGTGTTCCACAGGAGCACCATCGGGAGCATACTGTCAGGCTGTATCACAGCCTGGTACGGCCACTGAGTGCAAGGCGCTACAGAGAGTGGTATGCTCAGCTGAACGCACAATTGGGGGCACACTGCCTGCCCTCCAGGACACACCAGGTGTTGCAGAAAGGCCAAGAAGGGACCCCAGCCCCTCTAATCAAAAGAGAACCATCGCGCTCTCCCAAAAGCTTGGCTGGTGGGTAAAACCTGCAAATTCAGACAGAGGTGTAATGGGTTCGCACTCAACATTTTATTGCATAAAGCTTACTTCAAATCTTTTTTTTATATTACTGCATCAGGGATAGCATAGTGTGCACAGACATTTCGGCTTTACAGCCTTCACCCTAGCCATAAATATTCTCCCTGTTTCCATCACTCAGGACAGTATAAGAGCATCATGGCAAAAACTGAAAGACTGGCCAATAGCTTCTACCCCCAGACCATCAGGCTGCTGAATAGCCACCACTAGTCAGATACACCCCACCCCCTCTCCGGACTTCCTCCCCTCTTCTGCTCCTCCTATGGACATTCCCATTTATCATCTCTATATATTATTATTTGTATATTATTAGTATGATCTATTTTTATTGTATTGTTTTATTTAACTGTGTACTGCATTGTTGGAGCTCAAGAATTTCACTGTGCCCTGTAATGACATATGCAACCCTGTACATGTGACTATTCAACTATTTTTCTCTGAAACTAGTGACGACCATGATCAACTTTCAAAAACGTAACCTGTAGGCCTATTCGTGGTATCACCTTACAACAGCTTGTTATTCAAAATGGAAACTCAAATTGTGATTATTGCAATCATTTAATGTTCAGTTATCAGTATAGTGTCGATTGTTCTGTAAGGTCTAACATTATTTGTATTAGAAACCTTGTGCTATATAGTTTTTCTACATTGTAGAATAATAGTGAAGACATCAAAACTATAAATAACACATATGGAATCATGTAGTCACCAAAAAAAGTGTTAAACAAATCAACATATATTTTATATTTGAGATTCTTCAAAGTAGCCACCCTTTTCCTTGATGACAGCTGTGCACATTCTTGGAATTCTCTCAACCAGTTCATGAGGTAGTCACCTGAAATGCGTTTCAATTAACAGGTGTGCCTTGTTAAGTTAATTTGTGGAAATTCTTTCCTTACTGCATTTGAGCCAATCAGTTGTGTTGTGATAAAGTAGGGGTGGTATACAGAAGAGTGCCCAATTTGGTAAAAGACCAAGTCCATATTACGGAAAAAACTGCTCAAATAAGCAAAGAGAAATGACAGTCCATCATTAATTAACGTATTCTCTGCATCAGAGGTAAATGGGTCTTCATGAGAGCCAGTTTCATCATAGCGCTTGATGGTTTTTACGACTGCACTTGAAGAAACTTTCAAAGTTCTTGAAATGTTCCAGATTGACTGACCTTCATGTCTTAAACTCGAGTTAACTGCACCTCAGATTGCAGCCCAAATAAACGCTTCACAGAGTTCAAGTAACAGACACATCTCAACATCAACTGTTCAGAAGAGACTGTGTGAATCTGGCCTTCATGGTTGAATTGCTGCAAAGAAACCACTACTAAAGGACACCAATAAGAAGAAGAGACTTGCTTGTGACAAGAAACACGAGCAATGGACTTTAGATTGGTGGAAATCTGTCCTTTGGTCTGCTGGTTCCAACCGCCGTGTCTTTGTGAGACGCAGAGTAGGTGAACGGATGATCTCCACATGTGTCGTTCCCACCGTGAAGCATGGAGGAGGAGGTGTGATGGTGTGTGGGTGAATTGCTGGGGACACTGTCAGTGATTTATTTAGAATTCAAGGCACACTTAACCAGCTATCATTTGTTTTTCAACAGGACAATGACCCAACACACCTCCACTGTGTAAGGGCTATTTTACCAAGAAGGGGAGTGATGGAATGCTGCATCAGATGACATGGCCTCCACAATCACCCAACCTCAACCCAAATGAGATGGTTTGGGATCAGTTGGACCGCAGAGTGAAGGAAAAGCAGTCAACAAGTGTTCAGCATAAATGGGAACTCCTTCAAGACGGCTGGAAAAGCATTCCTCATGAAGGTGGTTGAGAGAATGCCAAGAGTGTGCAAAGCTGTCATTAAGGCAAAGTGTGGCTACTTTGAAGAATCTCAAATCTCAAATATATTTTAATTTGTTTAAAACTTTTTTGGTGACTACATGATTCCATATGTGTTATTTCATAGTTTTGATGTCTTCACTATTATTCTACAATGTAGAAAATAGTAAAAATAAAGAAAAACCCTTGAATGAGTAGGTGTGTCCAAACTTTTGACTGGTACTATAAGTCCAGTGTAATATGACAGTTATAAATAGTAACATGGTGTCGATTGGCCATTCACTTGGTATACAATGTGTAATTTCCACATTATTAAACAGTCATCGTCTGGTGCATGATAATACAGATCAATACCCAGTGCCAGACACGCACTCTGTGGTATTATTATGTACTGACAAAAGATTACTCACTTGTCTCTAATGATGGTCTGTAATTCTCAAATTTGGTCATTCAAAGGAAGCAGTTTTAATTACAGTCCAATCTTCCTCGGTAGTTCATTGTTGAACACATGATCACAAGTTTCAGAGACCTCTGCATTTCTATGCGATACTGGCAGGAGGCTGTTGCCGCAGCTATTAAACCGAACATGCTTGGTGCTGCTCATTGCCACGTGCTCTTGACTGTCATCGTTGTTCAGCTGCTGATTTTGCAAGGCATGTTGATTTCCGTACCAGTACCGTTGTCAAAATACGTTCTCATTGAATAAAGAACACGTTAAATAGTTAAATAAGCAGTATCCTTTTGCTATTCATATGAATGTCTTGGTAGACATTTTTTGTCTTCCCCGTTTCTGGGTGGAGGTAGCAAAAAAAGATCCTTATTAGCATGAAGCTACAGGCACATAAACAGGAAATTAGGTAATTCTCACCTCTGAATGGCCAGAATTTCTGTCGGTCTGGACCGCTTGAGGGCGCATTGTGTCAATGAGTGCATGAGACTATTTTTAATGCCTACGATACAATGGGCGAGATGATGATGATGATGATGATGATGATAGTCAAGTGGCCTACATCGATTTTGTCCCGCCCTGACCTTAGAGAGCTTTTTATGTCTCTATTTTGGTTTGGTCAGGGTGTGATTTAGGTGGGCATTCTATGTTCCTTTTTCTATGTTTTGTATTTCTTTGTTTTGGCAGGGTATGGTTCTCAATCAGGCACAGCTGACTATCGTTGTCTCTGATTGGGAACCATACTTAGGCAGCTTTTCTCCACCTATGCTTGGTGGGTAGTTATTTTCGGTTTAGTTTTGTCATGCACCTTACAGGACTGTTTGGGTTTCGTTCATTATCTTTGTTATTTTGTTATTAGTGTTCAGTTTAAATAAAAAGCATGAACACTTACCACGCTGCGCTTTGGTCCGATTCCTCCTCTTCAGATGACAACACCTGTTACAGATTTGCCAATGGTCCACAAGCTTCGATCCAAAATAAGCCCATAGAAACGCATTGGGCTTATTTAGTACAGATTTAGGCTAAAGTGAAACCTCTCGCTTCACCTCTTCTCTGTCTTAGAACAACAACAATCAGCAAACAGTCAGTGGTTGGATTTGAATAATGTTTATTGAAAAAGTATGGTTTGAGGCGATCAACCAGTTGCAGCATAAATCATGGACAAAAATGTACTCTTGAAATAACGATGAGTATTTTTTGTAACATGGTTCCAATAATGAAAATGAAAGATCTTTCAAATTGATCACCTGACAATAGTTCAACAAAAAAATAGACTCATCATCACTTATTTTAGTAGTGATGTTTGGCCTTTGGAGGTTTAGTTTAGAAGGTTTCGTTTTCTTTCAGGAGTGCTTTCGTAAATGAGTTTATTTTTAGATTAGATATATTAACACCATGTTACAGTTGTAGGGTGCCATATTGCCTGGATTCGAGGATTTTGCACTTGCATCTGCGACCGCAGTCGTCCCAGTGGCAGCTGCGTTAGACAATAGGCGTCAGAGTATATAGTCATGTTGGTATCACTCTGCCTGCCTGCTTGCTTGCGTCTCTATTAAGTCTCTATTAACAGGCAAGATCATCTGGAACCTGAGTTGCTGTTCTGTCGTGTAGCACTACTGATTCAACTTTCAGAAAGGACATTAGTACGGGTGATATTCTCGCAACAAGTTTTCGGTTGAAGCTCACTAAACACGTTTCCATCCAACCGTTTTATCCAGATGAATTATCTGACGCATGAAAAAAGTCACGACCGGGCTGATGGAAGCATGAAATACCGGTACAATTTATAAATGCCGATGGATAATTTGGTCGTTCGACATGGTAGGATCTTTATGTGTCGGTAAAATTAATTATGCGAGTAATGGCTGTGGAAACGCCTCTATGCGCAAATATTGATATACATATTTATAACCATCATATCCAAGCAAACTTGGAGTCACGTGATGATATGTTGTGTGGTCCTACCACTACGACTTGGGAAAACATTCCGTTTATTAGGCTACAGATGAAATGAATGATGATGAACTTCACAGGGTGGTGAATGTGCAAGGTAATGAGCTTGGAATAAATATCAGTGGTCTTATTCTGGTGACATGATCGATGCTTGGCTGCCATTTGACAAATACAAATAATATTGCTCATATCCATAATAATCTTTAATAATGTAGGTAGCCGACCCGCACTGTATCTATGATCTGTTGGCTAGAATGCATGTGCCAAGACCAGAGTGTGAGGACATTTACAATATAACGCAACAGTTTTTGTGACAAAACCATCAGGAAAGTTGAAAATGTGATGGAAACCCATTTAATTTATATTTTCATTCGATATATGGGAATTTAATTGTCATAGTTATTTTTATGTGCACTACGTCATCACGCACATGCTTTTATCCGCAAACAGTAATTTGGTGGAAACATGCTCATATTGTTTTAGGTAGATGAGAATATTCGCATGAAAATCTGTCGCAATTTAGATGGAAACCTAGCTATAATTTAGATGGAAACCTATCCATATTTTCACCTGTTGCTAACTGTGTGTGTGTGTATGGTTTTACTATCCTTGTGGGGACCAGAAGTCCTCACAAGTATAGTAAAACAAACAACATTTCGCTGGTCTCCACAAGGAAAAAGGCTATTTGGTATAGAGTTACAGTTAGGTTTTTAATTTACATGTTTTTATTTAACCAAGCAAGTCAGTTAAAAACAAATTCGTATTTACAATAAGAATTTGTTATTTACAATAAGATTGAGACTCCCGGTCACGGCTGGATGTGATACAGCCTGGATTCAAATCAGGGACTGTAATGACACCTCTTGCACTTAGATGCATTGCCTTAGACTGCTGCACCACTTGGGGTTAGAGGTTATGGAACATAGGATTTTGAATGGGAGTCAATTCTTTGGTCCCCACAAGAATAGTAAATCAAACATGTGTGTGTGTGTGATGAAAAATCTGATTTGGAATTCTGCCACATGAGAAGAAGAAGGCAGGAACACCCTTGATAAAGATTAGCAAAAAATATTGTATAATAAAAATACTGAGCTATACTATATGCTCCATAAAATTGGGAAATGGTATTATTTTATACTAATACAATTGTGCAGAGAAAGAGATTTTGTTTAAAAAGGAATATTTGTTTTTTTCTAAAAAAAAAAAAGGTAAAAATTATTTGCACCCGTTTTCAATATCTTTCAATACACCTCACCTTGCGAGGAAACTGAGCCTTTTTCAATATACATGGAGAACACATTGGGAGGGATCTTAGACCATTCCTCCATTCCTCCATTCAGAATCTGCACTTACAGTATGTGCTTATGGACTGCCCTCTTGAATTCAAACCACAGGTCCGGAGTCAGATGGCCATTGCAAAATGCAGATTTTGTGGTCAGTTAACAATTTATTTGTGGAATTTGTGTGCTTGGGGATATTGTCTTTCTTGAAAATCAACTTGTGGCCAAGATTTAGCCTCCCGGCAGAGACAACCAGGTTTTTGTCAAAAATTTCCTGGTACTGGGTAAAGATCATGAAGCCGTTAACTTTAACTAAGGCCCCAGGATCCACCACCATATTTTACAGTAAGTATGGAGTTATTGTCAGTCTATCAAATCCTTCTTTCGTCGCCAAACCCACAACTGGTGTGCGTGGCCAAAGAGCTCAATTTTCATTTCATTTGACCATACAACTGGTTTCAATCCAAGTGCCAATGTCGTTCAGCAAACTACAGGCGTTTAAATTTGTTGGATGACGTGAAAATAAAACTCTATAGCCATGTACACCAGTGGTGGGTTGGCGCCCCCCCCCCTTGGGTTGTGCCGTGGCGGAGATCTTTGTGGACTATACTCGGCCTTGTCTCAGGATGGTAAGTTGGTGGATGAAGATATCCCTCTAGTGGTGTGGGGGTTGTGCTTTAGCAAAGTGGGTTGGGTTATATCCTGCCTGTTTGGCCCTGTCCGGGGGTATCGTCGGACGGTGCCACAGTGTCTCCTGACCCCTCCTGTCTCAGCCTCCAGTATTCATGCTGCAGTAGTTTATGTGTCGTGGGACTAGGCTGTTATATCTGGAGTATTTATCCTGTCTTATCTGGTGTCCTGTGTGAATTTAAGTATGCTCTCTCTAATTCTTTCTCTCTCTCTGAGGACCTGAGCCCTAGGACCATGCCTCAGGACTACCTCAGGACTACCTGTCCTGATGACTCCTTGCTGTCCCCAGTCCACCTGGCCGTGCTGCTGCTCCAGTTTCAACTGTTCTGCCTGCTGCCATGGAACCCTGACCTGTTCACCGGAAGTGGTACCTGTCCCAGACCTGCTGTTTTCAACTCTCTAGAGACAGCAGGAGCGGTAAAGATACTCTGAATGATCGGCTATGAAAAGCCAACTGACATTTACTCCTGAGGTGCTGACCTGTTGCACCCTCGACAACCACTGTGATTATTATTATTTGACCCTGCTGGTCATCTATGAACATTTGAACATCTTGGCCATGTTCTATTATAATCTCCACCCGGCACAGCCAGAAGAGGACTGGCCCCCCTCATAACCTGGTTCCTCTCTAGGTTTCTTCCAAGGTTTTGGCCTTTCTGCTGAGTTTTTCCTAGCCACTGTGCTTCTACACCTGCATTGCTTGCTGTTTGGGGTTTTAGGCTGGGTTTCTGTACAGCACCTTGATATATCAGCTGATGTAAGAAGGGCTTTATAAATACATTTGATTTGATTTGATTTGGTGGGTTTGGCATCGAAAGAAGGATGTGAGAAGCAGAAAATAACCCAAAACCTACTGTAAAATATGGTGGTGGATCTTTTGGACCAAACTGTAGGTTGTGTCCTTCAGAGTTGTAATCAGTGAGGGGAAGGAAGGTTACTGTTGTGGTTTATTTAATTGGTAAATGCTCATCCCCACCCGGCACAGCCAGAAGAGGACCCTCAGAGCCTGGTTCTTCTCTAGGTTTCTTCCTAGGTTCCTGCCTTTCTAGGGAGTTTTTCCCTAGCCAATGTGTTTCTACATCTGCATTACTTGCTGTTTGGGGTTTTTAGGTTTGGTTTCTGTACAGCACTTTGTGACATCTGCTGATGTAATAAGGGCTTTATAAATACATTTGATTGATTTGATTGATATAATGTGAGGCCATTGATATTTCTGTTTTTATTTTCATAGTTTTTTCCTGTGAAGCGCATTGCATTGCATTCATGTCTGAAATGTTCTATATAAATCAAGCTTATTTTTGATTTGATACTGATGGAATGCCACGATAGTGCAAAGAGTTCCCTTTTACTTATCACAAACTATGCTTATTAACTATGTAATGTATGATGAACATTCATGTTTTTGATGAATGAACTGTTTTACTGTTTTGAGTAGGATATCTGCTCACAGTACAGTTGTTTGTATATCCTTTTCAAACCAATATTAAAGCATTATATGTCATCCCCCTGGGGTTATTAGCCCAGTATGTGACAGCAACATTGGCAGTGGGAGTGCTTTTCATGGCACTCTGGTGAAAAGAGAAACTTATATTCCATTCACCTGTCCTTTACTTTCATGTGGCGTCAACCTTTCTTGTCAAATTGACTGACATGATTGAATTGTATGAATGTTTATTGTATGGAAAAAGGTGGCGACCGAATTTCAAGAATGTGGGAGGTATTGTTCATGGCGGGAGATTATTGTGTGATAAATCTGTAGAGCGCCTTGCCAAAGTAGAGGGCCAAATGAAAATTGACGACAGACCATTAACACCATAGAATGTGCCCAAGGCTCCTATGGCCCCAATCAGGCAGTAGCTCCTAAACGATTAACACTATACTGGACGTGTGTGAAAAGCCTGTGAATAGACCTGTGCTCTGTTTCAATGAAAGGCCTTCGTTTGGCCTGGCCGATAATCACAAAGACAACGTATTCCTAAACCATTTTCTTTCACCTTTTCACCGTCCCATTTTCATTTTCATTTAGTTGAACGTATTTTTAAAGATATTAATTAAAGTCTCGATCTATGGTTCGTCTTAAGCAGGGTGTATACATGTAATGAGAAAGGGAGTGAATGAGAGAGATAACAAGCATGTTTTTGTGTAAGGGAATGAAAACTATCCCCCTCTGTTTTATTGATTTCTATTCAAGAGGTGATCAGCATGGTGCCTGCCATGTTTTGATCTGCAGGCAGTGAAGGGCCAGTTCCAGATGTCATGTTGAAATACATTGGATTGGCACCAAGTCACCAAAACCCCATTGCTCATGACAACCTCTCCCCTGGCTGGCTGCATGGCTGGGGGGCCAGCTTAGCTTAGTTGTCCCTTGGCAGAGGCTGGTTCCAGTCAAAAAGGTTTCTGAATGTTACGCAACAATTGGTTTCTTCCAAAAAAGTAATTTTAATGTTGCTCTTATTTCTGCCCCTTTCCTGTCACTTAATATAGCATGGGTCTGGCTTGCCAATTGTTCACCTACCTGTTAATGTGCTTAATTGTGACTGCAGGGTTGTTTGGTTTCAAATCCAAATGTACCTGTCGACAAGGGAAAATAAGTGGCTTTGGCTCTTTATATACAATCCAATTCTCTTTTGTTGTTGTTTTGGTTAGAGATGTACAGTGCATTTGGAAAGTATTCAGACACCTTGACTTTTTCCACATTTTGTTACGTTACATCCTTATTCTAAAAAAGATTCAATAGTTTTTTGTCCCCCATTAATCTACGCGCAATACCCCATAATGACAACATAAAAACAGGTTTTTAGAAATGTTAGCAAATTTGACATTTACATAAGTATTCAGACCCTTGACTCAGTACTTTGTTGAAGCACCTTCGGCAGCGATTACAGCCTCAAGTCTTATTGAGTATGACGCTAAAAGCTTGGCACACCTGTATTTGGGGAGTGTCTCCCATTCTTCTCTGCAGATCCTCTCAAGCTCTGTCAGATTGGATGGGGAGAGTCGCTGCACAGCTATTTTCAGGTTTCCAGAGATGTTCAAGTTCGGGCTCTGGCTGGGCCACTCAAGGACAGGACATTCAGAGACTTTTCCCGAAGCCACTCCTGCGTTGTCCTGGCTGTGTGCTTAGGGTTGTTGTTTGCCCCAGTCTGAGGTCCAGAGCGCTCTGGAGCAGGTTTTCATCATGGATCTCTCTGTAATTTGTTCCGTTCATCTTTCCCTCAATCCTGACTAGTCTCCCAGTGCCTGCTGCTGAAAAACATCCCCACAGCATGATGCTGCCACCACCATGCTTCATCATAGGGATGATTCCAGGTTTCCTCCAAACGTGACTCTTGGCATTCAGCCCAAAGAGTACAATCTTGGTTTCATCAGACCAGATAATCTTGTTTCTCATGGTCTGAGTCCTTTAGGTGCCTTTTGCCAAACTCCAAGCAGGCTGTCATGAGCCTTCTACTGAGGAGTGTCTTCCGTCTGGTCACTCTACCATAAAGGCGAGATTGGTGGAGTGCTGCAGAGATGGTTGTCCTTCTGGAAGGTTCTCCCATCTCCACAGAGGAACTCCAGAGTTTTGACAGAGTGACCATCGGGTCTTTGTCACCTCTCTGACCAAGGCCCTTCCCCCCGAATTGCTCAGTTTTGCCGGGCGGCCAGCTCTAGGAAGAATCTTGGTGGTTCCAAACTTATTCCATTTAAGAATGACGGAGGCCACTGGGTTCTTGGGGACCTTCAATGATGCATACATGTGTTGATACCCTTCCCCATATCTGTACCTCGACACAATCCTGTCTTGGAGCTCTATGGACAATTCCTTCAACCTCATGGCTTGGTTTTTGCTCTTTGACATGCACATGTGGGACCTTATATAGACAGGTGTGTGCCTTACCAAATCATGTCCAATCAAGTTGTACAAACATCTCAAGGATGATCAATGGAAACAGGATGTACCTGAGCTAAATTTCGAGTCTCAAAGCAAAGGGTCTGAATACTTATGTAAATAAGGTATTTCTGTTTTTATTTGTAATACATTTGCAAAAATGTCTGAACCTGTTTTCGCTTTGTCATTATGGGGTATTTTGTCTAGATTGAATGAGATCAATTGCAGAATAAGGCTGTAACATAACAAAATGTGGAAAAATAAAGGGGTCTGAATACTTTCCAAATGCACTGTATATTTGATTTGGATGGCAATATACATGGAGGTCAATAAAGACACCCACTGTAGCATCTGTGCATGCATTCAATAAATTCTGTAACATTTAAGTTAATAGTATTCTGTTCATTTCAAATAGCTTAAATTCATTCTAAACGGCATCTATCGACAGGCAGCATTTCTTGATGTATAAGTCAGTCTTTTGTAGAATAACATGCAGCACAGCAGCCTCACTTTCAATCTCTGCCTCTGCTGAATATTTTAATGAAACCGTTTTAAGTCTTGTTCATGGAACTCTGTGGAGATTAATTGGTTCTGTGAAAAGGGAGGAATGGCTCTTGCTGGAAACAAAGGCAAAACATTTTTTAAAATTTTTTAAATATATTTTTTTACATATGACAGAAAGCCTGGCTCCTCAAATAGAATTCATGTAAGCAGCTTATTTGAAATGCTTCCAAATCACCTCAGCATCTGAGTGGAATTGTGCTCCTGACTTTTCTGTTCTTTAATGACAGTAAACAGGAGAGTTTATTTTGTCAGATTATGTCAGCATGCTGTGTGTTTCATGTCTGAATATGTTACATTTGTGCAATAAAACACTGGGCACAGTGAGCCATACAAAGTATGAAATCTCATCACACACTGGTCCTGTAGAAACTTGTGGGTTTTCAGATTTCCATAAACCATCAACACTGAAAGCAAAAAGAGATGCAAAAATCCTGGCTGGCTTCAATGGGACCAGCTCTGAGTAACCATGTCTGGCAAGGCAGTCCCAGTCAGCAGTGAATACACTTACAGTATTCCAACAGCCAATCCCATATCTACATAATAGGACAGCTTCAGTGCCCTTACATCAAGGTTATTATGGTTTTGTGATTTGAAATATATTTGAAATTCAGTTTAGTTTCAATTTGTCAAACTTGATTTACTAGTTTTTATTTAGTTTCAGTTTGATAAAAGGTTTTGTTTTTCTATTATTTGTTTTCAGTTTTAGTGTTAGGGACAGAAAATAGCCTATGTGTGGGAGGCTAGGAGCCATTTATGTGTTGTTGGCCTATAGTTTGGGGATGTCACTTCTTGCCACCGGGGGACTGTAATACATAAGATGATGGGCCAGGACCATAGACCTTAGATAGACATAGCATCTCTGTATCTGTGTCATGATGGCGTCTGTGAGAGCATGTGTAGTGTTTTTGAGGCCATCTCCATCTTGAATTAGTCAATTTTCTTCAAAAGTAAAATTAATTGGCTGATTCCTCCCGATGACCCGGCTATCACGACTCCAACCGTGTCATGGAATATTCTTTCTACAAACGCTTGAGATGCAGGTGCAGAATCCAGATCCAGTGCCACAAGGTACAGCTTTGGATAAATAGCCATTCTTGCCTGCCAGACCTGGAGAGGTGACTCTGTAAACATGCACCCTTTACCTATACCAGGTATTTTCGCAGTTCACACTGGGCACTTAATCCACTGTCAGGTTGACCCTCCGGCTGCACAGTGACCTCAGACACAATCTTTGATGCGAGGAAGCTATATTTATGAAGCACTGTGGTCGAGATGATTGCTGGATTCATTGTGGTGGCATCTTCCTGGGTTCCTGCTTCTCCGCGGCTTTACTCTCAGATTTGCTAAAGTACATACAAAAGACTGCTTCCCTCATCAGTGGCTCCATCTCTGTTGAGTGAAGTGCCAGAGACACACTTGGGTCCGTCAGACAAGCTGCTGCATCGGTTGGCTCGAAATTGGCTGCCAGAGGATTCAGTATGCATGCGAAGCCCTCATGCAGTGACTTCAGTAGGACCTGTGCCAGCTGTTTTGCAGCAGTAGTTGACTGCAAGTGTGCCTCCAAGTTTGAGAAGGTACTGTACCACATCAGACAGCGACTGGCTGTCAGTTTTTGAAGTTGGTCGGTGTGGGTTGTGAACGGCTCCAGCAACTTCACAAGCTGTTTTAGTTTGTCCCAGTCACCCTATGCTCGCCTTCAGATTTCTTCCCTGTTAGCTAGTTATAGCTAGTGATAGTTTTGCACAAGCTAGAGCTATTTGAAACGTCAGCATTTACTGGCAGCATTTACCCGCCAGATTCAGAAGCTGGAAAACCCATTCAATTTTTGCCCAAAGTTGCGAAAATAAATCCAATTGATGATGTTTTTATTTATTTTAGTTAGTTTTGCAGTCAAAAATAATAGTTTCAGAACAGTTTTTGTTTACTATAGTAACCTTGCCTTACATCCCATGTTAGTTGACTGTGAATTAAGCCTTATAAATTACATGTTGAAAATGGCAAAAGAAATTGAATGATTGTGAAAAAATCTGCATTAAATTGACCTTTGTAGACAATGATATTGACAACAGGAGCCTTGACTACAAACGGGCCCTGCATGGACACTGTGTACAGACAACATCCAGGGTCAGAGGTCACCTGAGTCCCACCTCCTGTAACAGCTGCTGCTGCTCCAGTCATAACGAGCTTCGGGTTCACCAGTGTCACCTGACTGACTGCTGTAGTTCTCATTGTCTGTCTGTCTGTGCACTGGGTTTCTAAGAAATCTGATGTGGATGGATTAACCCTCATTATTAAGAAATAACCCCTCGGAATGGGGTATGGAACACTGCAGCTCCAACCTAACTCTGCAGCTCCAACTACAAAATGAGTATAATAGACATAAAAACTCCCTGGCTCATATTTTATATCTGGGCTTATTAACTTCCACCCTGAAAAATAAATAAGATACCTGCACACTCTTCTTCTTCTCTGATATAATGGCATTTGCACTCATTTAATGTGCATGCTGCCACCAAATGTACAGGTAGTGAACTGGAGAAATCCACTGCGCAAAGGAAAAATAAAACAACATCACACAAAAGACAAAAATAGATTAAAAATAAATAAATAAACATCCTAGTCCAATCCAAGTCACACCCCTACAGAGACTCAGGATAATCTTCAGTCAGTATTCTCTGCAATGTTTCAGCTGTTAATTCTTGAATACCCCTAAACCTTGCAGCCGCAAATACAGTGCCTTGCGAAAGTATTCGGCCCCCTTGAACTTTGCGACCTTTTGCCACATTTCAGGCTTCAAACATAGAGATATAAAACTGTATTTTTTTGTGAAGAATCAACAACAAGTGGGACACAATCATGAAGTGGAACGACATTTATTGGATATTTCAAACTTTTTTAACAAATCAAAAACTGAAAAATTGGGCGTGCAAAATTATTCAGCCCCTTTACTTTCAGTGCAGCAAACTCTCTCCAGAAGTTCAGTGAGGATCTCTGAATGATCCAATGTTGACCTAAATGACTAATGATGATAAATACAATCCACCTGTGTGTAATCAAGTCTCCGTATAAATGCACCTGCACTGTGATAGTCTCAGAGGTCCGTTAAAAGCGCAGAGAGCATCATGAAGAACAAGGAACACACCAGGCAGGTCCGAGATACTGTTCTGAAGAAGTTTAAAGACGGATTTGGATACAAAAAGATTTCCCAAGCTTTAAACATCCCAAGGAGCACTGTGCAAGCGATAATATTGAAATGGAAGGAGTATCAGACCACTGCAAATCTACCAAGACCTGGCCGTCCCTCTAAACTTTTAGCTCATACAAGGAGAAGACTGATCAGAGATGCAGCCAAGAGGCCCATGATCACTCTGGATGAACTGCAGAGATCTACAGCTGAGGTGGGAGACTCTGTCCATAGGACAACAATCAGTCGTATATTGCACAAATCTGGCCTTTATGGAAGAGTGGCAAGAAGAAAGCCATTTCTTAAAGATATCCATAAAAAGTGTTGTTTAAAGTTTGCCACAAGCCACCTGGGAGACACACCAAACATGTGGAAGAACGTGCTCTGGTCAGATGAAACCAAAATTGAACTTTTTGGCAACAATGCAAAACGTTATGTTTGGCGTAAAAGCAACACAGCTGAACACACCATCCCCACTGTCAAACATGGTGGTGGCAGCATCATGGTTTGGGCCTGCTTATCTTCAGCAGGGACAGGGAAGATGGTTAAAATTGATGGGAAGATGGATGGAGCCAAATACAGGACCATTCTGGAAGAAAACCTGATGGAGTCTGCAAAAGACCTGAGACTGGGACGGAGATTTGTCTTCCAACAAGACAATGATCCAAAACATAAAGCAAAATCTACAATGGAATGGTTCAAAAATAAACATATCCAGGTGTTAGAATGGCCAAGTCAAAGTCCAGACCTGAATCCAATCGAGAATCTGTGGAAAGAACTGAAAACTGCTGTTCACAAATGCTCTCCATCCAACCTCACTGAGCTCGAGCTGTTTTGCAAGGAGGAATGGGAAAAAATTTCAGTCTCTCGATGTGCAAAACTGATAGAGACATACCCCAAGCGACTTACAGCTGTAATCGCAGCAAAAGGTGGCGCTACAAAGTATTAACTTAAGGGGGCTGAATAATTTTGCACGCCCAATTTTTCAGTTTTTGATTTGTTAAAAAAGTTTGAAATATCCAATAAATGTCGTTCCACTTCATGATTGTGTCCCACTTGTTATTGATTCTTCACAAAAAAATACAGTTTTATATCTTTATGTTTGAAGCCTGAAATGTGGCAAAAGGTCGCAAAGTTCAAGGGGGCCGAATACTTACGCAAGGCACTGTACAATCATGTGGACAGTACAATTAATCCCTTGCACAATAAACGCCACAAAATCAACCTTCTTCACTATCAATGTATATGTATCCTTCAACTGATGAACAACATTCTGAATCTCAACTGGCTGCTGAGCATCCACTGTCATAACTTCCTCAGCTCTACTCACTCCTTCAACCATTTCCGTCTCCGTGTAGGAGACCTGCTGTACAGCCGGATCCGTGCTACATTTCCACCACAATTGCAATACCTTAGAATCTAAGGCTTAGATCATCACCTACTTCACCAAGATATTGCTTCCAAAGGCACACACATGAGTCATGACCATACCTTTTGCAATTTCGACACTGTAAAGGTTTATTCACAAATGCTCTCACTGCGTATCTTATGTATCCCAGCTTCATATGAGTAGGTAGATACTCTTCTTCAAACATCAGTAACACTGATTGACTTTCTCTTTCTATTCATCTACTACATGGTTTAGATGATGTGTTCCAATCACTCCTGGAATCTGTTTCGTCCGATAACTAGTCACAATGTCCAACGAGACTGCAGATATAACACCTTTTATCTGTGATCAAAACTCCTGATAATTTATGGAGACACAATGCCTTCTGCACTTTTGAGACCCAGGAAACCAAACAAAACCACTCCTGGTCACTCTGACTGACTCTACCTTTCCTAGTGCCTCCTTGATCGTCTTTGTGACCTCAAATGGATCGCCCAGAAATACATCATTGTTGATGAATCGCACTCCTACAAGAAACTGATGTTCGTTTCCAACTTTTGCTCTTTTTGCTCCATTTTCCATAGCCACTGTCTGCCATTCAATCTCACCGACTTCACTCAACCGCACACCATCAACCAGCACTTCCGCTTCTGCCATCTCTCCCATTTCCCTGCACGCTGTTGAATGCATTCTTTGTTTTTGTTGTAAAGGCTCATCGTACCCCTACAGGACTCCAGTTGCTTCCAATTACCCTAGACCACGCCCCTTTCCTCCACACCTGTTTCCACTTCCAAATTACCTCTCCTCTTTTTACCTTAGCCTTCCGCCTTCCATTGTGCATGATGTGCTTAAGTAAGTGACTTATATTGTAGGATTACTTATGTTGTATTCTTTATATCCATGCTATACTAATGGCACTTTTATGTTTAGTTCTGGCATCCTCCTTGGTTTGTAATAATGTTAAGCCTTTTCCCTGTAAGTCACCTGGCACTACGTTGTCATGTTGATGTGTTCCTAATGTTTCTCTTTTGTATCACCCTTCCAGACCACCACATCCAATCCTATCTCCAAGGCCTTACAAGCCACATCCTAAAGCATATCCTTCCTACCGGCCTTACAAGCCATACCTCTGTTCCAAACCCTCCCCATGTGCCTCTGTTCGTTCCTATGTAATAAATACCCCTAAACCTGGATTCATGCTCCATCTCCTGATTCAAATTCTGACTGATGCACCATGGTGGCAGAAACAGTCCTGAACCTACCTCACAGTCCGTCCTAGTCCTTTACTTCTGTTTTATTGAGTGCATCGTTTCAACCAGGTCTTTGTTAGGCTTTAGTAACTCTCTTCTACAAAGGACACGGGCATAAACTAACTGCATGTGGTTACTGGTATTTGAACATCAGAAGTATATGCTATTTACAATGGCAGTTTAATGAGTAAGATGCCGTTATACGTCTAAGCTTTTGGGGAAAACTCTGCATTAATGTCTATGGAAAGTTAAAATCATTAAGGATTAGGAACATGGTAACCAGAGGGTAGCCTGTTGTGAGCCAAGTTATTAGTGAAATCGCCTTGAGGGGGAGCTTACTGTATAGTTTAACAAATGTATTTCAAGGTCCAATGCAGCAGTTCTTCTCTCAATATTAAATCATTTATGGATAACAATTGAGTACATACTGTGATTGTTTTCAATAAAAACAATCAAAAATAAACAATAGTTTCCCATCGAAGATCAATTTCTAAAGAAATAATTTTGATAGGACTGTCTGGGAGTGGTCTGAGTGTGGAGGGGGAAACTTAAAACTAACTGTTATTGGCAGAGAGGTTTGGAATCCGCCTTATTTGTCTAACTAATTTACCAATAAAAATCATGAGCTGGCGCACACCCAGAGAAAAGTATTTGGTGTAGAGGTGCTGACTAACGGGGAATAAACTGGAAGCTATAAAAACAAAGAGTCGCACACTCAGTATGTATAAACTCCTAGTCATTTATTGGGGAAACCACCAACATTTCTACATAACCGTGCCTTCTCCAGGATCTTCAGAGTTTATACATAGAGTTTGTGACTCTCTTGGTTTTTATATCTAATTTACGGGCAGGCCAAAACTCCATCCTACCAAAACAGGCAGAAATTTCAGACGGTCTTTAAAAAAATCTCTTACACTAAAAAGGCATGTTCACAGCTTCACAGTATTGTTCCAACCTCAGTATGGAAATGTGTATAAAACACAGGGAAATCTAGTTTTGACTGCACTGGGCCTTTGACAATATGTACATGTTTTTATGAGTTTACACAAGAAACACTGGACCAGAATTCGGGGGGCATTTGTAACTTGATAGATTTTATAAGCCATGTGCTGTTATGATATATAACATTATTGTTGTCAATTATATGAATCGATAGACAGACAATCAGAAATATGTAATTACACTGTAGATACAGGGATACATCAATTTTTACTTGCTCAATCATTCCTTTCTCCCACTCTGCATCTGTGATCTCAGAAGCAACTGTTCCCTCAGTGAAGGCTTTGTTTTGCCCCCATCCAAGTGCTGAGCAGGTTTAAAGACCCAGTTTAAAGCTGCCACTGTAAAGGGCCAGCCGCCCACTCACAGTCTGTGTAACTCTGTGGGGTAATGAGGAAGGGAGAACCAACACTTAGTTGGGCAGAAAAGTATCGTAACAGTATGAACACTTCTAGTTTGGCAGAGCAGTATAAGAACAACAACAACAGTATGGCAGTATTAAATAAAGTTCCCAAAAGAGACAGGCCACTACTCAGGGCATGGTATGAAGAGAGCACCTGCAGCATCTGTGGTACAGAATATAGCAGATGTTTGAGTGGTTCTTTTCAGTAAATTAAATATGGAGAAGGTTAAGGGGCAGGTTGACTGTAACCCCAAACTCCTAGTCTGCCAGCATGGCTTGCTTCTGTTCCGCAGGACCTTCTCTCTCATAAGGATAATCTTACTCAGACAAAATAGACTGATTATGTCTGTGTAGGCTTTGCAGCATACAACTAAATTGAGTTATGACATTGTTATTAATAACATTTTAGCGATGGGTTGATTTCAAACTGAAATTCAGTTGTCTTTCTCAGTCAACAGTCAGAATTGAGCCTTTATTAAGCTCTATTAAGTCCATTTAATTGTCCCCCTTACATATAAAAACACATCAGATAAGTGGAAAATAATGGGGAGAGGGTGGGATTGGTGGTTTAGATTGACAGTTTATAACCTGAGCTGCATGGTGAAAGTCACAGCTAAAGGGCCTATGAAATCATACCTGGTAAATGGATTTCTGTGAAGTCAGGCATAGCATGTGAGAAAACATATGATCACCTTCACAAAAAAGTAACATAAAAATGTGACCACTTTAGAAAGATATGAATGTAGTATATTTCAACCATTCTTTCAATAAATCATCAGATTTACTGTTGTTTTCTGATAACAATGCACAGATATTCAGTGTGGAACATTTCTATAAGGACTCTAAAGACAAGATTCATTTATTGGCTGTGAGTAGGAGAAGAAGCATTCTTGATCAGAATGAGAGATAAATAGATTCAAGGTCACTTATTGAACCTGCAGGCATCTGTCTCCTACTCGCATGATTCCAAAGAGAAGGCTGAGCTATTCTTCCTATAGTTCTGCATATGCTAGGTTCATGGGTTATGCATGCATTGCTCTATAGCAGCTTCATCATAAGCAATAGCCTTGTTCCTTCTGTCAATTTTCTTCAGTTAGAACACCACAATGCCTCGTGTCAGTCAGGTCATGTCTACACTTGACACTTGACACTTGACACGTATTCTGCTATCAGAATACGAAGATCGCATTGAAAAGACGGGTGTGTTCCGATCTGACTGACCACTTCAGGAGGTGGTCAGGGATGCATTGTGCACAGATTTCTCCTCCGCAATCAGGCTACCAAAAGCTCATACAGTGGCGGATGTCATCAGCACTCCTCCCAAAAGTCTCCAGAAAACCTGTGTTTTGTTATGCTAACCCGTTTGCAATCTCTTTAACATTGCTTGCTAGCTACAGAGTTTAGCTGGCTAGTAAGCAACAGTAGTTAGCAACTGCCATCAGTTGTTTTTGTGTTAATATCATATTTTGTAGAATGCATACTGGCATTTGAATATAGTGTGGGAAAAGGTCATCCGGACACACTGTGGACACGGTAGACACATTTAAATGTAGGTGTAGATGCCCAATCGGAATTCCATGATCATATAGTTCTGAATACTAAAGCTGCATGAACCACCAAGTCTAGACAAGGCCTCAGTGAACATGATATTGAGTGGACAGACTGCATGTTTGCCAATGAGGACAGGGCAATAATTTCCCTCTCCAGCCTCTCCACAGGGAGGTGAGAACTGAGCAGCCAGCTTTGTTTACTGAGCTTGGAGACTTGCCCAGCCAGTTTGGCAAACGTATACCATGGTATTGAAACTAATGGAGGTCACATGATGGCTCCCCGCTGTGCCCCGCATGGGTTCCTGAATGACAGCTTCCTACTTTGAACCCAAATGGGAGTGCGCTGCTAGAAACAGGAGTGTTAATATATAGAAAGTACATGGAGACATAGTGTGGTAAAGCTGTGGGACAGCTTGTAAGGGAGGTCGCCACTAAATCATGAACTAATTGCTCGCACCTGTGCCTGCTTGTAAGACTGCCTTGGACTCTGGGAAACTGATATAAGGCAGAGAGTTTAGGTTGGTCTTGGCGGGGGAGCTGTGCTTTGATGAATGTTGAGCTTGTAGCCTTTGCAAGTATCCACATTGCATTCACCTTAACGGGGAGGTTGTCGTTCACTGCTGGGTAGTGTGGCCGGTGATGAAGACAGGTAGTGAGGGGGAATTTTGGAAACCAGATAAGCTAGTGGGGTTGCTAAGAGTGTGAGCCATCACCCCGGCTTTTGGGAAGAGACTGCGTGGCGCATTGTAGCGTGTCCTTGGACATTCAAATTAATTAGCTAGGCTTTATCAGTGTTTGTAAACAGAGCGTGCTGCGAATGTGAGTAGGATATTATGCACCTGTGTGCAGTTAATTTACATGTGTGTACAATTGCTTTTCATTGGGCTAGGCTTAGTTTGGAGTGAAGTGGTAGTAGAACCTTGGATGTTCAGGTCTATTTAACCGTATACCTCACTAGTGTGTGGAGTGTCATGTTTAAGTGTGTTATCACATTTAATAGCCTGAGTGCTTTATACCTTCTTCAGATTGGGTTACAGAGACTGCAGATATTTAGTAGGTTGCCTAGTATTGCAAGCACTCTGTCTTATGAAATGGTGTAGTTAATAAAGATCATTGTTTGCTTTATCTGTGTTGAGTTTTAGTGTCCTATCCTTTGTCACCGGACCATACTGGTCAAACAAAGAGGGTGGCAGCATCACGCTGGTGGTCTAGCGAGCGTTATCACAATAACAACAGTTTAGAGATATTATGCAACGCTGAATCATCGATTTCATGGTGATTCCTATTTATGAAAAGATTGCTGGCAAGTCGATGTGTTGGAGTATACACAAATCTGATGTATTAACCAAAACGAGGAGGATTGCAATGCAACTGAATCAGTTGGTGATTGATATTGAAATCCGAAGCTTTTGAGCACCAATATCATCAACCAGTTGCTTTTCTTTGCTCGGCTCATTGATCCAAGACCCTTTCATTTCTTTCAAATGTCATTTCAATTAGTCTTTAAAAAAAATGTTCTGCCTTGAATGTGCTATAGAAATGGGGGGACCCCGAAGATGATCATTCAGCAGGACTAATATATTAATGTATTGTCATCATAAAATTGAATACAACGGATCTGCACAATATATATTTTTTCTCCTCAAACTGTCACTGGAGGTTATCAGAACTGCCAGTTCAGTTCTCTTGGTGTTATTTCTATAAAATCTGTATCATGTGGTTATAGTGAGTGAGGCATCATTGATGAGGAGAGCTCAGTTGCCTTGTACATTCATGTGATCTCTCAAGGATACCTGGGAAAAAGGCTGCTCAAAGGAAAGAGGAAAGGTTAGTATAGAGTAGTATGGAGTGCTATTACGTGACATATTAAATACATTTATTGTTCACTTAATTCAAGCGGATCCTGCAGCCTCTCCTAACAGAATCCTAATTGCAGGTCTAGTTGTTTGACAATTATCATTGTCAGAGTTGAGGGTGCCAAGTCCAGGGGTCTATTTTCTCTTCTTTCCAGAAGAGGAAGAACTTATCCCAGCCATAAAAGCTGGCAGAGCACGTGGGGACATTGCTTGCATCCGCTATGACAGGCTCATTGTCCACCCTGCCTCCCAAAAGCCTGGAAGGGATGAGAGAGTCAAGCTTGTGGGTTCGTAATGTCAACACCACAACACACAAACACTTACACACCAACTGGTTGATGGACTGCTGAATTTTTTTGTTGTTGCTTTGTTTGTTCTTTTCCATATGTCTATCTCTGATAACCTACCCAGGAAAGGGCTAAAAATAACATATTTTAACATATGTCGCATTAGAAATAGTGGTGGTCGGTGACGTTTTAAGATGAGGGAGGACAATCTTTTTTTTTTTATACAAGCATTGCCTTTTTTCTATTACACCATATTGGATGACTGTCATTCATATTCCATTCCCCCAACTCAATGTAACATCAATCGGTTTAGGCTACTACATGATACATTTTACCTATACCCATCATGAAGTTGCTACAACCTAGCCTATGAAATAAGGTTTACAACGGGCTAAACACTGTATGCTGGAAAAACACTTGGTTTGTTAGTTTTGATTAAAACGAAACCGCTATTAATGAAATACAAATACCAAATGTGATTTGTGTGGATTCCGCGAGTGCTAGCTGGCAGTACTACAGACACCTGTCGTCTTCGTGGGTAAGACTCATTGTTATCTGCAACAACTGGCTGCAGTAAAGAGCCGACCAGGATACTAAAGGAGATCCTGAGGGAAATCGACAAGTACCAACAGCTTTACTCTACGGAGGAACAACATACTCTATCATGGAAAGATCCGACTACCTCACAAAATAACTTTAACCTGACAATTTTTTTTAAACAGATTCATCTACAGACAGGGATGATTTACTTACCATTGAAGTAGAGGCTAGTGCTCTGGCTGGAATCCATGCAACATTGGAAAAGTTGTGTGAGGAGGTAGCAGGGCTGAGGGGGAGTTTGGAGTTTAGCCAGAGTGAAATTCTCACTCTCCAAGGAGAGAACAAGGCAAACACAGCCAAGGTTAAAATCCACGATTCCAACATGGATTGTCTACTCAAGAAAACAGGGTGATGAAGGAGTAGCTACTAGACATATAAAGTTGTAGCATGTGTGAAAATCATTTTTTTTCTGGGATTCCTGAGGACGGATCCAATAATCCAGAGGGCGCGATCAGAGAATTCATGCAATCCTCCTTGAAACTTACCATAGATACTGTAAACAAGGTGGCTTTCCACCGAGTACACAGACTTGGAGCGACAAGACCAAGGGTCCCCGACCGATCATCGTAAAATTTGAACACTAACAACAAAAGGAGCTGATCAAAAGCAGGGGAAGGGAGCTTAAAGGGACACAATTCAGTCTCAATGACCAATTTCCAAGGGTGATAAACAAACGTCCTAAGAGACTGTATCCGGTACAGAGGCAACAGAGGGAGAAAGGTGAGCGTGCCTTTCTCATTGTGGACGAACTCTTTATAGATGGACAGCTATTCCAAGAGAGCTCCATAACACCATGGCTGTACTAAATTCTACCGGGACATCAGGTTACAAAAAAAAGAAAGTATGGGAACTGTAAAAATATCTGAACACTATGAAGTGGATATGAACACACACGTACTCAATTACATGCTCGCTTACACATACAGATTTATACATACACACACACACACCTAATCTCGCTCTCTTCTCTCACTCTCTTTTCTCTTCTCTCCCTCTCCCTCTTTCACCTCTCTCTCTATTGTCAAGAACTGGTTTATAATTTAATATGTTTCTTGTTTGTCTATCTTTTTCATATATTTGTCTCCAAGTTTAGATATGTTTACAACAAGCAAGGGGAAGATATCAGAATAGGGGCATTGGGGAATAATAACATATTGTACGGAATACATTTGTACTGTAGTGAAGCCATCTCTATAGTAATGCAAGGTCTCTTTCATGAGCATGTGAAACATCAATTGCTATGGAAATGCTGGGATGTGTTTTTCAATGATGTTAAAGGTAATTATGATGCAACTATGTCGGTGATACAATACGGATTACAATTATCATCATGAATATTAAGGCTATACTACATGTTACACACATGGACACTCAACCATGCAAATTGGCAGAGTTATTTATTTGGACAGCAAACATTATAGTCTTACTCTTATATAGACATCATACACTCTCACTAAATCACATACAATATCATACACATCAACCTACTCAGATTTATTACACACATAATATCTTGTCTCAATTTTCTAACATCTGTGGCATTGGCTCACAGGCAAGGGAATAAAACAAATATTGCTAGAACCTATGTCTTGAATTTTAAATATCAGACATTTGAAAGCTCTAATTTTGACCGTCATAATACCTCTGATGGCAGTGACTTTACAAGCACCAATTATGGTCAGTTTAGACTGAGAATAGTATCTAGTTATGGTAAGGGGTGAAATAAGTAGAGCCATTTATAATTGTAACGGTTTAGCAGATTCTAAAAAAAGAAGATCAGTCTTTACATGGCTAAAAGAAAAGGAATATAACATATACTGTTTACAGGAAACTCACTCTACATCCTTAGGTGAAGTTGTGTGGAAAAAGGAATGGGGTGTAACGGTTCTCTTGTGGTGAAGGAGAGGCGGACCAAAACGCAGCGTGGTGGTTATTCATTGTATTTAATGAAGACGCTATGCATGAATAAACTAACGGAAACAATAAACGTGAGAACTCAAAACAGCCCTATCTGGTGCAAACACAAAGACAGGAACAATCACCCACAAACACACAGTGAAACCCAGGCTACCTAAATATGGTTCCCAATCAGAGACAATGACTAACACCTGCCTCTGATTGAGAACCATGTCAGGCCAGACATAGAAATAGACAAACAAGACATCCAACATAGAATGCCCACTCAGATCACACCCTGACCAACCAAAACATAGAAACATACAAAGCAAACTATGGTCAGGGTGTGACAGTACCCCCCCCCCCCCCCCAAGGTGCGGACTCCGGCCGCAAAACCTGAACCTATCTGTCCGCGGTGGCGGCTCTGGTGCTGGACGTGGCCCCCACTTCACCGTAGTCTTAGTCCCCCACCTTGTCCGCTTCCGTGGCCTCCTAGCCACGCGACCCTACTTAATGACACTGGGCTGAGGGGCAGCTCGGGACACAGGGGCAGCTGCTCGGGACAGAGGGGCAGCTGCTCGGGACAGAGGGGCTCTGGCGCCTCTGGGCTGAGGGGCTTTGGCGCCTCCGGGCTGAGGGGCTCTGGCGCCTCCGGGCTGAGGGGCTCTGGCGCCTCCGGGCTGAGGGGCTCTGGCGCCTCCGGGCTGAGGGGCTCTGGCGCCTCCGGGCTGAGGGGCTCTGGCGCCTCTGGGCTGAGGGGCTCTGGCGCCTCTGGAGTGACTGGCGGCACTGGCGGCCCCTGGCTGACTGGCGGCACTGGCGGCCCCTGGCTGACTGGCGGCACTGGCGGCCCCTGGCTGACTGGCGGCCCCTGGCTGACTGGCGGCACTGGCGGCCCCTGGCTGACTGGCGGCACTGGCGGCCCCTGGCTGACTGGCGGCACTGGCGGCCCCTGGCTGACTGGCGGCACTGGCGGCCCCTGGCTGACTGGCGGCACTGGCGGCCCCTGGCTGACTGGCGGCACTGGCGGCGCCGGGCAGACGGGCGGCTCAGGCGGCGCCGGGCAGACGGGCGGCTCAGGCGGCGCCGGGCAGACGGGTGGCTCAGGTGGCGCCGGGCAGACGGGTGGCTCAGGCGGCGCTGGGCAGACAGGAGGCTCAGATGGCGCTGGGCAGACGGGAAGCTCCGGCAACGCTGAAGAGGAAGGCTCTGGCAGCGCTGGACTGAGTAGCTCTGGCGCCTCTGGACTGAGGGGCGGGAGCTCTGATAGCGCCGAACAGGCGGGAGACTCCGAATGTGCTGGAGAGGAGGAAGGCTCTGGCAGCGCTGGAGAGGCGGGAGACTCCGACAGCGCTGGAGAGGAGGAAGGATCCGGCAGCACTGGAGAGGAGGAAGGATCCGGCAGCACTGGACAGGCGGGAGCCTCTGTAAGGATGAGCCGGAGAGACAGCCTGGTGCGGGGGGCTGCCACCGGAGGGCTGGTGCGTGGAGGTGGTGACGGATAGACCGGACCGTGCAGGCGCACTGGAGCTCTTGAGCACCGAGCCTGCCCAACCTTACCTGGTTGAATGGTCCCGGTCGCCCTGCCAGTGCGGCGAGATGGAATAGCCTGCACTGGGCTATGCTGGCGAACCGGGGACACCGTGCGCAAGGCTGGTGCCATGTAAGCCGGCCCAAGGAGATGCACTGGAGACCAGATGCGTAGAGCCGGCTTCATGGCACTTGGCTCGATGCCCACTCTAGCCCGGCCGATACGCGGAGCTGGAATGTACCGCACCGGGCTATGCACCCGCACTGGGGACTACGTGCGCTTCACAGCATAACACGGTGCCTGCCCGGTCTTTCCAGCCCCCCGGTAAGCACAGGAAGTTGGCGCAGGTCTCCTACCTGGCTTCGCCACACTTCCTGTGTGCCCCCTCCAATAATTTTTTGGGGCTGACTCTCGGGCTTCCATCCACGCCACCGTGCTGCCTCCTCATACCAGCGCCTCTCCGCCTTCGCCGCCTCCAGCTCTTCTTTGGGGCGGCGATATTCTCCAGGCTGTGCCCAGGGTCCTTTTCCATCCAACTCATCCTCCCATGTCCATTCCTCTTCTCGCTGCTGTTGCTGTTGCCCGTTACCACGCCGCTTGGTCCTGTTGTGGTGGGTGATTCTGTAACGGTTCTCTTGTGGTGAAGGAGAGGCGGACCAAAACGCAGCGTGGTGGTTATTCATTGTATTTAATGAAGACGCAATACATGAATAAACTAACGGAAACAATAAATGTGAGAACTCAAAACAGCCCTATCTGGTGCAAACACAAAGACAGGAACAATCACCCACAAACACACAGTGAAACCCAGGCTACCTAAATATGGTTCCCAATCAGAGACAATGACTAACACCTGCCTCTGATTGAGAACCATATCACGCCAGACATAGAAATAGACAAACAAGACACCCAACATAGAATGCCCACTCAGATCACACCCTGACCAACCAAAACATAGAAACATACAAAGAAAACTATGGTCAGGGTGTGACATGGGGTGGTGAAATAATTTTCTGTCATGGACAAAGGAACTCAAAAGGTGTGTTGATATTAATTAACAAAAATGTTGATCTGAATGTGCAAACAATCAGGAATGATTCGCAAGGAAGGTGGATCTTTTTTTAATATGAAAGTGGATGAAAAAGAGATTTGGGTCATTAACCTAAATGGTCCAAATCAGGATTTATCCATACTTATGGTAGGAGACTATAACACAGTGTTAAGTACCTCAATAGACTGTAAAGGTAATCACACTACAAACTTTCATCACCGTGCCCTTAAGGAAATCACAAATATTATGGACACATTAGAAATAGTTTATATTTGAAGACTAAAAAACCCGACCTAGTGAGATATACATGGAGGAGACTTAATCAAGCTAGTCATCTTGACTACTTTCTTGTCTCTTCCTCTCTTGCATCAAAGGTTAAACATTTTTTTTAATAGGAGACAGAATACGATTGGATCATCATCTAATTGGGCTTCACATAACTGTTATGTAATTTCCACGTGGATGGGGATATTGGAAATTTAATCAAAGTTTACTGGAGGACAACTTATTTTTTAACTAAAACAAAATCATTTATAACTGAATTTTTCCAGTATAATATAGGTTCAGAAAATCCCCTTATTGTTTGAGATATGTTTATATGTACCTTCAGAGGTCATTCAATTAAATATTCATCAATAATGAAAAAGCAGTTTCTGGCTAAAGAGACAAGACTAACAAGGGAAATACATAAACTAATAGTACAGGATAGTACAGGTAGATAGCAATAAAAACAATACTACAGAGATACAAAATAAGTTAGAGGAAAAACAAAAAGAACTTGAGGAACTTATTCAAGAACAATCTAATGTAATATATTACAAAAATAAAGCAAACTGGATGGAATATGGAGAAAAATGCACAAAATTCTTCCTGAATCTCCAATGCAGGAACGCTAACAAAAAGAATTTGCAGAAACTTGTTACTGAAGACGGAGTCATCTATGATTCTGCAAATGATATTTTAAAAGAGGAAGGTAAATATTGTAGGCAGATGTTCTCTTTTCTGTGTGGTGACTTATTTCTTCTTTACCAAATGAGGAGAGCTACAAACTTCACACACCAGTCAGAGTTATACTTAAACTATATTTTTAATAATAATAAGAGCTTTGCAATAGCCTTTTGACTTTCAATGATGTGCTATCGTTAACGAACCATTGAAAGTACCATCAGAAAAGTACAAATATCTTTTATAGCCAAGATACACCCCTCTCAACTTATATGACGAACAACAGATACAAAGAATGGCACAAGGTTAACACATTGGACATTGGTGCGGCTGGCTTCCCGGTTGGATGCATGCTGTGTTAAGAAGCAGTGCGGCTTGGTTGGGTTGTGTATCGGAGGACGCATGACTTTCAACCTTCGTCTCTCCCGAGCCCGTACGGGAGTTGTAGCGATGAGACAAGATAGTAGCTACTAAAAAAACAATTGGATACCACGAAATTGGGGTGAAAAACGGGTCAAATAAAAATAATAAAATAAAAAAATATATATATATAGGTGTAAAATAGAGAGAAAATTGTCAAGAGGAGTTAAACAAGGATGTCCGTTCTCACCAAATCTATTCGTTATGGCCATTAAAATGCTAGCTATTAAAATCAGATCCAACAACATTAGAAATCCAAGGCTTAAAAACAAAGGTGTCCATGTATGCCAATGACTCAAGTTTTATATTAAGCCCACAAGCTAGATCCCTGTCTCATTGAAGATCTAGATAACTTTTCTGTATTCTCTGGACTTAAACCTAATTATGATAAGTACACAATATTGCATTAAAAAATACAACTTTTACATTACCCCTGCAGTTTACCTATAAAATGGGCTGATGGTGAAGTAGACATACTTGGTATTCATATCACAAAATATATAAATAAGCTCTCCACAGTGAATTTCAATAGAAAATGTAAAAATAGACAAGATCCTGCAACCTTGGAGAGGTAAATACCTGTAGTCATATCTCAGTTTACTCACTTACTTATGGCTTTGCCTACTCATGATGATTTGTTTTTCAAATCATATGAGCAAAAAACATTTGGCTTTTTCTGGGACGCTAAACCAGACAAAATAAAGTGCGCCTATCTATATAATGAATATGAATTGGGTTGGTTGAGATGATTAAATATAAAAGCACTAAACCTCTCTTTAAAAGCTTCACCTATTCAGAAGTTTTACTATAAGTAGACCACTAAGAAAAGCTTATCTATTGTTTAAAAATGACCTTTTTGTCTTTGTGCAGATTGCCATGTCTCATTTTCGATTAATTGAAATTTCTACTTTTTTCAAAGTATCTCTCTTTTCTAACAAGCATTGTAGAGCTGGCTACAATTTAAATGTCATCCCCCTGAAAAGATAGAACAAATATTACAACAAATATTATGGCTGAACTCAAATGTGCTGGTTGATAAAATACCTGTATTTATGGGAAAGATGTTGTTGCTAGGGTATTTTGTTCTTAAATTATATTGTAAATTGGAACTGTTGAGTTATATCCTTCATGGAGTTATCAGAATTGTACGGGAAAGTCCGCTCAATCCAAGAGTACCACCAATTGATTACAGCATTACCCCAAAAATGAAGGAGGCAGATGGCAGCGGGAGGAGGTAGGGAACTGGTCTGTTTGCCCAATATAAAGAATCAAAACTGGTGGAGGAATAAAAACAGCACAAATAGGAAAGTATTCTAGTTTCATTTGAGTACCAGGATGTTGACAACTGTACTATACAGATTGAAAAATAGTTGGGAAGAGATTTTTGATGTACTGATTTGATGGTATGAGTTGATATATAAAACAACGCAAGATTCAAGACTTTGTGCTTTTCAGCTAAAATTATTATATCGGATTCTTGCCACTAACAAAATGATGAATATTTGGGGCATAAAATCATCAAAGCTCTGCAGATTTTGTTATGAGGACACAGAATGAATAGACCATTTATTTTGATATTGCCCTCAGGTAGCCTGTTTCTGGTTTCAGGTTCAGGAATGGCTGAAAATGCATAGTATTGATCTAAAATTGACCTTAGAAATATTACTGTTAGGAGATCTGGAGAGACTGGGTCAGTCAATTACTAATATACTAATATTCTTTAAATGATTTATCTTCAACTCGCAATCTGTGGATTATATTCGATTAGATAGATTGAAATTGTTCGTTAAACATCACAGCAGAGTTGAAAGATATATGTTTCTTAGAAATCCGAAGGTTTCCGAAGGAGGTTGGCCAGCAAAGATAGGTGGGATGGGCTGAGGGAAGCTGAGGGTTGGGATGGTGAATTGGAGACAAGTGGGAGTGGAGTTGCTGTGTGGGAGATAGAATGATGGTCAAAGATAAAAGTCAAAAATAAAACATAATAAAAAGTATGTTTGAATGACATGGAGGGGCAGTGTTTTTACAGCTAATGCCGATTTTCCCTGAGGCTGATGCCGTGCAGGTGTTTGTACACATGCGTATACACACACTCATTCAAATAAATGCATACAAGAACACACACATACATGTAATAGTGCCAGACATGCACACAAACATATACAGTTGGCATTGGTGTTACATGTACGATTTTAGTTGTCCTTGATGTCCTTTGTTTTTTCGTTTTCTGTTGTTTGTCTGCATTGTTGTTTGCTGTTTTCTTCTGTCTTTTTCTTTTTCTCTCTTTAGTTCATTTTCTTGGTTGTTGGTGCATTGGGGGGTTCTTGGGGGTAGGGAATGGTATTAATTATATACATATATTTCTTCTTCTTGGGGGGGACTGTGGGAAGGGTCTCGAATGGTTGAGGGACATCTATTGGGGAACTGTGGGGGGGGATCTTGGAGGGTTCGGGTTCAGGTTCATGTCTTTAGGCCTGGTGGGACATCTGTCAACATAACCTTGAGCAGGACATTGACCCTGGAAGCTTCTGTGTGTCGCTCTGAATGGGAGTCTGTTGGATGACTGGTGTGGTGTAGTTGTTGAGCGGCTTCACTGCAAGTATAATGTATGTTTTGGATATTCAATAAAACATTTAAAAATATATATATATATAAATAAATAAAAATGCAAACAAATAAAATGTTTACAATGCAGGTGCACAGGTCGAGAGAAAAATTTTAGTAATCGAGGTGACAGACATAGGGTGACAGACACATTCAAAACCTCCTTGCACACTCTTGCCTGCATCTACAGTTGAAGTCGGATGTTTACATCCCCTCAGCCAATGCATTTAAACTCCGTTTTTCACAATTCCTGACATTTAATCCTCGTGAAAAAATCCCTGTCTTAGGTCAGTTAGGATCACCACATTCATTTTAAGAATATGAAATGTCAGATTGATAGAGAGAATTATTTATTTCAGCTGTTAATTCTTTCATCACATTCCCAGTGGGTCAGAAGTTTACATAGATTCCATTAGTATTTGGTAGCTTTGCCTTAAAATTGCTTAACTTGGGTCAAACGTTTTGGGTAGCCTTCCACAAGCTTCCCACAATAAGTTGGGTGAATTTTGGCCCATTCCTCCTGACAGAGCTGGTGTAACTGAGTCAGGTTTGTAGGCCTCCTTGCTCGCACGTGCTTTTTCAGTTCAGCCAAATACATTTTCTATGGGATTGAGGTCAGGGATTTGTGATGGCCACTCCATTACCTTGATTTTGTTGTCCTTAAGCCATTTTGCCACAACTTTGGAAGTATGCTTGGGGTCATTGTCCATTTGGAAGACCCATTTGCGACCAAGCTTTAACTTCCTGACTGATGTCTTGAGATGTTGCTTCAATATATCCACATAATTTTCCTCCCTCATGATGCCATCTATTTTCTGAAGTGCACCAGTCCCTCCTGCAGCAAAGCACCGCCACAACATGATGCTGCCACCCCCGTGCTTCGCATTTGCATGGTGTTCTTCGGCTTGCAAGCCTCCCCTTTTTCCTCCAAACATAACGATGGTCATTATGGCCAAACAGTTCTATTTTTGTTTCATCAGACCAGAGGACATTTCTCCAAAAAGTATGATACTTGTCCCCATGTGCAGTTGCAAACCGTAGTCTGGCTTTTTTATGGCGGTTTTGGAGCCGTGGTTTATTCCTTGCAGAGCGACCTTTCTGGTTATGTTGATATAGGACTTGTTTTACTGTGGATATAGATAATTTTGTATCTGTTTCCTCCAGAATCTTCACAAGGTCCATTGCTGTTGTTCTGTGATTGATTTGCACTTTTCGCACCAAAGTACGTTCATCTCTAGGAGACAGAACGTATCTCCTTCCTGAGCGGTATGACGGCTGCGTGGTCCCATGGTGTTTATATTTGCGTACTATTGGAAGTACAGATGATGTCCTAACCGACTTGCCAAAACTATAGTTTGTTAAAACCTGTTATGGCTAGCGTTCCCCTAGGGGAACTCCCCCCCCCCCCCCCCCATTCAGCTGAAAAAATATTATTTCGAAATATTTAACTTTCACACATTAACAAGTCCAATACAGCAAATGAAAGATAAACATCTTGTTAATCTACCCATCGTGTCCGATTTTTTAATTGTTTTACAGCGAAAACACAACATATATTTATGTTAGACCACCACCAAACCCCCCAAAAAACACATCCATTTTTCCCAGCCACAGATAGTCACAAAAGCAGAATTAGAGATAAAATGAATCACTAACCTTTGGTAATCTTCATCAGATGACACTCATATCACATCATGTTACACAATACATTTATGTTTTGTTCGATAATATGCATATTTATATCCACAAATCTCGGTTTACATTGACGCCATGTTCAGAAATGCCTCCAAAATATCCGGAGTAATTACAGAGAGCTACGCCACATAACAGAAATACTCATCATAAACTTTGACGAAAGATACATGTTTTACATGTAATTAAAGATACACTGGTTCTTAATGCAACCGCTGTGTCAGATTTTTTTTAAACGTTACGAAAAAAGCCTACCATGCAATAATCTGAGACAGCGCTAAGACGTAAATATATTTCTCCGCCATGTTGGAGTCAACAGAAATACGAAATTACATCATAAATATTCCCTTACCTTTGATGATCTTTCATCAGAATGCAGTGCAAGGAGTCCTAGTTCCACAATAAATTGTTGTTTTGTTCCATAATGTCCAATACTAGTCTCCAATTAGCTGCATTTGCTACCACTTTCAGCTCACGTGCCCAGAAGCTGACGCTGGTCCAGGCGAACTCGGACGAAAACTTCAAAAATATATATTCTAGGTCGAATAAACTGGTCAAACTAAGTTGCGAATCAATCTTTAGGATGTTATTTTCATATATATCCAATAACGTTCCAACCGGAGCATACGTTTTCATCTGCAGCCAAATGGAACGATGGTGATATCAACAGACAAATGCGCAACAGGGAAATTGCATTCTGCCAGGACAGTGACTCATTCCTCTCCCATTCGGTCAAAGTTCACACCAGAGGCTGCATTCCACGTTCTACTGAATGAGGACATCTAGTGGAAGGTGTAGTAAGTGCTAAAAGATCCATATCTTATTTGGAAGTGAAGAGGCGATGACTTAAAATTAGACCTGCATTCAAAATTTCACTTCATGTTTGGAAGATTGCCTGCCCTATGAGTTCTGTTATACTCACAGATATATTTCAAACAGTTTTAGAAACTTCAGAGTGTTTTCTATCCAATAGTAATAATAATATGCATATATTAGCAATCTAGGACAAAGTAGGATGCAGTTAACTATGGGCACGCAATTCATCCAAAGTGAAAATACTGCCCCCTATCCCCAACAAGTTTTAACAAGAAATTTGTGGAGTGGTTGATTAACGAGATTTAATGACTCCAACCTAAGTGTATGTAAACTTCTGACTTCAACTGCAGCTGATCAGGGGTGTAATCATTACAGTTGCAAATTAGTGTTTCTATTGGACAAATTCAGATATGTTTATTCCTGTTTCTTTCTGTTTGCTTCCGTTTAAGAAAAGTTTTTCAACAGAATACTGATCACACGTAAATACGGTTCACTTTCATAGCAGCCATTTACAAACAGCATTAACGTTTTTATTGTTGTATAATTCCTTCTCGCCTCTACGTGCTCTCTTCTCACCTTTTACTTAGCTTGTGGAATTCAGTGCACAACACATCAGCTGTCAGTGACCAGGCGGAAAAACATTTCCAAGCCAAACCTTCATATCATAACCGCTAACCGCTAAACACAGCCTACATCGTTGTCACCATATTGGCTAACATTAGTAACGTCATAGTCGACATAGCTACTAGTACTTATGCCTTAGTAAACCCGCTACAATCTTGCAGTACAGTGTATGGTCAGCAAGCAGTTTAGCAGTTACACCGGCAGGCCCCGGTGGCAATAAATAAAACCAAACGCTAACCTTGACTTGGAAGAGTTCCAGTGTAGGATAGCCATAGCCAGCTAGCAACATAGCATCCCTCTCTGAGCCAGATGTTTGAGTAGGCTAAAGTAGCTAGGTGCATTTGCTAGCTAAGTCAAAGTGAAAATATGAAAATACAACTAAATATAGCGATCTCTCTCTCTCTCTCTCTCTCTCTCTCTCTCTCTCTCTCTCTCTTGCTTATCCTTCATTTTTAAAGAAGTTATTTTGTTTTAAAGCTGTTCTTCAACTATAGTATTTCTCTCTTTGCTAGCTAGCTGTAGCTTATGCTTTCAGTACTAAATACATTTTCTTTGATTGGGTGGACAACATGCCATTTCATGCTGCAAGAGCCCTGATAGGTTGGAGGACGTCATCCGTAAATTGTCATAATTACTGTGTAAGTCTATGGAAGGGGGTGAGAACCATGAGCCTCCTAGGTTTTGTATTGAAGTCAATGTACCCAGAGGAGGATGGAAACTAGCTGTCCTTCAGCTACACCCTGGTGCTACCCTACAGTGCTGTTGAGGCTACTGTAGACCTTCATTGCAAAACAGTGTGTTTTAATCAATTATTTGGTCACGTGAATATATTTAGTATAGTTTTAAATTCACTGAAGAGCATGGCACTCCCCTTCCTCCTCTCAGGAGCCTCCACTGCTTAGAGATAAGGTTAATGAAATCAATAACTTGCTAACGTCAGATAACATTCACATACAGTGCCTTCAGAAGGTATTCACAACCCTTGATATTTTCCAAATTTTTTTTGTTACAGCATTAATTTTAAATGGATTAAAGCTAGATTTTGTCACTGGCTTACACACAATACCCCATAATGTCAAAGTGGAATTATGTTTTCAGAAATGTTTTCTAATGAATTAAAAATGAAAAGCTGAAATGTCTTGAGTCAATAAGTATTCAACACCTTTCTTATGGAAAGCCTAAATGCACTGTACACAAATATAAATGCAACATGCAACAATTTATAAGATTTGAATGACTTACAGTTCATATACACTACCGGTCAAAAGTTTTAGAACACCTACTCATTCAAGGGTTTTTCTTTATTTTTACTATTTTCTACATTGCAGAATAATAGTGAAAACATCAAAACTACAAAATAACACATATGGAATCATGTAGTGAGCAAAAAAGTGTTAAACAAATCAAAACATATTTTATATTTGAGATTCTTCAAATAGCCACCCTTTGCCTTGATGACAGCTTTGCGCACTTTAGGCAGTTCAAACCGGGGTTCATCCATGAAGAGCACATTTCTCCAGCGTGCCCAGTGGCAATCGAAGGTGAGCACTTGCCCACTGAAGTCGGTTACACCTCCGAACTGCAGTCAGGTCAAGACCCTGGTGAGGACGACGAGCATGCAGATGAGCTTCCTTGAGACGGTTTCTGACAGTTTGTGCAGAAATTCTTCGATGGCTGGTCTCAGACAATCCCACAGGTGAAGAAGAGGGATATGGAGGTTCTGGGCTGGCGTGGTTACACCTGGTCTGCGGTTGTGAGGCCGGTTGGATGTACTACCATATTCTCTAAAACGACATTGGCAGTTTATGGTAGAGAAATTAACATTCAGTTCTCTGGCAACAGCTCTGGTGAACATTCCTGCAGTCAGCATGCCAATTGCACACTCCCTCAAAACTTGTGACATCTGTGGCATTGTGTTGTGTGACAAAACTGCACATTTTAAACTGGCCTTTTATTGTCCCTAGCACAAGGTGCACCTGTGTAATGATCATGCATATCAAGAAGCTGATTAAACAGCCACACCTGTCAGGTGGATGGATTATCTTTGCAAATGAGAAATGCTCACTAACGGATGTAATCAAATTTGTACACAACATTTTAGAGAAATAAGCTTTTTGTGTGTATGGAAAATTACTGGGATCTTTTATTTCAGCTAATAACACATGGGACCAACACTTTGCATGTTGCATTTATATTTATGTTCAGTATAAGTTCAGGAGTAAAAATGAGCTTAAAAAGTCACATAATAAGTTGCAAGTTACCTCATCTCTGGACCCCGCATATACAATTATCTATAAGGTATCTCAATCGAGCAGTAAATTTCAAACACAAATTCAACCACAAAGACCAGGGAGGTTTTCGTTAGTTGCTAACCAGTCAATGTTCAGGTCACCGAAAAAATAGACCTCTTAACATTGCACACTCTTAACATCACACACACAAGCATTTTACACACATTATCTAGATACTGACTGTTAGCACTTGACAGTCTATATAAACACCCTAAAATCATAGGCTAAAGATGAGGCAGGTAGACTTGCAACTACAACACTTGAACACTTGACATGAGATCATCTCTAAGTATTATAGGGATATGGCTCTGAACATATACCGCAACAGTGATGCGTTGTGTTGGATTTTCCCCAAACATAACGTTTGTATTCAGGACATAAAGTTAATTTCTTTGCTACATTCTTTGCAGTTTTACTTTAGTGACTTATTGCAAACAGGATGCATGTTTTGGAATATTTTCATTCTGTACTGGCTTCCTTCTTTTCACTCTGTCATTTACGTAAGTATAGTAGAGTAAATACAATGTTGTTGATCCATCCTCAGTTTTCTCCTATCACGGTCATTAAACTCTGTAACTGTTTTAAAGTCACCATTGGCCTCATTGTGAAATCCCTGAACGGTTTCCTTTCTCTCCGGCAACTGAGTAAGGAAGGACACCTGTATCTTTGTAGTCACTGGGTGAATTGATACACCTTCCAAAGTGTAACTAATAACATCATGCTCAAAAGGATATTCAATGTCTGCTTTTTTATTTTTACCCATCTACAAATAAGTGCGCTTCTTTGCGAGGCATTAGAAAACACTAACTGTCCTAACTGTCCTCTCATGTCGCAAGGGGGTGGTGTTGCAATCTACTGCAAAGATAGCCTGCAGAGTTCTGTCCTACTATCCAGGTCTGTACCCAAACAATTTGAACTTCTACTTTTAAAAATCCACCTCCCTAAAAACAAGTCTCTCACAGTTGCCGCCTGCTATAGACCACCCTCTGCCCCCATCTATCTTCAGAGCTCGTGCTGCTAGGCGACCTAAACTGGAACATGCTTAACACCCCAGCCATCCTACAATCTAAGCTTGATGCCCTCAATCTCACACAAATTATCAATGAACCTACCAGGTACCACCCCAAAGCCGTAAACACGGGCACCCTCTTAGATATCATCCTGACCAACTTGCCCTCTAAATACACCTCTGCTGTCTTCAACCAAGTTCTCAGCAATCACTGCCTCATTGCCTGCATCCGTAATGGGTCAGCGGTCAAACGACCTCCACTCATCACTGTCAAACGCTCCCTGAAACACTTCAGCGAATAGGCCTTTCTAATCGACCTGGCTGGGGTATCCTGGAAGGATATTGATCTCATCCTGTCAGTAGAAGATGCCTGGTTATTTTTTTTAAATGCCTTCCTCACCATCTTAAATAAGCATGCCCCATTCAAGAAATTTAGAACCAGAAACAAATATAGCCCTTGGTTCTCTCCAGACCTGACTGCCCTTAACCAACACAAAAACATCCTATGGCGCTCTGCATTAGCATCGAACAGCCCCCGTGATATGCAACTTTTCAGGGAAGCTAGAAACCAATATACACAGGCAGTTAGAAAAGCCAAGGTTAGCTTTTTCAAGCATAAATTTGCTTCCTGCAACACAAACTCAAAACAGTTCTGGGACACTGTAAAGTCCATGGAGAATAAGAACACCTCCTCCCAGCTGCCCACTGCACTGAAGATAGGAAACACTGTCACCACAGATAAATCCACTATAATTGAGAATTTCAATAAGCATTTTTCTACGGCTGGCCATGCTTTCCACCTGGCTACCCCTACCCCGGTCAACAGCACTGCACCCCCCACAGCAACTCGCCCAAGCCTTCCCCATTTCTCCTTCTCCCAAATCCAGTCAGCTGATGTTCTGAAAGAGCTGCAAAATCTGGACCACTACAAATCAGCCGGGCTTGACAATCTGGACCCTTTCTTTCTAAAATGATCTGCCGAAATTGTTGCCACCCCCCTGTTCAACGTCTCTTTCGTGTTGTCTGAGATTCCCAAAGATTGGAAAGCAGCTGCGGTCATCCCCCTCTTCAAAGGGGAGGACACTCTTGACCCAAACTGCTACAGACCTATATCTATCCTACCCTGCCCCTATCCTACCCTCTTCGAAAGCCAAGTAAACAATCAGATTATCGACCATGTCGAATCCCACCATACCTTCTCCGCTATGCAATCTGATTTCAGAGCTGGTCATGGGTGCACCTCAGCCACGCTCAAGGTCCTAAACGTTATCTTAACCGCCATTGATAAGAAACAATACTGTGCAGCCGTATTCATTGACCTGGCCAAGGCTTCAACTCTGTCAATCACCACATCCTCATCGGCAGACTCGACAGCCTTGGTTTCTCAAATGATTGCCTCGCCTGGTTCACCAACTACTTCTCTGATAGAGTTCAGTGTGTCAAATCGGAGGGCCTGTTGTCCGGGACTCTGGCAGTCTCTATGGGGGTGCCACAGGTTTCAATTCTTGGACCGACTCTCTTCTCTGTATACATCACTGATGTCGCTCTTGCTGCTGGTGAGTCTGTGATCCACCTCTATGCAGACGACACCATTTTGTATACTTCTGGCCCTTCTTTGGACACTGTGTTAACAACCCTCCAGGCGAGCTTCAATGCCTCCAATTGCTCTTAAATACAAGTAAAACTAAATGCATGCTCTTCAACCGATCGCTGCCTGCACCTGCCCGCCTGTCCAACATGACTACTCTGGACGGCTCTGACTTAGAATATGTGGACAACTACAAATACCTAGGTGTCTGGTTAGACTGTAAACTCTCCTTCCAGACTCACATCAAACATATCCAATCCAAAGTTAAATCTAGAATTGGCTTCCTATTTCGCAACAAAGCATCCTTCACGCATGCTGCCAAACATACCCTTGTAAAACTGACCGTCCTACAAATCCTCGACTTCGGCAATGTCATTTACAAAATAGCATCCAATACCCTACTCAATAAATTGGATGCAGTCTATCACAGTGCCATCCGTTTTGTCACCAAAGCCACATATGCGACCTGTACACTCTCGATGGCTGGCCCTCGCTTCATACTCGTCGCCAAACCCACTGGCTCCAGGTCATCTACAAGACCCTGCTAGGTAAAGTCCCCCCTTATCTCAGCTCGCGCTCCAGCAGGTATATCTCTCTGGTCAACCCAAAACCAATTCTTCCTTTGGCCGCCTCTCCTTCCAGTTCTCTGCTGCCAATGACTGGAACGATCTACAAAAATCTCTGAAACTGGAAACACTTATCTCCCTCACTAGCTTTAAGCACCACCTGTCAGAGCAGCTCACAGATTACTGCACCTGTAGATAGCCCATCTATAATTTAGCCCAAACAACTACCTCTTTCCCTACTTTATTTATTTATTTTGCTCCTTTGCACCCCATTATTTCTATTTACTTGCTATATTGTTTTTACATTGCCACCATGGCCTTTTTTTGCCTTTACCTCCCTTATCTCACCTCATTTGCTCACATTGTATATAGACTTATTTTTCTACTGTATTATTGACTGTATGTTTGTTTTACTCCATGTGTAACTCTGTGTTGTTGTATGTGTCGAACTGCTTTGCTTTATCTTGGCCAGGTCGCAATTGTAAATTAGAACTTGTTCTCAACTTGCCTACCTGGTTAAATAAAGGTGAATTAAAATAAAAAATAAAAAGGATCTGTACACAATTCCTGGAAGCTGAGAATGGCACAATTCTTTCATGGCCTGCATATTCACCAGACATGTCACCCATTGAGCATTTTGGGATGCTCTGGATCGACAGCGTGTTCCAGTTCCCACCAATATCCAGCAACTTTGCAAACTGATTGAAGAGGAGTGGGGCAACATTCCACAGGCCACAATCAACAGCCTGATCAACTCTATGCGAACGACATGTCGCGTTGCATGAGGCAAGTGGTGGTCACACCAGAAACTGACTGGTTTGCTGATCTGTGCCCCTACCTTTTTTTAAGGTATCTGTGGCCAACAGATGCATATCTGTATTCCCAGTCATGTGAAATACATAGATTAGGGCCTAATGAATGTATTTATATTGACTGATTTCCTTATATGAACTGTAACTCAGTAAAATATTTGAAATTGTTGCTTATTGCATTTATATTTTTGTTCAGCATATAATCCATCCAATTTATAAAGCCCCAAAATTAGGCTCCGGTTTAGCTAAATATAAATTGTAAGAGAAGAGAGCTCTGCTTGTCAATTAAAGTGTCAACTCGAGTGATGGCATTGTAATAGCTAATTTCCTTGAGAACCAAACTGCACCTGTTAAACTGGGCATGGAGAAGCGCGGTCCCGAGTGAAATTTGTGGGCGCGCTCTTTATGGCACGTCGCAAAAGAGGGGGAGCAAACTGGCACGAGCCTACCGTCGTTGTCAGGGACGGGGTGCATCTGTGGAAAAAAAGATAGGACATAACAATAGCATCATCCAGTTTCGGTGTACATTGATCCAGGGTGCGTCATAGGAAACGAACACGAACATGGCGCTCTTTTATATAACATAATGTACACGACACATGGAATGGCCAATATATTTTATTGTTTGCTGGATTACGAAGAAGAGTGTACAATAAAATGGAGTGGTAGGGGGGCAAAGGCACGCTGTCTCCATCATAGGGAGGCGCGTCCACCTGCTGATACAGGGAGTCCGGGCTTGGGAAAAACATGGTGAGGTCGCACTCGCTGCATTGAGGAGAAGATACAGTTTCCATCTGTCAAATAAATAACTGTAAATGGAATGATGACGACGGGAAAAGCGCAGCCCGTGTGAAAAGAGAGGTAAGTTAAATGTTGTACAATGACGAATATGGTTCTCAGTTCAGGGCAACACACTTGCATAAAGAATATGCAACGTCAAATAGCCTACAATTTCTTCGGCTGCATTCGAGAGAAAAGGGGGGAGGGTATTTCATGTATCACGTTAAATCAACATTCATCTGTTGTGTTTGTATATTTAAGAATGTATTTAATTGTATACAGTTACTTCACTTTTAAACTGTGCAGAAAAGCAATTGTCATAAAATGCATTGAAAGACAACATTCCTTATTAAGAAAAAAAGTGATACCCTACATTGGAGCATTAGAGGTACCAGCAAACTGCACCCCATATCCCATCCCCCAAAACACACAGGCAATATGAGAATTGTCAGTCCAGGTCCTGGACAACCTTTGCAGTATTTGGCAGTGCTTAGTTCAATAAACAAGATGCTTAAACTTGAACATTTCACTGAATAATGTGCTCCCCTTGGCATGAAATCGACCATTGCTCTCTGCTCCCAGATTCATTTATTTTCAGCATGGAGTTCCCAGCTTTTCTTCTTTCCCTGTGGTTAGATGCTGTGTTCAATTTCTGTTCATATTTGTATGTGACATAAGGTCAGACCTGTCGCACTCGCATAAATGCACTCTTAGTGTTTACAAAAAGGACAAGCAAATAAAAATTGTCTCAACATTATTGTTATTACAGTATTATTATCATTGTAAGATTACATCTCGATCCTACTTCTCACATGGATGGCAATAACATATATGGAGCTCTCTGCCAAATTGCAGGGATAGCACAACTAAATGATTCACCATCTTTCCAGAATAATGCCTGGTTAAAGCTATCCTTCACAGGTGGTTGTCCCTAAGAGGCAGAGTTTAACTCAACAACATTCCCTTGTGAAAGGGCTGGGGAATTGTTTATCAGGCTTAATTATGCACAAGTGTTAATTTGAAGTTGAAGGTAATTTTTTGGGGTTTCATGTTTTTGAAAATACAGTAGATAAGAGGACGAAATACACCCTCTTAATTTAGCCCAGAGTGTCCCCAATAATAGGCACTGAAAATCCTTTAATTTGATCAGGTCTGTATATCAACTCAAGCAGGGTTCCTGCTAAGAGCTACCCATCCCAGTGCCAGACCTAGTACGTTTCCTTTACTGTCCCAATGTGTTGTTTGGTTGTCCAGCCCCATGTCGCTCCATTGATGTTATAAGGTACTAAAGTAGTTTTGAAGAAACATGCTGTTTTTTACCCATCCCATTTTGCCTATTATGTTTGAAAGTGAATAGGATTAGGCATGTTCAGGGTGAGACAACAACAATCCACTTAATGTAGTCCTCTGTGCCTCCGTTCTATGGGTTTTTGTCTTCCTTACTTCAGCAGCCCAATGTTCTCAGAGAGAACAGAGAGAGCAGGTCCTTGAAGGCTGGGCTGCACACAGCACTGCATTGTGTTTATCTGAAAGTAGTGCCAGAGAGGGGAGGAGCGAGGCTGCCTGGGAGGTTGGGTGAAAGGTTGTACCAATACCTGGGTAGACGTCACACTGATTAACACATTTCAGTCTTCTATATAGGAGCCGGTATGTATGGTATAAACCGGTATTTCCCACCAGTTAAAATGACCATACAGAACATGAACAGACACATTTTCATACGATTTAACCTGTTGAATAGTGGGCAAATGTTTTTGTGCCTGGTTGTCAGTCATTCATTAATTCACTCAGAGATAACCCCCTCGGCTCAGTACTGCATTGTTGCGGTGACTGTGGCGCTGCTCGGCATCGGAGGGAGTTGAGGTAGCATGCTGTAATTAACAGAAAGGTAACGACCCCGTGAGATGGGTGGCTCAGCCCTTTTTGATTACTTTCATGACCGCAGGGAAAAAGTCTGAACTGAGCTTCCTCTCTAGTGGGACAGACAGACAGACATTAGAGCAGAGCAGAGTGCTGAGATCTTTAGCTGCCCATGCTGGGCCTGTAACATTCACAATGTTTCTAACCTCTATCCTCCTCACTGGCAGGCAGATACAAACACCAACCCCACTGCTGTGGTCCTGGATGACTCTGGTTTGTCTCTCTATGTCCAATTATGAAGGAATCACTTGCTGTATTTCTTTATTGAAAAATATCCTCTGTGAGACTTTTGCATATGGTATTATACAATGAGTATACAAAACCTTAAGAGCACCTTCTCTTTCCTAGACATAGATTGACCAGGTGAATCCAGGTAAAAGCTATGAGCCCTTATTTATGTCACTTGTTATATCCACTTCAAACAGTAGATGAAGGGGAGGAGACAGGTTAAATAATTATTTTTAAGCCTTGAGACATGGATTGTGTATGAGTGCCATTCAGAGGGTGAATGGGAAAGACACAAGATTTAAGTGCCTTTGAACAATGTATGCTAGTAGGTGCCAGGCATAGCAGTTTGTGTCAAGAACTGCAACGGGTTTTTGTCACAGTGTGTATCAAGAATGGTCCACCACCCAAAGAACATCCAGCCAACTTAACACAACTGTGGGAAGCATTGGAGTTAACCAATGGCGATTTTAGCACGTCAATCTTGGTGGAGCAAACAAATTATAATGTGGGATGCATGCCAGCAAAGCCACTACACAACACAACACTAAACAATACATTAATTACACTATAACGGTGACAAACAGTGGCCCACAAACTGTTTGAGCCTACCTAAAGCTGTCCCAACAGCAGTCCCAACACCTTACCACTGCTACACCTGGCTATCAGCAGAGCCTTGTCTGGCAGCGAAACAGTTAATTCAGCCTCATTTACTGCCTTTCAGCCTAATTTACTGCCTTGCTTAAACAAATGTGGTTTCTACTGACAATTGAGATGTACAAAATATGTAATAAGGGCGGATAAGATGCAATCCGAATTACGATTAAGACATTAATGAACAAGCTTGGACGTACCTAGTCAGTATAACTATTTGTTCAGCACTTTTGAAATGTACATACGACAGAATTCAGAACATGGGCCGTTCTTACAGTGTTCTCCCTGTACACCAAGTCAGAACCATAGGATAAATAAAGGGGGCATATAAGCAGACAATTAAAGTTCTTACAGTATGTGATGATTACATTTCTCAAAAACAGGTTATAGGCTACATGTGCACCACCAAGTCAGAACAGTAGGCGAAATTAAGAGGTGAAAATATACTAAATTATTAGGGTGAGGCACATGGGCTACTAACAGCTTACTACACAACATACACTTAGTATTACTTTCTTAACTACAGTATACATATCTCCTTGGCGTATAACATCATTTATGCAGCAGCATACAGAACATTTTTGGACTCACCTTGTTGTGCTGTGATCACTTGAACAGGAAGGTGGCGCAGCGGTCCTTCGTGGGCAAATTTTGTCATCAAACTTTGTCATCAAAGTCTGGCATTCTCTGGATTTATGGTTCTTTTAAGACAACTGGGAACTCCAAAAAAAGTTCAATCATGATGACGTCATTGATCTTCAGGTCGTAGCTCTAGAAAGAGGCCTGAGATCCCGATTTACAATTCCGAGTTGGATGAAGGTTCAAAACGTTTTCAAACATTTTCCCAGTTGTAGCTCGTTTTTCCCGAGTTTCCAGTTGTCTTGAACTCAGTAAAGTCAGATTTTGTAATTCTGAGTTAGCAATTGTTTTGAGCGAGGCACAAATCATGCTTCATTGACAGCAAGGCCAATGTTGAATGTATATCATTTTAAACTAAGAAAAGAGACCATTAAACGTAGACTTGGACCACACATCCATGTTTATGTCCAATGGCCGATGAGCACCGATATGTTTTATCTATAATTATTTATCTTCAAATGACAAGGATTTAAAAGGATTTGCCAGCAGATTGTCAAATTGATTCATGATGATGACTGCTAGCTAAGATTTTGAAAGTATGATGTTCATAGTCCAATCAAAGCTACTGTAGATATAATGTGATTTGACTTAATTTTATCTGTGGCCAATGACCTTGAGCCTTCTTGGATGAGCACTTCTAATGTAACTCTATGGCAGCACCCAAGGGGCTTGAATTTTCGATCTCTACCGTTAGACTTGGCGGTGACGTAGTGTTCCCATGAGTGACAGAACACTGAGCCAATCACGGGGCAACGCTCCGTATCTTCTGCTGGCTTGCCCCACCACCACAGAAAGTACTGAGCTAGGCTGGAACACCTGCATTTTGTAGCTGCCTTATTAGGGTTGCACACTTTGGGGAATATTCAGAGGTGGAAACCTTCTGTGAGAATTAACGGGAATATATGGAAATTAACGGGTATACAGTGGGGCAAATAAGTATTTAGTCAGCCACCAATTGTGCAAGTTATCCTACTTAAAAAGATAAGAGAGGCCTAGGTACATCATAGGTACACTTCAACTATGACAGACAAAATTAGAAAAAAAATCCAGAAAATCACATTGTAGGATTTTTTATTAATTTATTTGCAAATTATGGTGGAAAATAAGTATTTGGTCAATAACAAAAGTTTATCTCAGTACTTTGTTATATACCCTTTGTTGGCAATGACAGAGGTCAAACATTTTCTGTAAGTCTTCACAAGGTTTTCAGACACTGTTGCTGGTATTTTGGCCCATTCCTCCATGCAGATCTTCTCTAGAGCAGTGATGTGTTGGGGCTGTTGCTGGGCAACACAGACTTTCAACTCCCTCCAAAGATTTTCTAAGGGGTTGAGATCTGGAGACTGGCTAGGCCACTCCAGGACCTTGAAATGCTTCTTACGAAACCACTCCTTCGTTGCCCGGGTGGTGTGTTTGGGATCATTGTCATGCTGAAAGACCCAGCCACGTTTCATCTTCAATGCCCTTGCTGATGGAAGGAGGTTTTCACTCAAAATCTCACGATACATGGCCCCATTCATTCTTTCCTTTACACGGATCAGTCATCCTGGTCCCTTTGCAGAAAAACAGCCCCAAAGCATGATGTTTCCACCCCCATGCTTCACAGTAGGTATGGTGTTCTTTGGATGCAACTCAGCATTCTTTGTCCTCCAAACACGACGAGTTGAGTTTTTACCAAAAAGTTATATTTTGGTTTCATCTGACCATATGACATTCTCCCAATCTTCTTCTGGATCATCCAAATGCTCTCTAGCAAACTTCAGACGGGCCTGGACATGTACTGGCTTAAGCAGGGGGAGACGTCTGGCACTGCAGGATTTGAGTCCCTGGCGGCGTTACTGTTTGTTACTTTGGTCCCAGCTCTCTGCAGGTCATTCACTAGGTCCCCCCGTGTGGTTCTGGGATTTTTGCACACCGTTCTTGTGATCATTTTGACCCCACGGGGTGAGATCTTGCGTGGAGCCCCAGATCGAGGGAGATTATCAGTGGTCTTGTATGTCTTCCATTTCCTAATAATTGCTCCCACAGTTGATTTCTTCAAACCAAGCTGCTTACCTATTGCAGATTCAGTCTTCCCAGCCTGGTGCAGGTCTACAATTTTGTTTCTGGTGTCCTTTGACAGCTCTTTGGTCTTGGCCATAGTGGAGTTTGGAGTGTGACTGTTTGAGGTTGTGGACAGGTGTCTTTTATACTGATAACAAGTTCAAACAGGTGCCATTAATACAGGTAACGAGTGGAGGACAGAGGAGCCTCTTAAAGAAGTTACAGGTCTGTGAGAGCCAGAAATCTTGCTTGTTTGTAGGTGACCAAATACTTATTTTCCACCATAATTTGCAAATAAATGTATTAAAAATCATACAATGTGATTTTCTGGAGAAAAAAAATCTCAATTTGTCTGTCATAGTTGAAGTGTACCTATGATGAAAATTACAGGCCTCTCTCATCTTTTTAAGTGGGAGAACTTGCACAATTGGTGGCTGACTAAATACTTTTTTGCCCCACTGTATATGTGAATTAATGGAAATACATGCAAAGTAATATTAATACCATTTAAATGTAGATGTTTTTTGCATAGCATATATTTACCATATCATATGGAGACAGAAACATAAACCTTTTACATGATCATAAGTAGACACAATTAAAAAAGTATTAAATCCTTCCAATATACATTTTTAAAAACAATTGAGTTTTTACAATTTACGAATTGAACTTTAATTAAATGAGTTGACTCTTTGCATGGGATGATTTCACTGAACAACAAAGAAGGGAATATTGAATGATCCCCAATGATTCATCGCATCTCCCAAAAACGTTTTCAACATACATCTGTGAATGATAGTCTAGAAACTAAAGCTTTGGTTGTCTTTGGTTGTCTTCCTCTCAGGCTTCCATGTCTTCTCCCTGGACCTCCTCAATGCCCACCTCTTGAACGTCAGACTCTGAGGCCTCATCTTCACTGTCACTTTCCAACCTTGTTGAGGATGGTTCGTTGTCATCCTCAACAAGTACCCGTAAAACACCAGTCTCAACATCAACAGTGAAGAGGAGACTCCGGGATGCTGACCTTCTAGGCAGAGTTGCAAATAAAAAGCCATATCTCAGACTGGCCAATAAAATGAAAAGATTAAGATGGGCAAAAGAACACAGAGCAGAGCCAGAGCCAGAGCCAGAGCAACTCTGCCTTGAAGGCCAGCATCCTGGATTTGCCTGTTCACTGTTGACGTTGAGACTGGTGTTTTGCGGGTACTATTTAATGAAGCTGCCAGTTGAGGACTTGTGAGGCGTCTGTTTCTCAAACTAGACACTCTAATGTACTTGTCCTCTTGCTCAGTTGTGCACCGGGGTCTCCCATTCCTCTTTCTATTCTGGTTATAGCCTTTTTAGCCTTTTTTTCTCCCCAATTTCGTGGTATCAGCTACTATCTTGTCTCATACGGGCTCGGGAGAGACGAAGGCTGAATGTCATGCGTCCTCCGATACACAACCCAACCAGCCGTACAGCGCGCATCCAACCCGGAAGCAAGCCGCACCAATGTGTCGGAGGCTACACCATGCACCTGGCAACCTTGGCTAGCGCGCACTGCACCCGGCCCGCCACAGTGGTGCACGATGAGACAAGGAGATCCCTACCGACCAATCCCTCCCTAACCCGGACGACGCTAGGCCAATTGTGCATCGCCCCACAGACCTCCCGGTCGCGGCCGGTTACGACAGAGCTTGGGCGCGAACCCAGGGACTCTGATGGCACAGCTGGCGCTGCAGTACACCCTTAACCACTGCGCCACCCGGGAGGCCCTGATATGTAGCACGTATTAATGAAAAATAACATGCAAAACAGGCAAATCCCCCCCCAAAAAAATGCGGGTCTCAAAACAGGCTGACAGAATGCCAAGAGTGCAAAGCTGTCATCAAGGCAAAGGGTGGCTACTTTGTGGCTACTTTGAAGAATCTCAAATATCTCAAAACACTTTTTGGTTGCTACATGATTCCGTATGTGTTATTTCATAGTTTTGATGTCTTCACTATTATTCTTCAATGTAGAAAATTGTACAAATAAAGAAAAACCCTTGAATGAGTGGGCGTGTCCAAACTCTTGACTGGTACTGTATATAAATATATTTTTCCTTTATTATTTTCCCCTAACCTTGCCACCCCTCCCCTAATTGGAGTAAACGAATGGACAACAACACTTCTACTTCCAGCTTATACATATTATATGTACTTGTTTGTGCATGTGACATTAACACTTGAAACTCTATACATTTTACGGACACAGTATATTTTACATGAGTTATCTTTTGTTTGTTTTTAGTCCTTCAGCCACGCTCAACCCCTCCCATCTATCTATGAAGACCACCCAGTTTCTATTTGCCATATATTTTTCAACTTGCTGCTGGGACTTGCTTCCATTCAGCCACAAGAGCATTAGTGAGGTCGTGCACTGATGTTGGGCGATTAGGACTGGCTCGCAATCGGCTTTCCAATTTATCCCAAAGGTGTTTGATGGATTTGAGGTCAGGGCTCTGTGCAGGCCAGTCAAGTTCTTCCACACTGATCTCGACAAACCATTTTTGTATGGACCTCGCTTTGTGTATGGGGTCATTGTTATGCTGAAACAGGAAAGGGCCTTCCCCAAACTGTTGCCACAAAATTGGAAGCACAGAATAGCCTAGAATGTCATTGTAAGCTGTAGCATTAAGATTTTCCTTCACTGGAACTAAGACCATTTTTCCTCCTCCACCAAACTTTACAGTTGGCACTATGCATTGGGGCAGGTAGTGTTCTCCTGGCATCCACCAAACCCAGATTCGTCTGCCAGATGGTGAAGCGTGATTCATCACTTCAGATAACTCGTTTCCACTGCTCCAGAGTCCAATGGCGGCGAGCTTTACACCACTCCAGCCGACGCTTGGCATTGCGCATGGTGATCTCTTAGGATTGTGTGCGGCTGCTCAGCCATAGAAACCCATTTCATGAAGCTGAAGACGAACAGTTATTGTGTTGACGTTTCTTCCAGAGGCAGATTGGAACTTGGTAGTGAGTGTTGCAGCCGAAGATAGACGATTTTTACACGCTCCAGCACTCGGCGGTCCCACTCTGTCAAATCAAATCAAATGTTATTGGTCACATACACATGTTTAGCAGATGTTATTGCGGGTGTAACGAAGTGCTTGTGTTTCTAGCGCCAACAGTGCAGTAATATCTAACAAGTAATATCTAACAATTTCACAACAATACACACTAAGGTACAGGAATGGAATTAAGATTATATAAATATTTGGATAAGCAATGTCAGAGCGGCATAGACTAAGATATAGTAGAATAAAATAGAATACAGCATATACATATGAGATGAGTAATGCAAAATATGTAAACATTATTAAAGTGACTAGTGTTCCATTATTAAAGTGGCCAGTGATTTCAAGTCTATAGGCCAGCAGCTTCTTAAGGTGCTAGTGATGGCTATTTAACAGTCTGATGGCCTTGAGATAGAAGCTGTTTTTCAGTCTCTCCGTCCCATGATAGCGTAGTGAACAGGCAGTGGCTTGGGTGGTTGTTGTCCTTGATGATCTTTTTGGCCTTCCTGTGACATTGGGTGCTGTAGGTGTCCTGGAGGGCAGGCAGTTTTCCTCCGGTGATGCATTGGGCAAACCGCACCACCCTCTGGAGAGCCCTGCGGTTGCGGGCAGTGCAGTTGCCGTACCAGGCGGTGATACAGCCTGACAGGATGCTCTCAATTGTGCATCTGTAAAAGTTTGTGAGGGTTTTAGGTGCCAAACCAAATTTTGTCAGCCTCCTGATGTTGAATACACTGTCTGCGTGGGTGGACAATTTCAGTTTGTCAGTGATGTGTACGCCGAGGAACTTGAAGCTTTCCACATTCTCCACTGTGGTCCCGTCGATGTGGATAGGGGGTTGCTCCCTCTGCTGTTTCCTGAAGTCCACGATCATCTCCTTTGTTTTGTTGACGTTGAGTGAGAGGTTATTTTCCTGACACCACACTCCCAGGGGCCTCACTTCCTCCCAGAAGGCTGTCTCATCGTTGTTTGTAATCAGGCCTACTACTATTGTGGCATCTGCAAACTTGATGATTGAGTTGGAGGCATGCGTGGCCACACAGCCATGGGTGAACAGGGAGTACAGGAGGGGGCTGAGCATGCACCCTTGTGGGGCCACTGTGTTGAGGATCATCGAAGTGAAGGTGATGTTTTCTACCTTCATCACCTGGGGCGGCCCGTCAGGAAGTCCAGGACCTAGTTGCACAATGCAGGGTTCAGACACTAGGGCCCTGGGCTTAATGATGAGCTTGGAGGGTACTATGGTGTTGAATGCTGAGCTATAGTCAATGAACAGCATTCTTACATAGGTATTCCTCTTGTCCAGATGGCAGTGTGCAGTGTGATGGCGATTGCATCGTCTGTATTGGGGCGGTAAGCAAATTGACTGTGAGCTTGTGTGGCCTACTACTTCGCGACTGAGCCGTTGTTGCTCCTAGACGTTTCCACTTCACAATAACAGCACTTACAGTGGACCAGAGCAGAAATTTGACGGACTGACTTATTGGAAAGATGGCATCCTATGACGGTGACACTTTGAAAGTCATTGAGCTCTTCAATAAGGCCATTCTACTGCCAATGGTTGTCTATGAAGATTGCATGGCTGTGTGCACGATTTTATACACCTGTCAGCCATGGGTTTGGCTGAAATGGCCAAATCCACAAATTTTGTACATATGGTGGGAACTCAGAAAAAAAAACGAGGTCAAATCATGACGTTGGTGATATTCAGTTTGAAAAGTCTGCCCTCTAGAAAGATGCCTGAGTGTCCGACTTGGAATTCCGAGTTGGATTACCGTTCAAATCTATTATTCCCAGTTGGATCTCGTTTTTATTTCCGATTTCCCAGTTGCCTTGAACGCACTGTGGTTTGAAGTTAGATATATAGGAGTTCCCAGATGTTTTGAACACAGCATTAATCTCAGTGGAGGGAGGAAGGGCAGCAGAGGGTCTGCCTCTCACGGTCCCTGTTCTCTCCTTCTTTTCCTGCTGTGAGACTGACCAGTTTTTGCACCTACTGTTGGCCCCTTTATCTTTAGCTTTTTTCCAGAAATGTTTGGTGATCGACTAGGAATGCCTGGAAGATCGACCAGTCAATCGACCAGATGGCGACCACTGACTTGGAAGTTAAATCATAGGGATTTATTTTACCCACTGGCAGAACATAGGCTTTCACCAAATCGACTGGAGTTTCATGATTTTTATTTCTGGGGTGGATTATCCCTTTTAATGTTTTGTATACTCAGTATATATTAATAAGGCATAAATATGGCACACACACTCTTAAAGAACTAACATTTTGTAGATTCCCTAAGGCATTAGAGAGTTAGAAGCAGTGAAGACAGTTGTTACATCTGTACCTTTAGATTTTTCTCTCAGCTCCATCCTTATTTGCTAAATAACCTATTACCAATGTCTCTTAGCTGAGGACTCTTGCACGTTTCTATTATTAACAAATATGTGACTATTGGCTTTGATTCACAATGATATTTAGGGAGAAGGTGTTGCTATTGTAGTCTGAGTGCATGTTGGCATTCTGGGCTGTTGCAGAATGTCAGGCTGTCCGTCAGAGGTCTTTCTGTAAAGAGGCCCTAGTGCTGTTGTTGTAGGGGCATGCATTCAGAGAGGATTGGCAGGAGGTTTTTGTGTCGTCGTCGTCCCCCCCCTTGAAAATGGAGCCTCCAGTTTAATGCACTAGAGCTGTGATGGGGGAGGAGTCGTTCTGCCAGCCATTAATGACTTGTGTCATCAGAAAAGTTCCTCCTTGCATTCAAACAAAAAGAAAACAGCAATGTTTTACGTTTCTATTTTGATAGGGCCCAAGTTTTCAAAGGTATGGCTGTTGTTATGTCCTGTCTCTCACAATCAGACACCTCAACATTTTGGTTAACCTCTCAGGTCAACCTCTCAGTAAATGACCATACTCTCCAGTCTCTCAGTGTTTCCTCAATTACATGTTGTATTGATACGGTGCATTCCGAAAGTATTCAGACCCCTTGACTTTTTCCACATTTTGTTCACATAAGTATTCACACCCCTGAGTCAATGCATGTTAGAATCACCTTTGGCAGCGATTACAGCTGTGAGTCTTTCTGGGTAAGTCTCTAAGAGCTTTGCACACCTGGATTGTACAATATTTGCACATTATTCTTAAAAAATATATATTTCAAGACGATTTAAGTCAAAACTGTAACTAAGCCACTCAGGAACATTCAATTTCGTCTTGGTAAGCAACTCCAGTGTATATTTGGCCTTGTGTTTTAAGTTATTGTCGTGCTGACTGGTGAATTTGTCTCCCAGTGTCTGTTGGAAAACATACTGCACCAGCTTTACCTCTAGGTTTTTGCCTGTGCTTAGATCTATTCCATTTCTTTTTATCCTAAAAAACTCCCCATCCTTGCTGATGACAAGTATACCCATAACATGATGCAGCCACCACTATGCTTGAAAATATCAAGAGGGGTACTTAGTGATGTGTTGTGTTGGATTTGCCTCAAACATAACGCATTGTATTCAGGACATAAAGGTAATTTCTTTGCCACATGTTTGCAGTTTTAATTTAGTGCCTTATTGCAAATTGTTTATTCTGTCCAGGTTTCCTTCTTTTCACTCTGTCTATTAGGTTAGTATTGTGGAGTAACTACACAATCCGTCCTCAGTTTTCTCCTATCACAGCCATTAACCAGTTAAATGTAACAAAATGTAACCGGAAATGTAATCTACTTAATCCTCCAAAGTAATGATTTATTATGAGAGGGCCATAAACAATAACTAGTAATGCTGCATACTCCAAGAAAGGTTAAAATCTCACCTTTCTGGTAGAAAAAGTTATAAATTGCTGCAGTCAATTTTGAGGACACAAGCTCAAGTATCCAGTACAAATATGATAAAAATATGAAAATATGAAATATTTTATGATGTATTTCCTATTCTACAAAACTGTATGACTAAGGCTTGAAATGACATATATGCTTACTAAATATAGTATAATCAAATTATAAACTATGAGATTTCACCTTCCTTATAACTGTAAAATACATATTTGTATGTCTAGAGTTAGAGAAAATGTGCATATTTTCTAAAGGTCTCTCTTGTTCAAAACGTCTGCCCCCACCGCTGTGAACTTCTCACAGAGCTCTAGTGTGGCTTCATGAACTCATTAGGAACTCACCTTTCATCTCATATTAATCGTGGCTCATATTAGACTACTGGCTCTAAATCGATCTCTGAAGGTGCTACAGCGACAAAACCACGCTGCGCTACGATGTAATGAGTCAAGGCTTATGCATTGTTTGTGGCTGTGACGTAGGGTTCAGTCAGGAGTTGATGGAAAGTCTGAAGAGCCAATGAAATGGTAGGAGGGACATTCCAGATTCTAGTGGTGGCAGATTTCACATCCTGCTTCACACAGGCAAAAGAGACATACTCCTGCGTCTGTGAGAATCAGGGCTAACGCTCAATGCAAGCCGTTTTGATCTATGGTGTCCACAGATCGATTTAAAAGTGAAAATGTTGGTCGGAACCAGTACCAGAACCAAGCAGTTCCCCAAAACAGGGGACATTAAAACCTCTTAGTTGTGGACTCTGTAACTGTTTTAAAGTCACCATTGGCCTCATGGTGAAATCCCTGAGTGGTTTCCTTCCTCTCCGACAACTGAGTTAGGAAGGACGTCTGTATCGTTGTAGCGACTGGGTGTATTGATACACCATCCAAAGTGTAGTTAATAACTTCACCATGCTCAAAGGTATATTCAATGTCTGCTTTTTTTTACCCATCTACCAATACAGTAGGTGCCCTTCTTTGTGAGGCATTAGAAAAGCTCCCTGGTCTTTGTGGTTGAATCTGAATTTGAAATTCACTGTTCAACTCAGGGGGGACCTTACAGACATGTGTGGGGTCGATAGATGAGGTAGTCATCTAGTGGAAGTCTAGTGGTTAGAGCGTTGGACTAGTAACCGGAAGGTTGCAAGTTCAAATCCCCAAGCTGACAAGGTACAATTCTGTTGTTCAGCCCCTGAACAGGCAATTAACCCACTGTTCCTAGGCCATCATTGAAAATAAGAATTTGTACGTAACTGACTTGCCTAGTTAAATAAAGGTAAAATAAAACATTATTGCACACAGAGTGAGTCCATGTGACTTATTAAGCAAATGTTTACTCCTATTTAGGCTTACCATAACAAATGGATTGAATACGTATTGACTCAAGACATTTCAGCTTTTCATTTTTAATGAATTTGTAAAAATTTATAAAATCATAATTCCACTTTGACATTATGGCATGTTGTGTGTAGGCCAGTGACACAAAATATCAATTGAATCCATTAAATTCAGGCTGTAACACAACAAAATATGGAACAAGTCAAGGGGTTTGAATACTTTCTGAAAGCGCTGTATGTCAAAGTTCAGTGGTGCATAGGTCAGAGGTTGGATTAACCTTTAAGCTGTGTACGGATAAAAAGTTGTACTCAATGTTGTTCTGCTACTCCTTTTTTATTTTATTTAACTAGGCAAGTCAAATTCTTATTTACAATGACGGCCTACCCCGGCCAAATCCTCCCCTAACTCAGATGATGCTTTGCCAGTTGTGCGCTGCCCTATGGGACTCCCGATCACAGCTGGTTGTGATACAGCCCGGGATCGAACCAGGGTCTGTAGTGACGCCTTTAGCACTGAGATGGTAGCACTGAGATGCAGTGCGTTAGACAGCTGTGCCACTCGGGAGCAAAATTGCTAGAAACGTATAATCTTTTCAACCCTACATCGAGCATATGATAAACACAATGCAAATACTACCTCCCACAAAGAAATTGACGACATAGACATTTACCTTTATGTACTGTAATTCTGTCAGGACTTTGCATAACGCTTTTATTGAGGATTAACTAATATTCCTAAAATTCCTTTCTCCAGCCTTGTGATTCCGATAAATCTTCAAGGCTTGAAAAAGAATAATGACTTTCAGCTGGTTTTCCCTTCTTCCATAACTCCTTGACTGGGGGGGACTGTCTAGTCCGTCTAGTTTCAGTCTTAAGGATGGCTCTAATGCTGGATAAATATTAATCACATTTTTTATAAAAGGAGTTTGCTGAAGGAGCTGCTGTCAGGCCCGTCCATCAGTAGAAGCGGAGGCACCTCCTCGGAGAGAGGACCGGCCCTGGCCCTGCTCAAATCAATGGCTGTTTACTAGGCTTTGTACTGCCCTGCCCTTGGGCTGCTCAGCGTTATTTATATTGCCCACTCTTTATTCGGCTCCTTCATTTTTGTTTGGGGCGAAGATGAGAGAAATCAAACAAAGACCTTCCACAAAACAGTGCGGAGGGAATTAGAGGAGCTATAATATTGAACAACAGTTATTGTTGTCCCCAGTCTGAGCCTCAGGTACAGTACTATTATGAGAGTCTTTGCCAATCCAATGTACCAATGATTCTGTAGATGCCAAATGCTTGTCATCTTCTCCTCTCACTATGCTACTGACTAATTATGTCAGCACGTCATCACACCAAATATAAGCAAAAAAAGGTTCTGTAGCAATTTGAGCCTCTTTGTTCATCAGCATTTTGTTCTCTAGCACTGACACGTAATAGATTACAGTGCTCCAAGATCTTCGGAGGATAGGTGGTTTGATAGGATATGAAAATGGAACTGAAAAGGAATTCAGTTAGATGGCAAACCTAAAGCTCTAGCTTCACACATTCTGTTCCTTCCTCTCTGCATCCTCTGAGCTTTTGACCCACAGCATCTCTCTCTCTCTCTCTCTCTCTCTCTCTCTCTCTCTCTCTCTCTCTCTCTCTCTCTCTCTCTCTCACACACACTCATACTCACACACACACCAGCTCACTGGCATTTGGGCTGAGTGACAGAGCAGCCCATCGGTACAGTAATTGGTATTCAGAAGGGCAGCTGGGATGCACGCCTCGCAGACAGAGGGGGAATTTAGTCAATACACTGCTTCATTAGAGCTGTGAGTCACCACGCCATGCTTCATTTGTTTGTATTTGTCCAGTACTCTATCAGGAGAAATCAACACCTCCTCCCATGCAACATGCCTAACCCCATGCTAACCTCTGATTGGTGGTTAACTTGTCCCCTGCTCATTATTTACACAGGAAGATCTTTACTGTGGTACAGTGATTGAGAGGTGGCGTCAATATGCTCACAGTTACACATCCACGCCAGAGCTGTACTGTATGTCCTTTGAACCGTATTGGCCAGAAGGACAGTTTATCTCAGAATACATCTCATCCTGAGGCAGAGGCCTTAAACCCTTGAGTCTAGGATTTTATTTAATCTCTTACAACAAATATGTTTAATTCATCACAATATTTTCATATTTTAACATAATCCAGGCTACTGGATGCTGAATATGTTATAATATGATTATATCAGAAGATAAAGTGGGAGTAGTCGGCTCCAGGAAAGAATGAATGAAGGGGGACCTGACCACTTTATTGTGTGTTTTTTCAGCAACAATGAAAGTCAAACCAAAGTACTGTCAATGGGTTATGGTATAGGCAGACATGATCTACGAACAACGAACACAATTGCATTTGATCAATGTCAATTTGAATGCACAGAGATACCGTGACAAGATCCTGAGGCCCATTCTTGTGCCATTCATCTGCTGCCATCACCTCATGTTTCAGCATGATAATGCACAGCCCTATGTCGCAAGAATCTGTACACAATTCCTCGAAGCTGAAAATGTCATAGCTCTTCCATGGCCTGCAGACTCGCCAGACATGTCACATATTGAGCATGTTTGGGATGCTCTGGATCAACATGTACGACAGCGAGTTCCAGTTCCCGACAAATATCCAGCAACTTCCCACATCCATGGAAGAGGAGTGGGACATTCCACAGGGAACAATCAACAGCCTGATCAACTCTATGCGAAGGAGATTTGCCATGCTGCATGAGGAAAATGGTGGTCACACCAGATACTGACTGTTTTTCTGATCCACACCGCTACCTTTTTTTAAGCTATCTGTGACCAACAGATGCATATCTGTTTTCCCAGTCATGTGAAATCCATAGATTAGGGCCTAATGAGTTTATTTGAATTGACTGATCTCTTTAATATGAACTGTAACTCAGTAAAATTGTTGCATGTTGTGTTTATATTTTTGTTCAGTATATTAGTCCTTTTCACAATGCCCTCCTGAAAAAATGTTTTGAAAACTCTAGATACTAAAGATACTAGAGGTCGACCGATTAATCGGAATGGCCGATTAATTAGGGCCGATTTCAAGTTTTCATAACACTCGGGAATCGGTATTTTTGGGCGGCGATAAATATTTTTATTTACATTTTTTACAATATTTTTTTAATACCTTTTATTTAACTAGGCAAGTCAGTTAAGAACACATTCTTATCTGCAATGACTGCCTAGGAACTGTGGGTTAACTGCCTTGTTCAGGGGCAGAACGACAGATTTTCACCTTGTCAGCTCAGGGGTTCCAATCTTGCAACCGCACAGTTAACAAGTCCAACGCTCTAACCATTGCACTCCACGAGTAATCTGCCTGTTATGCGAATGCCGATGTAGCCAAGGTAAATTGCTAGCTAGCATTAAACTTATCTTATAAAAAACAATCAATCATAATCACTAGTTATAACTACTAATCCAGTTTAGCAGGCAATATTAACCAGGTGAAATTGTGTAATTTCTCTTGCGTTCATTGCACGCAGAGTCAGGGTATATTCAAGTTTGGGCTGCCTGGCTCATTGCAAACTAATTTGCCAGAGTTTTACGTAATTATGACATACATTGAAGGTTGTGCAATGTAACAAGAATATTTAGACTTAGGGATGCCACCCGTTAGATAAAATACCGAACGGTTCCGTATTTCACTGAAATAATAAACGTTTTGTTTTCGAAATGATAGTTTCCGGATTCTATCATATTAATGACCAAAGGCTCGTATTTCTGTGTGTTATTATGTTATAATTAAGTCTGATTTGATAGAGCAGTCTGACTGAGCAGTGGTAGGCAGCAGCAGGCCCGTAATCATTCATTCAAACAGCACTTTTGTGCGTTTTGCAAGCAGCTCTTCGCAAGCACAGCGCTGTTTATGACTTCAAGCCTATCAGCCTAATGGCTGGTGTAACCAATGTGATATGGCTAGCTAGTTAGCTGGATGTGCGCTAATATCAAACGTCACTCGCTTTTAGATTTGGAGTAGTTATTCCCCTTGCGCTGCAAGGGCCGCGGCTTTTGTGGAGCGATGGGTAACGATGCTTTGAGTGTGGCTGTTGTCGATGTGTTCCTGGTTCGAGCCCAGGTAGGGGCGAGGAAGGGGACGGAAGCTATACTGTTACACTGGCAATACTATAGTGCCTATAAGAACATCCAATAGTCAAATGTATATGAAATACAAATGGTATAGAGAGAAATAGTCCTATAAATACTATATTAACTACAACCTAAAACCTCTTACCTTGGAATATTGAAGTCTCATGTTAAAAGGAACCACCAACTTTCATATGTTCTCATGTTCTGAGCAAGGAACTTAAATGTTAGCTTTTTTAAATGGCACATATTTTACATGGCACATATTTTTACATATTACTTTCTTCTCCAACACTTTGTTTTTGCATTATTTAAACCAAATTGAACATGTTTCATTATTTATTTGAAGCTAAATTGAGCTTATTGATGTTTTATATTAAGTTAAAATAAGTGTTAATTTAGTATTGTTGTAATTGTCATTATTTTTTTTTTTAATTGTTAAAAATGGGCCGATTAATCGGTATCGGCCTTTTTGGTCCACCAATAATCGGTATCGGTATCGGCGTTGAAAAATCATAATCGGTCGACCTCTAAAAGATACACTCTAAACTGGATGAAGTGGCGAGTTCGTTTGTGATAGACATGTCTCACTCTGTGGAGTTGTTTTTATTTCCTGTCATTTGTGGCATCAGGCACCCTAGAATGAAGTCTTTGTGCTTTATAATGGAAAAGTTATCACATTTGTGACTGTAAAAGGAAAAACTAATTTCAAAAGCCCTGGGATGAGGGCCGTTTGCATGTTAATGAGCATATTGAGCTTTTGCTCCTTTGTTACAGTCACCATGTTTTTCCTCCTTGTGTCCTATGGTTGGATCTGAAATAAAATGATAATCATACGCATGATGACAAATAAGTTGTGACAACGGAGGACAAAGGGATATGCAGTCACCAGCAATTCTGTTTTTGCTTGTTTTTTTTCTTGCACTGGAAATGTGGGAAGAATATAATTCATTTCTTCAATGATGTACAAAATGTACACAATACACGAAGGCCTAAATTATATACTCTATTAGATTATACTCTAATAATGCATTGTATACAGTATGTTTCATAAGAGGTTAACCTAATTGCTCATTCGTCTTTTAGTTTTGACGTGCTGTCTAATGATTTGGAGTGAAACATAAGAGGAGGCTGATGTATGGGAGAATGAAAGGGCAGGTCAGCCAGCAATGTTGACAGCTGTCTTCAATACAAAATCTAACACCCGAAACTGGTCAGTGATAACGAATGGCACCCTTCCACTATGTGTGTATTAGGTTTGCTTGTGTGCTGGAGGTGTTATTGACTGTATTAAGGAAGAGCTCCTCCTGTTTACTGCAGAGGCTCCTCTTATCATGTAGCTGTACTCCTTCCCAGTTCCCACCTGAAGGAAGAGGGAGAAAACATGCTCAACCATCACGTCTCCAGTTCTACCCAGGACATCTCCTATATGGGCTGTATCGTGCAATCGGCATTCAACCCCTCTACTTCTCTGTTCTTTTGCCCCCTTTCTGTCACACACCCCTCCCCCCACTCCCCTTCCTTAGCCCCACTCCACCCACCTCCTTACCCGCCCCACTCTGTTTGAGATGTGGCCTGCCTGTGTAACTGGAGGGGGTTAGTGGAGGGGGTTGTATGGGTACAGAGATGAGAGGCTGAATCTCAATTAGCTTGAGTTTTTGCCTTTCAATACAGCAGCACAAATGGGCCAAAGAGTCTTGAGCTACAAGAGACGTCAGACAGGAAAAACAGGACCAGAAAATTTTACATATTGTGGATTCGTTGTTTGAACGTATTTGTTATTTCATCTCAAACAAAAATCTATTTAGCGTCCTTGAATAACCTTTATTGCTCCATTTGTTTTCTCTCTAAATTAATATCAAAAAGGCAGAAATAATATAGATATGAGTGAAATCCAGAATCATGATTCATGCCTCAAACTGTAGCCATTATAATTGCTTATTGAACCAGATGAGAGCCGAGGCTTTTAAAGTCTTGACTTTATAGCAAAGTTAAATATGTCACCTTAGCTTCGTTATGTTTTATGGAGAATAATGAATGGCTGAAAACAAAACTGTCTAATTTACAAGGTTGTTGCTATAATCTTTGGCCCCTCTTTTGGGTTCTGTCAAGGCCTACATCACATTGACATTCTGTTGGCTCTCTTTCTGGTTAAACTTTCCATGCGTTCTTCAGCAGAAATCCTTTCTCAATACTTGAATGAATTATCCTCTTATGGGTGAACACCCTGTATAGAGTCATTTTCAAGCTTTATACAAATATGTCCATTCAATAGAACATTCAGTCAGAAAAGCAATAGTACAAACCCCATGTCTCTACCATATAAGGTTCAAAAGTTACATACGATGTCTTCACAGGCAGGATCAAAAAGTGGTCACTGCTCATAGAACTCTGTGGTGCTGCTCTGCGGCAGAACGTCCCTAACTTTGAATGTCAACTGACAACTGCAGGTTCGTGAGTGAAAACATCAGCTTTTTCTAAATGAAATCCGCTGAATACAAAACTAAATAGGGACTAAATACACTGCTCAAAAAAATAAAGGGAACACTTAAACAACACAATGTAACTCCAAGTCAATCACACTTCTGTGAAATCAAACTGTCCACTTAGGAAGCAACACTGATTGACAATACATTTCACATGCTGTTGTGCAAATGGAATAGAAAACAGGTGGAAATTATAGGCAATTAGCAAGACACCCCCAATAAAGGATTGGTTCTGCAGGTGGGGACCACAGACCACTTCTCAGTTCCTATGCTTCCTGGCTGATGTTTTTGTCACTTTTGAATGCTGGCTGTGCTTTCACTCTAGTGGTAGCAGGAGACGGAGTCTACAACCCACACAAGTGGCTCAGGTAGTGCAGCTCATCCAGGATGGCACATCAATGCGAGCTGTGGAAAGAAGGTTTGCTGTGTCTGTCAGCGTAGTGTCCAGAGCATGGTGCTACCAGGAGACAGGCCATTACATCAGGAGACGTTGAGGAGGCCGTAGGAGGGCAACAACCCAGCAGCAGGACCACTACCTCCGCCTTTGTGCGGGGAGGAGCAAGAGGAGCACTGCCAGAGCCCTGCAAAATGACCTCCAGCAGGCCACAAATGTGCATGTGTCTGCTCAAACGGTCAGAAACAGACTCCATGAGGGTGGTATGAGGGCCAGACTTCCACAGGTGGGGCTTGTGCTTACAGCCCAACACCGTGCAGGACATTTGGTATTTGCCAGAGAACACCCAAGATTGGCAAATTCGCCACTGGCGCCCTGTGCTCTTCACAGATGAAAGCAGGTTCACACTGAGCACATGTGAGAGACGTGACAGTCTGGAGACGCCGTGGAGAACTTCTGCTGCCTGCAACATCCTCCAGCATGACCGGTTTGGCGGTGGGTCAGTCATGGTGTGGGCTGGCATTTCTTTGGTGGGCCGCACAGCCCTCCATGTGCTCGCCAGAGGTAGCCTAACTGCCATTAGGTACCGAGATGAGATCCTCAGACCCCTTGTGAGACCATATGCAGGTGCGGTTGGCCCTGGGTTCCTCCTAATGCAAGACAATGCTAGACCTCATGTGGCTGGAGTGTGTCAGCAGTTCCTGCAAGAGAGGAAGGCATCGATGCTATGGACTGGCCCGCCCGTTCCCCAGACCTGAATCCAATTGAGCACATCTGGGACATCATGTCTCGCTCCATCCACCAACACCACGTTGCACCACAGACTGTCCAGGAGTTGGCGGATGCTTTAGTCCAGGTCTGGGAGGAGATCCCTCATCAAGAGCATGCCCAGGCGTTGTAGGGAGGTCATACAGGCACGTGGAGGCCACACACACTACTGAGCCTCATTTTGACTTGTTTTAAGGACATTACATCAAAGTTGGATCAGCCTGTAGTGTGGTTTTCCACTTTAATTTTGAGTGTGACTCCAAATCCAGACCTCCATGGGTTGATAAATTTGATTTCCATTGATAATTTTTGTGTGATTTGGTTGTCAGCACATTCAACTATGTAAAGAAAAAAGTATTTAATAAGAATATTTCATTCATTCAGATCTAGGATGTGTTATTTTTGTGTTCCCTTTATTTTTTTGAGCAGTGTATATATTTACAAAGCAAACAGACTGAATTTCAATATCCACCCACCGCAAAGACTAGCAGTTCCAGTTTTCATTGTGCATTTCTGATTATTTCCCTTTAAGTCGGCGTAGAAACAGCCCCTCTCAAGGTAGATGATTGCCAATATAGGCAATGAAAGCCAAGGATCTGCGCCCAGATTCACAAAACACTTCTTACGCAAAAACGTAAGAAGCTTATTAAAAAAATAATAAGTGCAATTCCTCAACAATCTTAAGATTGAATGATTTTCTTCAAAAATGTCTTACATGAATTAAACATGTTGGTTCTTCCTTTATAAGTGGTGTCATACTGCAGCACAGCTTGCGGGCAGCCGCACAATTCTATGGCACGCTATTTAAGTGACACGTTATTTAAGTGTCAGCCATTGTTGCCATTAATGGTAGCTAATGCTAGTTTTCCCACCAGAGACATATAACTTTAGGCCTAAGAGTCAAAGGGAGCCTTGAATAGAACAGACTATATGGGATTGATATTTTAGAAATGTAGCTTAATTAATTTGATGAATATTATAGTTTTTCTCTTCTAAGAAAAACGAAAATGCATTTCTTACTGTAGCTGATGTACTGTAGGCTAATGGGGTTCAGTTAGGAATATATGGCACTGTACAACGTGTTTCTATTCCAAGAAAACGAATATGCATTTGTTACTGTAGCTGTTTTAGCATAACTTACTTATTGGCATGAAGGCCTACTTAAATATAGAGTACTTCAATCAATCACTCATTAATTTGTGTATGTCATCACACATCATACGAGTCATCCATGTCTTTAAAAATAGTTATAAAACTAAATAACAATGGGAGCCTTCATTAATTTTACTATCACGGCTAAAGCGATTTAACTTCTTGGCGCACCCATCCCGTTAGCGGGATCGTTTTCGTCAACATCCGCTGAATTGCAGAGTGCCAAATTAAAATTAAATTACTACAAATATTACATTTTCATGAAATCACAAGTGCAATATAGCAAAACACAGTCTAGCTTGTTGTTAATCCACCTGGTGTGTCAGATTTCAAAAAAGCTTTACAGCAAAAGCTATCCAAGCGTTTATGTTAGGACATCTCTCTCAGCAGACAAAACATTACAAACAGCTAGCAGCAAAGTAGATTGGTCACGAAAGTCAGAAAAGCAATAAAATGAATCGCTTACCTTTGATGATCTTCGGGTGTTTGCACTCACGATACTCCCAGTTACACAATAAATGTTCCTTTTGTTCCATAAAGATTATTTTTATATCCAAAATATCTCCATTTGGTTTGGTGCGTTTTGTTCAGAAATCCACAGGCTCGAGCGGTCACGACCGGGCAGACGAAAATTCCAAATAGTATCCGTAAAGTTCGTAGAAACATGTCAAACGTTTTTTATAACCAATCCTGAGGTTGTTTTTACAGTAAATAATCGATAATTTAGCCTTTTCAATAGGAGAGAGAGAGAAAATGTCTGCTCCAAGCTGTTGCGAATGCAAAACTCTGCTGGCACCCAGCCATCCACTGACGTGATGTGATCGTGATGTGATCGTTCTCGCTCATTTTTCAGAATAAAAGCCTGAAACTATGTCTAAAGACTGTTCACACTATGTGGAAGCCATAGAGAAAGGAATCTGGTTGATTTCCCTTTAAGTGGAGGGAAGGCATGCAATGGAACAATGGAACAAGGAGATTAGTTTATTTTAGGCACTTCCTAGTTGGATTTTCCTCAGGTTTTTGCCTGCAATATCAGTTTTGTTATACTCACAGACAATATTTTGACAGTTTTGGAAACTTTAGAGTGTTTTCTATCCTAATCTGACAATTATATGAATGTTCTAGATTCTGGGCCTGAGAAATAGGCCGTTTCATTTGGGTACGTTTTTCATCCAAACGTCAAAATACTGCCCCCTACACTCAACAGGTTAACTAAGGGTTTCAGTTAGGAACATATGGCGCTGTACAACATGACCGGTCAGGAGTAGGCCTAAGCTACTAAGTGACTGCAAGTGTAAAGCAAAATAATCCTTACATTTCCACATAAACATCTGATTAATTTATAAAGACCAGTCCCCATGCTCTGTCATTCAGCGATATTTATTCCTATAGTAATTCGTTATGGATCCATCCAGATGTGGTAAGAAAACAGTGCATTTGGTGGGCTATGCAAAAGATATGGGAGAAGTGACATGCCTCGTAAACATCCATTAACCTCTCCTCACAAGTATTACTAGCATTTTCCAACCAAGCATTAGCGTCATGAAAGTCAGAAATAACAATAAAATAAATTGCTTACTATTGAAGATCTTCCTCTGGTGGCAATGCCTATCTACACAGTGAATGCTTGTTTTGTTTGATATAATCCATTTTTATAGCCTAACATGAAACATTTGTAAACCGCTTGCATCATGATTTCCGTCTCATTCAACTTTGGAAGATGCGTTCGTGGTAATTACACATACTAAACAAACGTTTATCCAGCCATGGTTGGTTTCATTGCAATCCTCTGGTTGTTACTAACACAACCATACTTGATGGTTCTTTTCCCGGGACATATTGACCGAAACAAACCGATTTGAAGACACCAATCAATGACATCATTGTGCACCAATGGTAGGACTGGTCTATCGTTGATTGACAGTATTTTGGCCCAATGACCACTGATCATCTTGAAATCTAGCTTGGAAGATAGCCAATGAGCTGAGGTAAACGGCAATATGTAATCGTTATACATTTGAAGACCAGCCTTTGTCGTAAACTCTGGCGTAAAACAGGTTCATTCGCTGTTGCAAATCCTACTTGACGGAGCCACGGGTGTTACGCATAGCAGTACATATACAATAGCATTTTCAACAAGTTTATATATTTAAAATATGGCGAATAAATCAGGAAAAGCTAAAACAAAGTCTAGGTATACAAATTTAGAGGAAATAGATAGATAGATACGTCGTCAGGCGTGTGAAGGACGGTGCCGGGGCATGGACCACAAAAAGTGTCCCCATTCCAGCTGCTATGAAGGACTACAACAAGAGCATGGGAGGTGTGGCCTTGTCAGATGCGCCGATAGGATACTACAATGTTCTCCACAAGACCATGAAATGGTACAAGACATTTTTCTATCATTTCATTTGACATTGCTGTGGTGAATGCCTTCATCCTCCAGAAGGAAATGGCTAAGAGCTGTGGACAGTCCCCCATCTCACAGCTAGCCTTCAGGGAGCTGCTCATCCAGGAGCTTGCTAGCTACAGCAAGTCCACTGTATATTTTTAAAATATATATATATATATATATATATATTATTTTTTTTTGTTAGAATAGCATTTATGGATTTTGTATATAGTTATTTCCTTCAAAATGTATCACTGTACCAATTCGGCCACTTGGGTACATTTGGGTACATTTGTGTGGGACACCTGGGTGACTTCATGCTCAATGTCATGTAGCTCGCTCATTTCTGAAGTTATCTGTCCAAAACTTTGCTCAGCTATTGTTGCCATCTTGTGTTCTTCATTCAAATCATCCACAGCATCCTATCTGTATGTTTGGCTGTTCTTGGTCATTTGAAAAATGATGCAGCAACAATAAAAAACAGAAAACGTATGTTTATTTCCTTGTATTTTTCTTCTACCAGATCTATTGTGTTATATTCTCCCACATTCAATTCACATTTCCACAAAAGCCACAGTGTTCTCCTTCAAATGATACCAAGAATATGCATATCCTTGCCTCTGGGCCTGAGCTACAGGCAGTTAGATTAGGGTATGTCTTTAGGCGGAAATTGAGAAGAGGGGGGGGGGGGGGGGGGTGGTACCCCAAAGAAGGGGTAGATCGATTCTAGCCCATCAATGACATGTTGTTTGCAGAGTCCACAAACAGGAGGTGGAGATCCAGAGCTCACAGGTGTGCCTGGCATGGATTGTGACTCCATCCCATTCCTCGCCCTCTTCAATGCGTCATTCCCTGTCTGACTCTCCGCCAATGCCGCCTGACTCTCCGCCAATGACGAGTGACTCTCTGCCAATACCACCTGGCTCTGGACAAATGCATCAGCTGATTAATTTTACAATCACAGCTAAAGTGATTTAATTAAGGGTTTCAGTTAGGAAAATATGGCACTGTACAACGGGACCAGTCGGGAGTAGGCCTAAGCTACAAATTGACTGCAAGTGAAGAGCCAAATAATCCTAACATTTCCAAATAAAAATTTGATTGATTTGTCAATCAATTTTTCCTATTGTCCTGCTGATAGTTGAAAGAAACATCTGCATTTTGAAATAGTATTTTTATCATAATTTTATTAACGAAAGCATAAATACTGTACAGTATATCCTTGATTCGACATGTTGCGGTTGCATGAGGTTTGGAGTTAGAAATGTAAACCTTTAGAGTACTTTTTTTTGGGTAAAGGCTGTCCTGCTAATAGCCCATCCTGGAAACGTTGTTTGCAGAATTCACAGCCCGCTACGCTTGTGAAAAACAAAATGACTCAAGCTGTCCATCACTACTGTAAATAAAAACAGATTAACTAAGGGGATTTTATATAATTATAATGCAGGGTTAATAGTAATAATAAGCGTTGGATAATAGATCGGATTTTCTTTAACCTATTTTGGTCTTTAATGCTGGCCCGACAGAAGTTAATACTTGATAAAGTTTTTGATCAATTAGTATATTTAAGTTTAATCACAATAGTGGTTGTATTATTTCTTTGGTCTTTTCTGGATTAAACTGAAATTGCAAGCAACTTTCTATGGCTTGTTAAAAATATATATATATTTGAGATTTCATTTTCAAATAACCGAAAGTGAGCGGTTGTAATCTGAATAAAAGCCATTCTTGTACATGGGGTGAGACATTCTTACTAATTTGTAAATAAAGCCAGTTTGTTATTTACAATTTTGTTTTTAGAGGGAGAGAAATCAAAAGCCCACCGTGCCCATTTTTCGAAAATCGTCAATCCACATGTCAAGTGTAATTCCCCCAAGTTCTCTTAATATGTAAATAAATTATCAAATTTAAGATGGAGAATAGTATATTCATTACCGGAGATAAATAATGAAGTGTGCGCCCTCACCGGAACACGCTACAAACACTACAGCCAAAATGGGAACCACTTACAAAAACGACAAATTCTAGCTAATTTTTCAAAAAACAAGCTGAAACTCTTTCGAAAGACTGTTGACATCTAGTGGAAGCCCTAGGAACTGCAATCTGGGAGGTATTCCTTTTATATTCCCATTACCAGCCATTATAATCAGTGTTGAGCTGGGGGAAAAAAATCTGGATGGATTGTCCTCAGGGTTATGCCTGCCATATCAGTTCTTTTATACTCAGACATTATTTTAACAGTTTTGGAACATTTAGAGTGTTTTCTATCCAGTACAACCAATGATATGCATATTCTAGCGTCTGGGCCTGAGTAACAGGCAGTTTACTTTGGGCACCCCATTCATCTAAACTTCCGAATACTGCCTCCTATCCCAAAGAAGCTAACTCCAGGACTACCAACAGTTTGTTGTTGCCTGATACAGGACTCTAGTGCCAGAGACTGACTGAAAACACCTCCATTAATTTACAATAATATAGTCAATTTGTGCCACAGTTTAGACTACTGATAGATCAGCGGTATAACTTCTCCCTTGTGATAGTGCAGTGCAATGACAGAATGCCCCCCATCTATCACTAACGGCATAAGCTCGTAACTTTTAAAGGAAGAACCACTGTAGACGCTGGAAGTTGAGAAGCAGTTGATAAGTTTAATATAAGAAATTACATGGAACGATACAACGTAGGAGTAGCGTCTTGACATGAACAGAAACAATACTGCCTGGGGAAGGAACCTAAGGGAGTGCCAGATAAGGGGGGGGGGGGGGGGTAATGGAGTCCAGGTGTGCTTAATGATGGAGTGCAGGTGCACGTAAGGACTGGTGATTAGTAAACCGCCAATGTTGAATGCCGGAGGGGGAGTAAACGTGACAGTACTGAGGGAGGGAGAGAAGTGATGAGTACCGACGCTTCCAAAGAAGGTTTTCCAGATGGATGGCCATCGCGATGAGTTCAGCCAAGGAGAGGTTGTCGTCTCGACAGACCAGTTCCGTCTGAACCTCCTCAAGCAGTTCCTCTTCTGAATAGCGAAGCGCCATCTCATTCCAACCGCTGGATGCTGCCATTGTCCAGAAGGTTAGCGTGTACTCGGCAGCCGCCTGGTCCTCCTTCCCTAGTTGGAGTAGGCGCTCACCCCCCCTCTCTGCTCTCCGGTGGAGGATCGAAGATACCTCTGAACCGAGCCATGAACCCATCATACGAATCCAGCTCCTCTCGCCCATTGGCCCATTCCAACGCCCGCCCAGTCAGCAGAGAAATAACTGTGGCAGCCTTGGACCTCTCAGTGGTAGGAGCTCCCAACTGGTGCGCAAGGTAGAGGGAGCACTGTAGTAGAAAGCCACTGCATTTAGATGGGGTGCCATCATTTATATGGGAGGGACAAATGGGCATCGCTGGCTTGGGCAGGTTACTGAATGGGCTGATGTGCTGGCTCGACTGGTGGTAGAGTATCCTCCGCTAGGTGAAGGCAACGCCTCTCGGGTATGTTTGAGGCATTTAGCACTGAAGAACCTCTTCCATACCCATCCCCAGTTGTGCCAGCTGGTCGTGGTGTTGCTGAAGTAGGTATCCCTGCTCATTCTGATTTCCTGCTGCTTCCATTTTGTGAGGCAGTATTCTGTCATGTAGACCCTGGGAGCTGAGAAGCAGGTGGTAACTTTAATATCACAAATAACGATACACTGTAGGCATAGCATCTAGACATGAACAACAGAAACAATACTGCCTGGAGAAGGAACCTAAGGGAGTGCCAGATAAAGGGAAGGTAATGAGTGAGGTAATGGAGTCCAGGTGTTCTTAATGATGAAGCACAGGTGCGCATAATGATGAAAGCCAGGTGAGCGTAATGATGGTTCCCAGGACCTGTGATTAGTAAACCGGTAATGTCGAACGCCCGGAGTGGAGGAGCATTAGTAGACATGACAAAGGGTTTAGCCATCTTGGAATTAAGAACATTTCCAATAACTTTATTTTCAATAATCTAATTTCTTCTTAACTTTTTGCTTAAGGAGAAACATAAGAAATAGCTAAATGAAATGTCCAAGAACCTTTTTGAGGAATAGCAACTTTGCTTAACTTTCTTCTTAAGTCTTTAAGGAAAAATGGCAGTTAAGAAGACATTTCTTCTTAAGAAGGTTTTGTTAATCTGCGCCCTGGGCCCTGGAGGTGAAAATTATGAAGGTATCAAGTTGATTTGGATTTTGATCATTTAACTTGTATTCTTTCATTCTTTACATGGAAATTGAACCAAAAAAAGTTGTATTTATATGCACTAAGTCGTCATGCGCTGCCTTTTATCCGCAACAGGTCAATTTGATGGAAACACATCTCTGGTGGCAAAATGCACAAATTGTTTTTATTCGGATTTGGATGGAAACCTAGCTACTGACAGTGTTAAATTTAACACTGTCCCAGTGTCTATAAGGATCCACACTTTTCACTGTTAAATTAATACACTGCTTAGTGTAAAGGCTTATTTTCAAATTTCCCAGAGTACCTTGCCTTTCTGGTGAATTGTAGAGTTACCCCCCATGACTGTATTTGTTAGTGACAGAGACATGGTCGTTGCAGTCTCTTTTTTTTGCCCTTTTGCTTTCACCAAGTGAGATCCTAAGCAAATATGTCATTACAATTAAATGATTCAACACAAAATGATTTATTGTGGCATTATTTTGAGGGCCTGAATCTGCTGGATTTCAGGCCTGCAAGTCACATTATACTGGCTTGCAAAGTGAAGTGTAATTCCTCTTGGAATCCATCCAGAGTGGGGAAGTGTTAAGACATGAGACTACCTAAACCATCTTAACTGGAACAATTTGTTTAGAAAAATGTATGGTTTAAAAATATATATTTGAGTAGCATAAGATTAATGAATCCAGGGTTTCCCAAACTCGGTCCCTGGGTGCACATTTAATTTTTTGCTCTAGCACTACACAGCTGATTCAAATAATCAAAGCTTGGTGATAAGTTGTTTATTTGAATCAGCCGTGTAGTGCTAAGACAAAAAACAAAACGTACACCCAAATTAACACCAACACTTGGGTTCTTTTACACCAATGAGTGTTTATTTGACACTTACAGAGTTAATTTAACACTTGAATCAACACTAGAAATGTTCCACTGAACAATCTAAACTAGGTAACACTGGCCAACTTGCTGTGTAGCTTTAATAAAATGATAGTTACAGATTTCAATATTTTAACATGTGTAGGGCCCTATAAAATCTGTTGTATTTTTTGCCTGATTCTGTTTATTTTTTTTCCGTTTCCGTTTTCCCACCAGTTTTTTAAGGTGTTCGCTTTTAAAATCACACTTTTTTAAGAGAAAAACAACAGAATTGGATGCTGTAAATCCACAACAATGATTAAACCGCATCAGGAGACCACTTTTGAGGTCTGGGAAAAATAGAAGAAATTTGGAATTTGGGTATAGTTACCCTTTAATGCAAGTACAAACAAGAAAGAGACCGTTTTCCTGTAGCACTCATGTGAATGCAGAGTTTGCAAAACAAATGGCCACTTGATTGCTGCAAATAATCATGATATCATTCTGCCAGGTACGCATAGGCTACTAGGCTACTTTGTAACATTTAATTTAGACCGTTTTTGGGAAAGCCTTTCCATCTCTACCAGAAGGAGGTTATAATTAGCATCATCGTAGCCATACTGTATGTGTGCACCGCACACACAGGCAAGGGCATTCCTGTGCCTTTTCAGAAAGTTGCAAGAAAATAAGAATCACTGATTCATTTTGTTCATGTCTTATGACCAACTTGGGAAAATGAATGCATTTTCGAATAAGTTCAAAACAATAGTTGATTTCCTACTAAGTTTAACACATTTTCTAATATTGTTAAATTCCGTTTTAATGTCTGGATTCTGTGATTCCGTCCATGTTTTCTGCGATGCAGATTTTATGGGGACCTACATGTCGGCCCTACATTTATCTTATCTTGGCCAATCCATCCAATCATCATTGCACATGCTTCTATGCTTTTAGCCAAACCTATGTTAGCTAGTTCATTTTGCTTGCTTTGTCATGTGCAAATGCCTTGTGTTCATTCTCCTAAAGTGAGATGCATGTGGACCACCAATCAAGTGCTTTCTAGCTGATCTACTGAGATGTTTTTAGATGCGGTCCCTCTCTTTTGTTCTCTCTGACTGTGCTCTGTTCTGGACCAGTCGACCATGTGGATTTCCCGATCTGTCACTTAGGGTCCCATATGCAGGGAGTCTGAGGACTCACTTTTGGATGGAGGAACGTTTTGGATGGATATAGTGCTATCTGGTCATACAGAGGATGGGTAGTTGAAATAGCCTATGTAGGTGTCGGATCATAATTTGACCCATTTTTTCGCTGGTGTAAAATAATCCTGCAGCAGGAGGATTATTATTTTTTTTTTACGTATGTAAATATAATTTCTAATAGGAAATTAGTTTTGATAGGCTGCACTGTAGGCTATAGTTTACGTGTGAGTGAGAGAAAAATAACTGCGGGTTTTCAGTTCATTTAAATCGCAAGGATCATTTACATTTCCTGTTGCGCAGTACAATTCTCTGTGACAACAGAGTGATCAAATTAGGATACAACATCTGTACATGAGGTATTCCTGGATCTAGAATTGAGACTAAAAGTCCAACCGTATTGTGATGAGTATAACTTTGGAGTATAACTTCAGCAAGTGTCTTCTCTGTGCTGTGTTTTCCTTCCAAAAGTCAGTTGGTGAATCGACAGTTGAGGGTGGATGCATTTGACTGCGCTGTTAAGACCTGATTTCTTTTTTTGTGTTGCTTTGTTTATGCAGGGCAGGCAATTGGCAGGCGTTCCAAGTCTAGTACACCATGCTTGGAGGGGGCGGGGGTGTCTATTGGAGCGCCAACTATTTTCTTCCAACAAAAGACACTGGGCAAAATATAGTCTGTCAGGATTTAAATGTGCTTCAATCGTCACCAAAACATAGCGACTAGCCTACAACCTTTTTTTCTCTGCTTTATTTTCTGACGTCTTTCAGGATATTTTATCCAGTATTTATTTGAAGGCTCTAAAAGTATTTAATGTCTCGGAATTAGCTCTTCAATTATATGAAGTTTGAATCCAGCAACTCTCTCAATCAGTCTTATTCAATGACAACATGGTTGGAGTCAGAAGGCTAAGTAGCCAGTACATTACTAGACTATTTCAGCTAGCCTGCATGCATAAACAGCCCCACACCAGGAAGGGAAAGCAGTTGCAGCTTTGGTATTTCCCCAGGAGGATACATAAGTGTAATTTTATATTTTTCACTCTCCAGCCATACCCCCATTACCATGAATAGGATCACAAAGAAAATATGCTGTGTATGTATGAGTACAACAGCAATTTTATCTCTCCCTCTGTCTTTTGGACGCTCTCTGGGCAAGATCATTTTGCAATTAGAGGCAGTTCGAAATGTACTGGGGGGGGGGGTCCAAAATAGGAAGTGTTATAATTTTAAAAAATCTCTTCTCTAGGTGTTTTGGGACTTCCCTTATGCACTAAGCTTTTCTGCGAACTATACAGTCAACTCTATCTTGACCTCTATCCACAGTGACAATAGTGGTAAGTGGATCGTTTGTCCAGATCTGCAATAGGTTAACTAGCAATCATACCCAGGGCTGTTGCGGTGACCATATTACCGCCACACCGGCAGTCCCCGTTCATGAATGCAGTCAAATTCCACGTGACCGTTTAGTCACGGTAATTAGGCTTCTCCAAGCTCTGATGCTGCTGATGGTCATTAGTAGCCTACCTAACTTACTAACTGCCTGGCGGGAGCACCTGTAGGGAGGAGACAGAGAGACAGCCTGGTGCGTGGGGATGCCACAGGGCCCACCAGGCTGGGGAGACCTACAGGAGGCCTGGTGCATGGAGAAGGCACCGGATGGACCGGGCTGTGGGGGAGCACTGGAGCTCTGGTGCGCAGCCTTGGCACCACTCCTCCAGGCTGGATGCCCACTTTAGCCCGGACCCTCCCGAGTGCAGGGAAAGGTTGAACCGGGCTGTGGGTAAGCACTGGAGCTCTGGTGCACACCACTCACACCTCTCCCTTCGGCTCAATACCCACATTCACCCGGCACGGGCGGAGCGCAGGCATAGAACGCACTGCACCCTCCCAGCGCCTTGGAGACACAGCATGCAGCGCCGGCGCAGGATGCCTGGATGCCTACTCTCGCATGGCACTTGCGGGGGGCTGGCCTAAAGCCCACCAGGCTATGAGCGCGTACTGGCGACACCGTGCGTTTGACCGCATAATACGGTGCCTGACCAGTACTGCGCTTCTTCCGATAAGCACGAGGAGTGGGCTCAGGTCTCCAACCTGACTCTGCCCCACTCCCCGTGTGCCCCCCCCAAAAAAAAAAATTGCCGTAAAGTATCTCCTCCCATGTCCAGGATTCTGGAGATCGCTGCTGCCCGATACCACGCTGCTTGGTCCTTGGTTGGTGGGTGTTTCTGTAACGGATCTCGTCCTCCTCTTCTGAGGAGGAGTAGCGAGAAAAATCGGAGGACCAATTTGCAGGAGGACCAACTCACGCCCTGGCCATACAAAAATAAAGACAAAACAAAGGAACTAAGGTCAGAACGTGACAACAGTAAAATAAAAATAAAGTAGCTGTAGCCTTCCATTGGAGTTAATTTGCTGCAAAACTCATTTTGTAAATACAGTGCATTCGGAAATTATTCTGAGTTTTTTTCCACCTCATCAACCTACACACAATATCCCATAATGACAAAGCAAAAACAGGTTTGTGAAATGCATTTTAGAATAGGGCTGTAATGTAACACAATTTTGAAAAAGTAAAGGTGTCTGAAAACTTCCCGAATACACTGTACTTTAAGTAGATTTGGACATAATATTTATGGGGCTTTGCAACGGCTCTATCGGCTCTATAAAATCTGTGGTGCATGCTGAAACAGTATTTTCAATGTTTTACCTCCAAACCCTACCCAATTAAATGTTGATTGCGAAGTAGGCCTACCTAACATAATGACATCATCATGATTTGTATCAATCAGGTGTACATTTGTTTTGCATACTCTACCATCACATGTGCAGTACAGAAACCTGACAGAATCACTGCTAGCCTAACACAGATGTACTGGAACTAAAACCCAGCTGCGACATGCTTTCAATAGTGCTCTCCAACACCTGACACCAATATAGTGGATTAGGTGGGTACTCTGACTGGGACTCAAACCCTAGACCCTGTCACTGTCATTCCTGAAAATTACCTTGTCACAATCCTCACAATGAGGGTGTCAGGTAGCCTAGCAGTTAAGAGCGTTGGGCCAGTAACTGAAGGTTCTCCCAAATGAGAAATGTAAAATGTAATGATACTATTCCTACTAAATGGGTTAACCCTATTGCCACGATGTATAGGGTGTTTGCTTTTCACGCCAATGACCCGGTTTCACTTCCCCGTCCTCCCATTTGCTACATTGGTCTCAGAAGTAGGATGGCGGCCGTGCAGCCTTCAGAACGCACGGCTCAGACCTCACCAAACTCTCTTGGTGAGGTCGCTAGGTGTTTTACAAAGGTTGTTTAGTATTATTACAAGGGGTACAACTTGTCTTTTTTTTTTAAATAACTTTTTATTATTTTTTCTGGCTAGCTTCACTTTTCAACAATATAAATCTGTTACACAGTTAAATACATTTGTATGGCCATGGGGACAATAGCATTATCCTAGCCTACAACACCACAATGCAATGAATATTTGCATTATTGTTTTCAAGTGAGTACAATTCTACTCTCGGCTGTAAACTTCAGTGAAAATGCCATTTGAATAATGGCGCAAAAGCCCTGTTATTTGAATGTTTCATTGCATTTGGACCAATTGAGGGTCTAATCTCAACAGATTATAGAAAGGCAGAGTACAGGACAGTCTGGCTGTATTTTTACTTCTGATACTGATCGCTTTCTGTTGCAGATCATCATTATCCCAAGTCGTCCTGTAGTCACATAGGCCTATGCTCCCAGCAGGCCCAGTTATTCAGGAAAGCTTAACTCGCATTCTGCCTCCTTTCCAATCCGAGCTGCTATTCCTTGACCTGTAACCTTGAACACTTCAGTATAGGCTAAATATGTCATTTAACTTTTCAAATGTATTACCTTTTATGTGTGGCATAAACACAACCAGTCACAATGTTTTAATCAGATTAGGCTACTTCAAAAGTCTACTGTAAACTACCTGCGCACATTCATCCATGCCACTCTTAAAATAATTCCAGCATCCAAACTGCGCACCGGCCATTCGATGAATGGAAAGAGACATCTGTTAAAAAACACAAGTTTAATGACATTTGGATATTGTCAAGCCAAGCCTTCAATACTGAGTAGGGAGGGATGTATTTTCTGTTTGTCGAGATTGACATACTCTATTTGATGGTGGCGTTTAAAACGCAAACCATGATGAAGCACTCATCGCTTTGCTGTGGTCCGACAGACGATTACGTGAAACCCAGAATGCATTGTATATCAACAAACATGGCTCCACACATAGCCGGAATTAGCTTAGCTCATCATAATCAGTACTTCAAAAAAGTATTTTACAAACATAATATGTGCCCATTACAATCTATGCAAGAATCGGAATGCATGATTTATCACTGGTACTTGAAAAACATGAATAAACAGTAAATATATCAATAATTACCACACAAAACATTTTCTGTTAGTGATTTATTGATACAAATGGCGCGTGCAGGCAGTCAATCACATAACCTCTCATCCCCACTCTGAGCCATTCAGTGTTGTTGTTTATGTATGTAGCTAGTGAGCTAAGCTGTAGCATTAGCAATGTCTTTCAAAAGGAGACAACTCACAAATGCAGAAATTCTGACAATGAGTCTGAAAGTCAGGTTCTGACAGTGACAGTGAGGAGCTGCCCACCAGCCAATGAGAACCCTGAATCTGAGGACCCCTTGTCCACTGACAAAGTCCTAGTTCCCTTTGAAGATGCTGGTGGTGATGGAGGCAGACCGACAGTGGATGAAGTACAGGAGTTCTGTGGTAGCTGGAATGCTGCCAGCCATTTCACCCCTCCTGGCCCTGCTGTTTGCTTTGATGAGTCCCAGTCTGGAGTGCAACGCCCCTTGCCATTTCCATCTGAGGCAGAGTGCTTCAAGTTGTTTCTGACAGAGGAGCTGGTGGGAGACATAGCAGAGACCAATCGCTATGCCTTGGAGCTACAGGAGAAGAGAGAGTCAGGAGTGGGGGGACAACCACAATTTGTGAAATGTATACCTTCCTGGTGACAGTCCTTCTCATTGGGATAGTAAAGAAGAACTCCCTAACAGAATACTGGAGCACAGATCCTATGTTTGCAACTCCCTTCTTTGCCACCCTTTTTTCCCAAGACTGCTTCCTAGTTCTGCTGCGGTGACTGCATTTCATCAACAATGCTACTGCCATCCTAAATGACCTGTTAAACAAAATAAGAAATGTCAACAGCTGGCAGTAAAGTGGCATGACAAACGAGACATCCATGTCCTCTCCACTGTCCATACAGCAACCATGTCGGCCTCAATCCCATAGAACATTTGTGGACAGAACTGAAAAAGCGTGTGTGAGCAAGGAGGCCTACAAACCTGACCCAGTTACACCAGCTCTGTCAGGAGGAATGGGCCAAAATTCACCCAAATTATTGTGGGAAGCTTGTGGACAGCTACCAGAAATGTTTGACCCAAGTTAAATAATTTAAAGGCAATCCTACCAAATACTAATTGAGTCTATGTAAACTTCTGACCCACTGGGGATTTATTCTTTATTTTTTTATTTCACCTTTTGTTACGGTTTTCTTTCATCGAAGGAGAGGAGGACCAAAATGCAGCATGGTTATTTTGATTCATCTTTAATAAAAGATAAACACAAACAATACAAAACAAGAACCGTGAAAACCTACACAGCCTTATCTGGTGCAAACAAACACAGAGACAGGAACAATCACCCACGAAACACTCAAAGAATATGGCTGCCTAAATATGGTTCCCAATCAGAGACAACGATAAACACCTGCCTCTGATTGAGAACCACTCCAGGCAGCCATAGACTATTCTAGACAACCCCACTAACCACAATCCCATGACCTACAAAAAAACCCAAGACAAAACACACCACATAAATAACCCATGTCACACCCTGGCCTGACCAAAATAATAAAGAAAACACAAAATACTAAGACCAGGGCTTGACACCTTTATTTAACCAGGTAGGCTAGTTGAGAACAAGTTCTCATTTACAACTGGGACCTGGCCAAGATAAAGCATAGCAGTGTGAACAGACAACACAGATTTACACATGGAGTAAACAATTAACAAATCAATAATACAGTAGAGAAAAAAAAGAAAAAAAAGAGAGTCTATATACATTGTGTGCAAAAGGCATGAGGAGGTAGGCGAATAATTACAATTTTGCAGATTAACACTGGAGTGATAAATTATCAGATGGTCATGTACAGGTAGAGATACTGGTGTGCAAAAGAGCAGAAAAGTAAATAAATATAAACAGTATGGGGATGAGGTAGGTAAATTGGGTGGGCTATTTACCGATAGACTATGTACAGCTGCAGCGATCGGTTAGCTGCTCAGATAGCAGATGTTTGAAGTTGGTGAGGGAGATAAAAGTCTCCAACTTCAGCGATTTTTGCAATTCGTTCCAGTCACAGGCAGCAGAGAACTGTAACGAAAGGCGGCCAAATGAGGTGTTGGCTTTAGGGATGATCAGTGAGATACACCTGCTGGAGCGCGTGCTACGGGTGGGTGTTGCCATCGTCACCAGTGAACTGAGATAAGGCGGAGCTTTATCTAGCATGGACTTGTAGATGACCTGGAGCCAGTGGGTCTGGCGACGAATATGTAGCAAGGGCCAGCCGACTAGAGCATACAGGTCACAGTGGTGGGTGGTATAAGGTGCTTTAGTAACAAAACAGATGGCACTGTGATAAACTGCATCCAGTTTGCTGAGTAGAGTATTGGAAGCTATTTTGTAGATGACATCGCCAAAGTCGAGGATCGGTAGGATAGTCAGTTTTACTAGGGTAAGTTTGGCGGCGTGAGTGAAGGAGGCTTTGTTGCGGAATAGAAAGCCGACTCTAGATTTGATTTTAGATTGGAGATGTTTGATATGAGTCTGGAAGGAGAGTTTACAGTCTAGCCAGACACCTAGGTACTTATAGATGTCCACATATTCTAGGTCGGAACCATCCAGGGTGGTGATGCTAGTCGGGCGTGCGGGTGCAGGCAGCGAACGGTTGAAAAGCATGCATTTGGTTTTACTAGCATTTAAGAGCAGTTAGAGGCCACGGAAGGAGTGTTGTATGGCGTTGAAGCTCGTTTAGAGGTTAGATAGCACAGTGTCCAAGGAAGGGCCGGAAGTATACATAATGGTGTCGTCTGCGTAGAGATGGATCAGGGTATCGCCCGCAGCAAGAGCAACATCATTGATATATACAGAGAAAAGAGTCGGCCCGAGAATTGAACCCTGTGGCACCCCCATAGAGACTGCCAGAGGACCGGACAACATGCCCTCCGATTTGACACACTGATCTCTGTCTGCAAAGTAGTTGGTGAACCAGGCAAGGCAGTCATTAGAAAAACCGAGGCTACTGAGTCTGCCGATAAGAATATGGTGATTGACAGAGTCGAAAGCCTTGGCCAGGTCGATGAAGACGGCTGCACAGTACTGTCTTTTATCGATGGCGGTTATGATATCGTTTAGTACCTTGAGCGTGGCTGAGGTGCACCCGTGACCGGCTCGGAAACCAGATTGCACAGCGAAGAAGGTACAGTGGGATTCAAGATGGTCAGTGACCTGTTTGTTGACTTGGCTTTCGAAGACCTTAGATAGGCAGGGCAGGATGGATATAGGTCTGTAACAGTTTGGGTCCAAGGTGTCTCCCCCTTTGAAGAGGGCAATGACTGCGGCAGCTTTCCAATCCTTGGGGATCTCAGACGATATGAAAGAGAGGTTGAACAGGCTGGTAATAGGGGTTGCGACAATGGCGGTGGATAGTTTCAGAAATAGAGGGTCCAGATTGTCAAGCCCAGCTGATTTGTACGGGTCCAGGTTTTGCAGCTCTTTCAGAACATCTGCTATCTGGATTTGGGTAAAGCAGAACCTGGAGAGGCTTGGGTGAGTAGCTGCGGGGGGGGTTGTTGGCCGAGGTTGGAGTAGCCAGGAGGAAGGCATGGCCAGCCGTTGAGAAATGCTTGTTGAAGTTTTCGATAATCCTGGATTTATCGGTGGTGACCGTGTTACCTAGCCTCAGTGCAGTGGGCAGCTGGGAGGAGGTGCTCTTGTTCTCCATGGACTTTACAGTGTCCCAGAACTTTTTGGAGTTAGAGCTACAGGATGCAAATTTCTGCCTGAAGAAGCTGGCCTTGGCTTTCCTGACTGACTGTGTGTATTGGTTCCTGACTTCCCTGAACAGTTGCATATCGCGGGGACTATTCAATGCTATTGCAGTCCGCCACAGGATGTTTTTGTGCTGGTCGAGAGCAGTCAGGTCTGGAGTGAACCAAGAGCTATATCTGTTCTTAGTTCTGCACTTTTTGAACGGAGCATGCTTATCTAAAAAGGTGAGGAAGTTACTTTTAAAGAATGACCAGGCATCCTCAACTGACGGGATGAGGTTAATATCCTTCCAGGATACCCGGGCCAGGTCGATTAGAAAGGCCTGCTCGCAGAAGTGTTTTAGGGAGCGTTTGACAGTGATGAGGGGTGGTCGTTTGACTGCGGATCCGTAGCGGATACAGGCAATGAGGCAGTGATCGCTGAGATCCTGGTTGAAGACAGCGGAGGTGTATTTGGAGGGCCAGTTGGTCAGGATGACGTCTATGAGGGTGCCCTTGTTTACAGATTTAGGGTTGTACCTGGTGGGTTCCTTGATGATTTGTGTGAGATTGAGGGCATCTAGCTTAGATTGTAGGACTGCTGGGGTGTTAAGCATATCCCAGTTTAGGTCACCTAACAGAACAAACTCTGAAGCTAGATGGGGGGCTATCAATTCACAAATGGTGTCCAGGGCACAGCTGGGAGCTGAGGGGGGTCGGTAGCAGGCGGCAACAGTGAGAGACTTATTTCTGGAGAGAGTAATTGTGATGAAAGAAATAAAAGCTGAAAGAAATAATTCTCTCTTCTATTATTCTGACATTTCATTCTTAAAACAAAGTGGTGATCCTATTTAGACAGGGAATTTTTACTAGGATTAAATATCAGGAATTGTGAAAATCTGAGTCTAAATGTATTTGGTTAAATTGTATGTAAACTTACGACTTCAGCTGTATACATCAGTATGTGGACACAGCTTCAAATTAATGGATTCGGCTATTTCAGCCACAGCAGGTGCTGACAAGTCTATAAAATCGAGCACACCGCCATGCAATTTCCATAGACAAACATTGGCAGTAGAATATCCTTACTGAAGAGCTCAGTGACTTTAGACGTGGCATCTTCATAGGATGCCACCTTTCCAACAAGTCAGTTCATCAAATTTCTGCCCAGCTAGAGCTGCCACGGTCAACTATAAGTGCTGATGTTGTAAGGTGGAAGCGTCTAGGAGCAATAATGCCTAGCTGCAAAGTGGTAGGCCACACAAACTCACAGAACGGGACAGCCGAGTGCTGAAGCGCATAGCTCTTCTGTCCTCGGTAACAACACTCTACTGAGTTCCAAAATGCCTCTGGAAGCAACGTCAGCACAAGAACTGTTCCTCAGGAGCTTCATGAAATAGGTTTCCATGGCCAAGCTGCCGCACAAAAGCCTAAATTCACCATGCGCAATGCCAAGCATCTGCTGGAGTGGTGTTAATCTCGTCTCCATTGGACTCTAGAGCAGTGGAAATGCGTTCTCTGGAGTGATGAATCACGCTTCACTTCTGGCAGTCCGGCAGATTAATCTAGGTTTGGCGGATTCCAGGAGAACGCTACCTGCCCCAATTTGTAGTGCCAACTGTAAAGTTTGGTGGAGGAGGAATAATGATCTGGGGCTGTTTTTCATGATTCGGGCTGGGCCCCTTAGTTCCAGTGAAGGGAAATCTTAACGCTACAGAATCCAATTACCTTCTACACAATTCTGTGCTTCCATATTTGTGGCAACAGTTTGAGGAAGGCCCTTTCCTGTTTCAGCATGACAATGCCCCCGTGCACAAAGCGAGGTCCATACAAAAATGGGTTGTCGAGATCGCTGTGGAAGAACTTGACTGACCTGCATAGAGCCCTGACCTCAACCCCATTGATTTTAAATATACTTAAGTATCAAAAGTAAATGGAATTGCTCAAATATACTTAAGTATCAAAAGTAAAAGTATTCATGATTTAAAATTCCTTATATTATGCAAATCAGATGGAAAAATGTGTATATATTTTTGTATTTCCAGATAGCCAGGGGCACACTCCAACACCCAGACATGAATTTATAAATGAAGCATTTGTGTTTAGGTATGTTCTCTTGATAAGTGTGTGAATTGGACTATTTTCCTGTCAAAATGTAACAAGTATTTTTGGGTGTCAGGGAAAATGTATGGTTGTAACGGCTTTCCTCCTCCTCTTCCTCTTTATTTACAGACATAAACTGAACACTACAAAACAATAAACGTGAACCGAACGAACCCGAAACAGTACCATGTGGCAACAAACACTCACACGGAAAAAAAACACCCACAACTCAATAGTGAAACCCAGGCTACCTAAGTATGATTCTCAATCAGAGACAACTAACGACACCTGCCTCTGATTGAGAACCATACTAGGCTGAACTCAAAACCCCAACATAGAAAAACACACAGACTGCCCACCCCAACTCACGCCCTGACCATACTAAATAAAGACAAAACAAAGAAAATAAAGGTCAGAACGTGACAATGGTACATTGTACAAAGTACATTGTTTTCTTTAGGAATGTAGTAAAGTAGAAGTTCATGTAAATAGTAAAGTACATATACCCCAAAAAACTATTTAAGTAGTACTTTAAAGTATTTTTACTTAAGTACCTTACACCACTGCCTATAGCCTATTTTATTTCCCCTTAAAATAAGAACTCTACAGTGTAATCCATTTTATCAACTTTATTTGAAGATTCGATTAGTAATTGAGTTACAGTAATTAATCAATTCCAGTTACAGCTTCTTTAGACAAAGTAGAAACTAAAAAGTTAATAATAATATAACCAGCCACAGGTTCACAGGTGAAATAATTTGCCGTATTCCTAAACAAAAGCACCAGTGCATGAACAATTGTGAAGGATGAATTGCATAAATAAATATGAATGGATATATATTCATGACAAGATATAAAAACAGTAATTTGTTGAGTGTATCAGACACTATGTTGTGCCCTTATACGCGTCCCTTTACGCATGAATCAATATCGTCTTCTCTTTATGCTTCGGCTCTACAGTCGGCATACAGCTTCTGGGCTTTATGTGAGCAAGCCCCACAAACAAATCGATTGCCCTGAACACAGTTTTCATGGGCCTTGTTTCATGTGCAACTGCCGCAGGTGTCTCATAATCTCTGGAGCAGTTGCGTGGCATGGTCTCTCGGAAAGAGTCCACCCCGTACCTATCAGACCAAAAAGACTCCACTTCCATGCTCTTTCTGCTGTATGCCCCACGGATATACAAGAGTGCAATAAATGCTTTGAGTTCATCCATAGACATGTCCTAGGTCCTAATATCTGATGTGCTGCAACATCTGCATGTCACACAAACTCGTCACTCTTTTCTACCCAAACCATGCCTCCCTCCCAGACTCCTGTCTCATCGTGGCAGTTGGGATCACCTTCTCAGTTGGCTCTGTTCTGTGTTTTCTGCGGCGATGCTCAGGCATTGGAGGCTGAGGCTCAAAGTCAACATCAGAATCAGATGAAGACACTTCATCATCAACGTTGATTTTAAGCTCAATATCTGATCCGACTACAGCTGTAATCGCAGCAAAAGGTGGCGCTACAAAGTATTAACTTAAGGGGGCTGAATAATTTTGCACGCACAATTTTTCAGTTTTTGATTTGTTAAAAAAGTTTGAAATATCCAATAAATGTCGTTCCACTTCATGATTGTGTCCCACTTGTTGTTGATTCTTCACAAAAAAATACATGTTTTATATCTTTATGTTTGAAGCCTGAAATGTGGCAAAAGTTTGCAAAGTTCAAGGGGGCCGAATACTTTCGCAAGGCACTGTATACCATTTCCAGCCTTTCATAATAAAATAATTAGACTGCCCACAATTCTTAATCATCATTACACTATTGTTCTAAATTCAATCACCCTCATCACCCTCCTCATCATTCAGTTCATGCAACACCTCACATGCACCTTTATCAGTTTCTAGCTGGATCTATTGCCCATTCATCCAATGATGACAGAATAGCATTGTTTAATTGTAAGTTTATTATGTTACTAGTTTTTGCTTAGTTGTCAGAGCAATGCTGCTTCGCGAATGGTCATGTGCTGAATGCATGGACAGCATGGATATTCTTGGGATAAGTTTTTTTTTTTGTTATTTAACAAACGTAAGTGTCATAGAAACTGCAGAATCTGCTCTTTCTGATAATATACTGAAGTAAAATATACTGTAATTTCCGGACTATAAGCCGCTACTTTATTCCCACACTTAGAACCTGGCGGTTTATACAATGACGCGGCTAATTTATGGATTTTTCCCGCTTTCACAAGATTCATGCCGCCAAAAAACTGAGCACCGTCACATAATGTGACGTAAATCGAGCGCGCTCAAACTTCCCATCATTCTGATTACGGTAGTAATTTTGTCACCCTCATCATGGCAAAGACACGGAGAAATGCATATGATGCAGCTTTCAAGTTGAAGGCGATCGATCTGGCTGTTGGAAAAGGAAATAGAGCTGGTGCATGGGAGCTTGGCCTTAATGAGTCGATGATAAGACGTTGGAAACAGCAGCATGAGGAACTGACTCAGTGCAAAAAGAAAACAAAAGCTTTCAGAGGGAAGAAAAGCAGATGGCCCAAAGTATTTGCAGCCACTCGACATCAGTGTAAATCGTGCATTTAAGGTGGCGCTCCTTGTTCAGTGGGAGGCTTGGATGACAAGTGGGGAGAAATCCTTCACTAAAACGGGCCGCAGGCGAAGAGCATCTTATGGTCAAGTCTGCCAGTGGGTCCTGACTGCGTGGAGCATTGTCAAAAAATCCACTATCATCAACGGGTTTCGAAAGGCTGGACTGCTGCGTGTTGAAGGGGCAGCATGAGCTCAGCGGGGAATTTGCCTCCGGATGAAAGTGACGAGAGCGACAATGAAAACGATCCAACATCAGATGAAGCAATTCTGAGGCTATTCAACTCCGACACCGAAGGAGATGACTTCAGTGGTTTCAGTGCACAGGAGGAGGAAGATAGTGACCAATGACTTTCTTGGTAGGCTACTGTTTTAATTTTTGTTACAAGCCGTGTTTCGTTAAAGCCTATTTATTTTTGTTACAACGCCGTGTTTCGTTTAAAGGCTGTGTAAAGTTAATTTGTTTCAATGTACCCGTAGGCACCTGCGGCTTATTTATGTACAAAATACATATTTTTTAATAATTCAGTGGGTGCGGTTTATATTCAGGTGCGCTTACTAGTCCAGCAATTACGGTAAACGCAATATGTAGTGTTGGTCTCATGTTTCATGAGCAGAAATAAAATATCCCAACATTTTCAAGAGAGTGTAAAACTTTCATCAATGCAATGGGTAGCTACTACTAGCTACTTTGAAGAATCTAAAATGTTATTTTAAATTTGTTTAACACTTTTTTGGTTACTACATGATTCCATATGTGTTATTCTGCAATGTAGAAAATAGTAACCTTTGACTGGTACTGTAGAAATCAACATATTTCACCTGCATGTGACTCTGAAGGAGGATTTGATAAAGTGATGGTCCTTTCCATGCATCTGTCAATTACATGATGCGTCCTTCACTTCATGTACAATTTGACAACAGATAAGCCTAATATTGTCACTCATCAGATTATTGTCAATTGAATCTTATCTATAGCAGTAGCGGTCAGTGCCGTTTATGATGATTGAGGACAATTTTATTTTCCATGAGCATGGCCTTATTTCTATTACAGCATGTTGGAGGATTGTCATTCATATTCCATTCACCCAGTTCAATGTAACACTGTAGTTTAGGCTACTACATGGTACATGAATTTTCCCTATACCCATCATGTGGTTGCTACAACTTAGCCTATGAATGAAAGTTCACAATGTAGGTGCACACAGGTCGAGATAAAAATTTGAGATAACAGACAGTGACACATTCAATACCAGCTGGCACAATCTTGCCTGCATCTAGCTTATCTAGGATGTAATCATTAGTCCAACAGTCCCTGTTTCATTTGCTTCCATTTAAGTAACGTTTTTCAACAGAATCGTCGGAATGAATACACACCTGATCATAGCAGCCACGTTATATTCATTCTAGCTTCTATGCACTCTCCTCCTCTCACCTTTTCCCTTCATTTGTGAACTTCAATGAACAACACAGCAGCTGTATGTGACCAGGCGAAAAAACTTTTCCAAGCATAACCATATCATAACCGCTACACACAGTCTAGATCGTTTTCCCAAATTAGCTAAAGTAACATCCTAGTCAACATACAGTTGAAGTCGGATGTTTCCATTCACCTTAGCCAACTACATTTAAACTCCGTTTTTCACAATTCCTGACATTTAATCCTTGTAAAAATTCCCTTTTTTGGGTCAGTTAGGATCACCACTTTATTTTAAGAATGTGAAATGTCAGAATAATAGAAGAGAGAATGATTTTTTCAGCTTTTATTTCTTTCATCATATTCCCAGTGGGTCAGAAGTTTACATACACTCAATTAGTATTTGGTTGCATTGCCTTTAAATTGTTGAACTTGAGTCAAACATTTTGGGTAGCCTTCCACAAGCTTCTCACATTAAGTTGGGTGAATGTTGGCCCATTCCTCCTGACAGAGCTGGTGCCTCCTTGATCGCACATGCTTTTTTAGTTCTGCCCATACATTTTCTATGGGATTGAGGTCAGGGTTTTGTGATGGCCACTCCAATACCTTGACTTTGTTGTCCTTAAGCCATTTTGCCACAACTTTGGAAGTACTCCTGGGGTCATTGTCCATTTGAAATACCCATTTGCGACCAAGCTTTAACTTCCTGACTGATGTCTTGAGATGTTGCTTCAATATATCCACATAATTTTCCTCCCTCCTGATGCCATCTATTTTGTGAAGTGCACCCTCCTGCAGCAAAGCACCCCCACAACATGATGCTACCACCCCCGTGCTTCACTGTTGGGATGGTGTTCTTCGGCTTGCAAGCCTCCCCCTTTTTTGCTCCAAACATAACGATGGTCATTATGGCCAAACAGTTCTATTTTTGTTTCATCAGACCAGAGGACATTTCTTCAAAAAGTATGATCTTTGTCCCCACGTGCAGTTGAAAACCGTAGTCTGGCTTTTTTTATGGCAGTTTTGGAACAGTGGCCTCTTTCTTGCTGAGCGGCCTTTCAGGTTATGTCAATATCTGACTTTTTTTACTGTGGATATAGATACTTTTGAACCTGTTTCCTCCAGCATCTTCACAAGGTCCTTTGCTGTTGTTCTGGGATTGATTTGCACTTTTCACACCAAAGTACCTTCATCTCTAGCAGACAGAACTCGTCTCCTTCCTGAGCGGTATGATGGATGCATGGTCCCATGGTGTTTATACTTGCATACTATTGTTTGTACAGATGAATGTGGTACCTTCAAGCGTTTGGAAATTGCTCCCAAGGATGAACCAGACTTGTGGAGGTCTACCATTTTTTCTGAGGTCTTGGCTGATTTCTTTTGATTTTCCCATGATGTCAAGCAAAGAGGCACTGAGTTTGAAGGTATGCCTTGAAATACATCCACATGTACACCTCCAATTGACTCAAATGATGTCAATTAGCCTATCCGAAGCTTCTAAAGCCATGACATCGTTTTCTGGAATTTTCCAAGCTGTTTAAAGGCACAGCCAACTTAGTGTATGTAAACTTCTGACCCACTGGAGTTGTGAATCAGTGAATTATAAGTGAAATAATCTGGCTGTAAACAATTGTTGGAAAAATGACTTGTGTCATGTGTAACAGTATAGACTTTACGTCCGTCCCCTCGACCCGACCTGGGCGCGAACCAGGGACGCTCTGCACATGTCAACAGTCACCCTCGAAGCATCGTTACCCATCGCTCCACAAAAGCCACGACCCTTGCAGAGCAAGGGGAACCACTACTTCAAGGTCTCAGAGCAAGTGACATCACCGATTGAAATGCCACTAGCTAGCCATTTCACATCGGCTACACTCACCCACATTTTGACCTCCTCCTCTTTCCGCAGTAACCAGTGATCCGGGTCAACAGCATCAATGTAACAGTATAACTTTACGTCTGTCCCCTCGCCCCGACCTGGGCGCGAACCAGGGACGCTCTGCACATGTCAACAGTCACCCTCGAAGCATTGTTACCCATCGCTCCACAAAAGCCACGGCCCTTGCAGAGCAAAAACGTGAATATATTTGTTTGAGTTTTATTTAAGAAGTTTAACTTTTTTGATCTTTTACCATTTTTTTTTAAATGAAATTCACTGAGTAGGATGGTCCTCCACTTCCTCCTCTGATTAGCCTCCACTGGTTTATAGGGTCTCTCTTATTATGTGTGAAATTCGATTCGGGATATAGTTTAGGTGTAGTTTCGATGCTCATCAACTTTTGTTTTGCATTATTCTAAAGGCCTACTGCAACACGTAGCATGTTTTCTAATTAATTAACTAATTAATACATTTAATTAGTAATAGAGTTATAGTCAATACAACAGTCCCATAACAGCCTCTTTTTTACAAAGTGAAATGTAAAAGAGAATGGTATCAACCCGCAAGGCTTACATTCAAATTATTTGCAAACTCATCATTACACTATTGTCTTTCTAAATTAAATCAACCTCTTCACCCTCCTTATCATTCAGTTAGGTCAGTTAGGTCTTCCAACATTATAACGACTCTTAGCACACAACCAAGACAACGCAGGTGTGGCTTCGGGACAAGGCTCTGAATGTCCCAGCCAGAGCCAGGACTTGAACCCAATCTAATATCTCTGGAGAGACCTGAAAAAAAAACAGCTGTGCTATGCTTCCTTTCTTGAGCCCACTGAGGGGCTGTCAACAGTTTAGTGAAATATGTTTAGTTGTGCTGAACATGTTAATGTCGAAGTTCCTGAACAGATTTCACTTGGTTTCCAAAATGACCTCAAAATGGCGCCGGAAGAAATGGTAGCAGTTTTACGGGCACCCAACCAATTGTGCTATTATGTGTTTTTTTCACGTTATTTGTAACTTATTTTGTACATAATGTTTCTACAACTGTATCTTACGGCAAAAAATAGCTTCTGGATATCAGGACAGCGATCACTCACCTCGGATTAGACAAAGATTTTTTCTACAACAAGGAGGACGCACAGGACATTCTCCAAACACCCGACAGGTCCGACATCTCCGTTATTTGCAAGAGGAAGCGACACAGGTACAGAGGACAAAGAGCCGGATGCCTCGTCAGGACCCGGAGAAGGAGAGTGGGAAAGCTTCCGTTACCGTCAACGGCAACGTGCAATCATTGGACAATAAATTAGACGAGGTACAATCACAAATATCCTACCAACGGGACATCAAAAACTGTAATATGTTATGCTTCACGGAATCGTGGCTGAATGACAACATGGATATTCAGCTAGCGGGATACACGCTGCACCGGCAGGATAGAACAGCACACTCCGGTAAGACGAGAGGGGGCGGTCTGTGCATATTTATAAACAACAGCTGGTGCATCAAATCTAAGGAAGTCTCTAGATTTTGCTCGCCTGAAGTAGAGTATATTGTGATAAATTGCAGGCCTAGAGAGTTTTCAGCTATACTTTTCGTGGCTGTTTGTTTACCACCACAGACAGATTCTGGTACTCAGTCAGCTGTATTAGGAAATAAGCAAACCGGAAACCATTCACCCAGAGGCGCCGCTCCTAGTGGCCGGAGACTTTAATGCAGGGAAACAGTTCAAATCAGTTCTACCAAATTTCTATCAACACGTTAAACGTGCAACCAGAGGGAAAAAAATTCTAGATCACCTGTACTCCACACACAGAGAGGCGTACAAAGTTCTCCCTCTCCCTCCATTTGGTAAATCCAACCACAACTCTATCCTCCTGATTCCTGCTTACAAGCAAAAATTAAAGCAGGAAGCACCAGTGTATTGGTCTATAAAAAAGTGGTCAGATGAAGCAGATGCTAAACTACAGGACTGTTTTGCTATCACAGACTGGAACATGTTCCGGGATTCTTCCAATGGCATTGAGGAGTACACCATATCAGTCACTGGCTTTATCAATAAGTGCATCGAGGACGTGATCCCCACAGTGACTGTACGTTCATACCCCAACCAGAAGCCATGGATTACAGGCAACATTCGCACTGAGCTAAAGGGTAGAGCTGCCGCTTTCAAGGTGTGGGACTCTAACCCGGAAGCTTACAAGAAATAATGCTATGCCCTGCGATGAACCATCAAACAGGCAAAGCGTCAATACATGGCTAAGATTGAATCATACTACACCGGCTCTGTCGCTCGTCTTACGTGGCAGGGCTTGCAAACTATTACAAACTACAAAGGGAAGCACAGCCGCGAGCTTCCCAGTGACACGAGCCTACCAGACGAGCTAAATCACTTCTATGCTCGCATCGAGGCAAGCAACACTGAGGCATGCATGAGAACATCAGCTGTTCCGGATGACTGTTTGATCACGCTCTCCGTAGCCGACGTGAGTAAGACCTTTAAACAGGTCAACATACACAAGGCTGCGGAGCCAGACGGATTACCAGGGCGTGTGCTCCGGGCATGTGCTGAACAACTGGCAGGTGTCTTCACTGAAATTTTCAACATGTCCCTGATTGAGTCTGTAATACCAACATGTTTCAAGCAGACCACCATAGTCCCTGTGCCCAAAAACACAAAGGCAACCTGCCTAAATGATTATAGACCCGTAGCACTCATGTCCGTAGCCATGAAGTGCTTTGAAATGTTGGTAATGGCTCACATCAACACCATTATCCCAGAAACCCAAGACCCACTCCAATTTGCATACTGCCCAAACAGATCCACAGATTATGCCATCTCCATTGCACTCCACACTGCCCTTTCCCACCTGGACAAAAGGAACACTTATGTGAGAATGCTATTCATTGACTACAGCTCAGCGTTCAACACCATATTACCCTCAAAGCTCATCACTAAGCTAAGGATCCTGGGACTAAACACCTCCCTCTGCAACTGGATCCTGGACTTCCTGATGGGCCACCCCCAGGTGGTGAGGGAAGGTAGCAACACATATGCCATGCATATGCCATTCAGGACCTCTACACCAGGCGGTGTCAGAGGAAGGCCCTGAAAATTGTCAAAGACCCCAGCCACCCAAGTCATAGACTGTTCTCTCTGCTACCGCATGGCAAGCGGTACCAGAGTGCCAAGTCTAGGACAAAAAGGCTTCTCAACAGTTTTTACTCCCAAGCCATAAGACTCCTGAACAGGTAATCAAATGGCTACCCAGACTATTTGCATTGTGTTCCTCCCCCAGCCCATCTTTTACACTGATGCTACTCTCTGTTTATCATATATGCATAGTCACTTTAACTATACATTCATGTCCATACTACCTCAGTTGAGCCGACCAACCAGTGCTCCCGCACATTGGCTAACCGGGCTATCTGCATTGTGTCCCGCCACCCATCACCCACCAACCCCTCTTTACGCTACTGCTACTCTCCGTTCACCATATATGCATAGTCACTTTAACCATATCTACATGTACATACTACCTCAATCAGCCTGACTAACCGGTGTCTGTATGTAGCCTCGCTACTTTTATAGCCTCACTACTGTATATAGCCTGTCTTTTTACTGTTGTTTATTTCTTTACTTACCTATTGTTCACCTAATACCTTTTTTGCACTATTGGTTAGAGCCTGTAAGTAAGCATTTCACTGTAAGGTGTTGTTGTATTTGGTGCATGTGACAAATAAACTTTGATTTGATTTGATTAAGCGATGGGTAGCTGTAGGAACAGGGTTGGAGAGCCCATTGTATACAGACTTTGGGCGGAATATCTCCTGTCGTGCAGTGAGAGCCTGCTCCTCAAACAGTGTTTGATGCATGGAGTGAATTAAGTGTTCTTATATTTATTTCTCAGCTGCTCATATTAAGTACATGCTCTGCTTTGAAACCAAAGTAGCCTACCCAGCATCATTGAAAAACGGACTGGCTGGAAACCCCAAGGCCTCCATTCACTATTCGAGTCCATACAGATTACGTATTTTTTCCACTGCCCCTGTTCCTGCCCATTTGATAATGGCTTTCTAAATCTAAACTATTTGTACATATTAGTAAACACAAGATTACATTGAGAATAGACTGGTGGGTGAAAATATGATCATTTGATGAGAAATCAGCTGGGCAGCCTGAGGTAAGGAACAGAGCGCAAGTTTTTTTGCGACTTTCTAAAATCATCAATAGCCTATAGTCACATCATGCAGACCATATACGTTTTGATTTCTACGACATTCTAAAGTTCGTATCATTCACAACTAAAGTTAACAAATAACTCTAAATCTAGTGTATAGGACTTACTTCAAATTATCACTTTTACACTCAATATAGTCAATTCATATGCGCACTCATTCCCGGAATGGGGAAAATATCCTTTCTATTTTATTCAGCTAAGTTCAATATTCTTCTTGCTATAAAATCATATAATATAACATAATGGCACAGGATTTATAAGCATATCTTGTCTGCTAAATGACCAAGCATGCCTATGGCATGGCGCATAGCCAGAGAACATACAGTAGGCCAACTCATATTCTGTTCTTCTGAAATACATTTTCTTCATATAATAATGTTTCTTTAGACCTGACTAAAATAAATCATGGATTTACTGTGAAGGTCTATATTAAATTGATTTATTCAACTTTTTTAAATGTAGATGTTCCAAAGGCACGCATCAGACTCTTGCAGCTTGTATGTGTGGAGAACTGGAAATGCTAAACATGTTTATGTTAATTAGCAGTAAATTACAGTGAGACCGGTAGGCTTTTGCATGACAATAACCGCCTGACAAAATGTCATGACCACAACATCCCTATAATCTGAGTGAGACTGACTAACAAAATCAATGGGGGCCCCCTGGCCAGTAATTCGACCATGATTACTACGTTTAGATAGCTGGCCCTAGACTAACTTACCAATCAAAAAAATGTGAGCTGACATTCGCTAATTGAGGGACTATCAGTGACTGACATAACAAGATAAAATTGCATATCGTGTATTCAACTATTCTAACTTGCAATAGTAAATTGAGACCCTGGCTGAGTTTAAAAATAATAAAACATATTTTAAATTGATCTGACGGCTACATGAGCCGCAGGTTGCCAATCCCTGAACTAAACAAAGTGAACAGGCTATGTTGTTCAAACAGTTGGAGACAGACAGTCATAACAGTTCAACTGTTCTACATGTTAGTTAACCATTAAACAAATCAACTTTCATTTGTTGGTTTGATTTGTTGACTAGATTTTAAATACAGTCAGGTCCATAAATATTTGGACATTGACCAAGTTATTATTATTTTAGCTGTCTACATATTGTCAGCATATTGGAGTTGAAATTAAATAATGAATATGAGTGCAGACTTTCAGTTTTAATTTGAGGGTATTTACATCCATATCAGGTGAACGGTGTAGGAATTACAGCACTTTTTATATGTGGTCCCCCCCCTTTTTAAGGGACCAAAGGTAATTGGACAATTGGCTGCTCAGCTGTTCCATGGCCAGGTGTGTGTTGTTTCCTCATTAGCGCATTTAAACATAAGCAGATAAAAGGTATAGAGTTGATTTGAAGTGTGGAATTTGCATTTGGAATCTGTTGCTGTTAACCCACAATATGAAGTCCAAAGAGCTGTCACTGCCAGGGAAGCAAACCGTGATTAGGCTGAAAGAGATAGCAAAAACATTAGGTGTGGCCAAATCAACTATTTGGTACATTCTTAAAAAGAAAGAACACACTGTTGCGCTCAGGAACACCAAAAAGCATCGGAAGACCACCGAAAACAACTGTGGTGTATGACCTAATAATTATTACCCTGGTGAAGAAAAACCCCTTCACAACTGTTGGCCAGATCAATAACACCCTCCAGGAGGTAGGCATATCTGTGTCAAAGTCAACAATCAAGAGAAGATTTCACCAGAGTAAATACAGAGGGTTTACCACAAGATGTAAACCATTGGTAAGCCTCAAAAACAGGAAGACCAGGTCAGAGTTTGCCACAAAAACATCTTTAAAAGCCTGTACAGTTCTGGAACAACATTCTATGGACAGATGAGACAAAGATCAACTTGTACCAGAATGATGGGAAGAGAAGAGTATGGAGAAGGGAAGGAACTGCTCATGATCCGAAGCATACTACCTCATCTGTGAAGCATGGCGTGGGCATGTATGGCTGCCAATGGAACTGGTTCCCTTGTATTTATTGATGATGTGACTGCTGACAAAAGCAGCAGGATGAATTCTGAAACCCAGCATCTGGTGATGTCTATGGGTTCCAGACCTCCGGTAGTCATTGACTGCAACGGATTTGCAACCAAGTATTAAAACTCACAATTTAATTTATGATTATGTTAGTTTGTCGAATTACCTTTGAGCTGCTAAAAATGGGGGGCTATGTACAGTGGGGAGAACAAGTATTTGATAACCTGCAAAATCGGCAGTGTTTCCTACTTACAAAGCATGTAGAGGTCTGTAATTTTTATCATAGGTACACTTCAACTGTAAGAGACGGAATCTAAAACAAAAATCCAGAAAATCACATTGTATGATTTTTAAGTAATTCATTTGCATTTTATTGCATGACATAAGTATTTGATACATCAGAAAAGCAGAACTTAATATTTGGTACAGAAACCTTGGTTTGCTATTACAGAGATCATATGTTTCCTGTAGTTCTTGATCAGGTTTGCACACACTGCAGCAGGGATTTTGGCCCACTCCTCCATACAGACCTTCTCCAGATCCTTCAGGTTTCGGGGCTGTCGCTAGGCAATACGGACTTTCAGCTCCCTCCAAAGATTTTCTATTGGGTTCAGGTCTGGAGACTGGCTAGGCCACTACAGGACCTTGATATGCTTCTTACAGAGCCACTCCTTAGTTGCCCTGGCTGTGTGTTTCGGGTCGTTGTCATGCTGGAAGACCCAGCCACGACCCATCTTCAATGCTCTTACGGAGGGAAGGAGGTTGTTGGCCAAAATCTCACGATACATGGCCCCATCCATCCTCCCCTCAATACGGTGCAGTCGTCCAGTCCCCTTTGCAGAAAAGCATCCCCAAAGAATGATGTTTCCACCTCCATGCTTCACGGTTGGGATGGTGTTCTTGGGGTTGTACTCATCCTTCTTCCTCCTCCAAACAAGGCTAGTGGAGTTTAGACCAAAAAGCTCTATTTTTGTCTCATCAGACCACATGACCTTCTCCCATTCCTCCTCTGGATCATCCAGATGGTCATTGGCAAACTTCAGACGTGCCTGGACATGCGCTGGCTTGAGCAGGGGGACCTTGCGTGCGCTGCAGGATTTTAATCCCTGACGGCGTAGTGTGTTACTAATGGTTTTCTTAGAGGCTGTGGTCCCAGCTCTCTTCAGGTCATTGACCAGGTCCTGCCGTATAGTTCTGGGCTGATCCCTCACCTTCCTCATGATCATTGATGCCCCACGAGGTGAGATCTTGCATGGATCCCCAGACCGAGGGTGATTGACCGTTATCTTGAACTTCTTCCATTTTCTAATAATTGCGCCAACAGTTGTTGCCTTCTCATCAAGCTGCTTGCCTATTGTCCTGTAGCACATCCCAGCCTTGTGCAGGTCTACAATTTTACCCCTGATGTCCTTACACAGCTCTCTGGTCTTGGCCATTGTGGAGAGGTTGGAGTCTGTTTGATTGAGTGTGTGGGCAGGTGTCTTTTATACAGGTAACGAGTTCAAACAGGTGCAGTTAATACAGGTAATGAGTGGAGAACAGGAGGGCTTCTTAAAGAAAAACTAACAGGTCTGTGATAGCCAGAATTCCTACTGGTCGATAGGTGATCAAATACTTATGTCATGCAATAAAGTGCAAATTAATTATTAAAAAATCATACAATGTGATTTTCTGGATTTTTGTTTTAGATAAAAATGACTTACTTTGTAAGTAGGAAAACCTGCAAAATCGGTAGTGTATCAAATACTTGTTCTCCCCACTGTATAAAAATGGTTGTAATTCCTACAAATCCTATAATTTTGACAAAACCCTTCAATTGAAGATGAACGTCTACACTTAAAACACATCTCGATTGTTTAATTTCAAATCCATTGTGGTGGTGGACAGAGCCAAAATTATGCAAATTGTGTCACTGTCCAAATACTGATGGACCTGACTGTATAAAGATTAGCTGGCTACACACTAGCATGTGGGCTTGTGCTTGAGATATTGTTATTGAACTGTGTTAATTTTCTATAATGCCTGCTACAAGAAGTTGTCATTATTAGTGGATGTGCATTGTGCATGGTTCTGGTTAAATTTGTAAGAAAAAATTGCATTTTCATAAACAGATTAAAAAGTCAGATCAGTGATAATTGCAAAAAAAAGCAGGTTAAACTATTTTGATAAAATATTGAAATTATTAGTGGGCCTTATGGTTGAGGAAGGCTTATATTTAGCATAAGTATAATTTTACAGGCCCTAAATTCATTTGATTATTCCGGACGGTTTGAAATGCAGTGTATTGACCTTTAATTGTGCAACAAAGTTTATTTAGAGAGAAAAATATATATATTTTTTAATTTAATTTTTTTATGTATATCGTGAATCGTCCAAAAGTTTTATAAAATTGAGATGTCATTTTTAGGCCAACCCTATTTGCAATGCTAATGTGATGTCAAACTGTGCATACATTAGCTGGCAGACAGAGAAAGTATGTTCATTTACTAAGTGCCCCCCGCTTTAAAATGTGGTTTTACGTGAAATGTAACAGCTAGAAATTGGTTGTATATTATCTAGCTACTGTTCCTTAGTAATTCACACAAATTGGAAGGGAAGGTAAGGGCAATGATTATTCTGAACACTGGAAATTCTTTCTCTGTACAATATGTATCAAAATGATCCGTTGTCAGGTCCTATATTGAGAGGCTGGTGTTTCAGGATATGACAGATAGAAAACAATGGTTGTGTCCCAGTGTTTCTAGTCAGCAAAAAGAGGTATCAATGGGGTCATACTAGACGGTAATAAAGTAGCTGAAATGTTGTGTTTGTAGTACTCAAGTGTATTCAGCCAGAAAAGTCTTGGTCGCTCGGTATGTGGGTGGTATGGATGAAATATATATTTTTTAAATCGACCAAGTTTCAATACCGGTAATAATTCATATTTATCCAGAGAGTCCCAGGAAATACCGCAGAAATCGGAAGTGCCCATTTAAGGTGTTTAAAACGAACATATGGTCACCATGCCAGGGTTCTCCCTAAATAAGAGGGGCACTGAACCACCTTGTCGTCTTCGCAATAATCAAATTAAACTGATATTTAGTAATGATAGAGTAACTATCTTTGTTCACCAGTGCAGTAGGCTATCTCGACACAGAGTGTGCTCAGGAGCTCACTTTGTACGTTGTCGAATCATTCTAACTTTGTAACGGCAGTCAAACATAAGTCAAATGACCTAAGTTGCTAAGCTTGCTAGATAACCTCCTTCAATGAATGACAGAATATCTCCTATATTTAGAAAAATCTATGTTTTACTAAATATAGGAGACAAGTCAGTTAAGAACAAATTCTTATTTACCCTGCCAAACCCATTCCAGATGACGCTGGGCCAATTGTGCACCACCCTATGGGACTCTGGATCATGATGCAGCCCAGGATCGAACCCAGGTCTGTAGTGACACCTCTAGCACTGCAATGCAGTACCTCAGACCGCTGCGCCACTCAGGATCCCTTGGTGATTATAGAGATAGCAGATCAGCTTAAGAATAACGGGGAGATGAATATGGAGATAACAGATCAGCTCAGGAATAACGGGGAGATGAATATGGAGATAACAGATCAGCTCAGGAATAACGAGGAGATGAATATGGAGATAACAGATCAGCTCAGGAATAACGGGGAGATGAATATGGAGATAACAGATCAGCTCAGGAATAACGAGGAGATGAATATGGAGATAACAGATCAGCTCAGGAATAACGGGGAGATGAATATGGAGATAACAGATCAGCTCAGGAATAACGAGGAGATGAATATGGAGATAACAGATCAGCTCAGGAATAACGGGGAGATGAATATGGAGATAACAGATCAGCTCAGGAATAACGGGGAGATGAATATGGCGATAACAGATCAGCTCAGGAATAACGGGGAGATGAATATGGAGATAACAGATCAGCTCAGGAATAACGAGGAGATGAATATGGAGATAACAGATCAGCTCAGGAATAACGGGGAGATGAATATGGAGATAACAGATCAGCTCAAGAATAGCGGGGAGATGAATATGGCGATAACAGGTCAGCTCAAGAATAACGGGGAGATGAAGTTGAAATACCGTTTGTTGATCACACATTCTCTCCCGAAGGTCTCATATGGGCAGCACGTGCGAGACAGCGCAGAGAAGCTGGGGAAATGTTATAGCGGTATTTTTAAATGCATAGGAGAGAGACGTGCTTTGATAATGCAACCTATGGATTACATAATAAAGTTAGGAGTTTTCATGGGACACAGGAGTCAGGATTTTGAGTGTCAGTGGGATTAGGACTGGACAGAAAAATAGCCTAGGCTATAGGACAGGAGATATAATTTTCCCTCATGCCTCTGATTTGTTAACAGACTTCATGACTGTGACAGAGATGCCTATGTAGTGAATTGTTCATAGGCCTATGAAATGTGTGACTAAAGACTCACAATGACAGCTCAAAGAGGCACGTGTTCTTTTCCAGACTATACTGTAGAGCTTTCCTGTAGGGTTTATCAACTGCCTTCAGTTTACGTGTGCAGTCCGGCAGTGTCAATTATGCGTGCGCTTTGAATTTATGGCGATTTTGTGTGAAGTAAATACGCTAGGCTAAAGGCTTCCATGCAACAACCTGTTTGGATAATGTGCTATATTTTATTTTTTTGATAATCTGATACTGTGCATGTTGTGTATTTTGTGGAAATGCATTAGCACCGACATTGGGGAAACTACTAGTAATTTCCTGGGTATTGCCCTTTCTTTTTTTCTGGAAATATGAAGTGTTCCCGAGGATCCCGGTTACCCATGCTAATCCCTAGTGGGCGGTGCTTCCTCCTCTCCAGCCCTCTGTGGAGTTTTGTTTCATTCTATTTTGTATTATTTTTTCCTGTGTTTATGCCTCAGTAGTGGAATCACTTGGGAAGTCTTTCATATCCCCACTCTGTGCTGTCCTGATGGCTGTCAGTGTAATAGTATGTGAGGTGGATTGTGGGGTTATTTCCCTGGAGTGAAAATATGATTGTTGCATCAATCAGTCAGTCAGTGCCTTCCCAGCCTGCATCATAACACTTTGGAGTTAAACTTAGTCAGGATGCCCTCCTGCACTAGAATTCTGAATCACTTCTACCTCCCACCTACAGCTGTTGTTTATGTGCTATACAGCAGCGATGCCCAAACCTTTCCAAACCTGAGACCACCAAATCACAGCCAAAAGCTCTTGAAGACCACCATTCACGAATTCGCAGATTTTTTTAAACATAAAATATATTGGTGGTCAAATTTGGAGTCAGTTTTATCAGTGAGTCAATAATTTTGTTATTATTTTAAACGATTTGCATTGTGAAAATTAATGTAAAATTGCTTATTTATTTATTTTGATTTAACCTTTATTTAACTAGGCAAGTCAGTTAAAAACAAATTCTTATTTACAATGACGGTCTACCAAAAGGCAAAAGGCCTCGTGCGGGGAGGGGGCTGGGATTAACAATCAAATAAATGTAAAAAAAATTGTAAAAAAAAAAAAATATATATATATATATATATATATATATATATATATATATATATATATATATATATATATATATATATATATATATAGGACAAAAAACACATCACGACAAGAAAGACAACACTACATAAAGAGAGACCTAAGACAACAACATAGCAAGGCAGAAACACATGACAACACAACATGACAACAACATGGTAGCAGCACAAAATATGTTACAAACATTATTGGGCACTCATTGAGAGAGGTAGTTAGCAAACCAGGCCAAAGACCCCTCAGAGACACCAATACTCCTTAACCGGCCCACAAGAATGGAATGGTCTACCATATCAAAAGATTTGGCCAAGTCAATAAAAATGGCAACACAACATTTCTTAAGAGTCAAGGGCACTGGTGACATCATTGAGGACCTTTAAGGTTGCAGTGACACATCCATAACCTGAGCGGAAACCAGATTGCATACCAGAGAGAATAATATAGACATCAAGAAAGCTAGTCAGTTGGTTATTGACAGGTTTTTCCAACACTTTTGATAAACTGGGCAAAATAGAAATAGGCCTATAGCAGTTAGGATCAGCTTGATCTCCCCCTTCAAATAAAGGATGAACTGTGGCTGCCTTGCAAGCAATGGGAACCTCCCCATAAAGGAGAGACAGGTTAAAAAGGTCGGAGATGGGCTTGGTGATGATAGGGGCAGCAACTTTAAAGAAGAAAGGGTCTAAACCATCTGACCCAGATGTTTTTTTAGGGTCAAGTTTAAGGAGCTCCTTTAGCACCTCGGACTCAATGACTGCCTGCAGGGTAAACTTTGTAGCGGGGCAGGGGGAAAAGATGGAGAAGCATTGGGGATAGTCGCATTAGAAGGGGTGGGAGATGAGGAAATGTTGGACGGGCAAGGAGGCATGGCTGAGTCAAATAGGAATCCTGACTTAATGAAGTGGTGATTAAAGAGTTTAGTCATGTGCTTCTTGTCAATAACAACCACATCATCAACTTTAAGGGACATGGGCAGCTGCAAGGAGGAGGGTTTACTCTCCAGGTCTTTAACAGTTTTCCAGAACTTCTTGGGGTTAGACCCACAGAGAGAGAACTGCTCCTTAAAGTAACTAACTTTGGCCTTTCCGGATAACCTGAGTGCACTTATTTATCATTCTCAGCCCAAGTATGCGTGTGCCGAGCATTTTGCCAAATGCAATTATTGTGGTGGAGTAACTCTGCAAGATCACAGTCAAACCACTGAAAATATCAAAAAAGAAGGTCCAAGCGTCTTCGACAGAGGGGGATCAAGCTGATTCTCGTTAAAGTTCATTCAAGTTTTTTGAGGTGAGACAACCAGGGCAGACGGTGAACAGATCGCCAGGTGGAATCCAAGCAGCAGTGCAGCAGGAAACGGGAGTAGGTGTCACACCCACTTGGGAGAAGCTTTTATTTCTGGAGTTCTTGTAGGAAATGCCAGTGGATGGTCTCTGAACAGCAGGAGGGGGCTTCAAGGCCTCTGGATTTGGGTGGCGTAGCCTGCCATTTGTTGGGCTCAAAGGCTTCGACACTTCTCGCTTCACACGTCAGTGCTAATTGAAGTCCTAGCAAGCTTGGTAGCCTGAGCATTCAGTCCTTACAAAGTAAAATACAGTGGGGCAAAAAAGTATTTAGTCAGCCACCAATTGTGCAAGTTCTCCCACTTAAAAAGATGAGAGAGGCCTGTAATTTTCATCATAGGTACAATTCAACTATGACAGACAAAATGAGGGAAAAATCACATTGTAGGATTTTTAATTAAGTTATTTGCAAATTATGGTGGAAAATAAGTATTTGGTCAATAATAAAAGTTTATCTCAATACTTTGTTATATACCCTTTGTTGGCAATGACAGAGGTCAAACGTTTTCTGTAAGTCTTCACAAGGTTTTCACTCACTGTTGCTGGTATTTTGGCCCATTCCTCCATGCAGATCTCCTCTAGAGCAGTGATGTTTTGGGGCTGTTGCTGGGCAACACGGACTTTCAACTCCCTGGAAAGATTTTCTATGGGGTTGAGATCTGGAGACTGGCTAGGACACTCCAGGACCTTGAAATGCTTCTTACGAAGCCACTCCTTCGTTGCCCGGGCGGTGTGTTTGGGATCATTGTCATGCTGAAAGACCCAGCCACGTTTCATCTTCAATGCCCTTGCTGATGGAAGGAGGTTTTCACTCAAAATCTCACGATACATGGCCCCATTCATTCTTTCCTTTACACGGATCAGTCGTCCTGGTGCCTTTGCAGAAAAACAGCCCCAAAGCATGATGTTTCCACCCCCATGCTTCACAGTAGGTATGGTGTTCTTTGGATGCAACTCAGCATTCTTTGTACTCCAAACACGACGAGTTGAGTTTTTACCAAAAAGTTATATTTTGGTTTCATCTGACCATATGACATTCTCCCAATCTTCTTCTGGATCATCCAAATGCTCTCTAGCAAACTTCAGATGGGCCTGGACATGTACTGGCTTAAGCAGGTGGACACCTCTGGCACTGCAGGATTTGAGTCCCTGGCGGCGTAGTGTGTTACTGATGGTAGGCTTTGTTACTTTGGTCCCAGCTCTCTGCAGGTCATTCACTAGGTCCCCCCATGTGGTTCTGGGATTTTTGCTCACCGTTCTTGTGATCATTTTGACCCCACGGGGATCGAGGGAGATTATCAGTGTTCTTGTATGTCTTCCATTTCCTAATAATTGCTCCCACAGTTGATTTCTTCAAACCAAGCTGCTTACCTATTGCAGATTCAGTCTTCCCAGCCTGGTGCAGGTCTACAATTTTGTTGCTGGTGTCCTTTGACAGCTCTTTGGTCTTGGCCATAGTGGAGTTTGGAGTGTGACTGTTTGAGGTTGTGGACAGGTGTCTTTTATACTGATAATAAGTTCAAACAGGTGCCATTAATACAGGTAACGAGTGGTGGACAGAGGAGCCTCTTAAAGAAGAAGTTACAGATCTGTGAGAGCCAGAAAACTTGCTTGTTTGTAGGTGACCAAATACTTATTTTCCACCATAATTTGCAAATAAATTCATAAAAAATCATACAATGTGATTTTCTGGATTTTTTACAAGGCTAGACCACCTGCAGTACCCCAGGTTGAAAACCAGACACTCTCGCACACATAATGTGTGTATATACAGTTAGTACTCTAAGTGTGACAGTCAATTTGAGTCTGCGCGGGTTGTCCATCCATCACGCAAGAAGATTAAATGAATTATGATATGATGCAAGACAGAAGGGACATGCTCAAAGTAATGGTATAGGTCGGGGTAATAAATAACCAATAAAAAGCATAAAACATATTTTCCTCCTCAGTACCTCCAGTTTTCCACTGCAGGTTTTCCACCTCTGCAACCTACCTGTCTACTCTGTATTTCCAGTACAAGGTTGCCCCTCGCCCAGATGGCCTTTGAAATCCTGTAGTACACCTGTTCAATAAAAATGTATGCTGCCCTTCTAAGCTGTTTGTGGAAGTCACAATAAAGTGCTATTATGGATTTACGGATTAGAGCTTCTGTTATCAGAATTTATATTAGCTGCTTTGATATGAAAAACAGCAGCTCCTCCTTGGCCTTGACAATCCTCCTGATATGTATGGAAGGTTTGATTATCACAGGTTTAAAACACTGCACTATTGGAATGGCTTCTAAATTCAAGTAATGTACAGCGATGGTATCATTGGTGCTGCTGGTTGTTTTATTTGTGTTGAATTTCAAGTGTTTACATTTACATCTTATCCAGAGTGACTTACAGTTAGTGTATTCATCTTAAGAGAGCTAGGTGGGACAACCATATATCACAGTCATTGTAAATACATTTTTTCGTCAATAAGGTAGCTATCAGCAAAGTCAGATCTAGTAAGGAGGGGGGGGGGGGGGGGGGCTAGCCACAACTACAGTACTCTTGACTTTTTCCACATTTTGTTACGTTACATCCTTATTCTAAAATGGATTATATTTTTTTAAATCCTCAGCAATCTACACACAATAAATGCAATAAATGCAAATGCAAATGTATAAAATAAAAAACTGAAATACCTTATTTACATAAGTATTCAGACCCATTGCTAATAGACTCAAAATTGAACTCAGGTGCATCCTGTTTCCATTGATCATCCTTGAGATGTTTCTACAACTTGATTGGAGTCCACCTGTGGTAAATTCAATTGATTGGACATGATTTGGAAAGGCATACACCTGAAAATATAAGGTCCCACAGTCGACAGTGCATGTCAGAGCAAAAACCAAGCCATGAGGTCGAAGGAATTGTCCGTAGAGCTCCGAGACAGGATTGTGTTGAGGCGCAGATCTGGGGAAGGGTACCAAAACATTTCTGAAACATTGAAGGTCCCCAAGAACACATTGGCCTCCATCATTCTTAAATGGAAGAAGTTTTGAACCACCAAGACTCTTCCTAGAGCTGGCCGCCTGGCCAAACTAAGCAATCGGGGGAGAAGGGCCTTGGTCAGGGAGGTGACGAAGAACCCGATGGTCACTCTGACAGATCTCTAGAGTTCCTCTGTGGAAATGGGAGAACCTTCCAGAAGGACAACCATCTCTGCAGCACTCCACCAATCAGGCCTTTATGGTAGAGTGGTCAGACGGAAGCCACTCCTCAGTAAAAGTTTGCTAAAAGGCACCAATAGACTCTCTAACCATGATAAACAAGATTCTCTGGTCTGATGAAACCAAGATTGAACTATTTGGCCTGAATACCAAGCGTTACGTCTGGAGGAAACCTGGCACCATCTCTACAGTGAAGCATGGTGTTGGCAGCATTGTGCTGTGGGGATGTTTTAAAACGACAGGGACTGTGAGACTAGTCAGGATCGAGGAAAAGATGAACGGAGCAAAGTACTGTGAGATCCTTGATGAAACCTGCTCCGGACCTTAGACTGGGGCGAAGGTTCACCTTCCAACAGGCCACGACCTTAAGCACACAGCCAAAACAACACAGGAGTGCCCAGCTAGAGCCCAGACTTGAACCCGATCGAACATCTCTGGAGAGACCTGAAAATAGCTGTGCAGCAACGCTCCCCATCCAACCTGACAGAGCTTGAGAGGATCTGCAGAGAAGAATGGGAGAAACTCCCCAAATACAGGTGTGCCAAGCTTGTAGCGTCATACCCTAGAAGACTCGATGCTGTAATCGCTGCCGAAGGGGCTTCAACAAAGTACCGAAGTGGTCTGAATACTTTCTGAAGGTACTGTCGGGTAACATTGATGTCCTGGGAGATGAACATTCTGTTGTTATTTTCCCTGACATGGATATGGTCCTCTTTTTAGCTGGTTCTTTGTAGAATTTTATCTGGAGTTTTACATAATCTTGTTTCTCTTCTCGGACCCTTAATCCACAGATAAAAAGGTAAACCTATTTCGTTTTTAGTTAGTTATATTTGATTAATCTATCCTCGTGGGTTTGTATCTTCGTGATATACAGCAAGGAGGGGACTTGCAGCACGTGAAGCGCCTCTACTAGAACCAGGTTCTATTTAAGCGCCTGGCTATGCAGACGCTCGTTAACGCGCGCAAGCAGTTTGGATGAAATTATTGAATAACATGTATGTGTACATTTATTTTGCTACGCTTGTGCACGCAATGGGGCCGGTCTAGTAAGGGTGTTACCATACTGAACGTGGACTCAAGCAAATGATCCAATAATCAACATTTCAGGAGATTATTTTTTATTCACTTGCTTAGCAGCTAAGTAAGAGCACTGTTTTTACTCATATTTCTCAATATGGCTTCAAGCAAAGGAATGTGTGTATGTAGGAAGCAGTATAATGTTCACTACCGTTCAAAAGTTTGGGGTCACTCAGAAATGTCCTTGTTTTTGAAAGGAAATCACATTTTTGGTCCATTAAAATAACATCAAATTGATCAGAAATACAGTGTAGACATTGTTAATGTTGTAAATGACTATTGTAGCTGGAAACGGCTGATTTTTAAAGCAATATCTACATAGGCGTACAAAGGCCCATTATCAGCAACTCATCACTCAATCACGCCTTTGAGAAACAGACACCTCACAAGTCCTCAACTGGCAGTTTCATTAAATAGTACCCACAAAACACCAGTCTCAACGTCAACAGTGAAGAGGCGACTCCGGGATGCTGGCCTTCTAGGCAGAGTTCCCCTGTCCAGTGTCTGTGTTCTTTTGCCCATCTTAATATTTTCTTTTTATTGACCAGTCTGAGATATGGCATTTTCTTAGCAACTCTGCCTAGAAGGCCAGCATCCCGGAGTCGCCTCTTTGCTGTTGACGTTGAGACTGGTGTTTTGCGGGTACTATTTAATGAAACTGCCAGTTGAAGACTTGTGAGACATCTGTTTCACAAACTAGACACTCTAATGTACTTGTTCTCTTGCTCAGTTGTGCACCGGGGCCTCCCACTCCTCTTTCTATTCTGGTTAGGGCCAGTTTGCACTGTTCTGCGAAGGGAGTAGTACACAGTGACCTTCAGTTTCTTGACAATATCTCGCATGGTATAGCCTTCTTTTCTCAGAACAAGAATAGACTGATGAGTTTCAGAAGAAAGTTATTTGTTTCTGGCCATTTTGAGCCTGTACTCGAACCCACAAATGCTGATGCTCCGGATACTCAACTAGTCTAAAGATGTCCGGTTTTATTGCTTCTTTAATCAGGACAACAGTTTTCAGTTATATCTTGCAAACAGAACTTTGTATAATTTTGAAGTTGAATGTTTAAGACTTACAATTTGCTATAACATCAACATACTTCTGTAATGGGATACTGCTATGCCCTACTACAAATCCATAGCATTTCATTATTTTAAGTGAAACAGGTCAACCATACGTTATGTTGGCTATGTTGTAGTCTAGCACCACCATATGATATGTCTTTCAGAAAGTCTTCTGTAGTTAAAACATTGTACAAAGAGTAACCATTTCAAGTTTCAAGAAAAACATATCTGGTTCATATGAAATTCAGTGTTTTATCTGGGAAGTCAGTTGTTCCTCCTGAGAAGAAAGGCACAGAGCAGTGTCAGTGTGTCACAGATCCTCCCATGTAGAGCCCTGACTGCAGCAGATGGATCGGGTGATGTGGATGTAATTGTGGACTTGTACAAGTGAAGGTGATTCTCCTGCATCAGCAGTGATCCTTTCTGTTTAACAGTGACCTCTTCTGAGTACAGAGAGAGCTATGATAACCTGGGCCTTCATTTCAGATGATAGGACCTGTTTTCCTTTTCTCTGCATACATACATTAAAAAAGAATACATTGGATGTGCCTCACAAGGGTTTGATAACCACAGATGCTACTCTATGCCAGTAATGGATTCAAGTCTGGCAGTTATACTTTCACGCATTTGTCATCTTAGGCCCACCAGGTGTTGTTTTCAGTTGTAAAAAGATGCTGAGCATCTCCCGCTGAAGATAATGTTTCATATCTCTGCAAACTCTCTCCCTGTACTACTCTGTTTCCAGTGGTCTCTCTCTACGCAGTGCTGAGATAAGACAATTCTGCGGTTAAGATTTTAATTCTGCTTCCCAATGACTCATAGTGATAACTTAAGAGTAGACCAGAGTCTTTTCAGTAAAATTAGTGCAGAGTGGTAGACAAGAGTGGCCAGGGTAAAACAGAGACCCATTGCCATGACATGCCAGACAGAGAACCATGGCCAGGATAACACAGAGGCCCTTGGCCAGGTTAACCTCTACAGGATCGGTGCACCCCCCCGTGGGAAGGTTAAGCAAACATGTGATTAGCACAAGGTTGTAAGTAACACAATCATTTCCCAGGACATAGACATATCTGATATGGGCAGAAAGCTTAAATTCTTGTTAATCTAACTACTCTGTCCAATTTACAGTAGCTATTACAGTGAAACAATAACATTATATTGTTTGAGGAGAGTGCACAGTTATGAACTTGAAAATGTATTAATAAACCAATTAGGTACATTTGGGCAGACTTGATACAACATTTTGAACAGAAATGCAATGGTTCATTGGATCAGTCTAAAACTTTGCACATACACTGCTGCCATCTAGTGTCCAAAATCAAAATTGAGCATAACCTGGAATAATACATTGTGACCTTTCTCTTGAATTTCAAAGATGATGGAACAAAAAACACAAAGAAACATGTATTATCTTTTACCAGATCTAATGTGTTATATTCTCCTACATTAATTTCACATTTCCACAAACTTCAAAGTGTTTCAAATGGTATCAATAATATGCATATCCTTGCTTCAGGTCCTGAGCTCCACTTGACACTGCAGAAATATGTATTCAATGTTTCTGTATTCCTATTGGTTGGTTGAATTTACATGTCAATAAGGTGTTATTCCATTAGTCATGCTTACAGTTAGGGGGGGATCGCGAACATACATTCTTCCCAGTCTGATATTGACATGCAAGCATGTAGGTCACGTTCTGAAATAACGTATTCTACAATGTGTACGAGTTCACTACGTACATATCCTGATGTGTATACAGTGCCTTCAGAAATGATTCACGCCCCTTGACTTTTTCCACATTTTCTTGTGTTGCAGACGGAACTTTGCGACCTTTTGCCACATTTCAGGCTTCAAACATAAAGATATAAAACTGTATTTTTTTGTGAAGAATCAACAACAAGTGGGACACAATCATGAAGTGGAACGACATTTATTGGATATTTCAAACTTTTTTAACAAATCAAAAACTGAAAAATTGGGCGTGCAAAATTATTCAGCCCCTTTACTTTCAGTGCAGCAAACTCTCTCTAGAAGTTCAGTGAGGATCTCTGAATGATTCAATGTTGACCTAAATGACTAATGATGATAAATACCTGTGTGTAATCAAGTCTCCGTATAAATGCACCTGCACTGTGATAGTCTCAGAGGTCCGTTAAAAGCGCAGAGAGCATCATGAAGAACAAGGAACACACCAGGCAGGTCCGAGATACTGTTGTGAAGAAGTTTAAAGCCGGATTTGGATACAAAAATATTTCCCAAGCTTTAAACATCCCAAGGAGCACTGTGCAAGCGATAATATTGAAATGGAAGGAGTATCAGACCACTGCAAATCTACCAAGACTTGGCCGTCCCTCTAAACTTTCAGCTCATACAAGGAGAAGACTGATCAGAGATGCAGCCAAGAGGCCCATGATCACTCTGGATGAACTGCAGAGATCTACAGCTGAGGTGGGAGACTCTGTCCATAGGACAACAATCAGTCGTATATTGCACAAATCTGGCCTTTATGGAAGAGTGGCAAGAAGAAAGCCAGTTCTTAAAGATATCCATAAAAAGTGTTGTTTAAAGTTTGCCACAAGCCACCTGGGAGACACACCAAACATGTGGAAGAAGGTGCTCTGGTCAGATGAAACCAAAATTGAACTTTTTGGCAACAATGCAAAATGTTATGTTTGGCGTAAAAGCAACACAGCTGAACACACCATCCCCACTGTCAAACATGGTGGTGGCAGCATCATGGTTTGGGCCTGCTTTTCTTCAGCAGGGACAGGGAAGATGGTTCAAATTGATGGGAAGATGGATGGAGCCAAATACAGGACCATTCTGGAAGAAAACCTGATGGAGTCTGCAAAAGACCTGAGACTGGGACGGAGATTTGTCTTCCAACAAGACAATGATCCAAAACATAAAGCAAAATCTACAATGGAATGGTTCAAAAATAAACATATCCAGGTGTTAGAATGGCCAAGTCAAAGTCCAGACCTGAATCCAATCGAGAATCTGTGGAAAGAACTGAAAACTGCTGTTCACAAATGCTCTCCATCCAACCTCACTGAGCTCGAGCTGTTTTGCAAGGAGGAATGGGAAAAAATTTCAGTGCACGCCCAATTTTTCAGTTTTTGATTTGTTAAAAAAGTTTGAAATATCCAATAAATGTCGTTCCACTTCATGATTGTGTCCCACTTGTTGTTGATTCTTCACAAAAAAATACAGTTTTATATCTTTATGTTTGAAGCCTGAAATGTGGCAAAAGGTCGCAAAGTTCAAGGGGGCCGAATACTTTCGCAAGGCACTGTATACTTCATAAATGTTTTACAAATGTTAGAATTTTTCTTCCACATTTTTCTCCCACATTCTTCCACATTTTCTTCCACATTAGAATATTTTGTGAGGATTGTTGACAAAGAATGACAATTAAATCAATTTTAATCCCACTTTGTAAGGCAACAAAATTTGGAAAAAGTCAAGCAGTGTGAATACTTTATGAAGGAATATGTGTACAGTACCTGTTAGATATTGGGAGCATCTTGGGATGTGCTTTTGCATGTTATTTCTGTAAGAGCGAGTTAGCTAACATGCTCAAGATGGTAATGGTCACATTAGTCCCTGCTAAATCATAGTTATTTCCATGCTAACAGACAAACCATGAAACTACAGCCATCAACATACTGTTGTCCTGCACATCTAATGTGATTCCTTGTGTCTATCATCAGGTACTTACATTTATTGTATTTTGTACTCTTTTTGTCATGGTTATGTTTGATTACAAAATACCCATTCTGATATTGACATGGAAGCGATGGATCGCAAATCTACAGCGATCAACATACTGCACATCTAATGGGCAACCCTTGTGTCTATCCTCAGAACAAACACCAATCAACTTGGCCCGCTGGCTGGGCATTCCTTTCTTTAAAATCACAACACAAGAGAGTTACGATACACGATCACATATATTACACTTGTGCCGAGACCAGTCTTCTTGTCTATGCTGGACATCTGTTACACCCATGGTCAGGTTAACACTGAGACCCGTGGTCAGGTTAACACTGAGACCTGTGGTCAGGTTAACACTGAGACCCGTGGTCAGGTTAACACTGAGACCCGTGGTCAGGTTAACACTGAGACCCGTGGTCAGGTTAACACTGAGACCCGTGGTCAGGTTAACACAGAGACCCGTGGTCAGGTTAACACTGAGACCCGTGGTCAGGTTAACACAGAGACCCGTGGTCAGGTTAACACAGAGACCCGTGGTCAGGTTAACACAGAGACCCGTGGTCAGGTTAACACTGAGACCCGTGGTCAGGTTAACACTGAGACTCGTGGTCAGGTTAACACAGAGACCCGTGGTCAGGTTAACATAGAGACCCGTGGTCAGGTTAACACAGACATGATCAGGTTAACACTGAGACCCGTGGTCAGGTTAACACAGACATGATCAGGTTAACACTGAGACCCGTGGTCAGGTTAACACAGACATGATCAGGTTAACACAGAGACCCGTGGTCAGGTTAACACAGACATGATCAGGTTAACACTGAGACCCATGGCCAGCCCGCTGGCATAGACGTCAGTTCACCATCTTTTTTTGTTGCCAACTAATGTGAAATCACATTGACATTGGATTTAGGTTGGATGAAAATAGATACACTGATGACATTTTGCAAATCCAATCAGTTTTAACACAAAGACCATGGCTGGTCAGGTTAACACAGAGACCATGGCTGGTCAGGTTAACACAAAGACCATGGCTGGTCAGGTTAACACAGAGACCATGGCTGGTCAGGTTAACACAAAGACCATGGCTGGTCAGGTTAACACAAAGACCATGGCTGGTCAGGTTAACACAAAGACCATGGCTGGTCAGGTTAACACAAAGACCATGGCTGGTCAGGTTAACACAGAGACCATGGCTGGTCAGGTTAACACAGAGACCATGGCTGGTCAGGTTAACACAAAGACCATGGCTGGTCAGGTTAACACAGAGACCATGGCTGGTCAGGTTAACACAAAGACCATGGCTGGTCAGGTTAACACAAAGACCATGGCTGGTCAGGTTAACACAAAGACCATGGCTGGTCAGGTTAACACAGAGACCATGGCTGGTCAGGTTAACACAGAGACCATGGCTGGTCAGGTTAACACAAAGACCATGGCTGGTCAGGTTAACACAGAGACCATGGCTGGTCAGGTTAACACAAAGACCATGGCTGGTCAGGTTAACACAAAGACCATGGCTGGTCAGGTTAACACAAAGACCATGGCTGGTCAGGTTAACACAAAGACCATGGCTGGTCGGGTTAACACAAAGACCATGGCTGGTCGGGTTAACACAAAGACCATGGCTGGTCGGGTTAACACAAAGACCATGGCTGGTCGGGTTAACACAAAGACCCATGGTTGGCCAGGTTAACACAGAGACCCAGGTTAATTACACAGAGACAGAGACCCAGTCCAGGTTACCAGCATCATTCCAGCTGGCAGTGAGTCAGCACTGCACTGGCAGAAAGTCTTGTTTCATGCGGCTCACAAACCTTTGTCGCAAATGGCCTCCAGGAGATGAAACAACATGGCTTAATAAGGTGTTAAATTGGACATGATCGTTAGACAGAAGGCTAATTTTATGCAACCTCTTATTGCTTCTTCTCCATCTTCATTAATCTGGCCATTTGTTTTTGCTCCTTGGTTGCAAGAAAATGGATGGTAGGAGGAGGACGGGGAGTGGGGAAGAGTGAACAGGAGAGTTAGAGAGCTAAGAATATTGAATATGGTACAGAAATCGGATCTTGTTGGTGTGATTTTATACTATTGTTACTTCTGACATTTGCTTAGAGCAATTCTCATAAAGCAAGCAAGTTATTGAGGAGTTTTCAGAGCTGAGAAATGCTTGATTAAAGCAATATACAAAAGGCCAGGAGGATTTGCCTACAATTTGCATACAGCCTGAGGCTCAGGTGTTGAAAAGTCTACTAGATACAATATACAATATATGTCAGTCTCCTATATTGGTGTCCAATATCCCTTAATAGCCCGTAGATTGGGACAGATATTTTAGGGGAACAAAGAATAGAATCGTCGGCAAAAAGCCATGTTATTGAGGAGAAATATCGTTTTTTTTTTAACATTTTCATACATAAAATCTCCATTCCCTAGGCACTTTTGAAGCCTTTCATACATTGTAGTTGACAAAGACGAGGGTCAACAGAGATGTACGTGACAGTGTATGTTGTTATGATGACATAATAAGCCTTCTCCTTTTGTCAGCTCCAGTGTTTTTATTTTTTCATGTGTCTCTTTCTCTGTGTTTTTGCAGGTTGGATAGTGGCAAAAGTGTAAGGGACAACTAGAACCAAGCTAAATTGATGGATGTTTTTCAAGAACCCAACTTTTCTGTGCTGGCTCCAAACCTGGAACAGATCGACAAAGAGGATGAGAATGGTAAAGACATTTCATACTTGAATTTAAAAAATGATGGACACACCAAGATGTAATTCCTCACCTCAGGTGTATATCAACACTTCATACTGTATGTTTTAGCATTTTAAAATGTTTCTATTAAGGAACAGAGGGAATGCTGTCACATTATTACAGTACATTATGTCCTGCTGGTTACAAGGAGGCACAGAGTTCTTATGCTATGCATTGTTTTCACCTCCTCTGCTATTGAGTTTGCCTGTTACCTTCACAGAACTGAAAGGCAAGAAGCCCCAGCCTTGATATTTAGTGACCTTAACCTTTGCTGCATCTGAATGGATGAACAATGTTTCAGTGCTCAGAAACGTTCCAACGTGTGGAATGTTTTCCTCCATTTTTTACTCCTGAAAGTACTTATCATCCTTTCCCACCTCTAATGATCCTGAATGTCAAAGGGGGAAGACCACTCACAAAGAGCAGGGGAAAGGTTATTACGTTTGTCATTCCTTCCATGTATCCTTTAAATACATGAACCAGAGTAATAGAAGAGGCAGTGCAGAGGCCTTATTTAAGAGTGAAAAATAGGCTAATGGTATATTTCCACTATAATTGTCCCATTACTTTCTATTGAGTATTTTATTCTCAATGTATTCTTATCACAAATTATAAAGCACAAGAAACACAATGATGAGAAAATTATGAGCATTTCATTTTCCTCAATAAAAAGCAGAATTCACCTTTTCAGCTTGAATTAGCTATATTATTCCTTGTCTTTGTACAAAAGGATTACTTTGTGCAGCCTGTTTAAAAAAAAAACGACCTGTACATTTTATCAACTGTAAGAGAGGCTAGGAACATACATTGAGCTGAAAATGAAAAATGATTAAAGATAGGAAATAGTAGAGTATATTAAAATGTCCTCTCATATAGGACAGTATATTAAAGTACTCTCACATTGTCCATCAGTGAGTTCACTGGTGAATTAGTTATTATCTGATATCATCTCTCTGTTCTGCTCTATAGAATCACACATCCAGGACAGTCATCTGCAGCCAGACAGCACCGCCATCTCACCAACAGCCAATCAACCAAAAGGAGGCCATGAGAGTGAGAGGACCTCACTGAACCCATTCTCACCCCTCAGCCCAACAGAGACCTCTGAGCCCAGCATCACCACCACTACCACTGATGACTCCTCTTCTATCCATGCCATCTCCCACACCTCCTCTTGCACAACAAAAGAGGTGAGTCCCTGGGCTCTTCCAGAGGACTGTAGTAACAAAGCAGCTTTCACAATAATGGAGGTAGGGAGTGTATCAGCCCTGTCTGGAGGGGACTGCCTCATGCCACAAAGCCGCACATGCCTGGGCTGTTTCATCGAGACCAAGGACGCTACTGAGCCTGAGCCAGGGCTGGACCTGGGCCGGGACTATGACCCCTGTCCTGTCTCCTGTCCTGACATGGCCATGCAGTGCATGAGTTCTGGGGATGGTATCCGCTACGGGGATCAGCTGCTCTCAGACCAGCTCCTCAGCTACCCAGAGCACAAGATCAGGGCAGAGGAGAAGACAGATGATGAGAAGTCAGTGGAGGACAGCGACTCGGAGGACGCCACGTCGAAGAGTATCTACGAAGGCCTGCTCCTGGACAAGTGCAATGGTGAGGAGGCTCTACTGGCCAACTCCAGCCAGGACTGGGGCTGCTTTGAGTCCTTTATCAGCGAGAGTAAGATCGAGCTGCTGGACCTCTGCTCTAAGAACGAGCTCTCTGTCAACCTCTTCTCAGAAGAGGACGTAGACAACTACATGTTTGATGATGAGGACGAGGATTCCACCCTGGGCAGTGACGTGTGCTCGCTGAAGATCCGCTACGAGTCCTTCCAGGACAACGTCCGAGAAAAGACCAACCCCATTCAGGAGGAAACCCAGTTCAACTTCTTCCCAAGTGTCGTGGCCAAAAAGGAGGGTGAGGGAACAGTGAAGAAGGGAGCTGAAGGGGCACAGGTGAAGGGAGAGATAGTTGAAGTCTGGGCGGCTGGAGAAAAGGTTGACAAAAACAACAGCAGCAGCTCTGCTGAGGTGACACCGAATGTCAGTCCAGAGAGCAGCTACCTGTTTGACTTCAACAATTCCACAGTGGACTCTGGAGAGTACAGCGATGACAGCTCCTGTACTGGATCCTCCCTTGACACCTGCCAGACCAAACAGAAACACTGCTTCCTCTCCAGGGAGAACTCCAGCTCCTCCAGCCAGCTGAGCTATGGGCTGAGGTCCAAGAGGAAAGTCAGATACAGCGACGACTATCTGTACGACGTGGATTCTATCGAGAGCGAGAGGAACACAGAGAAAAAAGACAAGCAGACGGTGGGTACAAAAAAAGAGGAGGATGACGACTGGTGTCCAAAGAAGAGGAGAAAATCCTCACGAAAAGAGCCTCCGGTGATAATCAAATACATCATCATAAACCGATTTAAAGGGGAGAAGCACATGTTATTAAAGCTTGGCAAAATTGACACATCAGAGACAACAGTAAGCTTAAGTAAGGACTTAGTTCATAAGTACCAGAGAATGGCTCCTCTGAAGGACTACTGGCAAAAGAGGCGCCAGGAAATGCAGGAGCAGCGCATGCTGGCTGCTGGTGATAAAAACACATTTCCAAATGGCTGCAGGCGTTCCCTTAATTCGAGCCTGACAAAAAGAAAATACAGGATTGCAAATAGAGTCCGGATTCAAAGAATTCACGCTGTAAAGCTCTCGCCAAACCTCACCGATCACAAGCAAGAGGTGGGCGCAGCTGAGGATGAAGCTGCCTGTACAGATATGGAATCTATAACAACAACGACCTCTGACTGTGCTGCTAGATTAGACCAAGGCAGTGTGACAGGAAAAAGCAGATCGCTAGAGAGGGAGGGGAAAAGACTTGGGAATAAGACTGTGCAAATAAGGAAATTTAAAAGCGAGGCCAGACTGAGGTTGAAAAAAATGAACGAGGCTCAGCGGGAGGATGGTAAAACTGTGATACAGCTACAAGAGGTTGGCCCACTATCCCCAAATCAGCACACTGACATAGTTTACTCCACTGCAGGCAGCCCCCAACTTTGTGATGACTCCACTCTGAGTGTCGACCCCAATGAAAAGTCCCCTTTTACACCAGTCCCCTGCTCCCCTTCCAGTATATTGACCCATCCTGTAAATGTGAATAGTGGTCTACATGTCATCCCTGGAGGCTACCTGCAGACATTACTAGAGGCCTCTGACTCATCCAGTAACACTGGGCTGACATATTACTCACAGCAGCATCAGCAGCATCCCCGACAGCAGTTTCCTCATGGCCTCTCCCAGGAGGAGAATCCATTCACTAACCTACAGCTGGCCCAGAGCTGTGTTCTATCCCCACCCTCAGAGTCTGAGCTCCAACAATCTCCCTCTAACTGCTCCAATCAAATGGAGCCAAACTTCACTCACACATCATGGCAGTCTGAAGGTAAACATTTATCATTTACACCTGATATTAAACCTGAACCTTCTGGCTTTTCCAGCACCATTTCTTTGCCAATGACAAACAACTTGCCGTTGTTAGGATATAGTCAAGTCAATGTAGATGGCAACAGACTTCTGTATGATAAGGCATATTTACCTGAGGAGCCACCAGGACTAGACTCAGGCCTAAAAGTCAGCCTGTTAGCTGAAGGGGAACAGGTGCAGTTCCATAGAGTCACTCTAAACACAGAGAACGGCAGGCTGGCCAGCTATGACTCTATGAGTTCACTGTCTGCCACCTCCAGCAACTACAGCTCTATGAGTCTCAAGTCCTGTGAGAAGGAGAGTGAAGAGGATGTGAACAAGAACTTCTTGGCCCACTGCAGTCCCAAACTGGTGATCCAGCAAAGTACCGATGAAATCACTCCCCTCAGGGAGTCTACAGACCTACTGGACATCTCCAACTTCACCCCCGATAAGTTCAGGCACTCGCCGTTGTCAGAGATGTCGCCACCCGACACACCAAATCTCTCCCCACAGGTGATGGGGACAGAAATGAGGGAAAGCCTAGGAAAGGCCAGGGAGTTTCAGGGAGAGACAGGAGACATGACTCTCTCAGCTACACCTGATGGGACTAAGTGGGACTGTAATGTCCTGCCAACACAAAACCATGATGGCAGAGCGATAAACAATCATCAGTTCCAGTTCCATACTTTCAATGATAATGACGGCACATGTAAGGTTGATGGCCCCAACGTCTTTGATGAGCAGCCCGAATCCATCGGAGGTCGAATTAAAGGTCCCAAGTCAAAAAGGAAAACAACCAGTAAACAGAAAACTAAGGCTCCAAGGGCCCCCAAGACAGAGAAGAACAAAGCCCCTAGACAGAATTCTAGTTCATCCAAAAAGCTAAAAGCCCTGCTTGATGCAAAGGCAAATGCAAAAGGTGAAGAAAGTGAAGGCCTTGCTGGACTGTCAGAAGACTGGCCTTTACTGGAGGAGCATGGCGGGGGCTGGGCAGACGGCAACAACAACAGTCCTGTGGATGACGACCAGCGAGAGTTTGAAGAGCCCTCCAACATCCTGTCCAACATAGCCTCTGGTATGGCAGAGGTCCAGAGGTTTATGAAGGTGTCAATCGAGCCACTGTGGGACCCCATGTCTGGACTCTGTCAGCCTCCAGATGCCAACAGCCTTAAAACTAAGACACTTAAAATCCTGGCGGGAACAACAGCTAATGTCAGGAAAAAGGGTGGTTATACCACCTCCCCTGTGGCAGGAAGGGGCAGGAAGGCAACGGGCATGGGAGCCAAAAACCAAGCCAAGTTAATTCCTTCAAACCCCTTCTTCCCCCCTCTCATGCTGGACTGCAACATGTTTAACAAGTCCAGCCTCGGTATACCTGGCATCTGTGGGCCCGCACACAAGAAAATGTACCGTCACAAAACCGGTGCAAAATTTGCTCGAGACGAAAACAATACAGGGAAGCGGGACTCGAGCAAGAACGTAGCTCTGATGGCCTCTTATGAGAAACTGAGGTAATATTTTGTACCGGTGGCTGCAAAATATGTCCCACTCACTCTATTTCCTCCTGCCCCTTGCTCAGTTCCCTGGGTTCCCTTACAGCTCTCCCTTTTTGACTTAAATCCAAGTGTTGCATGGCAAAGACATTAACCTTGACTACCCCACCTGCTTATTTTACCCTAAATAGAGCCGAAATAACTTGCATGTAAGATTTTATTTGTTCCCAAGAAGCTACCTATTGAGTGATTGATTGTCTTCAGCTTGACTGGGTTTTCAAACTACCGTGGCTCCATTTTGTTTCTGACTGCTGCTTGATTCACCTTTCTTGGTCTTTAGATTGTTTTGTTTTTTGTTACTTTAGGTTAGACTTTTGTATAATAAGAAAGATTGCCTTGAAACTGCTTTGAAAATATTTTTTTGTGATACTTAGTGGTTTGCTTTGTGTTTTCATTTCTCCATTTCAGCAGAACAGCTTGCCCCATCTTAATAATGTCAAAATTCCATCTGTGGCTCTCCACAAAATAAAATCCCAGTTCAAAGGTTGTCCGTCCTTACATTCAGACAGTGGTTTTCTTCAGTGTAAGAAGAGAGAGTGGAGTGAGTCATAAGTGAACAGTTACAGTAGGCCTATCCTATCATTACTGATATCACCCTGCCATTCCAGTTGTGGATGTTCCGCTGGTGTTGGAGAACTGTATCACTGTTCTGCTGGGAACCAGACTTTTCAGAATTAAAAAAGGGACTCTTTTTGTATTAACAATAAGACAAATTTATCAAACTGTCCTAGTTGTATTAATATCTTTAAATGGTATTATTTGTCATTGGCTTATTGCCATGGTTTGGGGAGAGTTGGTGGGAGGGTAAGTGGAGTAAGTACCCAAAATTGCAATTTGTTAATGCTATTGTACAGAGACATATGCACTATTTGCAGAATATGACAATAATTATAATGTTGAAAATGGAATTAATGTGCCAAACGTTGATCAAGTACCTGTATAAACATTTTCTATCTGTATGTATATTGGCTGTTTCATGTTCTTTTGGTTACGGTTGTGCGGTGGGGGTTCTGGACTATGGTGGCCGGTCGACATTCCAGAAATCTTACACTTGGGATCTATTCCGTTTGCCAAGCACCTGCAGCTGACAGTGATACACATTTTACCAAAATGCAAATGACTGTCTTTTCTTTCATACATTCTTCTGAAATGATTGCCATCTGAACTCAAAATCAACAGCCAGCATGGAGATACAGAGAAGGGGATTAAATATGCTCTAACGGGTTAATTAAATCAAGATCATCGGACTACAAGGTTCTATCTGCATTTTTGTCCAAATGTAGTTATTGGCATAGCCTTGATCTGTTCAATGTTCTCTACATATATAGTACTGTAAATACACCAATTCATGTTGTTAAAGTTCAAAAGAATAGAAGATAAAAATTGCTGACACCACTGAAACCAATGAGGGTTCGGAACTTTAAAGCCAATTATCTCAGAATCATATTTTTGCAGATAGAACCTTATAGTCCCAAGCGCTCAAAATCTTGAGGTTTGCATTTGTACTATATTCAAGATTAACACACAGATTCATGTAATCTCATGCATTCACCTACCACTGCACCAACATGGAGCTCTATATTACATTTCTACAATTTATTTCAATTGACATAAATTGATATTATCCATCAGAGCTCAATATTTATTGTGAAGACCTTTGTCTCTCGCAACCCCCCTTCCCCTCCATCTTCTCCAAGTTGCCAGGCTAGTCATTTAGATGTGGGATCACGACAAGTGTCACCACCAGGTGGTGTGGAGTAGACTGCCTTATATCATCCCTGCCCATTGTCAATTGAATGTACTGTACTTCCTCTCCAACAAGAGTTGTATATGATGTACCACTGTTGAGCTGCCTCGGAAAGGTGCTTGAAAGCAAATTCATTTACAGGTAATTGAAAAAAGGATGAAGAAATCCTCTGTGCCCTATTTATGAATGTATTAGATACTGTTATGTTTGATGTAGCCTAATTCTGCCATGATTTTGACATTAATTGAAATTATGTTTTGCCTTTTTTTTGTTGAAAAGAATATTGAGCTTTATAAATATCGTCAGAGTTGTTGTCAGAGGAATTCCAGAAGAACTCTTGACGTCCTCGATGAATCTTGTATATTTTTCAGTGTGCCGATTTGTAAAATATTTTCTAAGTGTATATTTTTCTTAGAAAGTGCTGTGAAGTATTTGTGAGTGTGGATACTCTTTTTTCACCTTTACAGGCAGTGAAAGGGATGCATAATGACATGCCTCTGGTTTTAAAAACCAAAATAACAAACACGACAACAAAAAAACTCCAAAAAAGAAGAGGGTAAAACACTGGGAAAAATGTTGTAACATTTTGTTGGAAGTTTTGTAATCAGACCAATCTTGTTGTGGGAGTGTAGTGCTACTGTGTAAAAAGTATGATAAAACAAAAAGGAAAACTGAAATAAAGACATGTTTGTGATTTTATTGCTGTTTTATAGATTTTCATGTAAATCATTCTAGTATTATTTTGTTTTGTTGTAACTGTTGCAAAGGTTTAAATATTTGTGGACAAGCCTGTATGGTGACAATGTAATATTGGTAACTTGCTGAGTTTTGTAATAATGTTTATGGAATAAATATAAAATAAAAATTAGCTTTTGATTGCTGCTTTCAGATGAGGTCTCCATTTTCTTCAATGTAGGGACTGTATCGACCTCTTTCTGAAAATGTATACAGTCCTTATGTTGCATGCATCTTGAAGATTTCAAGAAATGTTCAAATATTTATTGTAGTCTGTGCATGTTTTTGCATGTCTGAAAATAGATTCATTCCCAGGACTCCACAAAATGCTAAACATGTTACTTCATATCATTTTTATTAACAGATATTTGCTTTGATGAATAGGCACATGTTTAGAGAGACTACAATCTATCTACTCCAGTGGCATATATTAATGGATGGCTTCCCCCAAAATTTACCAAAACACAAAAAAACATAATTTTTTTTATCTCTCTTGTGTTTCATTATTTTCCTTCAGTTCACAAGAGGTTGAATGTGTCTCACCGGAGAAAGCATCTGAGCGTGCAAAACAGCTCCCCTCTGTTTCTGTATGTGTAGCCCATCTAGCTGATGATGTCTGGTCATTGAATGCAAGGGAAGCAAGTGAGAATTTGGCCTCCCTTGATAGAAAAATGTATAAAATAATAGCCAATCAACGAACTGAGTGAACTCAACTGTGAATGGTCCTAGTGCACCAAAATAAAAGTGTCACGGGAAGCCAGTTTGGATTTGGCTTCACACCAATCACATCAATAGCCAAAAGTCATAGACAGAAATGTTGTTGTGTTGTTGTCCTCTGGTGACTAGCTAGCTAGCTAAAATTGACCCTGCCCTAAATTAGCCATGGATGGAGATAAGGATTTGAACTTGTGGTTTTACTTAATTCTCCGTACTGGCCAATGATTACAATGGCGATTCTGATCCATGAAAGAGAGGAGGATGGCAATGGCATTAGGGTGAGTCAACATGTTTTTTCTACTTACATACATAAACACACACACACACACACACACACACACACACACACACACACAGATAAATCAGTACCATGGAAAGCCACATGATATTTAGTTTACGTTGATTGGACTACATTGTTGTTTTTGGAATCTTTTAGTTGTCACTGAATTAGATTAAGCATAGGTAATTTGATGATGTTGACATGTTTGAGTTGAAATGATCCTGGAATAGTGGAGGCAGCTCCTGATTTCTTGGCGACTTGCAGCAACTCCGGTATTCTAAATCAATAGTTGTTTAGTAGTGCTGGAAACATCAACTTCATTGACCAACTGTTTATTACATGCAATATGCTTTGTGGACTCCACCAGACAGAGGTTGATCTCTGGTTTTGTGATGAAACAAAGATGTGGTTGAATTTGTTCTACCACTGTGTTTTCTTATTGTCTCGGCCTTAGGCCTATATATCACGGTGGCAACAAGGTAGAAGAATTAACAGGTTATAGAGCAAACAACACAATTATCACAACACTTATGTTGTAATATGGCTTTTTTCCCCCTGGCTTGGCTTCCCTAGTGATTTTACCCACGCACCAATCTACTCTAGATTCTAGAAGTCTTGCATGGACCGGTCAAACTAGTGGCCTAATTATCATCATGTTTTAGTGAAAACTGTTTAGTCTCAATTATCTGGATAAATTAGTAGGCCAGACAATTTTTAAATCCTTTATGGCGTAAACTATTGATTGCTATGTTATGTTTAGTGGTTTGGCACAAGGAAGTACGACTGATAGAGCTCTTAGTCCAGCAGATGGCACCATTCAATCGTTTTCTCTTTATGAGAATGAGTTCAGACTATCCTGATGTATTGTCTTGTAGCACATGGTTTGCATGGATTATACGTTGCACAATAGGTATGTTCATATACTTTTCTTATCCACTGCTGCACACATTTTAATTAAATAACAGATAAATAGGAATGTGTGTGAATGTTGCATGTAACAACAATATTCCAACCAAATTAAAAAAGATTATGTTGTGTATCTATTGTTTACGGTAACAGCATAACCCAAGGTCAGCATGCTCAGTAATTCAGTGAGAGGAGTAAGAATGTCTACCACTGAGGGGAAGACGACTGAATATTTATTAAATGTAACCTGGGGAGGAGGTGAAACAAAACACAGCTATGGAAATACACAGGGTGCTTTCTACAACTAGTTGTATCCTTCCTTTTCCCTCAAGGTAAGGAGGGGTGGACAAGTCACAAAGGAAAAGAGAGACTTACACATAGAGAACGTTTCCACTAGGAGGCATGGATGGAGGAGATATAATATGTGCAAACAAGGGTTTTCAAGTCAAATTGTATTTGTCACATGCGCCGAATACAACAGGTGCAGACCTTACAGTGAAAAGCTTACTTACTACAAGCACTTAAGCAACAATGCAGTTTTAAGAAAATACCTAAAAAAGTATGAGATAATAATAACAAATTATTAAAGAGCAGCAGTAAATAACAATAGCGGGGCTTTATATTGGGGGTACAGGTGTTGAGGTAATTGAGGTAATATGTACATGTAGGTAGAGCTTTTAAAGTGACTATGCAGAGATAATAATAATAGATCATTTCACTTGGAATCTAGTGATTAGACAGCTTCTGGCGAAAGCATTTTGGCCTATGCAGATCAATACACTTCTACGCCAAGGGCTTCACATTGAGAGGGGTTTTCTATCTCCTTCCATGGAATGAGTTTGACACATGGTCTGCTCCAGTAGATGCCAGCTGCTCCAGTAGACGTCCAGACATTGCACTAACATTAGTTAGCTGGCAAACAAGCAAAACACAGACAGACCAAATGTGTTTTTGCGTGGATTCCGCGAGTGCTAGTTGGCTGTATTACAGAAACCTGTTGTTGTCGTGGGAAAGACTCATTGTTATATTTTCGTAAACAACTGGTTGCAGTAAAGAGCCGACCAGGATACTAAGGAGATCCTGAGGGAAATCGACAAGTACCAACAGCTTTACTCTACGGAGGAACAACATACTCCATCATGGAAAGATCCGACTACCTCACAAAATAACTTTAACCTGCCAAAAAAAGAAAAACAGATTTATCTACAGACACGGACGATTTACTTACCATTGAAGTAGAGGCTAGTGCTCTGGCTGGAATCCATGCAACACTGGAAAAGTTGTTTGAGGAGGTAACAGGGCTGAGGGGGAGTTTGGAGTTTAGCCAGAGTGAAATTCTCACTCCCCAAGGAGAGAACAAGGCACTCACAGCAAAGGTTAAAATCCATGATTCTACTCAGGGAAAACAGGGTGATGAAGGAGTCGCTACTAGACATACTAGGTCGTAGCATGTGTGAAAATCTATATTTTTCTGGGATTCCTGAAGATGCATTCAATAATCCAAATGGTGCAATCAGAGAATTCATGCAATCCGCCTTGAAACTTCCTATTGAGACTGTAAACAAGGTGGCTTCCACCGAGTACACAGACTTGGAGATCGACGCAACAAGACCAAGGGTCCCCGACCGATCATCACAAAATTTGAACACTAACAACAAAAGGAGCTGATCAAAAGCAGGGGAAGGGAGCTTAAAGGGACAAAATTCAGTCCCAATGACCAATTTCCAAGGGTGATAAACAAACGTCCTAAGACATTGTGTCCGGTACAGAGGCAACAGAGGGAGAAAGGTGAGCGTGCCTTTCTCATTGTGGACGAACTCTTTATAGATGGACAGCTATTCCAAGAGAGCTCCATAACACTATGACTGCACTAAATTCTACCGGGACATCAGGCTACAAAAAAAGGATGTTTGGGAACTGTAAAAATATCTGAACACTATGAAGTGGATATGAACACACACGTACTTAATTACATGCTCGCTTACACATACGGACTTATACATGCACACACACACCTAATCTCGCTCTCTTCTCTCACTCTCTCTTCTCTTCTCTCACCACTCTCTATTCCCGAGAACTGTTTAATAATTTAATATGTTTCTTGTTTGTCTATCTTTGTTATGTATTTGTCTACAAGTTTAGATATGTTTACTACAAGCAAGGGGAAGATATCAGAATAGGGGCATTGGGGAATAATAACATATTGTACGGAATACATTTGTACTGTAGTGAAGCCATCTCTATAGTAATGCAAGGTCTCTTTCATGAGCATGTGAAACGTCAATTGCTATGGAAATGCTGGGATGTGTTTTTCAATGATGTTAAAGGTAATTATAATGCAACTATATTCAGGCTATACTACATGTTACACACATAGACACTCAACCGTGCAAATTGGCAGAGTTATTATTTATTTGGGCAGCACACATTATAGTCTTATTCTTATACAGACATCGTACACACTCTCACTAAATCACATCCAATATCATGCAGATCAACCTACTCAGATTTACTACACATGTAATATATTTCTGAATTTTCTAACATCTGTGGCATTGGCTCACAGGCAAACAGGCAAGGACATAAAACAAATATTGCTAGAACCTATGTCTTGAATTTTAAATATCAGACATTTGAAAGCTCTAATTTTGACCGTCATAATACCTCTGATGGCAGTAACTTTACAAGCACCAATTATGGTCAGTTTAGACTGAGAATAGTATCTAGTTATGGTAAGGGGTGAAATAAGTATAGCCATTTATAATTGTAACGGTTTAGCAGATTATAAAAAAAGAAGATCAGTCTTTACATGGCTAAAAGAAAAGGAATATAACATATACTGTTTACAGGAAACTCACACTACATCCTGTTGTGTGGAAAATGAAATAGGGTGGTGAAACATTTTTCTGTCATGGACACAGGATCTCAAAATATATGATGATATGAATTAACAAAAATGCCAATCTGAATGTGCAAATAGTCAGGAATTGCAAGGAAGGTGGATCTTTTTGAATATGAAAGACGAAAAAGAGATTTGGCTCATTAATCTATATGGTCCATATCAGGATGATCTATACTTCTTCGAAAATATTTATACCCATTTATTTATTGAACTTACAGGCAACAAATGGTCAAATCATTATAGTAGGAGACTATAACACAGTGTTAAGTACCTCAATGGACCGTAAAGGAAATCACTCTCCATACTATCATCACCGAGGAAATCAAATATATTATGGACACATTAGAAATAGTGGATATTTGGAGACTAAAAAACCCAGACCTAGTGAGATATACAAGGAGGAGACTTAATCAAGCTAGTCGTCTTCACTACTTTCTTGTCTCTTTCTCTCTTGTATCAAAGGTTTAAAAAGTTTTAACAGGAGACAGAATGCGATCAGATCATCATCTAATTGTCCTTCACATAACTCTTATATAATTTCCACGTGGACGGGGATATTGGATATTTAATCAAAGTTTACTGGAGGACAACTTATTTTTAACTAAGGCAAAATCAGTTATAACTGATTTTTTCCAGTATAGTATAAGTTCAGCAAATCTCCTTATTGTTTGGGATACGTCTAAATATACCTTCAGAGGTCATTCAATTCAATTTTCATCAATAATAAAAAAGCTAGCCAGCCAGACAATTTTAGAGGAATGATTCCATAAATGTTTCTAATTAACTGTCAATATGCCAACATTCCATTGAAATAATGTAGTCAATTTACAGCCATAAACTGGCTGAAATCATTTGCAGATAGGACGTAGACAAGTTTTAACTACAACAAGTACTGATATTGTATCATATAATACCATTCACAGCTTTCCAGGAAAACACAATTTAGACATTTATGGTCTGTTTACATATATTTTAGAGGCTATTTCTACAGAAAATTGGTGTAAAACCTGTACTTAGGTTTATTTTAGGTTGACAATAATTCCATTACACAATTTCTGATATATCACATGCCTCACTTTTATTTTCCAGCATAAGTAAAATCAGGATTATGCTTCTACTGCCATTCACTCCAACGGTGAAGGTGCATAAAGATATCAGAATTCAGATATGAAGTCACGGTTTTACTACAGACACAAGGGGTTAGTTAGAAATATCTTTGGCTTTACTAGTACGTGTCTCTTTAGCTAAAATTCTACTCCTGACTCATGAGTCATTAAAACTCGTTTTTCAAACACACAAACACAAACTATAGTTTTTGGATGTCCTAACCGGCTATAGTCAGTTAGGAAATCTACTTTGTGCATGACACAAGTAATTTTTCCAACAATTGTTTACAGACAGATTATTTCACTTATAATTGTCACGTTCGTCGTAACGAGTAGACCAAGGCGCAGCGTGCATAGAGTTCCACATATTTTTAATAGATCGAAACTAAATCTAACAAAAACAATAAAGTACAAACAAAACGTGACGCTAGTGGTGTGCACACAGACAACTAACTGTAGACAAGATCCCATGAATAATAATGGGGAAATGGCTACCTAAATATGATCCCCAATCAGAGACAATGATAAACAGCTGCCTCTGATTGGGAACCATATCAGGCCACCATAGACATACATTTCACCTAGATGACCCACCCAAGTCACTATCACGCACCAACCAACACAGAGAATAAACAGCTTACTATGGTCAGGGCGTGACAATAATTCACTGTATCACAATTCCAGTGGGTCAGAAGTTAACATACACTAAGTTGACTGTGCCTTTAAACAGCTTGGGAAATTCCAGAAAATTATGTCATGGCTTTAGAAGCTTCTGATAGGCTAATTGACGTCATTTGAGTCAATTGGAGGTGTACCTGTGGATGTATTTCAAGGCCTACCTTCAAACTCATTGCCTCTTTGCTTGACATCATGGGAAAATCAAAAGAAATCAGCCAAGACCTAAGAAAATAAATTGTAGACCTCCACAAGTCTGGTTCATCCTTGGGAGCAATTTCCAAACTCCTGAAGGTTCCACTTTCATTTGTGCAAAAAATAGTACGCAAGTATAGACACCATGGGACAACACAGCCGTCATACCACTCAGGAAGGAGACGCGTTCGGTCTCCTAGAGATGAGCGTACTGTAACGGTTTTCTTCCGTTGAAGGAGAGGTGAATAGTGAAACTCAGCACAAAAGCAATAATGGCATTATAATGAACATAAGTGTCGATATGACCGCAATAAAAAAAATAGTAAATTATTGTCAGGTCGTGCTTGTGTGTATCTCCATGCAATGGCATCATTTGGATTTAATTTAGCTGTTATCCCTTTTCAGTTCACACAATTTTCAAAATTTTCACCAGCTTGACACGCCTTGACGTACCTTTGATTGGTTTTAGTGAGTAATATTGTCATTCTTCAGCACCGTTGTGGAGTACAAAGGCTGTGCAGGTGCCTTATTTTGAGCGGAGGGAGTGAGCTTCCGTCTCACTTTGTTCATGGTGCTGGCCAGACTTGTTCTCTTTGAAAGCAACTTGCTTGCCAATGACATTGAAGTGAAGAAATTGTCCATGGTGACATTTCTCCCCTTGTTCCACAAGTTTCATCACCACATTCTCTGACACTCTCGCCTGCTGCCAGATGTAGATTTTGATGTTTTTTTTCCCCCAGCTATTGAAATCCGTTCAGCATCTACAATTATGCACACTCTAACTGTGAAGCTTACAGTACCCCAAGTAGGCCAGAGTAGACGGATAAGACTGCTTTGATTTGCTGGACTGATATAGGGTACACAACATTTTAAGATTATAATTAGAATGGATCAATACAATAGAATGGCCTGCCCTGTTCTTCATTCACGACTAGTGATTACATAATTACCGGTATGCATTGTTTGATTCTCCTCGCTCATCAATTCACCCATTCTCCCCATCATAATTTACTGAATGTATTTAATCTGTTATGTGTGAAATTAGTTTTGCTATAGTTTATGTTCAGTTTCGAGGCAATTATCAGGGTGATTATCAGCTGAGCACTGCACTTTCAACTGTAGGAAGAAGGAGCAGAGCAGGCCCTATTGTCGGGAGAAGGAGGGGCAACTGGGTTGTAAATAAGAATTTGTTCTTAACTGACTTGCCTAGTTAAATAAAGGTTCAAAAAGGGGGAAACCATAATAAAATGACATGCCCTCCTAAAACTGGTTATATCACCAGTTCTGTTTGTGAGATTAAGATTCTAACACCAACAGTGTGTTACATAGACTTATTTTGGAAAAGTCAAGGATGGAGGGGGGCATGACTTAAAAAATGACAGAGTAATAAAAATGTTTAACCATGAGCAGTCAAAATGACTGCTTTAGCGGTTCTAGTGTCCCCAAAGCACACACATCCCTGGGTCTCTCCTCGTTTCAGTTCGCTGCAGCTAACGCCTGGAAAAAGCTGCAAAAAACACTCAAACTGGACAGTTTTATCTCCCTCTACATTCAAAGACTCGACCATGGATACTCTACTGAGTATAGTTGTCTCTAGCTTTTTGCCCTTCGTGCTGTTAATAATGTTTGTACCATGTTTGTGCTGCTACCATGTTGTGTTGCTACTGTGTTGTCATGTTGTGTTGCTACCATGCCGTGTTGTCATGTGGTCCTGCCATATTATGTTATTGTCTTAGGTCTCTATGTAGTGTTATGGTGTCTCTCTTGTCGTGATGTACAGTACCAGTCAGAAGTTTGGACCCACCTACTCATTAATGGGTTTTTCTTTATTTTGACTATTTTCTATATTATATAATAATAGTGAAGACATCAAAACTATATAATAACACATATGGAATCATGTAGTAACAAAAAAGTGTTAAACAAATCAAAATATATTTTATATGTGAGATTCTTCAATCTTGGCATTCTCTCAACCAGCTTCATCTGGAATGCTTTTCCAACAGTCTTGAAGGAGTTCCCACATATGCTGAGCACTTGTTGGCTGCTTTCCTTCACTCTGCGGTCCAACTCATCCCAAACTATCTCAATTGGGTTGAGGTTGGGCGACTGTGGAGGCCAGATCATCTGATGCAGGACTCCATCACTCTCATTATTGGTCAAATAGCCCGTACATAGCCTGGAGGTGTGTTGGGTCATTGTCCTGTTGAAAAACAAATGATAGTCCCACTAAGCGCAAACCAGATGGGATGACGTATCACCAGTGGTGTAAAGTACTTAAGTAAAAATATGACTACTTAAGTAGTATTTTTAGGTATTTGTATTTTACTTTACTCTTTCTATTTTTGACAACTTTTACATCACTTCATTCCTAAAGAAAATAATATTATTTTTACTCCATACAAAAATTACAAAAGTGTTAAGTAAAAAATAGAAAATAAAAGTAACAAATAATTAAACAGCAGCAGTAAAATAACAAGCGAGGCTATATGCAGGGGGTACCCGTACAGAGTCAAAGTGCGGGGGCACTGGTTAGTTGAGGTAATATGTCCACTACCGTTCAAAAGTTTGGGGTCACTTAGAAATGTCTTTGTTTTTCAAAGAGAAGCAAAAAATGTTGTCCATTAAAATAACATCAAATTGATCAGAAATACAGTGCAGACATTGTTAATGTTGTAAATGACTATTGTAGCTGGAAACAGCTGATTTTAATTGAATATCTACATAGGCGTACAGAGGCCCATTATCAGCAACCATTATCAGCAACCTGTGTTCCAATGGCACGTTGTGTTAGCTAATTCAAGTTTATAATTTTAAAAGGCTAATTGATCATTAGAAAACCCTTTTGCAATTCTGTTAGCACTGCTGAAAACTATTGTTCTGATTAAAGAAGCAATAAAACTGGCCTTTTTTAGAGTAGTTGAGTATCTGGAGCATCAGCATTTGTGGGTTCGATTACAGGCTCAAAATGGCCAGAAACAAACAACTTTCTTATGAAACTCGTCAGTCTATTATTGTTCTGAGAAATGAAGGCTATTCCATGTGAGAAATTGCCAAGAAACTAAAGATCTTGTACAACGCTGTGTACTACTCCCTTCACAGAACAAAGCAAACTGGCCCTAACCAGAATAGAAAGAGGAGTGTTAGGCCCGGTGCACAACTGAGCAAAAGGACAAGTACATTAGTGTCTAGTTTGAGAAACAGATGCCTCACAAGTCCTCAACTGGCAGCTTCATTAAATAGTACCCGCAAAACATCAGTCTCAATGTCAACAGTGAAGAGGCGACTTCGGGATGCTGGCCTTCTAGGCAGAGTTACTCTGTCCAGTGCCTGTGTTCTTTTGCCCATCTTTCTTAATCTTTTATTTTTATTTGCCAGTCTGAGATATGGCTTTTTCTTTGCAGCTTTGCCTAGAAGGTCAGCATCCTGGAGTCGAATCTTCACTGTTGACGTTGAGACTAGTTAGATTGGGTGCTTGACTGCTGTTGCTGGTACAGAACGCTCAGATCAACCCTTGAAGAGATGGGTTGGGCTAAAGCTTAAGAAGCTCTCCAGTTGGTCCAAAACATTCAAAAGCCATTTTCTCAAAAGTTAGGTTACAAGTTTATCAACTTTCAAAGCAGAATTACTTTCCCATTGTTCCTCAAATGCAGTGTATGAAATACAATTTTGTAGCTCTGTGTCTCTGCTTTTATCCAACATAAAAAAACAAAAACATTTCAAATTTTGCTACCTAACCCTGAATCAAGGCGGTTGGACCATTGTCACATTTACTTTTGATGCTTAAGTATATTTAAAACCAAATACTTTTAGACTTTTACTCAAGTAGTATTTTACAAGGTGACTTTCACTTTTACATGAGTAATTTTAGATTAAGGTATCTTTACTTTAACACAAGTATGACAATTTAATATTTTTTCCACCACTGCTGCAGAATTCTGTGGTAGCCATGCTGGTGTGTGCCTTGAATTCTAAATAAATCACTGACCGTGTCACCAGCAAAGCACCCCCACCACATCACACCTCTTCCTCCATGCTTCATGGTAGAAACCACACATGTGGAGATCATCCGTTCACCTACTCTGCGTCTCACAAAGACACGGCGGTTGGAACCAAAAATCTCCAATTTGGACTCCAGACCAAAAGAAAGATTTCCGCCGGTCTAATGTCCACTGCTCGTGTTTCTTGGCCCAAGCAAGTCTCTTCTTATTATTGGTGTCCTTTAGTAGTGGTTTCTTTGAAGCAATTCAACCATGAAGGCCTTTCAAAGTTCTTGCCATTTTCCTTTTGACTGACCTTCATGTCTTAAAGTAATGATGGACTGTCATTTCACTCTGCTTATTTGAGCTGTTCTTGCCATAATATGGACTTGGTCTTTTACCAAATAGGGCTATCTTCTGTATACCACCCCTACCTTGTCACAACACAACTGATTGGATCAAACACATTAAGAAGGAAAGGAATTCCACAAATTAACTTTTAACAAGGCACACCTGTTAATTGAAATGCATTTCAGGTGACTACCTCATGAAGCTGGTTAAGAGAATGCCAAGAGTGTACAAAGCTGTCATCAGGGCATATGGTGGCTACTTTTAAGAATCTCAAAAATAAAATAGATTTTGATTTATTTAGCACTTTTTTGGTTACTACAAGATTTCATATGTGCTATTTCATAGTTTTGATGTCTTCACTATTATTCTACAATGTAGAAAATGTAACTCATTTCTTATGAGAAATGTTTTTAGTTTTTAAGGGTGCAACTGCATCTAGGGTATTGCGCAAGGTTAAATTGAGTTCCTCAGTTAGGTGGTTAACTGATTTTTGTCCTCTGACGTCCTTGGGTAGGCAGAGGGAGTCTGGAAGGGCATCAAGGAATCTTTGTGTTGTCTGTGAATTTATAGCACAACTTTTGATGCTCCTTGGTTGGGGTCTGAGCAGATTATTTGTTGCAATTGCAAACGTAATAAAATGGTGGTCCGATAGTCCAGGATTATGAGGAAAAACATTAAGATCCACAACATTTATTCCATGGGACAAAACTAGGTCCAGAGTATGACTGTGACAGTGAGTAGGTCCAGAGACATGTTGGACAAAACCCACTGAGTCGATGATGGCTCCGAAAGCCTTTTGGAGTGTGTCTGTGGACATTTCCATGTGAATATTAAAGTCACCAAAAATGAGAATATTATCTGCTATGACTACAAGGTCCAATAGGAATTCAGGGAACTCAATGAGGAACGCTGTATATGGCCCAGGAGGCCTGTAAACAGTAGCTATAAAAAGTGATTGAGTAGGTTGCATAGATTTCATGACTAGAAGCTCAAAAGACGAAAACGTCTTTTTTTTTTTGTAAATTGAAATTTGCTATCGTAAATGTTAGCAACACCTCCGCCTTTGCGGGATGCACGGGGGATATGGTCACTAGTGTAACCAGGAGGTGAGGCCTCATTTAACACAGTAAATTCATCAGGCTTAAGCCATGTTTCAGTCAGGCCAATCACATCAAGATTATGATCAGTGATTTGTTCATTGACTATAACTGCCTTTGAAGTGAGGGATCTAACATTAAGTAGCCCTATTTCACGATCTCTTTCAATAATGGCAGGAATGGAGGAGGTCTTTATCCTAGTAAGATTGCTAAGGCGAACACCGACCTGTTTAGTTTTGCCCAACCTAGGTCAAGGCACAGACACAGTCTCAATGGGGATAGCTGAGCTGACTACACTGACTGTGCTAGTGGCAGACTCCACTAAACTGGCAGGCTGGCTAACAGCCTGCTGCCTGGCCCGCACCCTATTTCATTGTGGAGCTAGAGCCCCGTCTATGTTAGTAGATAAAATGAGAGCACCCCTCCAGCTAGGATGGAGTCCGTCACTCCTCAACAAGCGAGGCTTGGTGAGTCCCAGAAAGAGGGCCAATTATCTACAAATTCTATATTTTGGGAGGGGCAGAAAACAGTTCTCAACCAGCGAATGAGACTCTGATGTAGAGCTCATCGCTCCCCCTAACTGGGAGGGGGCCAGAGACAATTACTCGATGCCGACACATCTTTCTAGCTGATTTACAGGCTGGAGCTATGTTGCGCTTGGTGACCTCTGCCTGTTTCATCCTAACATCGTTGGTGCCGACGTGGATAACAATATCTCTACTCTCTACACTCACCAGTTTTAGCTTTAGCCAACACCATCTTCATATTAGCCTTAACGTCGGTAGCCCTGCCCCCTGGTAAACAGTGTATGATCGCTGGATGATTCGTTTTAAGTCTAATACTGCGGGTAATGGAGTCGCCAATGACTAGGGTTTTCAATTTGTCAGAGCTAATGGTGGGAAGCTTCGGCATCTCAGACCCCGTAACAGGAGGAGTAGAGACCAGAGAAGGCTCGGCCTCAGACTCCGACTCGCTTTTAATGGGGAAAACCGGTTGAAAGTTTCTGTCGGCTGAATGAGCGACACCGGTTGAGCATTCCTACAGCATTTCCCTCCAGAAGCCATGAGAAAGTTGTCCGGCTGTGGGGACCGTGCTAGGGGATTTGTACTAACGTTACTATCTGTACTTACTGGTGGAACAGACACTGTTACATCCTTTCCTACACTGAAATTACACTTGCCTAACGATTGCGTCTGAAGCTGCGTCTCAACCCTTGATACAGTTTGGAAATCAGCTTTGACAAACCTTCAGACTGCCTTAAAATAGCATCTGGCAGGAATAAAGTGTTGTATTTTCAAAAATTCACCTCACCTGTCATACTGGTCTTCCCTGGCTGCCTGACTCTGAGACCACTGTCACCATCTGATCCTCCTAAAATGAGACATGACAAATAATTAACTTGGTGTACATTTATACATTATATTATCCAATAATAGAATCAATGGTTCAATAATTGAAACAACCATTATTCTCAGATCCCAGACTGTTTCATGCTGGGAGCAGGGGTCAGACTGATGATTTTGGGATTACAATATTTTTGTTGTCCCACAGATTATTTTTGAAATGGTCTTCTTTCTGCTTTGTATGCGTTAGATTACCTATTGTATTAAAAACACATATGTTTCGCATTTTTCACAATTCGCTGCATCACTTTAAGTAGCCGACCTCTCCTAGTTGGGCGTGAGAGTTCAATTTCGCCTAGTATGTGTGGTCTCATTGAAATAGAGTAGGCTGCTTACATGGGCAGAGAATCACTTGGCAGTTAACTTGAATATGTGTCTGTAAATAAATATTGATAATGAAAAGAAGTGGAGGGCACTCAACCAACTTCTTGCTGCCTCCAGTTAAGTAGCCATACCTGCGACATCAGGTGCGCGTGTGGTCTCAATTAAATAGAGTAGGCTAGCCTATGTATACATGGGCTGAGAAGCACGGGACAGTTTTATCTTTCCAAGAAAATGTACTTCCTAAATAGGCCTATGATTATGATATAGTCTACTACATTGCCTAGAAATAGGCCTAAATATTGATTACCCATATTTCTGAAAATCTTCCCACTTCTAAAAAGTAGGCTATAAATATAGAAAGTGCAAGTCTCTCCAACTCTGCTCTCTTCAATCTGCACATCTAGCATATTGACAGATATAGCCCTGTAATACAATGTAAGGGCCATGTGAGAATCTCTGGTCATTTAACCTATTTCTCAAGTTATCTTTGCGGATTTGTATTTGCCTATAGGGCGCAAAAAAGCTGGGACCATGGCTGGCAAGTGAGCTGCGTCACATACGCCTAAAATAACACTGCAGGAATGCAGTTGGGACCAGTCCTTGCAGGTGGGAGTCGGAGGGATGAAGAAATCGGTCCAGTACAGCCCTCTACTGTGCACCATGACACTGAAGCCTGTAACACTTTAGAGCTGTTTATTATTGTGTCAGTGGGAAAAGTAGGGAATTAGCTAGGTAAACTGACAGATCAATAACGTTACATTGACATACTGACTAATAGAACTCTCATTGCACTGAAGAAACGCCAGAATATCAAGCTTCAATCGTTTGGCCGATGGTTTTTCACCGTTTGATTCGGATCTAGTTTGATCGATGCAAAAACAAGATCTAATGAGCCAACTTTTGGCCAGCTCTCTTTAACGCTACATATAGCTAGCTATCTGACAGATTACTAGAGGCTAGAGCTGACCTGGCTGTGGTAGCTACTCACTAGTGTAGGTTATTCATCTACCTCAGTCAAGAGGGGATGAAACATGTCAGTTACAATACTAGCGCAACAATGCGAATAAACACTAGGTTCATTTTTTCTGTTAACTTCTCTAGGGTAGGGGGCAGCATTTGAAATTTTGGATGAAAAGCATGCCCATATTATACTGCCTTCTACTCAGGCCCAGAAGATAGGGTATGCATATAATTAGTAGATTTGGATAGAAAACACTCTAAAGTTTCAAAAACTGTTAAAATAGTGTGAGTATAACAGAACTGATTTGGCAGGCAAAAACCTGAGAAGAATCCATTCAGGAAGTAGGATTGTTGTTGTTGTAGTTTTCTATTCAATGCCATTACAGTATCCATTGACTTAGGACTCAAATTGCAGTTCCTATGCCTTCCACTAGATGTCAACAAACTGGAAGTGTGACATCTTTCTCCAATGACTTCCTAAGACTGAAGTATTTAGTCAGTTATCAGTTACTCCATATCAAGGCTAGATGGGGCTGAATGGCAACAACTGCAAAGCAACTAATTCATCTCATTGGTTCATGACTGTTCAGTCTTGAATATATATGTAGATATGTATGGTCAAAAGCCTATACCGCTCCAGTGTCTAGCTGGAACTCCACACCCCCGAAGGCCCAACTTCCTGCTTTTATCCTATCACTAACACACTTACCACAGCACAATGAATGGGAAAAGGGGGAGACAAAATCTAAGTTACACTATTAACAAAAGGAATATATCTCAATCAGGTAAATATAAATCAGAAAAGGTACGTACCTAATATTTCAACATATACATTCATATATTTACACACACGGTGCTCTGAATGTTCTGTCTTTTATACATATGTCTATATCAGCTCTAACAGAATGTTTTATTAAACCTTCAAAAGGGACACACACGAACACAATAATGGAATTTTATCAATCAAAGTCATTGACAGGAAAAGTAATTTACTCCCTCATTTGCTTAATTGGGGGAATGGGATGGAGAAATGGTTTACTATAGGTAGGGTCGGGCTCAACAGGTTCAATGCATCCCAATGGGCATCCTTTTCCCTGTATAATGCACTCCGTTTGACCACAGCCCTATGGCCCTTGAAAAAAAATGTGTGCACTATGTATAGGGAATAGGGTGCCATTTGGGACACAGTCCAGTCCATCTGTTGATGAAGCCACATGAAGTCAATGGCTGCATATCAATTGTCTATCCTTCTCCTCGTGGATATCCAAGCATTGGACAGGTGTAAGTATTGGCTTGAGATACTTTATACCATTATTAAATTATCATCCCTGAGATGAGAAGAAATGTGCAAGTCCACACTTAGGGAGAAGGACAATGGATATGCAGCCAATGTTAATGCTGACACAACTTTGAGTCATTAGTAAAGATACAAAAAAGGGTATTCTATAAAAGGGCAAATAACTGACAAGTTATATGTAGTAGTATGTAAGACAATGGATGCAGAGTATAGGTTAATTATGGACTTTAAAAAATTGTTAACAGCGCCACACTCAGGCAGAACACGGAATGTTATTCTCAGCCAGGCCCGTCATTTCAAAGCAAATTTAATTACATCTTTATTTGTATTTCTAATGTATTCCAAACACAGGTTGTAACCAAATGATCCCAATAATTTTGGTAGTAAACGATGCCCCCTCTGGTATGTTCTGTTGCGAACTGTTTGGGACTCGTTGTTTCCCTATTTAGGACTACTACTCAAATATATTTTACTTAAGTCAGAAACGAAATGAACTGCAATACATTGGTCTAAAATATACTAGCATAACTAGTCTACACAGAACCACCGCGGACCCATAGCAAAATTACAGGCTATAAAACGTGTCCCGGTGCAACATGCTTAGCTCTGTCCACTGGGGCGTGGTTTACGGAGCGCTCTCAGAAGTAAACGCTCCTATCGTATTTCAACCGATCGAGTTCTCACCACACAAGCTTTCCCCGTCATCAATTTGGGCACCGTATAGTAAGAGTAACCCAGCCAACCTATAGACAAAAAAATATCATTCACCATCCCAGGCGCTCCTCCTTGGCTGTTGGTGGGTTAGCTAAAGATAATCTAGCTAGCATTTATGTATGTTTTTTCATGTTAGCCGTGTATTTATGTAATTACGGGTGTTTGGCTACTTCAATCGTATCCCTCGTAGGTCCAAAATGCCTAACATAAAGATATTCAGCGGCAGCTCTCATCCGGACCTTGGCCAGAAAATTGCGGACCGCCTGGGACTTGAACTGGGGAAGGTTGTGACTAAAAAATTCAGCAATCAGGAGACATGGTAGGTTGTGTTTAAGCAATTGAGATTTGACCGAATACCAGTTATATTGCAAGCAAACGTTAGTTATTTTTGACAAATGTGTGAATTTTGTAGTAATTGTTTGCCAACGTTAGATAACGGTGAGTTTAAAGTTAGCCCACATGGCCAATTGAAAGTGCGAGTGAGTGGTCGTTGTTGCTAGCTATAGTAGCTAAGATTAGTTTACCACAAACCGTGATTTGGAGTTTAACGGCGGTTGGCATCTTCTACTGGTACAGGTTTGTATCTAGTTAACTAGTTGTGTTGGCAATTTTAGATTTACCATCAAATGAGACCGGGTAAGGGAAGGAGGCCTCGAACTTCAACTCCCAAAAACCGTTTGGATTGTAGTCGTGGGATGTCATTTCAATGACCTTTCATGGGATCGTCACTTGTTGCCACAATGTCAAACCCCGCCTATTTCTAAAATACATAATCAAATGTGATTTCAAAACTAAACTTAACGTTATGCCTAACCTTACATTAAGACCAAACGGCAAATGTTAACATTTTACGATGTCATTTTTACGATATAGCCGATTTTGACGTTGTGGCTGCTATCTAGTGGAAACCCCTTCGTGGCCCTTTACATATATAAATGCCTAGCAAGCAGAGCGGGCTAGTTCACCTTCTCCCATTAAACCATTCACAGTGAATCACATACCATTAATTGTCCCTCACGTGTGAATAGTATGCGCTACTTCTGCATGGATGCCGCGTTCACGTGCTATTCGGAACTCAGAAATGTATGGTTTGTTAACTTGCAGTTCGCAGCACGTGTATAATTACAGCCAGTTGGCACGTCTGACATTTCCGAGTTTTTTTGTTGTTGTTCCGACTACTACTTGAACGCTGCACGAGATCATGGCATCATCACCTTTATTCAGGTTGACTGTTGGTGTTTCAAGACAACTGTGAACTTGTACTTCAGGACGGAATGTAGGAACTCTAGAAAGATGCCACGTTCAAAACAACTGTAAACTCAGAAAAATACGAGGTCAAATCATGACGTCAGTGATCTTCGTGTCGGAAATGCAGAGCTCTGCAAATAGTTTCCGAGTTGGATGAACGTTAAAATCGTTTTTTTCCGAGTTCCCAGTGTTGAACGCACTGAAGTCTGAGATATCAGAGTTCCCAGTTTTGAACACGGCAAGAGGCCAGAGTTTCCGATTTGAATGACCTTTAAACGATTTCCCCCCCAGTTTTCCGAGTTCCAGTTGTCTTGAATGCTCTGAAGTCGTAGATTTCCGAGGTCCCAGTTGTTTTGAAAGCGGCATTTGGCTAGCTAATTTTACATCCTCCAAGTAGTGGGAATCTTTTTTTACTTAATTGACTTCTAGCCAATTTGTCAGGCTAAAAGCTTATAATTGTATTACTCTACAACCTTTTGATGCTAGCACTCACACTGACCCTCTAGCAGTAGGTGAAGTTGGTAGGCGATGTACTCAGTTGCAACAAATTATTTTCCATCCATCACAGGAGTTCAGTCTTATCAAACTAATTTAAATTATTTTCATATAACCATATTAGTACTTCTGAGTTGTACTGTGTTTTTACTAGTGTTGTAAAATGATCCTGTTTGACAGTAGACATGGGACTTGCTTGCTTGTTGCAGGGTATAAGTAGCAGGTGCCTTTGACATGTGAAAAGCTTAAGAATATTGTTTACCTGGAGGTTTGTAATAATAGCCCTCATCCTGAGTGTTGACATCCATAGGGTTCTTCAATATCCTCTGTTTCTTTTTCAAGTTATGTTGTCGGTATAATGTTAGATCACAGATTAGTTGGTAGTGCAGAAATGTATAACTGTGAATATACAGAACATTCATTCGTTGCGTTGTATCCATTGACCTGGAAGCCCATGATTCTATGATCTTATTGTTCTCTACCTGTTATGGGCCTGTCACCATGTACTGTCTGACACCACATGATTTACTCCTGCAGCGTGGAGATTGGGGAGAGTGTCAGAGGAGAGGATGTCTACATTGTCCAGAGTGGTTGTGGTGAGATTAACGATAACTTAATGGAGCTCCTCATCATGATCAATGCCTGTAAGATTGCCTCTGCCTCACGAGTCACGGCTGTCATCCCCTGTTTCCCATATGCAAGACAAGACAAGAAGGACAAGGTGGGGGTGAGGGAAACTTAAATCGTTTGTTCTTTATTCACAGCACTAACACACTACACCAGGGGTTCCCAAACTTTTTTTGGCCCACGACCCCATTTTGATGTCTAAAAATTCTCACGGACCCAACCATGTGGACATTTTTGTTGTTGTAATTAACTGCCAATGTTAACTTTTAATTTTATTTGGGGCAATGGCAGTCAATTGAAAAACATTCTAATACTATTTCTGATTGTCTTCTCAACTTATCACATACTTTTAATATGGGGCTATGACAGTCATTTGCATATTAGTCTGATGTCTCTTCTCACTGCCACTAATGAGATGGGTGTGCATGTCGCGTCAGGGTGTGTGGTCAAAAGTGCGCACCTAAACTCTGCTGTCACATCCAACCTGCATCTATATTTGGTTTTAATGCAGACAAGATCACTGAATCCAGCTTCACACAGATATGAGCTGGCGAAGGGTACCGTGAGTTGTAGTGCTTAGAGGGAGACTGCAGGTTATTCCCTTTGAGTCGGGAACAAAAACGCCTCCGTTGTCTGCAGCATTCGGTCACATGACTGCTTGATCAGCTGTTTGATTTCACTTACCGGCATGTCAACTGAGTCAGGATTGGGAAGTAGGTCAGAAAGTGCTCTTCCAAGTGTGGGACACTTACTGATTCTGTTTTCTGTTAGAAACATGCACAGCTGAGGAAAGGTGTCATGGTTCACTTTGGAAAGACTCTCCAATAAGAATTCTATCCTCTGAATCCACTGATTCACTCATCTGTAAAATGTTTTTGTATTTCCCCTCCGTGCTTGCGTTCAGTTTCCCAAATATGTCTGTTACATGACAGCAGTTCATCTCTCAATGCGAAAAAATCTTTCCAACACTCCCTCTCGATAACTGCCACGCCTTGGTGTGAAATTGAACATTGTCATGCTCTGATCCCATATTTCCACATAGTTTTGCAAACAGGTGTGTGTGCAGTGGATGTAGTTTACAATCAAAGTTACCTGCTGCAATTTATCTCAGTGTTCTGTGCTCAGCTCTTTTGCCGCCAGTTGCTCTCAGTATATCCATATGGGAGAGGGAGACATTCATAACTAGAGTGCAGAGGCTTGCCCTGCCCCGCCATAGATTGAGCCCCATCTGTGCAAAAGTCCACCGTTTGAGCCCATGGAATTTGTTTTTCGTCAATATGGCCACGCAGCACACTGAACATCTCCTCTGCCGTTTTATGCTCTTGAATCGTGAGACCGAGCAATCGGTCCTGGTAAATAGCATTCCCTGACGTGTGTAGCGAACAAAAGTCAGTACATGGGCATCTCGGCCCTCACAGCTAATGTCCATTTGGAGAGCATAAGCTGGGGAGTTTGTCATTCAGTCAGTTTTCTTTTGATTGCTAGCAATAGCATTAATTCTTAGTTTAACAGTGTTATCTGACAAAGGTATTGATGTGAGTTTCTGCACCTCTGCCTCCCAACACATTGTTTTCACTATATCAATTGCGTCCTGTGACATGAACGTCTCTGCAATAGTGTGTGGTTTCATAGCGTAGCGGGCCTAGCAATTCACAGTGGGAATGAAATTCTCCCGCGACCCCATTTTTAATATCAGGAGACCGCAAATGGGGCTCGTAACCCCTAGTTTGGGAACCGCTGCTCTGCACTATCAATATCAATCGGTGAGTGATTTGATTGATCTCAGCAAATATTTGACTGCTTTTCAAAAATGCCCTGTTCGACGAACCACTTTGGTTGAATGGACTAACTAGGGTTGCACATTTTGGGGAATATTGAGGTGGAAACTTTCTATGGGAATTAATGGAAATATATGCAAATTAATACCATTTAGGTGTTTTTTGCATTGCATACATTTACCATTATTATATGGAAACAGAAACATAAGGTAAAAGGTTTATCATAAGTAGACATAATTGCAAATGATTAAATCCTTCCAATAGAAAAAAAATGCTATGAATTGAACTTTAATTAAATGAGTTGACTCTTCACATGGGATGATTTCACAGAACATCAAAAGAAAGGGAATATTGAATGATCCCAATGATTCAAATGATTCATTGCATCTCCCAAAAATGTTTTCAATGTGCTGTAAAATGAAAACCAAAGCTTTAGTTTTTACTGTCTTCCTCTGAGGCTTCCATGTCTTCTCCCTGGACCTCCTCAATGTCCAACTCTTGAACATCAGACTCTGAGTCCTCATCTTCACTGTCACTTTCCAACCTTTTTGAGAATGGCTCATTATCTGGCTCAAATTTGCCTGGATGGCTACCAATTTTTCTATCCTTGTATTGGTCAACCAGGTGCGTGCTTTGGTGTGTGTGTTCCCAAACAAGAACCAGTTGCGCTCTGAGGCGGCTGATGTTGGTGTGATTTGGAGGATGATGGAGGCAACAGGGGAAGAGCCTCCGATCCACAAAGTCCCTTCCACCAGGTGGCTGATGAGATATGTTGGCACGACTGCTATATTGCATCTCCATCCAAAAGCCCTTGCTTGGAAGTGTACTTCGCCAGACTGCCAAGAACCTTGCCCTCATCCAGGCCAAGGTGGAGAGACACAGTAGTGATGACACCATAGGCCTTGTTGATCCTTGCACCAGACAGGATGCTCTTGCCAGCATACTTGGGGTCCAACATGTACGTTGCGGCGTGTATGGGCTTCAGGCAGAAGTCTTCACACTTTTTGATGTATCTCAGAACTGCAGTTTCCTCTGCTTGGAGCAACAGTGAAGTGGGCAGGGCAGTACAGATTTCTTCTCTTACATCTGCAAGTAGAGTCTGAACATCAGACAGTATGGCATTGTCTCTCTCAATCTGTTCAATGGCTAACTGCTATAGGTTTCAGGTTGCTTACCACTCTCTCCCAAAATACATCATCCAGGAGGGTCTTCTTGATGGCAGACTGTGATATGGCCATTTCTTGGAGAGACTCCTTCCCCTCCGGGAGACTGTCAAACATTTAATTATTGTAGTTAATTATTCCTTCCCCATGAACATTTGACCACCCATCAGAGATGATTGCAAAACAATCTGCTTTCTCTATGATTTGCTTGACCTTCACTTTAACTCTGCATCCAGAAAATGAGTAGATAAAGCATGTCTGGTTGGAGGGGTGTATGCTGGGTGAAGAACATTCAGAAATCTCTTCCAATACACATTGCCTGTGAGCATCAGAGGTGAACCAGTTGCATACGCAGCTCGAACAAGACATTCATCAGCATTTCTGACTACGTTCCTCTATTGAGTCCAAAAAACTTCTGATTCCAGGAAGACCATGAGCTGTTATTGATACGGTGTCTGATTCATCATTTTCACTTCAAATAGAAGTAGAGGGACTCTTGTCAGAGGTTGCTTGTTGTGAGAGCTGAGGGAACTTTATGCACATGGCCAGATGATTCTGCATCTTTGTTGCATTCTTCACATGATTTGGCTCAGTATTTGCAAACGTACACAGCTTTTCCTTCTACATTAGCTGCAGTGAAAAGTCTCCACAAATCAGATAGTGCCTGTGGCATTTTCCTGTAAAGATTAGGAAAAAAATGAGCAAAAAAGTAATAATATAACTCGATGTACAGAAATAGTTTAGCAGTTTGATTAAACAACTCCTTTCTAAGATATTTTTTTGAATGAAGCATGTATGGAAACAGTTGAATTAACACTTCAGTTAGCAGGCTAGCTAAAACCATTGTAGAAAAAACTAACTAGCAAAAATGAGCAAGTTAGAAATTATTTTAACACTTTGCTGTAGGCTACTATTTACTTGTTAACAAAAAATGTGATATAAAATATATTCACCCCACCCAGTATTGTAATCAAAACTGACCAGAAAGCATGTAAGTCCTTGGCTCAGACAGTGTAGTAGTGTGGGCTAAATAGCATCTCATTAGTGTGCAAGATCTTGAGAATCAGCTGTACATGTGATGGAAGAGTGCACTGTGCATGCAGAGGGTTACAATTCCATTGAATTGGGGATAGTTTAACTAAAATATGCCACAAGACCTAGAATTAACTTGTGTGCTGCACAACAAATGGTTCACTGTTATAAGCTAATTATTTTGATGAATTTAAGCAACATTTCCAAAATTCCAGTGCTTAACTTCCCCATGAGAAATTTCTGGAAATTTACCGGAAAGTTTCCGACCCTTTACAACCCTACTGACAAAGCTAATTCAGAAAGGAGGTGGGTATTCCTCCTTTTTAATATTTAAAAAATATAGAATTACAGCGGCTCAATGGTCCTTCAGGCATTGTATAAGCATAGAGGTTAACAATGTTCTTCTTCACAGAGTCGGGCACCCATCTCTGCAAAGCTGGTGGCCAACATGTTGTCAGTGTCAGGAGCCAATCACATTATCACCATGGACCTGCATGCCTCGCAGATACAGGTGAGCAATCTGGCACATTAGTTGTCTCATTCCATCAGTATATTGCAGTCACTGGTGTAGGATTCACAAGTAAGATGTACAAACTATTCATTAGACTATACTTGTGTTACATACTATAATGAGCCACATTACATTTTCTCCAAAAAGCTGTTGCAAGTAAGGAAGTTTGAGGACACTGACTAATGATCCTGTATCTTATCATGATTTTGCTCTCTGTACGCCTCTGTAGGGGTTCTTTGATATCCCTGTGGACAATCTTTACGCTGAGCCAGCTGTGCTGAAATGGATAAAAGAGAACATCAATGAGTGGAAGAATTGCACCATTGTGTCTCCTGATGCCGGAGGAGCAAAAAGGTAAAGCAGGTACCAATGGGCCTACAGATGCTTCATCAATTCAAAGGGACAGATTTTAGTTGTTAGAAATATCAGCATGTTGAAAGGATGATTGTGGATCAATTCATTAACGTGTTTGTTACTTTCACCTCGTTCATTATTACAACCATTATTACAACAATCTTTTTGATACTGTCATTAATGCATGTGTTTGTAATTTGCAATTTATCATATATTAAGAAACTGGTTTATAATTCTATGTTAATTGTAATGTGATGTAACTTTGTGGAATAATTGACATCATCTGTAGTACCATAACCTCACCAATCTGTGGATTCCCCTTGCAGGGTCACCTCTATAGCAGACAGGCTGAATGTGGACTTCGCTCTCATCCACAAAGAGCGAAAGAAGGCTAACGAGGTGGACCGCATGGTCCTGGTGGGGGACGTGAAGGACAGAGTGGCCATCTTGGTTGATGACATGGCAGACACCTGCGGCACCATCTGCCATGCTGCAGATAAGTGAGTCACTACTGTGTTTTAGCTGCATAGATCTTTACAGAGCAGAGACTGAATATTCAATCTTTAAATGTACAATCGATACTGACAAACTATTACATTTGTTTAGGGAACAGTCTCTGAAAATATAAATTGGATAGCAAGGTTGTTTACAAACAAAAGGGGGTGAATTCGATCTATTTTAGTTTCCTATTTTGTTTGTCTTTTTTTCCTTCTGGACATCCAGGCTCGTCTCTGCTGGAGCTACAAAGGTCTACGCTATCCTGACCCATGGGATCTTTTCAGGCCCTGCCATCACCCGCATTAACAATGCCTGTTTTGAGGCTGTGGTTGTCACGAATACCATCCCACAGGAGGACAAGATGAAACACTGTTCAAAAATACAGGTCAGAATAGGGCTGGGCGATATGGAGATTCGCAATATATATTTTTTTGTACAATTAAAGGTAAAAGACACTGCATGTCAAACTGTCAGCAATAATCTAATGAATTCAGGGCTTGTGAAATTATACCTAGGCTAAAATATAAGCCTTCCACAACCATAAGACCCACTAATAATTAGTGCTCAGTGACTAACTGAAATGTAGATTATTTTTTGTTTGTTTTTTAAACAACTGACAGACGTTGACTCAATTTGTTTGAGTTCCATTTCAATTGTTTTTTTTCCTTCTGAGCTCAAGGCGCACGTTGCACAGTTTCTCTACAGATAAATCAGATCCATCTTGAACTGTGTGATGTAGTAGGGAGTTGTAATTTCCAACAGGCCAATATTCTACATACAGTACCAGTCAAAGGTTTTTCTCTATTTGGACTATTTTCTACATTGTAGAATGATAGTGACGACATCAAAACTATGAAATAACACATGGAATCAAGTCGTAACCAAAAAGTGTTAAAATATTTTAGATTCTTCTAAATAACCACCCGTTGCCTTGATGACAGCTTAGCACACTCTTGGTATTCTCTCAACCAGCTTCACCTGGAATGCTTTTCCAACAGTCTTGAAGGAGTTCCCACATATGCTGAGCACTTGTTGGCTGCTTTTCCTTTAATCTGCGGTCCAACTAATTCCAAACCATCTCAATTGGGTTGAGGTTGTGGAGGCCAGGTCATCTGATGCAGCACTCCATCACTCTCCTTCTTGGTCAGATAGCCCTTACACTGCCTGGAGATGTGTTGGGTTATTGTTTTGTTGAAAAACAAATTATAGTCCCACTAAGCACAAACCAGATGGGGTGGCGTATCGCTGTGGTAGCCATGCTGGTTAAGTGTGCTTTGAATTCTAAATAAATCAATGACAGTGTCGACCGATTAATCGAAATGGCCGATTATAATTCGGGCCGATTTCAAGTTTTCATAACAATCGGTAATCAGCGTTTTTGGATGCCGATTATGGCCAATTATATTGCAATCCACGAGGAGACTGCGTGGCAGGCTGACCACCTGTTATGCAAGTGCAGGCAGCAAGGAGCTGTGGTAAGTTGCTAGCTTGCATTTAAACGTATCTTATATAAAATGTTTTTAAAAATCTGTCTTAACATAATCACTAGTTAACTACACATGGTTGACGATATTACTAGTTTAATTAGCTTGTCCTGTGTTGCATATAATCAATGCGTTGCCTGAAATTGTGTCACTTCTCTTGCGTTCATTGTAAGCAGAGTCCGGGTATATGCAGCAGTTTGGTTCGTTGCGAACTGTGTGAAGACCATTTCTTCCTAACAAAGACCGTAATTCATTTGCCAGAATTTTACATAATTATGACATAACATTGAAGGTTGTGCAGTGTAACAGCAATATTTAGACCTAGGGTTGCCACCCGTTCAATAAAATACGGAACTGTTCCGTATTTCACTGCATGAATGAACGTTTTGTTTTCAAAATGATAGTTTACGGATTTGACCATATTAATGACCCAAGGCTCGTGTTTATTATATTATAATTAAGTCTATGATTTGATAGAGCAGTCTGACTGAGGTGGTGGTAGGCAGCGGCAAGGCTCGTATGCATCCATTCAAACCGCACTTTCCTCCGTTTGCCAGCAGCTTTTTGCAATGCTTAAAGCACACAAAGCACAAAGCACAAAGCACAAGCTTTAACTGATGTCTTGAGATGTTGCTTCAATATACCCACATCATTTTCCTACCTCATGATGCCATCTATTTTGTGAAGTGTGCCAGTCCCTCCTGCAGCAGAGCAACCCCACAACATGATCCTGCCACCCCCGTGCTTCACGGTTGGGTTGCAAGCTTCCCCCTTTTCCCTCCGAACATAATGATGGCCATTATGGCCAAATAGTTCTATTTGTTTCATCAGACCAGAGGACGTTTCTCCAAAACGTATGATCTTTGTACCCATGTGCAGTTGCAAACCGTAGTGTGGCTTTTTTTTATGCCGGTTTTGGAGTAGTGGCTTCTTCCTAGCTGAGCGGCCTTTCAGGTTATGTTGATATAGGACTTGTTTTACTGTGGATATAGATACCTTTGTACCCGTTTCCTCCAGCATCTTCACAAGGTCCTTTACTGTTACTCTGGGAGTCATTTGCACATTTCGCACCAAAGTACATTAATCTCTAGGAGACAGAATGCGTCTCCTTCCTGAGCAGTATGACGGCTGCGTGGTCCCATGGTGTTTATACTTGCGTACTATTGTTTGTACAGATGAACGTGGTACCTTCAGGCGTTTGGAAATTGCTCCCAAGGATGAACCAGACTTGTGGAGGTCTACAATGTTTTTTCTGAGGTCTTGGCTGATTTCTTTTGATTAATCGGCCATTCCAATTAATCGGTCAACCTCTGTGGTTTCCAGTTTGCATAGTATCCAGTGTAGTTATTTGAGGGCCGTCGTGGAATCGGCTTGAGGGGGAATATACACGGCTGTGACTATAACCGAAGATAATTCTCTTGGCAGTAGCTCTATAGAGATGAGATGACTCAGAATGGGGAAAAAGTCATCAAATAAAACATAATTTACATAACTGAAATATTTTATTAATGTGATTAAATTAAGTGATAAGCAATCACTACCATCATGGGACTTTAATTGTTTTTTATTCTGTGTTACAGCATTCAATCAAACTGATTATTTACATCATCGTACCGACCTCGAAGCACTAATAGCTCAGCAGTACTACTAATAATTTAATTATTTTATCAAAATAGGTTAACTTGCTTTTTTCCCCCCAATAATCACTGATCTGGCTTTCAAGTCTGAAAATGGCTTTTGGTTACAAATTTAACCAGAACAATGCACATTCACTAATAATGACCAACTTAGCAGGCAGTATAGAAAATGAACACGGGCCTCATAAACATCTCTCAAGCACAAGCCCATGTGCTAGGAAGTAGCCAGCTAATCTTTATATTTAAAGTCTAGCTAATTTGGATCAATTTGCTTGCTAACAAGGTAGAACAGTTGAATAATTAACACACCCTTCTGTCAGTCTCCAACTGTTTGAACAGCATGACAGACTATCCACTTTGTTCAGATGTTGAATTCAAGTGCCTACCTTATTTCTCAGAATGAGAACGAGTTGCCAATTCCTTATATAATTGTTTATGCTCATTGCACATTTTAGAAAATAAGTCTGGCTAAAATGCTGCTAGGGGTAACCCGCACTTGACAAACTGAGCATTCATTTTCCAGACTCAATATTCATTGATACTCCTGTTTTTCCAGTGTCTGCTCATCGAGGAATTTGAGGAGTTGAGAGACAACCTTTCCAATGATACCCTTTTTAAGTTCTTGTCTATTACAGTAAAATAATTTCTCAATGTGTTTTGGTGTCCAAATGACCGATTCTGTTGGACCAAACCTCAAATGTAAATTGAAACCTTCTCTGACAAGTGGTTTTCTTTCATCTTTGTTGTGCATGGAAGGGTGTGTGTGATAATAGGAATGTGCACCATCGCAGAAGTGAAAGCGACAAGACCATATAGACATGAGAACAAGTGGGCATAAGCACTTATACATGAGAATTTTTTAAAATAGAGATTCTTGTGATGTAGGCGTTTGGAATATCGCGCTAAAACATAATTCATTTGATAAATCGCCCAGCCCTAGGTGGGAATCCCTGCCTCAGCACCTAACGCTTTACTTGTTGTTGCAGGGTTTAGATCACTTCGGGAATTTAAACATAATATTTTCTAAAATAATTCAATTGTAGTTCATTTTCTGAGCTGTAAGAAGTTCACTGAAAGTGGCTGAAGTTTGGACAAATGTTTTGCTTTCACAAATAGCAGATCACATGACACCAGTACAGAGCACACATACCAACCTCCCTCCACTCCATAGCAAACAATGTCCAATGATTATCTAAGCAGCAGGCTGTCAATCTTCATTTCCATGGCTCAGCATGTTGCCTTAACTACAGTATCTGCTTGATGAATTCTTACTGTGTATTGCATTGTCCTCGTCTCTTTACTGTGTTGAAACTATGCTACAGTGTCTTCAGAAAGTACTCCGACCCCTTGACTTTTTCCACATTTTGTTACGTTACAGCCTTATTCTAAAATAGGATTGAAATAATTATCTACACACAATACCCCATAATAACAAAGCGAAAACAACAGGTTTTTAGAAATGTTTTCAAATGTATTAAAATTAGAAACAGAATTTTGTTTTCAGACCCATTGCTATGAGATTTGAAATTGAGCTCTGGTGCATCCTGTTTACATTGATCATCCTTTGTTTCTACAACTTGATTGGTCCACCTGTGGTAAATTCAATTGATTGGACATCATTTGGAAAGGCACACACCTGTCTATATAAGGTCCCACAGTTGACAGTGCATATCAGAACAAACACTTTCCAGAAGGACATCCATCTATGCAGCACTCCACGAATCAGGCCTTTATGGTAGTGGCCAGACGGAAGCCACTCCTCAGTAAAAGGCACATGACATCCCGCTTGGAGTTTGCCAAAAGGAACCTAAAGACACTCGGACCATAAGAAACAAGATTCTCTGGTCTGATGAAACCAAGATTGAACTCTTTGGCCTGAATGCCAAGCGTCTGGAGGAAACCTGGCACCATCCCTGTGGTGAAGCGTGGTGGTGGCAGCATGCTGTGGGGATGTTATTCAGTGGCAGAGACTGGGAGACTAGTCAGGCTCGAGGCAAAGGTGAATGGAGCAAAGTACAGAGATCCTTGATGAAAACCTACTCCAGAGTGCTCAGGACCTCAGACTGGGGTGAAGGTTCATCTTCCAATAGGACAACGACCCTAAGCACACAGCCACGCAGGAGTGGCTTTGGGACAAGTCTCTGAATGTCCTTGAGTAGCCTGGGCTTGAACCTGATCAAACATCTCTGGAGAGACTTGAAAATAGCTGTGAGCTCCCCATCCAACCTGACAGAGCTTGAGAGGATCTGCACAGAATAATGGGAGAAACTGCCCAGATACAGGTGTGCCAAGCTTGTAGCGTCATACCCCAAAATACTTGAGGCTGTAATCTTTGCCAAAGGTGCTTCAACAAAGTACTGAGTAAAGAGTCTGAATACTAATGTAAATATGATATATCAGGTTTACTTAGCAAAAATTTCAACCTATTTTTGCTTTGTCATTATGGGGCATTGTGTGTAGATTTTAATGAGTTGGACTATTTGCTATCCATTTTAGAGTAAGGCTGTAACATAACAAAATGGGGGGAAAAGTCAAGTGGTATATTACACACATACTGGTGTTTAGTTGACCAATTGTTTTATCTTTGGCGGTTTGAAGTTATCTGTGAGGCAATATTCAAGAAGTCTGAGTGAGATTCTGGTTTGTTAATTAGTTTTCTCATTTCAGGTTATTGACATCTCCATGATCTTGGCAGAGGCTATTCGCCGGACACACAACGGGGAGTCTGTGTCGTATCTCTTCAGCCATGTTCCCTTGTAACAAGGTGAACCTGTACCAAAGGAGGGATGTCTGGAGCACCACAATCACAGCCCATTCATTAATTTCCTGTCAAGAGAAGGGATGGAAGTAGTTAGTAAATACTCCTACCTTGGGGTAGGCTACTTTTTCCAATATTCTGTTATTGCACTGGCTATCTACAGGTTTGACCTTTTTGACTTGTCAAATGCAGATTTGAGTTACTTGGTGTAATAATATGCCAGGTTGTTGTTACATATAAGCATTGTCTATTGTAAGATTGAAAGTTGTAGTTTACATTGCTGCTGATGCCCATTTGAGAGAAACGCTCCAAGATGGCTAGTTCTGTTTTATGAGCTTGTTTGTTTTTTGTCACTGATATTTTTTTATATTGGGGGGACTTGAAATGTGAAGCTACCCACTTGCATTTCCTAGACAGTATTTTTAATTTTACGACAAAGGTGCTTTTGGCACAGTTGTTCAATAATAAAGCAGTGTGTATTGTTTACATCCTTGCTTTAGTTAAGCTAGTCTTCAGTTGTCTTTATGCTAAATAAGCTTGTTTTTCATGAGATATTCTAGGAAGCGCTTGCTGTTCACAATTCCGTTAGTGTCCTTAATTCTATGCCTTGGCATGTTGATACCATGATTTAAATATTTAGTTGCATGGTTTTATGTAATTGTAATCAAAGCATCACTTGCTGTGCGAACACACTGTACAAAACATTAGGAACACCTTTGCAGTCAATTTGTCTGGGTGTGGACTGTATGGTGTGAAGTGTTCCACAGGGATGCTGGCCCATGTGTGAAGTTTGGCTGGATGTTCTTTAGGTGGTGGACTATTCTTGATACACACGGGACGCTGCTAAGTGTGAAAAACGCAGCAGCGTTGCAGTTCTTGACTCAAACCGGTGCATCTGGCACCTACTACCATACCCCATTCAAAGGCACTAAAATATTTTGGTCTTGCCCAATCACCCTCTGAATGGCACACAAGCCATGTCTCAAGGCTTAAAAATCCATGAACCTGTGTCCTCCCCTTCAGCTACACTGATTTTGAAGTGGATTTAACAGGTGATCTCAAGAAGAACTAGCTTTCACCTGGCAAGTATGTCACAGGTGTCAAACTCATTCCATGAGGGCAAAGTGTCTGCTGGTTTTCGCTCGTCCCTTGTACTTGATTGATGAATTAAGGTCACTAATTGGCAAGGAACTTTCCACACCTGGTTATCTAGGGATTCATTGAAAGGAAACCGTAAACCTGCGGACACTAGGCTCTCCGTGGAATCAATTTGAAACCCCCTAATCTGTCATAGAAAGATTTTGTACACCGTGTATACCTAATGAATGTGATTCAATGTCTCGTGCACATCTGCCATCTTTTATTCGTCAAGCAATAAGGCCTTTAATGCATGGAGCTTCTAATGTTGCTGTCATATTAATTTAGCTTTACTAACCCAAGTGGTTTTGCGAGGTATTGGAAAGTTCAAATTATTAAAGGAACTTCAGCGCTCAAACTCGGGAAGCCTTCGGGCACTCGCTGCTTGGGGTAGCATGCGCCCCTTCAACTTCAGTTCAGTCTTCGTCCATTTAGAAAACGACTGCTTGCGCAGCTCAAAATCCTGTGTATGTGTAAGGCCTAATATTTTCTCTTTTTGATTGATTATAAAGTGTTGTCAGCCATATAACTCTCAAACACGACTATCTGCTTTAATAACTGGTAAGCGCAATACACTGCAAGGCCGTTATACCCCAGAATCAAATCTTTATGATGTTTTTACTGTTTAAATTAGTCCGATTTTTGAGCTGAAACTAACTCCCTTTAACCCAGTCAACTCTAAGAAAGACATCTGCAGATTGATTTGAGGATCCTTGTTGCCTTACGTGGAAAATGTGCAGGATTTAACATTGCTTCCATGATATGAGAGATCCTGCCCTCCACAACATGGATACTTGAAATGGATTTATTGGGTTATGATCTTGGAACAATAAAATGATATCTGTAAGTTTGAATCGTTTTCATTATTTTTTTTTTTTTCTATGCAATTCAAAGTGAAACTATGATTGGGGATCTTGTCAGTCAGCAGAGATCAGTCTAAAGTTGCTGTTTTTATATGTATGCATTATATTCCTTTGCTGTAATAAACCATTTATTTTGGGGTAGATGCACCACACAAAAATGGAACAATCTGTAAGGGGGGGGGGGGGGGACGTTGGCTGACTCCGGTTGTCTACCGTTATCAACTGGTCTTGTGTGGTGAGGAGTATCAAATAATGGCTATCAAACACAAACACTGTTTTTACTAATGGTGCCATATATTTGATTGTTATACATATAAAACGTGTAGCTAGCAATTTCTATTGTTCGAATAGGAGAATGTGTGTATAATTAATTACAGTTGAAGTCTGAGGTTTACATACAGTTATGTTGGCGTCATTTAAAATTAGTTTTTCCAACCACTCCACAAATTTCTTGTTATCAAACTACAGTTTTGGCAAGTTGGTTAGGATATCTACTTTTTGCATGACCCAAGTCATTTTTCCAACAATTGTTTACAGACAGATTATTTCACAATTCCAGTGGGTCAGAAGTTTACATACACTAAGATGGCTGTGCCTTTTTTTTTTTTTTTTTTTTTTTTACCTCTTGGAAAATTACAGAAAAAGGATGCTATGGCTTTAGAAGCTTCTGATAGGCGAATTGACATCATTTGAGTCAATTGGAGGTGTACCTGTGGCCTTTGTGCCTCTTTGCTTGACATCATGGGGAAATCAGCCAAGACCTCAAAAAATATTGGGGACATCCCAGAAGTCTGATTCATCCCTGGGAGCAATTTTCAAATGCCTGAAGATACCACGTTCATCTGTACAAGCAATAGTACGCAAGTATAAACACCATTGGACCATGCAGCCGTCATACCACTCAGGAAGGACACACGTTCTGTCTCCTAGAGATTGAACATACTTTGGTGCTAAGAGTGCAAATCAGAACAAGAGCAAATAACCTTGTGAAGATGCTGGAGGAAACGGGTACAAATGTATCTATATCCACAGTAAAACGAGTCCTATATCGACAACCTAAGAGGCCGCTCAGCAAGGAAGAAGCCACTGCTCCAAAACCGCCATAAAAAAGCCAGACGACAGTTTGCAACTGCACATGGGGACAAAGATCATAATTTTTTGGAGAAATGTCCTCTGGTCTGATGAAACACAAATAGAACTGTTTGGCCATAATGACCATTGTTATGTTTGGAGGAAAAGGGGGGACGCTTGTAAGCTGAAGAACACCATCCCAACCGTGAAGCACAGGGGTGGCGGGATGATGTTGTGGGTGTGCTTTGCTGCAAGAGAGACTGGTGCACTTCACAAAATAGATGGCTTCATGAGGTAGGAAAATTATGTGGATATATTGATGCAACATCTCAAGACATCAGTCAGGAAGTTAAAGCTTGGTCACAAATGGGTCTTCCAAATGGACAATGACCCCAAGCATACTTCCAAAGTTGTGGCAAAATGGTTTAAGGACAACAAAGTCAAGGTATTGGAGTGGCAATCACAAAGCCCTGACCTCAATCCCTGACTCAGTTACACCAGCTCTGTCAGGAGGAATAAGCCAAAATTCACCCAACTTATTGTGGGACGCTGTGGAAGGCTACCTAAAACCTTTGACCTAAGTTAAACAATATAAAGGCAATGCTACCAAATACTAATTGAGTGTATGTAAATGTCTGACCCACTAGTAAAGTGATGAAAGAAATAAAAGCTGAAATAAATCATTCTCTCTACTATTATTATGACATTTCAGATTCTTAAAATAAAGTGGTGATCCTAACTGACCTAAGACAGGGCATTTTTACTAGGATTACATGTCAGGAATTGTGAAAAACTGAGTTTAAATGTATTTGGCTAAGGTGTATGTAAACTTCTGACTTCAACTGTGTTTTTCTCTGCAAAAAAGAAACGTCCCGTTTTAAGGACCCTGTCTAATTTGTACAAATCCAAATAACTTCACAGATTTTCATTGTAAAGGGTTTCCCATGCTTGTTCAATGAACCATAAACAATTAATGAACATGCACCTGTGGAACGGTCATTGAGAAACTAAGACACTTCTGTTGAATCTGAAAATTAATCTTGATGGTTGTACAGTCTCAAATAAAACTGTGAAGGACCTCTGCGTTACTCTGAACCCTGATCTCTCTTTTGACGAACATATCAAGACTGTTTCAAGGACAGCTTTTTTCCATCTACGTAACATTGCAAAAATCTAATGTTTCTGCCCAGAAATTATGCAGAACAATTAATCCATGCTTTTGTTACTTCTAGGTTAGACTACTGCAATGCTCTACTTTCCGGCTACCAGGATAAAGCACTAAATAAACTTCAGTTAGTGCTAAATACGTCTGCTAGAATCCTGACTAGAACCAAAAACTTTGATCATATTACTCCAGTGGTAGCCTCCCCACACTGGCTTCCTGTTAAGGCAAGGGCTGATTTCAAGGTTTTACTGCTAACCTACAAAGCATTACATGGGCTTGCTCCTACTTATCTTTCCGATTTGGTCCTGCCGTACATACCTAGACGTACGCTACAGTCACAAGACGCAGGCCTCCTAATTGTCCCTAGAATATCTAAGCAAACATCTGGAGGCAAGACTTTCTCTTATAGAGCTACATTTTTATGGAATGGTCTGCCTACCCATGTGAGAGACGCAGACTCGGTCTCAACTTTAAAGTCTTTATTGAAGACTCATCTCTTTAGTAGGTCCTATGATTGAGTGTAGTCTGGCCCAGGAGTGTGAAGGTGAACGGAAAGGCACTGGAGAAACGAACCGCCCTTGCTGTCTCTGCCTGGCCGATTCCTCTCTCTCCACTGGGATTCTCTGCCTCTAACCCTATTACAGGGGCTGAGTCACTGGCTTACTGGTGCTCTTCCATGCCGTCCCTAGGAGGGGTGCGTCACTTGAGTGGGTTGAGTCACTGACGTGGTCTTCCTGTCTGGGTTGGCGACCCCTTGGGTTGTGCCGTTGCGGAGATCTTTGTGGGCTATACTCGGCCTTGTCTCAGGATGGTAAGTTGGTGGTTGAAGATATCCCTCTAGTGGTGTGGGGGCTGTGCTTTGGCAAAGTGGGTGGGGTTATATCCTGCCTGTTTGGCCCTGTCCGGGGGTATCATCGGATGGGGCCACAGTGTCTCCTGACCCCTCCTGTCTCAGCCTCCAGTATATATGCTGCAGTAGTTTGTGTCGGGGGGCTAGGGTCAGTCTGTTATATCTGGAGTATTTATCCTGTCTTATCTGGTGTCCTGTGTGAATTTAAGTATGCTCTCTAATTCTCTCTCTCTTTCTGTCTTTCTCTCTCTCGGGGGACCTGAGCCCTAGGACCATGCCTCAGGACTACCTGGCATTATGACTCCTTGCTGTTCTCCAGTCCACCTGGCCGTGCTGCTGCTCCAGTTTCAACTGTTCTGCCTGCGGCTATGGAACCCTGACCTGTTCACCGGACGTGCTACCTGCCCCAGACCTGCTGTTTTCAACTCTCTAGAGATAAGAGGTCTACCGATTAATCGGTAATTAGGGACGATTTCAATTGGAAATCGGTATTTTTGGACACCGATTTTGCCTTCTTTTTAAAATATATTTTTTTACAACTTTATTTAACGAGGCAAGTCAGTTAAGAACACATTAATTTTTTCAATGACGGCCCAGGAACGGTGGGTTAACTGCCTTGTTCAGGGGCAGAATGACAGATTTTTACCCTGTCAGCTCAGGGATTCAATCTTGCAACCTTACGGTTAACTAGTCCAACGCTCTAACCACCTGCCTCACGAGGAGCCTGCCTGTTACGCCAATGCAGTAAGAAGCCAAGGTAAGTTGCTAGCTAGCATTAAACTTATCTTATAAAAAACAATCAATCAATCATAATCACTAGTTATAACTACATATGGTTGATGATATTACTAGTTTATCTAACGTGTCCTGCGTTGCATTCGCGAAAAAGGACTGTCGTTGCTCCAACATGTACCTAATCATAAACAACCTTTCTTAAAATCAATACACATAAATATATATTTTTTTAACCTGCATATTTAGCTAAAAGAAAGGTTAGCAGGCAATATTAACCAGGTGAAATTGTGTCACTTCTCTTGCGTTCATTGCACGCAGAGTCAGGGCATATGCAACAGTTTGGGCCTCATGGCTCATTGCGAACTAATTTGCCAGAATTTTACGTAATATGACATAACATTGAAGGTTGTGCACTGTAACAGCAATATTTAGACTTAGGGATGCCATCCATTAGATAAAATACGGAACGGTTCCATATTTCACTGAAAGAATAAACGTTTTGTTTTCGAAATGATAGTTTCCGGATTTGACCATATTAATGACCTAAGGCTCGTATTTATGTGTGTTATTATGTTATAATTAAGTCTATGATTTGATAGAGCAGTCTGACTGAGCGATGGTAGGCACCAGCAGGCTCGTAAGCATTCATTCAAACAGCACTTTTGTGCGTTTTGCCAGCAGCTCTTCGCAATGCTTCAAGCATTGCGCTGTTTATGACTTCAAGCCTATCAAATCCCGAGATTAGGCTGGTGTAACCGATGTGAAATGGCTAGCTAGTTAGCGGGGTGCACGCTAATAGCGTTTCAAACGTCACTCGCTCTGAGACTTGGAGTAGTTGTTCCCCTTGCTCTGCATGGGTAACGCTGCTTCGAGGGTGGCTGTTGTCGATGTGTTCCTGGTTCGAGCCCGGGTAGTGGCGAGGAGAGGGATGGAAGCTATACTGTTACACTGGCAATATAAAGTGCCTATAAGAACATCCAATAGTCAAAGGTATATGAAATACAACTGGTATAGAGAGAAATAGTCCTATAATTCCTATAATAACTACAACCTAAAACTTCTTACCTGGGAATATTGAAGACTCATGTTAAAAGGAACCACCAGCTTTCATATCTTCTCATGTTCTGAGCAAGGAACTTAAACGTTAGCTTTCTTACATGGCACATATTGCACATTTGCATTATTTACACCAAATTGAACATGTTTCATTATTTATTGGAGGCTAAATTGATTTTATTGATGTATTATATTAAGGTAAAATAAGTGTTCATTCAGTATTGTTGCAATTGTCATTATTACAAATAAATAAATACAAATCGTCCGATTAATCGGTATCGGCGTTGAAAAATCATAGTCGGTCGACCTCTACTAGAGACAGCAGGAGTGGTAGAGATACTCTTAATGATCGGCTATGAAAAGCCAACTGACATTTACTCCTGAGGTGCTAACCTGTTGCACCCTCGACAACTACTGTGATTATTATTATTTCACCATGTTGGTCATTTATGAACATTTGAACATCTTGGCAATGTTCTGTTATAATCTCCCCCCGGCACAGCCAGAAGAGGACTGGCCACACTTCATAGCCTGGTTCCTCTCTAGGTTTCTTCCTAGGTTTTGGCCTTTCTAGGGAGTTTTGAAAACTGCTGTTCACAAATGCTCTCCATCCAACCTCACTGAGCTCGAGCTGTTTTACAAGGAGGAATGGGAAAAAATTTCAGTCTCTCGATGTGCAAAACTGATAGAGACATACCCCAAGCGACTTACAGCTGTAATCGCAGCAAAAGGTGGCGCTACAAAGTATTAACTTAAGGGGGCTGAATAATTTTGCACGCCCAATTTTTCAGTTTTTGATTTGTTCAAAAAGTTTGAAATATCCAATAAATGTCGTTCCACTTCATGATTGTGTCCCACTTGTTGTTGATTCTTCACAAAAAAATACAGTTTTATATCTTTATGTTTGAAGCCTGAAATGTGGCAAAAGGTCGCAAAGTTCAAGGGGGCCGAATACTTTCGCAAGGCACTGTAAATCTAATCTTCTTGGGATTGTCCTTAACATTTCAGGCTGAGCTCAGAAAACATTAAATTCATATTTATTCATCTTTTCCATTTTATTTAACAAATATTGTCATGTGACGGGGTTGAATATTGTAACTAGGTTAAAGAGACATATCGGTTTCCATATAAACTAGTTTAGTTTACTATCAAAATCACTCCAAGATTTACCCCAAAACATTGCAAGGACATTAGATATATTTAGAATAATCTGGGTTTTATTAACCAAACTGCAGTAAATAAATAAAAACACATCAGGCATTAGGGTAATTAATGACATTCAACAGGTTTCATCATCTAACTGTTTCAAACTGGCATTTAGAATTTTAATTTGTACCTTTAACTAGCCAAGTCAATTAAGAACAAATTCTTATTTACAATGACGGCCTAGGAACAGTGGGTTAACTGACTTGTTCAGGGGCAGAACAACAGATTTATACCTTGTCAGCTCGGGGATTCGATCTAGCAACCTTTCGGTTACACTCTAACCACTAGGCTACCTGCCGCCCCAGGCTGTTCTAGAATGCTAGAACAGCTGTAACTACAGCACTAGTGTCAGCATGACTATCCTTCTCAGGAGCACCATATTCATTCATTCGTGGTTTTCTTCCTGAGAGTATCCCACACATCTCTCTCAACCTCTACGTGGCGGGATGTCACACGCTGTGAGGATGGAATCATTTCAAGTACTTCATCGAACTGATACCAGTGGATGTCGTCTCAAGAAGGCCATAAAAATCTCGTACTACACAATGCATACATTTCACTTGTAGACTCATTTCATCCGTGCCGAGGATGATGCCTGAATAAAGGTAATCTTCATATTCCACTACACACCACTGCCCAAGAAGACCTGGATTTCGTCCATGGGTTGTGGATTTTCCTCATTGGCTGGCTGTTCTGGAGCAGCTAGGACCTTCTGCCTGGAACTGAAATGCTGTGAGTTAAAGCATGTAAAGTTCAGGTCCTTTGTTGAACAAAGGCAGCTGACATCACGAGACATCAGCTCATCAGGAGCAAGGGTGATGACCTGGTGTATTCTCATGGTGGAGGGCACCGCTTTTATCGGGCTTGGCATCATCTCCATTGCACTTTCAACATCAGCACTCTTCATAAAGAACAGGTTCACTGACGTGTTTGTCTCACGGAGGGCTTTGTAAAAGCTCCTGTGCATCACTGATATCACGGCCTTTAGCCACCAACCTGTCCGCTGTTCTCTTCAACGTTCCTCCCACACCATCAGGAGCCCCTTTTCTATGGCTTGACTCCAAAAAGTTCCATGTACCAGCTTTGAATCCACGTTTGTGTAATTCTGTTGTGAAAAGCAGGAAGTTGCCATCTCTGACGCTCTCTCTCACAAGGTATTATGCCCTTTTTTCTGGGTCAGCATTTTGACGTGCTCGACACTAGCTATGTCTTCTTAGAATATATACATGTATACACTGTAATCCTTGAGTAATTTAGGATCTAGAGTGACTTAAAGGAACAATTGAAGTTAAGAGCCTTGCACAACTCTCCCAACACTAGGCTACCTGCCTTAGAATCTATTTTTTGTTCACATGGAACACATTACAGCATGTTTCATAAGTGAGTATGAACAATATATAATGTATAATATATTGAATAATTTATCTGTTTAGATGCAATATTCATAAATAAAGTAAATAACTCAACTCTGTCACAGGTTTACAACCCTGTTACAATGAAACGTGGCGGGGTTGAGTGTGACGGGGGTTGAGTTTTTTGGCTCAAAATGGCCTCTGCTCCTCATGTGGTGAAGGACATGAGACCACATCTTGTGCATGAAATTAATAGATTGTATATTTTTATGGGTTAAAGTATAATTTTGGCAAGTACTAGTTTTCCATCTTTATTCCATGTAACGGGGTTGAGTTGGTCAACTCAACTATCCCCAAATGACTTTAAAAAACAACAAAGTACAGACATACAAAAATGTGATTACTTGCCTGTTTCTGTACCATGATGTTGAAGATGTCACTTCCTGTTAATGATGGGACATAAGGGTGGACTGACCATTTTTATTGTCAGTTTGTTTGGTGTGACGGAGTTGAGTGTAGACTGAGGGACAGAGCTAAATTGTGTGATTTTAATCAATAATCAGGAATTGATTTGATAAAAATACTTTCTCAACAAAAGAAAACAAATATATGTTTGCATTAATGGCAAAAGTTATTAATTATGTGCACATTTTAACATACATTTCCCAAGTAAAATTTAAGTGAAATGCCTGGGGGACATGACACAATTCTCAGTGTCAGTTAAAAAATATGATTTTTTAATAATAAAGTTTAAATTAATGCTATATTTATTTCAATTCATTATATTGTACATTTCAATGTATATACAAAATATTTTTTATTTTTAACATATGATTTTGGTGACCCAATTCTCTATAAAAGGTCGGAGGGACTGAAATATTACCTGAGCCCAAGAATGACCCACATACTATACATAATTACTTTACTTGTGAAGAGGGTGTTTGACAGTGTTTTTCTTCTCCCAAGGTTTAAGACAGGACTATTCCTCCATCCCTGCTGCTGCCACACCATTCAGGAGTGTTGGTACAGCCATGCTGTCACCTTGTAATTATGGCTACAGTGATCTGGAGTTCGACAAGTATAGTCTGGAGGACAGTCGCATACACACCTCCTCCCAGCCAGCTGCCCCACTACTGGCCCTCCCCATTGGGCCAGTCATCCAGATCCATAGCCCAGCCTGGTCACAGCAGCCAAGGCCTCCCAGTCAGGCCACCACTCTAAGCTGCTTAAACTCACAAGGAGCATAGGCAAAAAAGAGCACCTGAATAGAAAATCCAATTTGCCACACAAATTCACATATTGACTTTTACTTGAAAACAAAAACAAATCGACACTACCAGTTTAACATGATCTGCTGTGTGTGTTTGACCAATTGTATATGTGAAATGGGAGTTGACCCAGATGTAGGTTGTTGTTGTAGAGGAGCTGACAAGCAGCATGCCCAACGTCAATTTACCACCTACTTGCACCAGCCTCCACTCCCTCCAGGCAGTCAGGAACAGCCGCATCCTGGAGGCTAATGGCCAGCTCCCCACAAACCACCCCACCTCCCGCCTGACCCCTATCGCAGGTTGAACCAGGTCTCCACCTGGTGGGTTAGTATTTTAGTAGGGAGAACATATACTAAACCATAATGTCTATACACACCATCATGTACATATATATTTATATTCCGGACTATGACATAGTTTATTCTGATATTTTGGGGATTTGTGTGTATTAAGTATTACTGCACTGTTGGAGCTAGAAACTGAAGCATTTCACTGCACCTGCGATAACATCTGCAAAACATGTGTACACGACCAATAAAATTTGATTGCATCTCAGCAAGTGTATAGAAATCCATAGGAACTGAATTTTGTACTTGCTTTTATTTCATACACATGTGTAGGCCATAATATTTCCAAATGTATTATTACATCCTACAGTAGGTGCGTCTTCAGTCAAGCTTAGGAGTGGTGGCCAATCTTCATTTGTCTGTGCCAAAACCTTGAGCTCCAGTGACCCTGCGACTGGAGCAGTACGCCAGTCCCTGAGAGAATCATTTCAGGCCTCTTCCATCAGAGGGCTGCAGAGACCCCAGTCCCTTAGCCCCGCTGGTTTGAGGAACCCCTGTCCCAGTAAGGACCTCTCAGTTGGAGAGTACCTGTCAAGTCATGGTCGTGTCTATGCCTCCCCTGAGAGATCCACTACCCTGATTTGGGACAGAATGGGGCAGCCTGCCAATGCACATAGGCAAAACGGTGTACTCAACATTCCTTAGTAATCTGTAACAAACTCTCACTTAAAATATTTTCACTTCATGTATTAAAGTACATTTAAACAGTAGGTTTGATTTCTGTGCATTTCATTTGAGTTGTTATTTTCTTCTGCCGATCATACAGTGCTGATTTATTTAGTGTGGCTTCACGATCCCTTCCACTGGAACTGGACACATCCCTCCTTTCTCAGTTATACATGCAAGGTGCTGCACAAATACATCTTAATTGATTCAAATGTTTTGATTTGACACACAAATCCACATACTTAGAACCGATACAATATATCATTATTAACATAAAGTATCACACAGGCCTCAGTCATAAAAAAAACATAATGTTCTGCATTCTACTTTTACACTGGTTTACATGTAAATGTCTTCCTCAATCACTCCAGTACCCCTGCACATTGAAATAATGGTACTGCACGACCTGAATATAAATCTGTATATAACTGCATTCATGTTTCATTTTTTTCTTCTCTCCATTTCACTTGTTTTATTTCTTATCTATTTTACTATATCTATTGTGCATTATAGGAAAAGAGCTCACAAGTTATGCACTGTACTGTTTTACACATACTTTATTCTGTGCATGTGACAAAAATTTTAACAATTTATACCACGTTTCAGTTGAAAACTCAGAATTTAACACTTAGAGGACAGTTACAGTATTGGGCCTAGGAGCTCTAACTTCAGATAGTCATAGCAATTTGTTGCAAAGTAAATGAGCAGTTGTGGTATACACTGCACTTCCACCTATTAGTTAGTTCATACAAACATGTTTAAGATTTCTAAACTTTACAATAGTTACATGACGTAGTTGTAGAGACAGGGACCAGCAGTTTTGGAAAAAATATTGAAGACTGAGCGCAGTCTACTCCCCCACCGCCCCCACCCTTCCGAGCTATTAGGGAGCTACGTGATTGGTCCAGGCCTGAAAACAGCCTTAAGGATCTAGAATGTTGTACAGGCCTCTCATTTGCACCATGAGAAATATAACCTAATTTAACAAGAAGACTACAGAAAGACTGTTTGAACCCGAAAAGTGTCATTTAAAAAAGACACCAGTGACTTGATTTGGTAAGTATGTATTACGTTTAATGCAATATGACAACGGGGCCTTGTCACGAAGGCCTACGGGCCTCCACCCCAGTCGAAAAAAGCAACAATGGTGGCTAGCTAGCCAAGCTAATTAACGGAATAGCTAGCTCGGAAATATATCGTGACTTTTGCAAGCCGATGTTCATTTGTGTTTTCTTTCAGTGCACACTTTCTAAAGTATATACACAGTTGTGGGGTTACTGCGTTTATTTTACTAATATTGATTACAATTGCTGGGAATGCTATTGCTAACTAGTTAGCTCGCTAATTTAGCACAGAACAGAAAAACATTTGCAAAGCATCAGTATTGCACACTTGTTGGAGTCCTGAAAAAAATAATAGATTCGACGTATGCTTAAATATCATTTAGCATATTATTCATGTGTATTCATTATTTTTGCTACAGTCACCTGTGCGCTCGCGCTATACGTCATTGTTGGCGGGGTTGTGTGCCCACAATGTAAACAGAAGCCGCCATATTTATTGCGTCTGGGCGCTCTCTCTGCTGTCTGTCAGTGGGTTGTAACTAGATGGAGTACAGCTACGACCGGAAGTGACTTTTCGTGGCAGGCTAGGAGAGCATTTTTAGCTAACCCTTTTCCTAACCTTAACCTCATTATCCTAACCTGCTACATTAATGATCCTAACCTGCTACGAAAAAGAAACTTCCTGTCATAACGGTATTCCACCCAGGTAGGATAATTTACGCGGCTGTGACTAGATGCAGTACAGCTACAACCGGAAGGGACATTTCCTAGCAGGTTTGGAGAGCATTGTAGCTAACCCTTTTCCTAACATTAACCTAATTCTCCTAACCTGACATTCTCCTAACCTCCTAACCTAATTCTCCTAACCTAATCAAGCATTATAGCTGTCTGCTTTATTTCCACAAAACAATTATTTCAGGATAGATAATATAATGGAAACTGATTTATCGGCTATGTGTTTTCCTTTTCTCTATTTCAAGTGTCTCCTCCCTTGCTTATGACAACAACAAAAAGCATAACACTTCACTGATGGTTTGAGAGCTCAGCATCAAATGTGAATGCTGAAATGCAATGTGTTTTTAATCTTTCAGTCTTAACATTTAGTAGTTTTTATGTCAATATTTATTCAGCATTGATGAAGATCAGTCTGTTGATTATTTAATTGAATCAAATGTGTTGACACATTTGTATTGATTTATGCATTGACAGAGGTCCTGATTGAATGAATAAAATGAGATCAACTTAATCCTCTCCTCTTTTGTGTTTGTACCAGACAGGATACAAATAGAATGGACCGTGGTGGAGGGGTCTTGAACTTTCAGATGCAGAACTCAAAGATGCAACACACAATGATAATGCAAGATTTTGGTATGTCATCTCTATCAATACTCCATGGCCTTTTGTTCATTTGACTGTGTCTGTGTATGTTCGAACTGATAAGATGAGTCTAACAGTTCCCCCTGACTTCCCCAGTGGCAGGTATGGGTGGCATGGCTCACATCGACGGTGACCACATTGTGGTGTCTGTGCCAGAGGCGGTGCTGGTGTCAGATGTGGTGACTGATGAGGAGGGCATCACATTTGAGCATGACCTGGGCTCAGAGGTTGTAGAGGGGCCAGACATCTGCTGCAGTGACGACCCTGACGGCATGATCATGACTGAGTCGGTCCTGGGGGCCGAGGTGGCCATCGATGAGGTGCTGGGCTCAGACCACCATCAACATGTGCTGACAGCAGAGCTCATAGAGGAATCTGACAGTGTTCCTGACCGGGTGTTTGAGATGGTCACGGAGGAGATCATGGTCTCTAACTGCAACTCAGAGACATATGTGGAGGAGATGGAAGACTCTGCAGTCACCATCGAGGAGCAGGACAATGAGGATGAGGGGAGTGTCTCTGAGGACTACCTGGTGATCTCCTGTAAGTCGCATCCATCTTCTGTTCTTAGAACTACTAGCATTTCATGGTAAGGTTGTATTCGGCGCATGTGACAAATACGATTTGATTTGGTCCAAGACTGACAGAATAATTGCCTTCAATAGGATGGATCAGAGAATGTACACACCCCTGCATATTTATTTGGACAGTGAAGCTTAAACGATTAATTTAGCTCTATACTCCAGCATTTTGGATTTTAGATCAAATGTTTTATGACGCGAAAGAACAGAATGTCACCTTTTATTTGAAGGTATTTTATTTGTCGCCTCATATGAAACATTTGATCTCAAATCCAAAATGCTAGATTATAGAGCCAAATTATAAGTTTTGGCTTCGCTGTCTAAATAAATACGTAGGGGAGTGAACAATAATTGTGCTGTTTGTGCAGTGGATGATGTTGAGGAGAAGTTGGACATGGAGGACACGCCCCTTAAGATGGGTTCTGAGGTGATGCCTGAGGAGGATGGCTCCAAAGAGGGCGACTACGACTCTGAGTGCATCAAAGTCTACATCTTCAAGGCAGAGGCTGATGATGATGTTAACATAGGCGAGGACTGCTATTATTTGGCTTTCTGAAAGTTACGACTTATTTGAAAGGCACACCTCTGTTTAGTTTTTCTGACTTCAGACGTTTACTGTGAGTGCAGGTGGCACAGAGATTGTAGCTGAGAGTGACTTCCACAACGGCCACACAGTGCTGGAGACTGGGGGCATTGGCAAGCTGTCTCGAGAGAAGATGGTCTACATGGCAGTGAAAGACCCTTCCCAGGAGGATTCAGAGATCAGTGAGTCCCCTGAATTACCAGCACTTCCTCCAATCCCTTATACACATCAGATCATATGTCTGTCTTATTCTTTTTGTCCCAATAAGTGGTTGTAGTATTAAATATAATGACTACATTTTGCTTGTCTCTGAGCAGACTGTGCTGAGATGGCAAATGAGGTGTACATGGAGGTGATAGTGGGAGAGGAGGATGCCCCTGCCATTCAGGACTCCCTGGAAGACTCCAGCCATAATAAGAACTTTGGCACTATAGCCTGGGCTGCAGCTTATGGTAAAGCTGACTCCTTTCCTTCATAGGCATGCATTCAGTATGCTGTAAGATATAATTCTACATTTAGCCTTACATTTCGATTTTGTTCACATCATGATTTTTGAGTGTTGAATTGGTGGATGTGGTATATGACATAGGCTCAAAATAATTTTCTCTAGGTAACAGTCTGGACTCCAGGCTGGAGAACAAGAACAACACAGGTACACATTACCTGAAGATCAGCGACAGCCTGAGTACAAGTAGAGCTCTCAAACAGAATATCAAGAAAAAGAAGAAGGGAGAGACACGTCAGTGTCAGACAGGTATGGGGTTCTATGTTCATTAAACCATACAATTTTATAATATTAGTTTTTAGCTGTAGTCCTAACACTGCCTGGTCTTTTTCTTCCACTCTTCTCCCCAGCTGTGATCATTGGTCCAGATGGCCAACCTCTGACTGTGTACCCCTGTCACATCTGCGGGAAAAAGTTCAGATCACGAGGCTTCCTGAAAATCCACATGAAGAACCACCCGGACCACATGTTCAAGAAGAAGTACCAGTGCACAGACTGTGACTTTACCACCAACAAGAAGGTCAATTTCCACAACCACCTGGAGGGCCACAAGCTCATAGTGAAGAGTGACAGGGTACCAGAGTTCACTGAGTTCACGCGGCGTTACTGTGTGGAGAGCCCCCTCAGCTCCAACAAGCTCATCCTGCGTGACCAGGAACCCAAGCTGCACCACTGTAAGTACTGTGACTATGAGACAGCCGAGCAGGGTCTGCTCAACCGCCACCTGCTGGCTGTGCACAGCAAGAGCTTTGCCCACGTATGTGTGGAATGTGCTAAGGGTTTCCGCCACCCCTCAGAGCTCAAGAAGCACATGAGGACCCACACAGGTGAGAAGCCTTACCACTGCCAGCACTGTGAGTTCCGCTGTGCCGACCAGTCCAACCTGAAGACCCACATAAAGAGTAAGCACGGTGCTGAGCTGCCCTTCAAGTGTGGACACTGCCCCCAGGCCTTCCCTGACGAGCGGGAGCTGCAGAGGCACATGGAGATCTTCCAGGGCCACAAGACGCACCAGTGTCCGCACTGCGAGCACAAGAGCACCAACTCCAGTGACCTGAAGCGCCACATTATCTCTGTGCACACCAAAGACTTCCCTCACAAGTGTGATGTGTGTGAGAAGGGCTTCCACCGGCCTTCGGAGCTCAAAAAACATGCAGAGACTCACAAAGGTGCCAGGCTGCACCAGTGCCGCCACTGTGACTTCAAGACGCCAGACCCGTTCATACTCAGCCGCCACATCCTGTCCGTCCACACCAAAGACTTGCCATTCAAGTGCAAGCGCTGTCGACGGGGCTTCAGGCATCAGCTGGAACTGAAGAAGCACATGAAGACCCACAGTGGACGGAAAGTGTACCAGTGCCAGTACTGTGAGTACAGCTCCTCTGACGCTTCTGGTTTCAAACGGCACGTCATATCCATCCACACCAAGGACTATCCCCACCGCTGTGACTACTGCACTAAAGGCTTCCGTAGGCCCTCTGAAAAGAGCCAGCACATTGCGCGGCATCACAAGGACATTTTAATGTAGAGTTCCACTTCACACACCCTTTCCCATATTCAGTACAATCCTATTCTCACTCACTATAGAGCAGGGAAATACAAAGGTTTCAATGTGGTAAAGGATGACAATTGTCACATTTTCTTACAACTTTATTAGTTATTTATTAACCTTATCCTCACATCACCATTAGTACTCAAACCTAGGGTGCTATTCAAACAAACTTTGTCAGGCAAGTCCTGAACATTGCTGAAAGCACATTTTTTCAGTAGTATGCTTGTGCATGCCTGGATTGTATGAATAGCACAACACTTGTTATATGCAGTATCAGTGCTAAGATAAATTGATTTGAACTAATGCCATGTTTGATTGACTGCTGACTATTCTCATTTTGACCTTGGGATAACTGTTCTCTGACAAGTCATTGTATGATTTTTAGTACTGTTTCTGCTAGCAATAAATTGTGAAAATAATGCATTTTAAAGACCCAGTTATAATTGCAAATGTAAACAGTCGTCTGTGTCAGTTTTCTCTGTATTCAAAGGGATGGAAAGGGGATGTGGACGACTCGGCTTTGTACTCGTATGTGTCCATTATGCATTGAAATAATCGCTTGTCAGACAATCAGGGGTTTTCAATTTTTCCCATGTGTGCACTACTAAAATTATTTTGCTCAGAGCCAACAACATCATGTTCACTATCAGGACTGTCTCTCACGCATCAGACAAAATCAGTGTCATCTATTCTCATGTCTCAACTGAAATGTTAGGAGCTCCTTTAGTAAATAAAGACATCTCCTGATAAATTGTTCACCTCAACCATTCATTCACTCTTCATATGAACTTTTTGTCATCATTCATTCAGTAATAAATAATGTAGCAACAGGTGGATTTGTGTTAAGATGACACTGCTTTGCATCTCACATGGGCACCTACTGACATCAAGTCATCCCGTGATTGACCTAGAGAGGTGAAATCAAGATGTTTATTGATTTAGAATGATGAACATCTGATTTGTGGAAATGTACTTTTTGAAATATCTTTGAGGGGTATAGATACCCCCCCCCCCCCCCCCCCATGACAAAAATTATCAGTTTCTCTGATTTTACTATTTTATAGGTATGTGTTTGGGTAAAATGAATATTTTTGTTTCATTCTATAAACTATTGACAACATTTCTCCCAAATTAAAATATTGTCATTTAGAGCATTTATTTGCAGAAAATGACAACTGATCCTCCACCAAATTTCAGTGGGTGCAAGACTTGGAGAGGCCTACAAGCCACAGTGTCTCGCATCCACTGTGAAATTTGGTGGAGGATCGGTGATGATCTAGGGGTGCTTCAGCAAAGCTGGAATCGGGCAGATTTGCATGAATCAAGCCACTAACAAGGTTGTCCTGGAAGAAAACTTGCTTCCTTCTGCTCTGACAATGTTCGCCAACTCTGAGGATTGGTTTTTCCAGCCGGACAATGCTCCATGCCACACAGCCAGGTTAATCAAGGTGTGGATGGAGGACCACCAACTCAAGACCCTGTCATGGCCAGCCCAGTCTCCAGACCTGAACCCCATTGAAAACCTCTGGAATGTGATCAAGAGGAAGATGGATGGTCACAAGCCATCAAACAAAGCCGAGCTGCTTGAATTTTGATGCACCAGGAGTGCATCAATGATGTCACTCGCTGCTGGTGATTCTCTGATCCACCTCTACGCAGACGACACCATTCTGTATACTTCTGGCCCTTCTTTGGACACTGTTAACTAACTGCCAGACAAGCTTCAATGCCATAAAACTTCTGTGGCTTCCAACTGCTCTTAAATGCAAGTAAAACTAAATGCATGCTCTTCAACTGATCACTTCCCGCACCTGCCTGCCCGTCCAGCATCACTACTCTGGACGGTTCTGACTTAGAATATGTGGACAACTACAAATACCTAGATGTCTGGCTAGACTGTAAACTCTCCTTCCAGACTCACATTAAGCATCTCAGATCCAAAATTACATCTAGAATCGGCTTCCTATTTCACAATAAAGCATCCTTCACTCATGCTGCCAAACAACTGACCATCCTACCGATCCTCGACTTTGGCGATGTCATCTATAAAATAGCCTCCAACACTACTCAACAAATTGGATGTAGTCTATCACAGTGCCATCCGCTTTGTCACCAAAGCCCCATATATCACCCACCACTGCGACCTGTATGCTCTCGTTGGCTGGCCATCGCTTCATACTCGTCGCCAAACACACTGGCTCCAGGTCATCTACAAGTCTCTTCTAGGTAAAGCCCTGCCTTATCTCAGCTCACTGGTCACCATAGCCGAACCCACCCGTAGCACGCGCTCCAGCAGGTATATTTCACTGGTCACCCCCAAAGCCAATTCCTCCTTTGGCTGCCTTTCCTTCCAGTTCTCTGCTGCCAATGACTGGAACAAATTGCAAAAATCACTGAAGCTGGAGACCCATATCTCCCTCACTAGCTTTAAGCACCAGCTGTCAGAGCAGCTCACAGATCACTGCACCTGTACATAGCCCATCTGTAAACAGCCCATCCAACTACCTCATCCCCATACTGTATTTATTTATTTATCTTGCTCCTTTGCACCCCAGTATCCTTTGCACCCCAGTATCTACCATTCCAGTGTCTAATTGCTATATTGTAATTACTTCGCCACCATGGCCTATTTATTGCCTTACCTCCCTTATCTTACCTCATTTGCATTTGCATTCTTTTTTCTACTGTATTATTGACTGTATGTTTGTTTATTCCATGTATAACTCTGTGTTGTTGTATATGTCAAACTGCTGTGCTTTATCTTGGCCAGGTCGCAGTTGTAAATGAGAACTTGTTCTCAACTAGCCTACCTGGTTAAAAAAAGGTGAAATAAAAAATAAAATAAATAAAGTCACTAAACATCAATGTGAAAGACTGGTGGAGAGCATGCCAACACGCATGAAAGCTGTCATTGAAAATCAGGGTCATTCCACCAAATATTGAATCTGAACTCTTCCTAAGTTAAAACATTAGTATTGTTTTCTTTGCATTATTTGAGGTCTGACAACACCGCATCTATTTTGTTATTTTTACCAGTTGTCATTTTCTGCAAATAAATGCTCTAAATGACAATATTTTTATTTGGATTTTGTGAGAAATGTCAGTAGTTTATAGAAAAAAACAAAAAATTTAATTTTACCCAAAAACATACCCATAAAATATAAAACCAGAGAAACTGATAATTTTGCAGTGGTATCTTAATTTTTTCCAGAGCTGTGTATATATATATATATATATATATATATTATTTTTTGTTTGTTGTTGTTGTTGAGAATACAGTGCCTTGCGAAAGTATTCGGCTCCCTTGAACTTTGCGACCTTTTGCCACATTTCAGGCTTCAAACATAAAGATATAAAACTGTATTTTTTTGTGAAGAATCAACAACAAGTGGGACACAATCATGAAGTGGAACGACATTTATTGGATATTTCAAACTTTTTTAACAAATCAAAAACTGAAAAATTGGGCATGCAAAATTATTCAGCCCCTTTACTTTCAGTGCAGCAAACTCTCTCCAGAAGTTCAGTGAGGATCTCTGAATGATCCAATGTTGACCTAAATGACTAATGATGATAAATACAATCCACCTGTGTGTAATCAAGTCTCCGTATAAATGCACCTGCGCTGTGATAGTCTCAGAGGTCTGTTAAAAGCGCAGAGAGCATCATGAAGAACAAGGAACACACCAGGCAGGTCCGAGATACTGTTGTGAAGAAGTTTAAAGCCGGATTTGGATACAAAAAGATTTCCCAAGCTTTAAACATCCCAAGGAGCACTGTGCAAGCGATAATATAAAATAATATAAAATATAAAAAAGTTTGAAATATCCAATAAATGTCGTTCCACTTCATGATTGTGTCCCACTTGTTGTTGATTCTTCACAAAAAAATACAGTTTTATATCTTTATGTTTGAAGCCTGAAATGTGGCAAAAGGTCGCAAAGTTCAAGGGGGCCGAAGACTTTCGCAAGGCACTGTATATATATACAGTACCAGTGAAAAGTTTGGACACACCTACTCATGCAAGGGTTTTTCTTTATTTGTACTATTTTCTACATTGTAGAATAATAGTGAAGACATCAACACTATGAAATAACACATATGGAATCATGTAGTAACCAAAAAAAGTGTTAAACAAATCAAAATATATTTTAAATTTGAGATTCTTCAAAGTAGCCACCTTTTGCCTTGATGACAGCTTTGGCATTCTCTCAACCAGCTTCATGATATAGTCACCTGGAATGCATTTCAATTAACAGGTATGCTTTTTTTAAAGTTCATTTGTGGAATTTCTTTCCTTAATGCTTTTGAGCCAATCAGTTGTGCTGTGACAAGGTAGGGGTGGTATACAGAATATTGCCCTATTTGGTAAAAGACCAAGACAATATTATGGCAAGAACAGTTCAAATAAGCAAAGATAAATTACAGTCTATCATTACTTTAAGACAGTCAATCCGGACAATTTCAAGAACTTCTAAAGTTTCTTTAAGTGCAGTCGAAAAAACCATCAAGCGCTATGATGAAACTGGCTCTTATGAGGACCGCCACAGGAAAGGAAGACCCAGAGTTACCTCTGCTGCAGAGGATAAGTTCATTAGAGTTACCAGCCTCAGAAATTGCAGCCCAAATAAATGCTTAACAGAGTTCAAGTAACAGACACATCTCAACATCAAATGTTCAGAGGAGACTAAGTGAACCAGGCCTTCATGGTCGAATTGCTGCAAAGAAACCACTACCAAAGGACACCAATAAGAAGAAGAGACTTGCTTGGGCCAAGAAACACAAGTAATGGACATTAGGCTGGTGGAAATGTGTCCTTTGGTCTGAGTCCAAATTTGAGATTTTTGGTTCCAACCGTCATCTTTGTGAGATGCAGAGTAGGTGAATGGATGATCTCCGCAAGTGTAGTTCCCACCGTGAAGCATTGAGGAGGAGGTGTGATGGTGCTTTGCTGGTGACACTGTCAGTGATTTATTTTGAATTCAAGGCACACTTAACCAGCATGGCTACCACAGCATTCTGCAACGATACACCATCCCATCTGGTTTGCGCTTAGTGGGACTATCATTTGTTTTCAACAGGACAATGACCCAACACACCTCCAGGCTGTGTAAGGGCTATTTTACCAAGAATGAGAGTGCAGGAGTGCAGATGACCTGGCCTCCACAATCCCCCGACCTCAACCCAATTGAGATGGTTCGGGATGAGTTGGACTGCAGAGTGAAGGAAAAGCAGCCAACAAGTGCTCAGCATATGTGTAGAAAATAGTAAAAAAAATAAAGAAAAACCCTTGAATGAGTAGGTGTCCAAACTTTTGACTGGTACTGTGTGGAAATATATATATATAATTAATTTGTTACAAATCAGACTAGTCTAAAAAGGGTATTACTTAGCAGGGTTGGGGTTAGTTCCACAAATTATATTAAAATTAAATTCCCTCCCTGTAAATTCCATTTAATTAAATTCAAATTCCATGTCAGTTTAGAGAATTCAATTCCTCTCAATCCAGTGTTAGGTATATTCCAAGAATTAAATTACCAATTTCATATTATCCACAATGCCACAAATTCTCATTTGAATTCAATTCCATCAGGCTTTCAGGCTGATAATGTCACCGTTCAGACAGTCTAGCTATACTGGAAATATAGAAATACGAGCTGGAATGATTTAAAACAAATCCTGCAGTAAATTTTTTATACTTGTGCATTAATTAAATTAACTGGGAAATGTACACATTGAATTCCAATTGAATTCCAAAGATTCGTTTTTATTTTACAATTCCAACTCAAACAGTCAAATTCCATAACTTGAAGATTGTTGAATTGGAATTGAATTCAATGTAAATTCTCCACTTCATGAGTGAATTCAAGAATTGAATTGGAATTTCAAATTAAATTGGAATTGACCCCAAACCTGTTACTAAGGCCTAGATTAAATCCGTAGCACAGAAGATCCATCTTATTGCGCGATTAACATTTAAAGGTAATTTTTCTGTGAATGTGGGAACATTGCCTTTAAATTTAAAATGTTTACTATGTTAAATGAAAGTTGAAATTAGATATGAATTCTATTTTGGTTATTGTAATAGGGAAATTGGTGGAGCTCCACTTCCTTCCTAGTTCAGTCCAGGGTCCCTCTGTTTGTCCTCAGTAGAGTCTCCCCATCTGGGCTCGGGGAAACTGGGACCTGGGGTTGTACTCCGGAGCTGAGTAGAGGGGAGCAGGTGAACTGGGCACAGGATACCCAGACATGCCTTCTCTCTAGAAGATAGAAACAGATCTCATGTCAAAACACTGCTTTCTATATCAGCCTGGTCATCTAGGGGCTAACTAACATGGACCTTTAGGCTAAGATTAAAGCCATGTTTCAGCCACAGTTTCACCCTACAGTTTGCTTGTCCAGTTGATCAGTTGAATGTATCATACTGTTCAATAGAGGGAAGCAATCACTCACCATCATGCCATTGTATCCAGGTGGGGGCTGTGTTGGTCTCATATGCTGGTCGTCATAACGGTCTGGAGGTGGAGCTCTGTCTTCATACGGGTTCCTTGGTGATGGAGACTTGGGATAGGGGTTACCCAGGGGCTGTGTCATACCTGTAGCATAGCTGACAGTTCAAAACAATACTTATAATGTTGTTGAAAGGGCACATGATCATATAACTTGACATGGAACAAAGTACTGTAGCCGATTGAAAGCACACAAATCAAAAGAAACAGGCTTGTATGGCTGACTCCCAGGGTTGGCTAAAAATGATCTATTTAAAGTAGGTTGCATACTGCTTGGTGAAGAGCTGAGAGAGCATAAAGATCAACATTTCAACAGTAGATTTTTTTTGTCAAAAACAAAAGATAAAATAACATGCTGGAAATGGGTATGGATAACGTCAGTGTCATGCTCCTCAAAGCACTGGATGACTACTAATACTGTGTAGAGGGAGCATTGTCCTGTTGTCGTCTCTAATTTTGTTGAACTTTTTGTCTATCACAGAGAATTGTATGTTAACACAAACAAAATGTGTACAACATCACTGCCATTGAACAAAGTATTACACTGAAAAACACAAAACTAGCTTACTTGTATGGCTGGCTTGGAGGATAGGCCAAAGACGATCTATCTAAAGAGGGTCTGTTTGGTGAAGGGCTAAGAGAATAGAATAAAGAGAACAATATAGTAAACGGGATAATTTTTTCTTTTTTGAAAAGAGGACCACAGTAATTCCTGATTACTTTTGGGGGTTTATTTAACTAAGTTTAAAAAATGGTTTGCTTAGAATGCATTTTGGATACATTCCATTTGACAGTCTTACATGGGCTTACCTGTACGGCTGGCTTGTGAGGTTTGTCAAAGACGATCTATCTAAAGTGGGCCGCATGCCGTTTGGTTGGGGGCTAAGAGAGTAGAGAGATCAACATTTCAATTAAAGCACATTATAACATTGCAGACCAAATAAGGATCCCCATAATGAGTGAAAGTGAAAACCAGTGGCATGTTGAATTTTGTTCAGACAGCTAACCTGTAAGGGCTGTTGGGTAAGTTGGCCATGGGAAACCTCTCCTGGATGGGCTGAATACTGGAGGGCTTTGGCCGATTCTTCAGAAATAAGACAAATAGAGACCGTTGCTCAGGGCAATGTTTACTGTTCAAAATGTAAAAATGTTGCTTGACAGTGTAATAAACTAAAACAGAGATTGTTGCTACATAATCTAATGGGGCAATATAATGTACAATAACAAAGACAAGGAAATGCTTCAATATTGTGGTGCGAAACTCCTGGTGAAATGCAAAGCACATAGAATTAAACAGGTTTCACTAGATAACTGTTCATTCTGATCAAACAGGCTTTTTACATGGACGATACATTGAAGATAATATACGACAATAACTTGAAACAATAGAACACTATGGAAAATCAAAGAAACCGGGCCTAGTTTTCATAGCAGATTTTGAAAAGGCTTTTGATAAAGTATGATTACAATTTATATTTTCAGTAGCAGTCAAAAGTTTGGACACACCTACTCATTCAAGGGTTTTTCTTTACTTTTAGTATTTTATACATTGTAGAATAGTTTTGAAGACATCAAAACTATGAAATAACACATACAAAAATATATTGTACGTTTTAGATTCCTCAATGTAGCCACCCTTTGCCTTGATGACAGCTTTGCACTCTTGGCATTCTCTGAACCAGCTTCACCTGGAATGCTTTTCCAACCGTCTTGAAGGAGTTCACACATATGCTGAGCACTTATTGACTGCTTTTCCTTCACTCTGCGGTCCAACTCATCCCAAACCATCTCAGTTGGGTTGAGGTTGGGTGATTGTAAAGTCCAGGTAATCTGATGCAGCACTCCATCACTCTCCTTCTTGGTCAAATAGCCCTTACACAGCCTGGAGGTGTCATTGTCCTGTTGAAAACAAATGATAGTCCCACTAAGCGCAAACCAGATGAGATGGCGTATTGCTGAAGAATGCTGTGGTAGCCATGCTGGTTAAGTGTGGGTTGAATTCAAAATAAATCACTGACAGTGTCACCAACAGGGCACCCACAGACCATCACACCTCCTCCTCCATGCTTCACTCTGGGAACCACACATGCAGAGATCATCCGTTCACCTACTCTGGTCTCACAAAGACACGGCGGTTGTAACCAAAAATCTCAAATTTGGACTCATCAGACGAAAGGACAGATTTCCACCAGTCTAACGTCCTTTGCTCGTGTTTCTTGACCCAAGCAAATCTATTCTTCTTATTGGTGTCCTTTAGTAGTGGTTTCTTTGCAGAAATTCGACCATGAAGGCCTGATTCACACAGTCTCCTCTGAACAGTTGATGTTGAGAAGTGTCTGTTACTTGAACTCTGTAAAGCATTTATTTGGGCTGCAATTTCTGAGGCCGGTAACTCTAATGAACTTATTCTCTGCAGCAGAGGTAACTCTGGGTCTTCCTTTCCTGTGGCGGTCCTCATGAGAGTCAATTTCGTCATAGTGCTTGATGTTTTTTTTCGACTGCACTTGAAGAAACTTTCAAAGTTCTTGAAATTTTCCAGATTAACTGACCTTCATGTCTTAAAGTAATGATAGACTGTCATTTCTCTTTTCTTATTTGAGCTGTTCTTGCTATAATATGGACTTTGTATATTACCAAATAGGGCTATCTTCTGTATACCACCACTACCTTGTCACAACACAACTGATTGGCTCAAGCGCATTAAGGAGGAGAGGAATTCCACAAATGAACTTTTAATCAGGCACACCTGTTAATTGAAATGCATTCCAGGTGACTACATCATGAAGCTGGTTGAGAGAATACCAAGAGTGTGCAAAGCTGTCATCAAGGCAAAGGGTGGTTACTTTGAAGAATCTCAAATTTAAAATATATTTAGTTTATATAACACTTTTTTGGTTACTAAATGATTCCTTATGTTTTTTCATAGTTTTGATGTCTTCAATATTATTCTACAATGTAGAAAAAACTATATGAAAAAAAATAAATAATGAAAAATCCTTGAATGAGTAGGTGTGTCCAAATATTTCACTGGTACTTACTGTAGATATCTATATACATAAAAAAAATATATATATATATATATATATATACAGTGCCTTGCGAAAGTATTCGGCCCCCTTGAACTTTGCGACCTTTTGCCACATTTCAGGCTTCAAACATAAAGATATAAAACTGTATTTTTTTGTGAAGAATCAACAACAAGTGGGACACAATCATGAAGTGGAACGACATTTATTGGATATTTCAAACTTTTTTAACAAATCAAAAACTGAAAAATTGGGCGTGCAAAATTATTCAGCCCCTTTACTTTCAGTGCAGCAAACTCTCTCCAGAAGTTCAGTGAGGATCTCTGAATGATCCAATGTTGACCTAAATGACTAATGATGATAAATACAATCCACCTGTGTGTAATCAAGTCTCCGTATAAATGAACCTGCACTGTGATAGTCTCAGAGGTCCGTTAAAAGCGCAGAGAGCATCATGAAGAACAAGGAACACACCAGGCAGGTCCGAGATACTGTTGTGAAGAAGTTTAAAGCCGGATTTGGATACAAAAAGATTTCCCAAGCTTTAAACATCCCAAGGAGCACTGTGCAAGCGATAATATTGAAATGGAAGGAGTATCAGACCCCTGCAAATCTACCAAGACCTGGCCGTCCCTCTAAACTTTCAGCTCATACAAGGAGAAGACTGATCAGAGATGCAGCCAAGAGGCCCATGATCACTCTGGATGAACTGCAGAGATCTACAGCTGAGGTGGGAGACTCTGTCCATAGGACAACAATCAGTCGTATATTGCACAAATCTGGCCTTTATGGAAGAGTGGCAAGAAGAAAGCCATTTCTTAAAGATATCCATAAAAAGTGTTGTTTAAAGTTTGCCACAAGCCACCTGGGAGACACACCAAACATGTGGAAGAAGGTGCTCTGGTCAGATGAAACCAAAATTGAACTTTTTGGCAACAATGCAAAACGTTATGTTTGGCGTAAAAGCAACACACCATCCCCACTGTCAAACATGGGGGTGGCAGCATCATGGTTTGGGCCTGCTTTTCTTCAGCAGGGACAGGGAAGATGGTTAAAATTGATGGGAAGATGGATGGAGCCAAATACAGGACCATTCTGGAAGAAAACCTGATGGAGTCTGCAAAAGACCTGAGACTGGGACGGAGATTTGTCTTCCAACAAGACAATGATCTAAAACATAAAGTAAAATCTACAATGGAATGGTTAAAAAATAAACATAACCAGGTGTTAGAATGGCCAAGTCAAAGTCCAGACCTGAATCCAATCGAAAATCTGTGGAAAGAACTGAAAACTGCTGTTCACAAATGCTCTCCATCCAACCTCACTGAGCTCGAGCTGTTTTGCAAGGAGGAATGGGAAAAAATTTCAGTCTCTCGATGTGCAAAACTGATAGAGACATACCCCAAGCGACTTGCAGTTGTAATCGCAGCAAAAGGTGGCGCTACAAAGTATTAACTTAAGGGGGCTGAATAATTTTGCACGCCCAATTTTTCAGTTTTTGATTTGTTAAAAAAGTTTGAAATATCCAATAAATGTCGTTCCACTTCATGATTGTGTCCCACTTGTTGTTGATTCTTCACAAAAAAATACAGTTTTATATCTTTATGTTTGAAGCCTGAACTGTGGCAAAAGGTCGCAAAGTTCAAGGGGGCCGAATACTTTCGCAAGGCACTGTATATATATATATATATATGTATTTCTGTTACCAGAACACTGTGTAAAAAAGTGCCATGCATGTATGTATGTATGTATGTAATATGTAAAATGTATATGTAAAATGTATGTATGTATGTATATGTAAAATGTATATGTAAAATGTATGTATGTATGTAATATGTAAAATGTATTGGTAAAATGTATGTATGTATGTAATATGTAAAATGTATATGTAAAATGTATGTATGTATGTAATATGTAAAATGTATATGTAAAATGTATGTATTGGTAGCAAAAAAGCTGTAAAAACAAAAGTTATTTTTGTCCTCCGAAGAGGGGGTTAATTATAAAAATACAAATTAGACAAAAAAAATTGAAGACAAAGGAATTCTGGACTATTCAGCTATGTACAATAGCCATGGCGATGTAAATCATCCTGTGATTTGTACCAGTGCAAAGGCTGTTTCTCGCCATCTCCTATGGTCACTAGAGTTTAGTACCCTGTGATTTGGTTGGTTTTATGACCTTAGAAGAATACCTGCAGTTGAATTTATCTGAGGTAAAAGATTAACTCATAATTGCTGGGAGATAAAGAATCCCTAATTTAGCAAGATCTCTGGATCTGTCATCACCATTGGAAATATCATTATACTATATGTTGGTCAAATACCATGTGGAGATTTAAGTAAAGGACTCAAGCTACTCACCGGCATGTCTGAGGCAAACACAGTGTTGGTGAACATGTCATCTTGGTTATTTCTATCATATGTTGTTGGTGACATTGCATTATTTGTGTAACTGAAAAGAGTGAAATATACATTATAAATATATGATAAGTGTCTAGTCATTTCAAACCTGAAACAAGACTGTGGACAAATGTACCCTACAGAGGGTAGTGCATACGCCCAGTACATCAATGGGGCTAAGCTGCCTGCCATCCAGGACCTCTACACCAGGCGGTGTCAGAGGAAGGCCCTATAAATTGTCAAAGACCCCAGCCACCCCAGTCATAGAATGTTTTCTCTACTACCACATGGCAACCCTAACCCTAACCGGAGCGCCAAGTCTAGGACAAAAAGGCTTCTCAACAGTTTTTACCCCGAAGTCATAAGACTCCTGAACAAGTAATCAAATGGCTACCTGGACTATTTCTTTACTTATCTATTGTTCACCTAATACCTATTTTTTACTTAAAAATCACACTGTTGGTTAGAGCCTGTAAGTAAGCATTTCACTGTAAGGTCCTTTGTACCTGTTGTATTCGGCGCACGTGACAAATAAACTTTGATTTTGATTTGATCTGAATCAATTCTGTTAAATGTTTTTAACAAGCTTATTTCCTGATACTAGGTGTCATGTACTGTCATGTTGTGTCTTGTCTCTGTCCTTTCCCTTCACCCTGTCTCCCTCTGCTGGTCGTTGTTAGGTTACCTTTTCTCCCCCGCTTTCCCCCAGCTGTTCCTTGTCTCCTCTTGACTACCTCGTCACCCCTTCTCCCACCTGTTCCCCTTTTCCCTCTGATTAGTCCCCTATATCTCTCTCTGTTTTTGTTCCTGTCCTTGTCGGATTCTTGTTTGTTGTGTTTCATGCCTGAACCAGACTGTCGTCATGTTTGCTGTAACCTTGTCTTGTCCTGTCGGAATCTGCCGGTCCGTCTGAGCCTACCTATGTTTGGTAATTAAAGAAGCTCTGTTTAAGTTAATTCGCTTTTGGGTCCTCATTCACGCACCGTAACACTAGGTGCCATACAATGTGCAAAACACATGGAAATAATTAGCCTTGTCCAAACCCTCTCCCCCTCTCACCCCTCTGTCCGATCCTTTTGTTTCTCAGCTGGTTTCCTTGAGTAATGGACACACTGGACCGTCACACCAACAATAGCAGCCAGGGCCAATCCTGGTAGAGTTGCTACCAGGGCGAAAGTCAAGATGGTCCACTCAAAGTCACAATTCTCCCCTATGTACCACGTGTTTATGTAGTTGTTACACCTGAAAAGGAACACAACAGCAAATTCTGAATACTTTTCTAATTAGGTCTGATGCCAAAACCCCAAATATAAAAATATATACAAATATGCACTGAGTATACAAAACACTAAGAACACCTGCTCTTTCCATGACCTAGACTGACCAGGTGAATCCAGGTGAAAGCTATGATCCCTTATTGATGTCACTTGTTAAGGCAGAGATCGAAATGTACACAATAGTTACCCAGAGAAAAATTAGGGAGGGTCATGTTTTTTCAATTTCAGGCAGGGGGAGGGTTTAGTATTTATTTATTTTTGTCCAGGGCAGGGTCATGTAATTATTAATTGATTAAATTATTATAGTAGGCTATCTCATGGCTTTACGAAAAGCATGCTCGGAAAAGCACGGGGTGAAGTTATATTTCTAATGTTATTTTTTCCCAATCATGAGCCCGGCCTGCCCTGCTCTTGCTGATGTAAAACCTTTTGTACTGCCTAACCGATGACTGTACTGTGTACGTTGGCACTTCAGGAGGCGAGAGAGAGAAAAAAGCCATATATGTGAGCACGGACTACGCATACTGATGTCCTGTTCAGTTTGAGAGGGAGAGCATGAAGGTGAGAAGGGGGACCGTAGGTAAGCTTGCTACAGATTTAATTGATTTGAATAAAAACAATGTTTCTTTGCCCATAATGAAACTATTTATCAGAGTTATTGACCTCACATAAGCCATATTCGAGTAATTTACAAAACTTGCATTACTATGAAGCGGCAGCCGTGGAGATGGACAGTATATGGGTGCTGAATAGGCTAATTCGAGAAGGCCTAATTCATTTAAACAGTCTTCATATTGTAATTTAAGTTAGGTAAATTACTCGATTGTAATTTAGGCTATTAACAACAAGAGGTATTTGTGTTGGATAATATTTCTTCATATTCAAGAAATTATCGAAAAGCATACCTGTTTGACAGACAAAATGATAGTCTACTATCCAAACATAATAGCCCATAGATGTAGCTATGCTCTCTTGGGCAAATACATGAAACAAGCTCCAGTAGGCTAATCATTTTGAGTGTGGACTGTATTAATGTACTGTATTGTAATATATGGACTGGACTTACGCTCCTCGTTCAAACCATGATGCTGGGAGAGAACATGCGATCATGGTGCAGGACATGTGGCCTAAAAAAATTACAATTATACATGTAGGCTAGTGAATTTGATTTTAATTTTGAAATATAATAGGGCCTGTTTTACATTTATATAATTAGTAGGCTGAGCATATACACCTTTCATAATATTTCCCGTAGCCAACCGACTCTTTTTCTCTCTGTTGTTGCTTCATTCCTTCCTGGCTTTAACAGTTAAAATAAATACGCTTTGTTGTCCTTATCTTCATCATTGTAATAAATAATATAGGACTAGAATAAGATGCAGACGGCTTTCATTTATCTTCATTAAGATTGAATCGTTATGGTTTCTGAATAAATAACTGCTATAGCCTACCGCCATCACGCGTTGGCTCTTCTTTCAAACTACCCGTGACTGCTGTGTTTAACATTCAGAGAATAAGAGCTTGCATCTTTCATCGAATATTAGTATAAATGTCCAGCAAAGCTATTCTAGTCTAGCTTCTCCTGCGTCTCCAAGAGCTAAATATCATTTTTGTAAGGAGAGAGGCCAGCAGAGCACAAGTACTATTTTGACTGGTACTGTATATAAACTCAGCAACAACAAAAAACGCCCTCTGACTGTCAACAGCGATACTTTTCAACTAACTTAACATGTGTACATATTTGTATGAACATAACAAGATTCAACTACTGAGACATAAACTCATTTCCACAGACATGTAACTAACAGAAAGGTAATAATGTGTGTGTGTGTGTGGGGGGGGGGGGGGGGGGTCAAAATCAAAAGTAACAGTCAGTATCTGGTGTGATCACCAGCTACAGTAAGTACTGCAGTGCATCTCCTCCTCATGGATTGCACCAGATTTCCCCGTTCTTGCTGTGAGATGTTACCCTCTCTTCCACCAAGGCACCTGCAAGTTCCCAGACATTTCTGGGGGGAATGGCCCTAGCCCTCACCCTCCGATCCAACAGGTCCCAGACATGCTCAATGGGATTGAGATCCGGGCTATTCGCTGGCCATGGCAGAACACTGACATTCCTGTCTTGCAGGAAATCACGCACAGAACGAGCAGTATGGCTGATGGAATTGTCATGCTGGAGGGTCGTGTCAGGATGAGCCTGCAGGAAGCGTACCACATGAGGGAGGAGGATGTCTTCCCTGTAACACACAGCGTTGAGATTGCCTGCAATGACAACAAGCTCAGTCCAATGATGCTGTGACACACCGCCCCAGACCATGACGGACCCTCCACATCCAAATCGATCCCGCTCCAGCGACGGTGGGTTTGTGCCCAGAGGTGGAGTTGTTGCCGGTGATGTCTGGTGAAGACCTGCCTTACAACAGGCCTACAAGACCTCAGTCCAGCCTTTCTCAGCCTATTGCGGACAGTCTGAGCACTGATGGAGTGATTGTGCGTTCCTGGTGTAACTCGGGCAGTTGTTGTTGCCATCCTGTACCTGTCCCGCAAGTGTGCTGTTCGGATGTACCGATCCTGTGCAGGTGTTGTTACACGTGGCCTGCCACTGGGAGGACGATCAGCTGTCCATCCTGTCTCCCTGTAGCGCTGTCTTAGGCGTCTCACAGTACAGACATTGCAATTCATTGCCCTGGCAATATATATATAAACTCTTCAAAAAAAGAAACGTCCCTGTATATATATATTATATATATATATATTATTTTTTGTGTCTGCATAATATGCATAAAAATGTATTTGGGAACATTATTCAATTGTATTCCATGATATTGTTGTTACAAACTGGATTTGTGTTGACTGTGATATTCTTGGGAAGTAGGGTCTAAGGGCAAACACTGAATATCATAGAGACAAACCAGGCCTACCTGATGATATGCGGCTGCTGTATTCAACATTGATTGGCTTTCTCTCTAATTCATTGCATGATACTTCAGTTGTAACTGGTTCTGTTGCGCTCCATTTTTGCAGTTGACAGACAACTTTAGCACTGTTACAAACTTAGACTCTTATTTTTGAACAACAGCTTGTATAGAAATCTAAATGTCTCTGGTGCTGCAGCATGCGCTAATTCGTTGTCATGCTCTGCGGTAGTATTAAAACAGACTCTACTTGTCTCCACTCATGTAAAAGGACATATAATTGTATGAAATGCATTTATAAAAAGCAATTTTTTTTCAAGGACCGCAAGTAAGATGGTAGATTCATGCAGTGCTTTTAGTGTAATAGATATCTTTTCACCCCTACCCTTGTCCACGGTGGTCTGCGAATCCACAACCTTCTTGTTACTTTGCCATGTAAAACTGCATATCTAAGGCTCTGGTCTGTCGTAGGAGTGAAGGTAAATGGTAGGCATGTTCTCTGCTATCAACTTTATGTTTTAATTAGTATATGGCAGGGTTACTTTTTTTTTTTAAGCGTTCAGAGAGTGTAGGGTAAACAAAAATAACTCAATATTAGGAAGATGTTCCTAATGTTTGATATATGCAGTGTATATACAAATATTGAGGGAAAAGATTGTGGGAAATGCTGAAACATACCTACAAAATGCTTTATTGTCCTTACAGTAGCATTTGCTCTTGTCACTGCATTTAGGTGGTAAATGTGTCCTGCACACTTCAAAGTCCTTTATTCCTACACACAATGTCACTGGATGTAAAAACAAAACATGTAATTGAAACATTACATTTTTCAATTGTTTTGGCTAAACAACATCATGAGCAACTAAAGACACAATTTGATAAAGAACACTACCTTCAATCAAAGGGCCTAGCCAACAAAGAGCCTATAAAGCAGCAGGACATTGATTTAAATCTATATTTAACATGCCCATTTTAGAAGTGCCATCAGTAATGTTACAATATGCCATTTAGCAGACACTTTTATCCAAAGCAACTTAGTCATACATGCATACATTTTTATGTACAGGTGGTCCCGGGAATCAAACCCACTATACTGGTGTTCCAAGCATCATGCCCTACCAACTGAGCTACAGATGCTATATAACACAGATTTGCGTTCCAGATTTCTTCAAAAGATTGCATTGCAGAAAAAGATGCTACTCACGATCTGGTGTCGTATATTGTCCAATAACTGTGACAGGGAGCAGAAATATTAAACCCAGCAAAATATAGCCCTTCATCTTCACTCTTCTTACTGTACTATGACCAAATGTGTATGAGAGAAGTAATACCAGTCAAACATTTATAGCCTTCTCCCACGTCAGAGCAATACTCATGTTCAGATAATGAGACAATGTAAAGTTTATGGTTAGGCAGGGTATGATCACAAGTACTACCGTAATGATTAGAGTGGTTCTTCCCAATGTAGTGGGGTAGTTCCGTGAAATGAGTGCCTTTTGCATCCATTTGGTATTCGAAAGAGACATTGAACATCTAATAGTCAAAGTATATTATAAAAGCAGGTGAGCTGGTTCTACTATTTTCGGCCATTTTCTGGTGTGTGGCAGACCAGGGGGTTTGATCAAAAGGTTTACACTGATTAGACACGGACACAAGTGTGATAGCTCAGTTTCAAGCGTAGTTATTAAACCAATAAAGAAAAATAAAATAATAGGTATCCTCCAGGAGACCTCCTCCGGGTTACCGTCTTCTGGGCTCCGGGGTATTACTGTCCCCTTTGGGGGAAAAACCAGAGCCCCTTCGGTTCTAGCAGAACCCCCCGTCATGGACTGGGGGCGGTGTGTCACAGCATCATCGGACTGAGCTTGTTGTCATTGCAGGCAATCTCAACGCTGTGCGTTACAGGGAAAGACATCCTCCTCCCTCATGTGGTACCCTTCCTGCAGGCTCATCCTGACATGATCCTCCAGCATGACAATAAACGCAGTTGACAGTGAGAGGACATTTTTTGTTTTGCTGAGTTTAGCATATTTTGTCCACACACAAAGTCCTCAAGGAGGGAAACTTTATACTTGACACGTCATCTATGTGACTCCCTACAATAATAATCTGTTTACTGTGGAGCAGAGTTCATGTTGGGGCGGCAGCGTAGCCTAGTGGTTAGAGCATTAGCCTAATAACTGAAAGGTTACAAGTTCAAATCCCCTAGCTGACAAGGTACAAATCTGTTGTTCTGCCCCTGAACAATGCAGATAACCCACTGTTCCTAGGCCATCATTGAAAATAAGTTAAAGGTAAAAAAAATAAATGCACCAGCTTTAATGACCACTGTCATGAATAAGATACAAATGTGGCAGGATAGGAAAAAGGTGTGGCAGGATAGGAAAAAATGAAACACCTTGGTAATAGAACACTCAACATGGCAACACAGTCTTTGGACAATGCCCTGCAGACAGCAACTGTAGGTGGCTCCCTAATATACTTTATTTTGATAAGCAAGACATGCATGACAACTTTAAGATACTGTTAACATTTAGTCATGAAAAGATGAAGGCATCATATCTGGTTTTACAGCATTTATTTAGGATCTCCTTAAAAGTTTGAGAGTTTCCTAATTGTTAGGAAACATCTCAAATGCCTGAACATCCAGGCTGCAATCATAATAGTTAATGGGGAATAAGAGTATCATGCAAGCACTCAACTCTGTCTCACAGACACAAGGTTAGGATGAGACCTGGCACTGCTAACAGACAATGGTTAAAGTTGACTATTCAAATATTCAACAATCAAACTTTTGCACAACCATGAAATAAAATGCTATTCAAGGTAAATCATTGTAAAAAAAAAAATAAAAAAAAAAAAGTATATATATACACACATACATACATACATACATACATACATACATACACGTGTTGGTACATTGAAAAAAGCATAACCAGTAGAAAACATGGACTAAAAGCATCAACTACAATGTAATCCTGCCATAATAGAAGAGCTCACTTTCAATTTATTTAATATTTTGTACAATATTTATCTCACAGAGAAGTTTAATTGTAGAGACGTTATCGGTGTGTTAATGACTGGGCAGCAAACAAAGTCTAACACTGAGGGATTGACTGACACCAGATAAAGTTATGACAGTACGTGAATGTAATTCAGCCTGCAACTTCAGGGTGTATTCATTTACTGAGCCTGAGATCATCTATTCCTGTGTATAGGTGTGGCTCTCTCTGTCTGTGTTTATGGTTGTAAGAGCATTTGTGTCTGCGTGTGTGTGTGTGTGTGTGTGTGTGTGTGTGTGTGTGTGTGTGTGTGTGTATATATGTATGCAGGAACACTTCTAGTTGTCTGAGTCTAAGTCACTTTCTCCCCCGATGGACCTGAACTCTTCGCTGTCCTCCTCATCCTCACTCAGCTGCACCTGGGACAACACACTGGGACCTCTCCTCCGAGCTGCCTCTTCCTCCTCTTCCTCACTTATGCCGTAGCCCTCTCCATTGCCCATGCTGGAGGTCTGGGTGTGGGTCTGACCCTCATAACTCCCATAACTATGGGGAAGCGGGGAGAGAAAGAGAGGGAAGGGTAAAGTATGGGTTAATAGGGCCCAAGATCCAAACAACGATGCAAATACACCTTGTACTGTATATAATGTGTCGGCCATGGTGTTGTACCTGACATTACTGTCCTCCAGGTGGGTCTCATCCGGCAACTCTTCCCCGTATGACATCATGCTCTCGTCCTGCTCCAGGCCCATGCGGGCCGTCTCATGGTGGGGTCTGGGAGGGGGCGGGGGACGCACCTCGACCTCTCTGTCTGAGTCACTGCCACTCTCTGACAGGTGGATAGCTGGGGCAGGACAGGAGAGGCAACACTGTTAGAACCTCACATTTCAAACACAGTCCCTAATGTACTCCAGAAATCCTCCAATCATAGGATGTAGATTTTAAAGGGAAAGTTCACCCAAATGACACATTGGTTTCCTTACCCTGTAAGCAGAATATGGACAGGGTATGACAGCAATCCATGCTTTGGTTTAGTTTCCTTGCTACTGTTTCCACATTTGTAGCACAAATCCCATTAAAGTCATGGGACAGATATTAGCATTTTTCATGCATCATGTCCAAATCGTCTGAAAGCATCTAAAATTGATTGTGAAGCTCAACAAAGTCACAGATCATTTTATCATGATATCGGTCCCATGACAAATGCTGAAAAAGAAATGTGGAAACAGTGGCAGGGAAACTTGGATTGATGTTATACCGTGTCTATAGACTGCTTACAGGGTAAGGAAACCAATGTGTCATTTTGTCATTTGGGTGAACGTTTTTTACCCAAAGCACATCTCTATTCACCATCTTACTCCATCCTATGACAAGCTCCACCCTAGTGTGACTCACAGGAGAACGGGTTGTCTCCCTCCTCTTCGCTGGCGTCATCCTCTCCGTCTGACATGAGCAGGTCCTGGTACAGCACGCTGGCCTGGGCTGGCCGACTGGAGCCTTCATCCTCGTCATAATCATCATCCTCATGGCCCTGCAGCCTTCTGCGGGGCGGCAGCAGCAGCATCTCCTCTTCATCCTCCTCATCCTCCAGGTCTCCCTCGCCATCCTCTGCCTGCGGAACAGGTCATCATCATCAAAATAGCTAATTTGCCTGAACTACAGACTGTCTTCAAATCTGCCATTTCTCTCTTTCAAAAACCATCTCTCTGTTTCTTCATGATCTTAGTCTTACAGGAGCTGGTGTCTTGGGCTTCCCGTCGTCATCCTCCTCCTCGAAGCCCTCGATGTCCACGTCCGACTCCTCCTCTCCTAGCCTTCTATGACGACCCTGGAGACACACGGAGAAGTTAAGCGACACTAAGACCGGAAAAGATACTTCTGGGGAAAGACAGTGATAACTTGTGAAGCAATGGAGATGCCTGAAAATGTATAATTGGCCAGGCAAACAGAATGCTAGTATGACAGGCAGTAACAATTAGGAGCAAAAGTAACATACAAGCGAAACTGGCAGACAAATGAACCAAATTAGTTATGGGAAGGAACCATCTTTGTCTTAGGAATGAAAAGCACAAAGGGATCTTAGAATGGCTCCTAGTTAGGAGGAGCATGCACCAGTCAGGATCCACACTGTGGGAATGCAGAGGGAAGAACTGGAAGGGAGGACCAGGTGAATGTGCAAGGAGGAACGGGGGGAATGGGAGGGGAGAGGGTGGTTAAAAGCCAGGTGACCCCTGGATGAGACAGATGCCCGTTGCACTCCTGGGTGATCTCTCTCCGTACCTGCCCTACCCCCCTCTTCTCTGGAACAGCCATTAGAGATGCCTCAACCTCAGAGAAAAGGCTGGTCTCTCTGTGCAGGCTCACAGAGGCACTGCTGTCAAACACATCAGCAGGCTGCCCCCCCCCACCCCGCCCCCACCACACACACACACAGAGAGAAAGGAAAGAGGGAGAAGAGATAAACACATGGTAGGAAGGAGAATATACAGTGCCTTACAAAAGTATTCATCCCCCTTGACATTTTTCCTATTTTGTTGCATTACAACCTGTAATTAAAATGTATTTTTATTTGGATTTCATGTAATGGATATACACAAAATAGTCCAAATTGGTGAAGTGAAATGGAAAAAATGACTTGTTTCAAAAAATGATCAAAAATAAAAACGGAAAAGTGGTGCGTGCGTATGTAATCATCCAATTGAGAATCTGTGGTATGACAAAGATTGCTGCACACCAGTGGAACCCATCCAACTTGAAGGATCTGGAGCAGTTTTACCTTGAAGAATGGGAAAAAATCCCAGTGGGTAGATGAGCACAGCTTATAGAGACATACCCCAAGAGACTTGCTGCTGTAATTGCTGCAAAAGGTGTCTCCACAAAGTATTGACTTTGAAAAGCAAGTTCTGTTTTTTTGTCTTATTTCTTGTTTGTTTCATAATAAAAAATATGTTGCATCTTCAAAGTGGTAGGCATGTTGTGTCCATCAAATGATACAAACCCCCCAAAAATCCATTTTAATTCCAGGTTGTAAGGCAACATAATAGGAAAAATGCCAAGTGGAGTGAATACTTTCACAAGCCACTGTAGAGACTAAGCCATAGATAAACTATAGAAACAGCTACTAAATTGACACATACAAGAGTGCTAAAGAGGAATGACAAGGCAGAGAAAGACTAGAATGTGAAGAGGTATATGTAATATGGAGGGAGAGACGACAGCAGACAGAGGTTAAAAAGTAGGTCTTTGGAGAAGAGTGGCATTCCCCAACTCTGGAGCAGGTGAAGGGCGTGTTGAGGTACTTTAAGTGGTGACTCTAAGGTCTTACTGTTAGTATCTGGGTTGTTTCTGGGCCATACATGGGACAGGAATATTGCTACCTGTGGTGTGTAGGTTCCAGGAGTCATGGGGTCCAGGCTATCCAGGTCTGCTGCATCCAGAGCTGCCTCTTTAGCTGTGGAGATGTCCTTCTCCAGCTGGGTCAGGTGCTCATCATACTGGGGAGATATCAAGCAACAGTCAAATTATCAAACTATCCTTGGCAGGGGCAACATAATGAAGCCATAAATATGATTCATCATCTGACAAGGCATAAAGATGTCAATTAATTATACTGAACAAAAATATAAACAACATGCAACAATATCAAAGATTTGACTGAGTTACAGTTCATATAAGGAAATCAATCAACTGAAATAAATTCATTAGGCCCTAATCTATGTGTTTCACATAACTGGGAATCGGTCACAGATACCTTAAAAAAATTATAATTTAAGTAGGGGCGTGGAACAGAAAACCAGTCAGTATCTGGTGTGACCACCATTAATTTGCCTCATGCAGCGTGACATCTCCTTCACATTGAGTTGACCAGAATGTTGATTCTGGCCTGTGGAATGTTGTCCCACTCCTCTTCAATGGCTGTGCAAAGTTGCTGGATATCTCTCGGAGGACCTGAGCCCTAGGACCATGCCCCAGGACTACCTGACATGATGACTCCTTGCTGTCCCCAGTCCACCTGGCCGTGCTGCTGCTCCAGTTTCAACTGTTCTGCCTTATTATTATTATTCAACCATGCTGGTCATTTATGAACATTTGAACATCTTGGCCATGTTCTGTTATAATCTCCACCCGGCACAGCCAGAAGAGGACTGGCCATCCCACATATGCTCTCTCTAATTCTCTCTTTCTTTCTCTCCCTCGGAGGACCTGAGCCCTAGGACCATGCCCCAGGAATACCTGACATGATGACTCCTTGCTGTCCCCAGTCCACCTGACCGTGCTGCTGCTCCAGTTTCAACTGTTCTGCCTTATTATTATTCGACCATGCTGGTCATTTATGAACATTTGAACATCTTGGCCATGTTCTGTTATAATCTCCACCCGGCACAGCCAGAAGAGGACTGGCCACCCCACATAGCCTGGTTCCTCTCTAGGTTTCTTCCTAGGTTTTGGCCTTTCTAGGGAGTTTTTCCTAGCCACCGTGCTTCTACACCTGCATTGCTTGCTGTTTGGGGTTTTAGGCTGGGTTTCTGTACAGCACTTTGAGAGATCAGCTGATGTACGAAGGGCTATATAAATACATTTGATTTGATATTGGCGGGAACTGGAACACACTGTCGTACACGTCGATCCTCAGCAAGAACTGGGATATTTTCAGCTTCTAGGAATTGTGTTTAGATCCTTGCGAAATGGGGCCGTGCATTATCATGCTGAAACATGAGGTGATGGCGGCGGATGGATGGCACGACAATGGGCTTCAGGATCTCGTCACTGTATCCCTGTGTATTCAAATCGATAAAATGCGGTTGTGTTCGTTGTCTGTATCTTATGCCTGCCCATACCACAACCCCACCGCCACTATGGGGCACTCTGTTCACAACGTTGACATCAGCAAACTGCTTGCCCACACGACGCCATAGACGTGGTCTGCGGTTGAGGCCGGTTGGACGTACTGCCAAATTCTCTAAAACGACATTGGAGGCAGCTTATGGTAGAGAAATGAACATTACATTCTCTGGAAACAGCCCTGGTGGACTTTCCTGCAGTCAGCATGCCAATTGAACGCTCCCTCACAACTTGAGACATCTGATGCATTCTGTTGTGTGACAAAACTGCACATTTTAGGGTGGCCTTTTATTGCCCCCAGCACAAGGTAGCCCTGTGCAATGATCATGATGTTTAATCAGCTTATTGATATGCCACGCCTAAGAAATGTCCACTAACAGAGATGTAAACAAATACGTGCACAAAATTTGAGCGAATTAAGCTTTTTGTGCGCATGGAACATTTCTGGGATCTTTTGTTCCATCTCATGAAACCAACACTTTACATGTTGCATTTACATTTTTTGTTCAGTGTAGTTTCATTATGACCTTCGCTTATAGTTTATCTTTCATACACACACCTCTGCCAGGGTCTGCTTGCATACGTTGACTATCTCCAGGGCCGTATTGGTGTAAGGGCTGTCTGGTCCGTTGTACTTGACACTGTTGGTGTGGACCAGGCTGACATCAAACAGGAACACATCCCGGTTCTGGTACTTGTGTTTGGATATGTTCTGTTGGACCACAGCACACAGGGAGACTTTTAAATAACACTAATGGTTATATTATACATATGACCATCTACCTGTATAATACAAATATTACCATCAACTACATATAGGTTTGATCCATCTTGGCATCATAGGGATCCAAAAGGGGTCTAGTTGTGGTTTTCCTCAAGGCTAACACTGAAGTCTCCTTCCCATAACTCACCTTGCGGACATTCTCTAGGTCCATGGGTTGGACTATCACTTTGTAATAATCTGGAACAAACTTCTTGTTGACTGGATGGTGGAACGGCCAAGACTGAAGAGGAGACAGAGGCAGAGTAAGGACAGTTATCACACTATCACACTGTGCGCTTGATTGAACTACTGGCAGAATTCTCAATATTTTTGTACATTTAAGAGCAAAGAAATAACTGCTCAGTGAAATGACTTCAGTCACAAAGAAAATACAAATAGCAGATAGTCTCAGTGACATCCAGAGCGCCCGAAAGAAAGCAGACACCCTGATGATTGGGTGGAGCTCCACTCACGTCAGGCACGGCCATCATCTTCTGAGTGACGATGTTGTCCAGGATGAAGGAAAAGGCCACCTGGTCATCATCGTCCAGCAGGGGGTTAATGGCTTTCTCCAGTCTCACCAGCCTGTCTTCCTTCTGCACAGGACAAAGGAATGTACCCGTTTAATTAAGTACTATTGAAGGCCACTTCCATTGTCTTCCAAGAGTTGCTGAACATGATCCTCCTCCTCCAGAAATGAGTCGGTGTCTAAAACCCATCCAGAATCCATCAGCGTGAACATTCACACGTACCTCTTTCAGTTTCTCATCACAAAGGTCCAGCATAGTCTGAGCCACCTGGGTTATTGGATGCTTGGCACCTGAATACACCGCAACAATTACAGTCTCAATAAGTTACAGAACAGTCGGTCACAGTAAAATATGAGTCATTCTCTAAGGCTTCAAGTGGTTTAGAGTTGTACCATTGTATGTCGCGCTGTTCTTGACAATGAGCTCCACGTTCTCTCTGAACTCTTCGCGGGAGGGGTACACACGCTTGCGCACATTCTCCCGTAGCGTCTGCAGATCCATGGGACGAGGGATGATCTTATAGTAGTCCTTCACCACCTTGGCATTGACTGGTGTGTGGAAGGGGTATGTCTGTGACAAGAGGTAAAGACAACCCAATTAGAGAGAAAAAAGTGTGTGTGTGTGTGTTTGTGAGAGAGAAACGGTCGGAGGAGTGTAGGCACTGTCTGTCTGTAAGCAGTGGGTTGTGGGTGTGTGTGGGTCTTGCAGTGTGCTGTAGGTGTGTGGGTGTGTGTGTCTTACATTGGGGTGATCCCGCATGTCGTTGATAATACTCTCCAGGACTGAGGACAGGGTGACCATGGGGTCAGTGCGTCTGCGGTGGATGGATTTGTGGGGCCTCTGTGAGAGGATGAAACAAAACAAAAACCACAGAGAGCTAAGGCATAACTATATAAATATATTCTCCAGAGCTCGCTTTAACTGAATAGTCACACGCAACCAATGCAAAATATGGTAACTGGCAACCAGGCTCACATTTAGGTAGTCACAGTGTACATTGTTCCCAACACGTCTCTTCTTCTTGGGGGGAAGCTGCTGTTTGGGGAACTTCAGCACCAGGGACTTCCTGCGCACCTCATCAGCACTGTGAGAGGAGACAACATGGTCCTTTACACAGCAGCACAAGGTAATATCCCTAACATTTAGACAGACGTTGAGAGCATAATGAACACTATAGGAGCTTTTAGTCCGCAAAGAAAGTGGAAAAGAAATTAGAACTATCCCCCTCTCCTGTCAGTGTGCGTGTGGTGTGTACCTCTCGATGAGCTGCTTGCCCAGGACGATCTTGGTTCCCTCCACTTTAATGAGTTCCTCGTTGTCATTGTGGATGACAGTCTTCTCCAGCTCCTCCTCCTGCTCCTCCGTCATGGCAACCGGGTTGGAGGGCGGAGCATTGGTCTGGTAGTACAGTGGGCAGAACTTGTTGGTTCGCATGTGCCCGATGGCACCGCAAGCTCCGCACTTCAGCTAGGGCAGAGGGGGTAAGAAGAGATGTAGTTAACAACCAGACAAACACTGTACATAACAATGTGGACTGCAAGTCACTGCATCACATCATGCTACCTTCACCGTAGTACACCAAACATTACGTTATCATGCTTATTATAAGCAATATAATATATTGCTAATAAAGAAAAGTGTGAAAAAAGTGAGGAAGGTTTATCTTGAAAGAAATTATCCTATTTTCGAGACAGCAGGTCAGCAGGAAAACAGACGGCAGGTTATGGAAAAGCAGGTGAGGATAGTCTTGGAGATGAATCATTATGGGCTGGCAAGCTTACTTTTACCTTGAGGTCTGGCCTCTCCTTGATCTTCTTGGCCTTCTTCTCAGGGGGGCTCTTGAACCTGTCCTTCTCCTGGTTCCTCTTCAGCCTCCTCAGCTGCTCCTGGATCCGCCGGCGCTCCTTCCTCATCTCCTCTCTATGTTGCTCGTCAAACAGCGCAAACTTCTTTCTACATTGGCAGAAGGCAGACAAAGACCGTGTGAGGTTGGGTACACTACACACAGACCAAACACTCATATTAAACACACACACACGGACGAACTTACATGAAGTCGTCGTCCTTGGTGGTTCTGATTCTGGTGTAGGCGTCTATGACGGAGGGTTTGCGGACAGTCTCACAGCGGACATACTCCTTGCCGTCCTCGTCTCTGAAGGTGCGGTAGATTTTGAGGCGCCGTCCCGTAGCGGACGAGTTCAGGCTGGTGACCGAGGACGTGTCGTCATCTTTATGGGAGCCCGTGGACAAAGCACTAGCTGTAGGGACACACAGAGAGAGATTTGACTTGCACACACACTCCAGTAAACACACATGAAAAAAGCCTGAAACGCACATGCACACACACGCCACTTACAGAAGCCCTTGCGTGCTTTGCGTCCCTTATGGTCACTCTCCTCTCCCATCAGCATCCTCTGCAGCTCCTTCCTTTCCTGCTCCTCCCTCTCTCTGGACAGTTGGGAGCTGGTCTTCTTGTTCTGCAGCATGTTCTCAATGTTCTTCCCCATCTCCTCAAAGTCACTGTCCTCCGCTGAGCTGCTGTCTGTGTCTGTGGACAGGACCTCTGTGGACTCTAATACTCTGGGGAACAAGTAGAGGGTAGAACATCACATCATCCCTATAGGAAATGGGTGGTGAATTATGATTATCTGGATAAAGGGGGAATGGAGGATGAGATGGCCTCACTTGTTTTGCAAGTCAAAGATCCTCTGGCACTCCTCCTTGTAGCGCTCCTGGTGTTCGGCTACAGAGAAGCGGGACCCGCGGGCAAATTTGCTCATGGGCCCCTCGCCAGAGCGTGCCTGCTCTGTAGACATGGTCCTCACCACGTCAATCACCTCCCAACGAGACAGCTTCTTTATCTGAAACGCACATATACACACAGGTTTAAGAGATTGATCTGACCTTCATACTTAGGTTGGTGGAAGAAATGAGGGAACTGAAGACATTATTATTATGTAATAATACCTCCTCCTCTGGAACACCAAACTTGCGCAGCAGCTGCTTGGCGTTTTTTAGTGACAGTCTTCTCAGATCAGCGTCTGTCCCTGTCACAGTCTTCTTAGCGGGTTGTGGCTCCCGGTCATCCTGGGCCTAAACACGACAAATAACAAAATAACCTTTAGCTCAGTAATAAATTATTAAATAATCATCAAAAAACAATTGAATGGTTATAACAGAAAATATTTTTGTCAGAAAGGCTACGAACGCATGACTGGAATTATGGCCCCCTGATCTGAGTACTGATCTGGCAGAAGTGTTTCAGTGCACTGGGGTAAAACAAAGAGGAAGTACCTTTTGTTGAGTGGGCTTGTTGGGCACTTTGACGTAGGAGAATCCCTCTCCACAACCTGTGGGGTCGGCCACCCCCATGACCTCCAGCAGACACTTCCCCTTCATGGCAGCGATGAAGGCTCGAGTCGTGTTCCAAGGGGCTGTGCGGACCTAGGGTGGACCACAGAGAACACTGGTGAGATCACAGATCATCCTTTTTTTCAACATCAAAATCAATGTTTTATGAAAAGGAAGCAGAGTAGCGCTGAACCTCATCATCAATCTTCATCTGGAAGTCTTCCTCGTTCTCTTCCTCTGGAGCAAAGAAGGACTTTTCACCATATCCAGCATCCTGGTGGAGAGAGAGAGAGAGAAAAGTTATGGTGTAGTTCACACAGTGCCATAATGAATACCAATATGACAGATAGGCTCTTTGTTTAGGTACTGTCAGTCTTACCTTCAGTCTCTGCTCTGCCACCAGCATGCTGTAGTAGGCACAACACTGCTCTGGAGACACCATGGCCCTGATCTCCTCCTCAGTAGGCAGTCTGAAGTCAGGCTTCAGCACCCACCAGTTAGAGTCCATCCCTGGGAACAGGGTGGGGGGGGGGGGCAAATGATATTAAATCATATAACAAATATTAACCATATTCTCTTAACTCCACCCTTATTACACCCAAATTACAGCTTTGTAAGATAATGGACGCGTGTCACATGAGAATTCCCCCTCTCCAAAGGTCTTATACCCTTTGGATATTTATTTTTATTTCATCAACTGAAGCGTCTTGTAGGCTCAAAAGCAGAGGTGTTGCAGGAGCAGAACAGCAGATATTAACGAAGGACCATGAAAACCTCTGGTACCTTACTGATGCTTTCCTCAGACCACACCTTACTTCCACAGTAAACTCCACATCCAGAATATTCTGACATCTCTCTTTCCTGACGCATGTCAGTCAAAGGCACACCATCTCTGAGCTCACACAGCTAAGCATCAGAGTCACTGCTCTTTCTTACACCTCAACACTTCTCTGAGATCACACAGGAGTAGAAACGTCAAAGGGATACTGCGAGATTGAGATTTAGGTTGTTTCTCTACTTACCCAGAGTCAGATGAACTCATGGATACTATTTTTATGTCTCTGCGCGCAGTTTGGGGAAAGTTTAAATCAGCATATCGCAATTGCTGGAAGTCTCCAGTTACAGTAGGCAGCTCCTCTTAAAAGCAGAGAAATTGACCTAACCACTCCAAAGCTGGGTGGTTGATCATTTATAGTCTTAGAAAGCTATACCTAGTAATCAATATTGTGTTAATTTGACTGATAATCTTAAGAAACAAGATTCTATCCACTTCCTCATTCTCTGTCCCGTTGGGCAGCGCAAAAGAGACAGATACAATATTGCGATCTCTATACATCTCTATGCGACAATGGAACAGAGAATGAGGATCTCGTTGATGATTATCAGTAGCATTTTGAGAGGAGCTGGCTACTGCACCGGGAGACTTCCAACAATTGCGCAAAGCTAACAATAAGATAACTTCAATAATATCCAAACTGCACACAGAGTAGTGCTGAGCGATTAGTGCTTTTTGAGGTCGGTTCAGTTTCGGTTCGATTAAAAAATAATCCCGGTTTTCGATTTCATATATATTTTTTTACTATGCATAATGTGGGTTGAATGCTGTAACAGAATAAAACAATTAATAAAACTCCAATGAAGGTAGTGACTACCCATTACTGCTTATCACTTATTAACCATCATTTATTCACATGACTTTAATTAAATATTTGCTTTATTTCATTACTTTATTATTTCATTTCATCTCTTTCGAGCTGCTGCCTATGCTGTCTGACAAAATACCTATAATTAGTAGTTCTTCAACGTAAATAAGGCATACTTTTATGACTGCTGAATACCAACTATCAATCACTTAGACCATGTATTTTCAGATAGCATGGTTAGAGCGTTGGGCCAGTATCCGAAAGGTTGCTAGATCGAATCCCCGAGCTGACAAGGTATAAATCTGTTGTTCTGCCCCTGAACAAGTCAGTTAACCCACTGTTCCTAGGCCGTCATTGTAAATAAGAATTTGTTCTTAACTGACTTGAGTAGTTAAATAAAAAATTAATTAATAAATAGCAAAGCAACTGCTTTCTATCCCTGATGATCGTGAGTTCTCTCTTCTCTCTGTCCCCCTGTCTGCTCCACACAGACCAGACACATAGATGGACGCGCAATGGATTATGGTAATTGTAGTTAATTACCACGTTTTCTGCACTAAACTATGCAGAATATTGGCCTGTTGGAAACTACAACTCCTTACTACACTGCATAGTTTGGACTTGGTCTGATTTCTTTCTTCAGAAACTGCATATCCAGCTCACAGAAAAAAAACAGAACGAAATGGAATTCAAATAATTGAACCGACGTCAGTCAGTTGTTTAAAAACAGAAAAATAGCAGACATTTTAGGTAATCACTCAGCACAGAGATACAAAATGGTCTCCATCAGTTTGTCTGACTCTGCGTACATAGAAAAATGACCTAAACATTTCGCAGTATCCCTTTAAGGGGAAATCAGGATTGTTTGTCCTTCAAACAATGAAGGACAGTGTGTCATACTGTACTACTGACAAACATGAGGCTATACGGTAGTATTGGGGTACGCATAGTCATTGGGGTTGCCAATCGTCCAAAATCCATCGCTTTCACACCTCCCTTGGAGGTCTGAAGACTTTTTATTGCAAAAGCGGTTTGAATGGTCCGCTGGCTCCCAGTAGCAAGACTTTGATTGGATGTTACATTTCATAAACCCTCGCCTCACATGCACGTTGGTGGTACGTGTTGTTTGTCTGTTTTGCCAGAAGTGTGCTCTATACACAAAATCAACATACATCAACATATTTTGATGGGTTTTAATCTGCAATTTCCCAACCATCCTCACGCACTGTTACACCTACAACACTAGGCATTTACCTACAACACTAGGCATTTGATTTGTTTGACGTGTTGCGTAGCGTCACTGATTGCAAGTCTCCACCCATATTTAGCAATTTTTCTGCCATTAAAACTTCCCCAGGCTTCCCGTTCTAGGGAAGCCTGATTCTCGATGAGGCTAGGGTAAGTAAGGTTAGCTGTTTCTACCTGTACGCTTGAAGTCAGCACAGAGTTTTAGGCGTTTGCGGATGCTGCTTTCTGAATGTGAGGGGAAGGCTTTCTTTATGTCCTCCATGCGGATTCTCCTAGGGCGATCTTTACTCTTCCAGAACAGTCGATAGATAAACACCTGCACAGAAGAGGAGACATGAGTATCGGCAAGAATGCATTCTTTAAGTGTGCTTTCTCTTGTGTGTGACAATGTGTGTGTGTGTGTGTGTGAGAGAGAGAGAGTGTGTGTGGATTTGCAGATGCTGTGTGTGTGTGTGTATCGCAAGGTATACCTGCAGGAAGTCTCTGATATGGGTGTTGGCTCGTTTGGAGTTGGGTCCAGGGACCTCATAGAGCGGACACTGCTGTCCAACCACAAAGATGTCCACCAGCTCTCTGATGAAGTAGCCCTGCCGTGTACGCAGCACCAGGAAATCTGTCTCTGGCATCTTGTGGAGGTAGATGGGGGCGCGGAAAAGGTTGTTCTCAAAAGCCTAAAAGAAAGAAAGACATGACAGAGCTCTACATTTTCTCTTTCTGGGTATCAGGTTCATTCAGAGCAAATTATTTTTCAAACATCAATAAATTGTCATGTAAATGACTGTAATGAACATGGTACTGACCGGGAGCAGCTGCCCGGGGTGCAGGGAGCCCAGGAAGGGAGAGGTGTGGCAGTACACCGTCTCTCCGTACTTACAGTCTGGAGCTCCAGGGTCCTTGCCTGGTTTCTGAGGAGAAACAGCCATGTTTCACGTTTATTCGATTTTAAAGTGCATTTACACATATGTTAATAACAAAACACAACTCATAGACAATAAAGGAAGGAAAATAACCACTGAGGTGGTTCTGTTTTTAGTAAATGCTAATCAATGTTGATACAAGGGAAATTGTAGTTGAAAGACTAGTGCAGTGACTCACTCTCTTGTAGTAGTTCTTGATCTTGGTTGCCATGCCGACTTGCATGATGAGCGGAGGGTATTCCTCGCTGTACTCTGCCAGAATCAGGTCTCCGTCTTTCCCTGTCAGGTCCTGAGCTGTCCGCATGAAGAACATGTCACCGCCACCAGAAGCCTGGCGTTCCTGCTCTCGCATCTATGGGCACAGAAAAATACATTTAACGCAAATCACACACAAACAGGGTTATCAACACACACAAGGATGGAGGTGGATGAGGTAAGTTCTGGGGCCTCACCTTGGCCTTCTTCTTGATCTGTTTGAGTAGGGGCTGTGCTGCGTGGGGACCTGGCTGGGACAACGTCCCAAACGAGTACTTCTTCAGAGAGGGTCGGTGGAACCCACGCAGCTTCATGGGTCCCATGTGAGTAGGGAAGAACGGCTGCCTCAGCTCAACTGCAGAGATGGAGTGCTGGAGGGAAAGATAGACAGAGAAGGTTACATACAACTACTGTGAACATTCAGTACATAGCTAAGTTTATCCTACGCTATAGTTAAGATTCTCCTCTTTAACTGCTGATCAATCTGTAAAGGAAGAGAGCTCACAGGAGAGAATCTAGTGCCCACCTGAATGATGTTGCCACCGAAGGTGCCCCTCAGGCCCTGCTGCTTGGGGTAATAGAACTCATCGTTGGACAGGTTCCATGGGTCCTTCACCTCAGGCTGGGACATGTTCTGTAGGCAGCAGACCAAACAGAAAAGGAGTTAACAGGCTAGTTCAGGGACTGCAGAATGGCATTTAAGATACAGATCTACGTTATGTTCTCTGTTTCAGTCCTGTAGTACCTGTTGAGGCTCCTCCTTTATGACCCCAGTCTTCCCCAGCAGGATGCGACTCTTCTTCAGTGCCGACTCCTTCTTGTTCTCCTTGGACGGGGAGTGGGACGTACGCTCAGACTCCTTCTCATCTGGGATTTCTGCAAGAGGCCAAGTTCAGAGATTTGTGGATAGATCAAAGCATTCAAAAGGTTACAGACCAAGATATTTCATAATATGTTGAAACTAACTGACAAATGGTGGACACACAGTTCACTAAGAAAGGGGCAGTACCTAAAATGATGTTCTCATCATTGGGGTCCAGGGTGAGGACAGGGGGTGAGAGCATGCGGTCCATGGCCTGGTCGTCCCAGATGATGTTGTCTTCCCAGCGCCCGTACACCAGCTCCTCATTGTCAATGGGGAAGATGGAGAACCAGGGGGCGTCATCTTCATGAGAGGCTGTGGCGAGACCAATAGGGAATCAGTAGTGATAGATGTACTCTTTAGTGGTACGTTCACCATGACAACTAACAGAGATAAGAAGGAATATGTTGTAATCTCACATTGTTCCTCATTATAACAGTCAATTACACTCGACAACAGATACCAGGTAAACTAGCCTCCTCGTACCATAATGGTCATGGTGGTGTTTGTCTCTCTTGGAGCCAGAGCCGATGGAGGGGGCTTTGGGCATGGGTGGAGGAGTGGGGGGCACCAGCTGAGAGTTACTCCTACACAGACCTGTAGTGTAGATAGACATCATGAATACCTAGATAACCCAAAGCAGACAAATACACAACAATTATATCAGTTAAGATTTGCCACTGTAGTCCTAAAACCCCTGCACGGTTGGGGTTTATGCTTTGGTGATGGGATTTCAATGAGGTAGGAATCTCCAGTGTGCAGGTCAGTCTGTGTTTATTGGTACTGGAGTGGAGTGGGTGGGTCTCTCACCCTGCTGTGCGTTGTAGGCATTGGCATTACGTGTCATGCTGGAAGGCAGCCACCCTGCCAGACTGGCTCGCTGGGTCTTAGTGCCTTTGTGTTTCACGTCCTCTCCATTCCAGATGATGTCGTCCTCCCACTGAAGCTGGGTGACCATCAGAAAGAGCTCGTTCTCCAGGGCCTGTTCATCCTTTTCGTCACCACTTCCCTCCTAGACAGAAAAAAACCACAAAGAACATGGTAAGTCTTTATAGAATGTTGTATGTTCTCTTCTAACTAAGAGTTGGAAGAAGGTGTAGCTAGAAATGGAAGATTGAGAATCAAAAAGGAGCTGAACTCAAAAACCAACTTCTCTGGTTGAAAACGGCCTATGTGGCAATGATATTGTTCTTAAAAAATTGTACTATTTGCAACATTTATTAAAAAGTGTAAGAACTATGGTCATAATTTGCAAGATTTAAGGAATCTAGGGTACGTCAGTTTTCCTTGGGTTGGGTTTAGATTTAAATTCTGCCCACATGCCCACGGCTGGCAGCACCCAAATAATCATTGATTTGGAGCACAGCTGCGACATAACATGAGACAACGAATGAGATGAATATCGTCGGCAATGTTATTTTGAAAGAATGAGACTTGTTTGTTATACACAACTTGTTTTTTTCCCAACTCAAACATCCTAACATTCGTTTGCGAACTTTAGCATCACAAACACAACTTTCATTAAAGATTCTGATACTCTAGAATGCAGGAAATGCTCTGAGCTTGGGATTCTTGACCAATCACGTTCACGTTGTCATGCTGCGCCACGCGATTGCTAAGCCATTCATCACATGTATGGTGGCTGTTTGGGATATTTCAAGAAAAGAGGAACACACCCACTTAAAACTCATTGCTTCTAGCATTTCTTAATGATGTGGAAAAGCGAGGCAAAATGAGTGAGTTCAGCCCTAATCCTAAAGCACCAGTGAAGTGTATGGGTTGTCAACCTCTTTGGGAGGTTGTGAAAATGGTGGTGGTGGTTCTGGCCTCTCCTGCTTCTCCTGCTCATCTTCCTCCTCCTCCTTCAGTTTGAAGCCATAGTGGAAACCACTTCCATCCTCAGGGACCCCCATCATGTCGTACCAGAGCTGGGCCGGACCATAGCGCCACTCTGCCACCTTAGGCCTGGACTCTGTCACCTTGTCCCCGTCTCCAGCGGTCTGAGAGAACTTGGACTCTACTGGGGCCATCATTGTGATCTGGGGGAAGGAGAGAGGGACAAGGAATTAATTATTGAGATTATTTTTTTGAGTATTTCATTTTCTAAGAAGAGAAAACCCATACAGAATTATACTGCGACTGAATCCCATTACTAAACCTTGTAAGCTCTCATAAATAAGCTGTGAAAAATATACAGGTAAATAACCACACAGTTTCACAGGGATTTCAAACAAGTTTTCACAGTTCTACATATCTCTGACTAAGAGATTGTTGCACACTGACCTCATCATCAGACAGGCACTGTTCTGGGGGTGGAGGTGGGGCGTATTCATAGTCCCAGCCAGACTTCTTCTCTGGTCCCTGCTGCTCCATGGGCTCAGCGCCCTCTGGTGGGGGTGTCTCTGGCTGGGGGTCGCGGTGCTTCCTCTTTCTCTTTCGTCGTGCACTCCGCCACACCGACGGCATGTTCTTCCCAGGGCCAAACAGTCGAAGGAACCGCAGCACCTGGATGGGATCAGAGGAGTGGATGGATAGACGTTAATTTATGCTCTCTGATATTTGGTGACCTATACAGTGTGTCCAAGGAGGACAGCTCACCCTTCCAGGCCTGAACTCTGGGAAGAGCTGTGTGACGCCAGGCAGGGCTTTGGCAGCATCCTTCTGCATGATGCCAGCCAGGGGCAGGCTGAGGCAGGTTGGAGGACCCCCAGACCCAGAGCCTGTGGAGGGGCGGTCCGTCTCTGACTCAGAATCTGAGGAGCTGCTGAAGTCCACTTTGTCTACTAGAGAGGAGGGAGCGATGATGGAGGGCAGGATGATCCCGTCTCCTTCATCCCCAACTGTGGAGAAACCAACAATAGCAGACGCTGGGGTTAGAGCCCCTCTGACTCTGAGTACTAAATTACTAGCATGTATTCTTGACATTAAATACATCAATATCCATGTATTTCTTTTCAGATTGTGAAGAATCATGCTTGTTCAATATAAGTACAACGTATCTTTTCACTGGCACTTTTGGCCCTTCCTCATCCATTCCTTACCACTTGCAGCCGTAGGAGAGGAATCCTCTTTCTTGCCACCAGGCGTGGGGAGACTTGGAGGAGGTGGAGGGGGCATAAGCTTGGCATCAATATCCTCACAATCCGCATCATAGTCATCCTCATCATCTGAGACAGAGAGAAAAAGTGTCCAGTTATCGGCCATGCAAAGTCTCTGATAAAGAGGGTGGAAATTAAATACCATGCATTTATCTGTTCTGGTACACTAGGGTATGTGCACTCCTAGATGGCTGTGTACAGTATATACATGGGTATGCATGGGTATTACTGCACCTGTTCTCCTGGTAGGCTGCAGGCTGCCCATGGCCTGACGATACTTCTTAGTCTCATCTTCAGCCACCTCGTTGATGTCAGAATAATCAACTGCATCGGCATCGTTCTTCACCCATCCTGCATAAGAAAAAGGACATGAAACAGTCACTCATTTATCACAGTATTTACAGACACACAACTTACAAACACAACTAAGGAGCATATTGACTGTCATGTTGAGCCAGTTACAGTTCCCAGCCACGGTACTACCCCACCCACAGCCTTACTTCATGCCCTTCGTCTTACCCTCTGCATTTGTGCCACCTGTGTCTCCATCCTCGTCAGGATCGTCCTCCTCACTGGCTGTGATCTCTGTGATGAGGTTGCCCAGGCCCAGAGAGCCCAGGCCAGCCAGGTGCTTCTTGGACTCCTGGGGTGTGGAAGGAAATTGTCAAACAAACATCGCATTTGATATGCCAAAGTGTATTGGAATATACCAGGTGTGAAAATGTCTGTTGACTTTATAAGTAACATTGCACCAAAGACATAGTGGACAAGTGAGCAACATAATAATACAAAACCCATATTCAGCAAATGTACATCTCAGTCCTGTTGTTAGGCATATTTTAGTGTGTGTTCAAAACAGTTGTGTTTATTTCCACACTATGCAGAATGCTTTATTCTTTTAACAAAATATAGTCACTCACAGTGTCCAGCACACTGTCTCCCTCCAGCTGACCATCTTCATTGATGTTCCCGAAGAGAAAGCCAGTGAGAGAGAAGGGGCGGTCTTGGTCTTCATCACTGTCTGAGTCCGACATCCTGAGAGAGCAATGAATGTCAATGTGTGATTAATCTATTCTCTCTTGTTTATATAGTCCTCAAAGTAGATTAAATGCAGTTAACTGAACAAAAGCGAAACTAGACATTTTAAAATACCAGTCCTGATTTTGTGACAAAGGCGGTGGCAAACCCACCGATGATAATCAAAACAAACGGGATGGAATGACAGACAGCAAAACATACAAACTAAATAAATAGGTATGTTGAAGGTTTGATCTTATTAACTTGCGTTACTTTTACACAGTTGGGAAGGCCAGTTGTCCTCGGATTAAGGCCAGTTTGATAATATCCTCGGACCCAATTTGCCGCTAGTTTGGCAAATTAACGTTAGTACCCTATGCGACCTCCGTTCACTACGCCAGTATCCACACGCTGTAAAAGGGTGGGTATCTCACCGACCCGTTATTTCGAAAGAAAATATATGGGCTTCATTGTTTTCAAATGTAGTCGATGCAGACAACACCAACCAACATTGAGCAATGCGCATGCGTATAGTTCATTTCCGCTCCATGAAGGATGGCAAGTAACGGATGGCCCTCCCGCTTTATTATTATTAAAAAAATGTTTACCGTTGACGCGTACTTTGTCGCCACCTACAGGATAGTGTATTCCATGAGCTATTTTTCATTATTTTTGCACAAGGCCATTCAATGCAACCACAGACTGTGTGAAAGTGCAGTAGCACACTGGCACAGTAGCACACTGGCCACGTGATGTTACCTCAACAACAAGACTAGTGTTGTTTAATTAATACGTGATGTAACAAGTTGGTGTTACCTGATGTTACCTGACCTGACTCCTAGCCCATAGGCCTTAAGTAACCAAGCTCACTGGTCTGAGAATTTCGGTGAACATCCATGGCTTGGGTTGTCTCTGCCTTTATGACATGTGTCTTGCAACATTTATCATGTTCATCCAATTAATTAGGTGTTAGCAGTGTTGGGGAGTAGTGAACTAGATTAACATAGTTCAAATAGCCATTTAACTACATTTTGCAGTAGCTTGGTCATAGTTGAACTAAATTCAAATCTTGGTAGTGTTTTCAGTAGGTTAATAACTTTTTTTTTGTTGCCATGTAGTGGTATAGCTAACTACTAGAACTACACACTACTCATTTAGCAAAAATAAAATAAAGGTGAAGTAGGCAATACTTTATTTTTTGGCATCAGACCTGCCTAATTCTCACTTGAAACATTGATTTTGTGTTTAATAAGCTAAATGACTAATTCTGTTAACATATTACACCAAAGTGATCTTTTCTTGCAATTTGTCATCTATGACATTTCAGATTTAAATATGATAATTTTTGAAGAAGTAGTTTGGATGTAGTGAACTCCTTTTTCAAAGTACATTTAGTTAATTAAACCATATTTTCCTTAAGGGTAGATTAACTTCTTTCAGAGTGAAGTAATTGGTAGCTTGGTAAACTACGATTTTCATAGTAGCTCCACCAACACTGGAAATTAGAATATAGTCATTTAATAGGATCTCTATGTTCCCACCCATTGAAATATAATTAATGATATGGTTCCCACTGCACATCTATGTGCCCACCACCAGGTCAAGAGCCCAGTCATCCATGCTTCAGCACAGGCCATGCATTTACATTTTAGCAGACGCTCTTATCAGTAGAGCGACTTACAGTAGTGAGTGCATATATTTTCATACTGGTGCCTCATGGGAATCAAACCCACAACCGAGGCTTCGCAAGCACCATGCCGTACCAACTGAACTACACAGGAGCTACACCAAGCACAGTGACAATGAAATGTTTGTGTACAGTGGTGTCACAGCAAAGTATGATGTAAGAGTGTTCAATGTGAATGCTGCAGCTGCTCTCTCTGTCCTTTGTTGTGGTATGTGAGCAAACTGTAAAACCAAATCTAGGCGCTTGTCTCAGAGTATATTGAAAGTGTTTTTGGGGGGGGGGGGTGACTTCCCCTCGCTGGCTGTCAATGGAGGTGTTGAATATTCCTCCTGTTTATACAAGCATAGTCTTAATACTTAATCAGTTTTTGTGCTGAGGTCTTCATCATTCAATAGTGCCTCAAATATACAACAGAAGACATGTACAAAGTTGAGAAACACAAATGTAAACTTTTGAATTTATTTGGCATGACTGATATTTTCAACAGAATTGTTATTCAAGTGGGTTGCAGTTAAAATGACTTTTTAACACACAAATCAAAAACCACATACCACCATACACTCCTTCAAGGCCAAGTCATCTCTTTCAGCTAAAGGAGATTAAAAAAGGCCGAACTTGAGTTTTCAGCAATTTAAGGCTGTGTGCAGCAAGCAGGGCAAGTCTGGGGAATACCAAATATATGGTTTGGGTTCACTGTACCACACAGGACCCAGCCTTTCATTGATTTATAAGTATAGCAGAGAAACTCCGCAAATTTTTTTTACTTAGGTGATGTTTCCTTGATGCCTGCTCTGACGACACAATAGATTGAAGAAATTAGTTGCCCATTCTTTTACAATGCTGTAATTATATAAGCGTAAAAATCTAATTTTAAGAAATTGTTATCAAAGTAATTTGAAAAGGTAATGCATGTGTTACTACATAATCATTTATCTAAAATATTATGTATTGTAAAGTACACACAGACTTATTGTAAAAAAGGATTAAATCAAATATATATAATCAAGTCGAGTGTTTACATATAATAGGTAAAGACCACTTGCATCTGGAATTAAATGGATTATAAAATATTCAATGCCAAATGTCTCTTTTGGATCATAAATACCAAACCAAGCATCTTTAGTCTGCAGTACAGAATGGCATTGAGCTGCAAAGATACAAGGGAATATGTATGGTGTATAAAAAAAAAAGTTAACAAAATTGCACTTCTTAATTGAACCTTTATCACCTGTTATACATGGCATGGCAGATTACCTGTTAAGAAACCTATGACATTCCACCAGAACCCATTTATTATCGGGTAGTGGTGGGGGGGCAATCCATCTGTTCGAGAAGACAAAGACTTCCACACAGAGGAAGTGCAACTTTAGTTCTCAAGTGCTAGACTCTGTAGGTTTCCACCACATGTGTCATCCAGTCAGCAGATTAACTATGATTTATAAAACAGGTGTCCATCAAATGCAATATTTTATATTAAATTCAACCAGCTGACCCTGTAGCCCTTAAGGCCATAAGGTGCACAGACCCCATATGATGTCACCAAAGGCACAAGGCAAACGACAGAACTAGTCATACCAATAACCACCAGGCACTGAAAGTATCCTGCTAGAGTGGTTTGGATAAAATATGTAGGCACTCTCCTCAGGTAGGCATCTGCCCTGCAGCAGAGGCATATACCTTTCCACAACACTACCCCACAAGCATGTTCATGCAGCCCATGCAACATTAGTAACTGTTAGGGTTGCAGCTCCTGTTGCAGTATTAGTCATACATACTTTCCATTACACCTAGATAAGTTAACACAGTTAGCCTCAAATGAGTAGCATCACTGCTGACATCTGGTACCTTCAAAACACATACGTACCTACATGAGGGAGGTAACGCTAAACAGTAGAGGATTTTTATGACATCCTAATGTGTAGCATTAATCAGCACATAGATTTCTGTGACAATATAACATGGAATGCATTTTCCTTGTGGTTTCTGTTTGACTTCAGACAAAAAAAGAGAGTTTATTACACATAAGCAGGTAAGCAGACAGAAGTTTGACTTTTGGGGGAAGGGGTCTCAATAATCACTCATAAAATTATTGCTTCCCAACTTCTTCCAACAACAGCGATACAAATGGAAGATTCATCTTTGGGATCTGTTTACCTAGCAGACACAGACATCCAAATCTGTATTCAATCTGAGACAATCAGGACTTTGTTTTAACAAGAAAGCATTGTGTGCAATGGCAAGCTCATGGCTTTAAAGAGTAAGAGAGAGAGGAGTGTGAGTAACTGAAAGAGCAATAGGAGACAGACTGATCTAATCAGTGTGCCTGTGTTTGGGGTAACAGTGTCATACATACACCCACCCTTGCTTCTCTCATTCCAGTAAGGCTAGTTCAGCTGATGTCCTGCGACCCCAGGTTATGAGCCACGTTAGATACAAACTGTATATCTTATTGACAGCTCTAATGCAATAAGACAATAACTATAATGGCACAGGGGATGAACAAAATGTTTAACACGATAGATATTGATTGACACAAAATTCCTGTGATTCACATCAGATGAAAACAAGGGCAAAGTTAACAGAAAACATTCAACACACAAGACTGGCCTGATGAAGGAGAAAAGCAAAGCAGATGTAATCTTCTTAAACATGTAGCTGTAACATGACACTTAAGGCAGGTGAGAAGACCATCGAAATCCCGTGGCATCTTCATTTTGGTTCTTGATTTCAGAGGTACAAAAAAAATCCATAGGAAGGTTGATGGCATCAATTAAAACCATATCTTAGTTGAGAGGACCTCTTGACAATCAGTTAATATAGAAGCCAGGCAAAGCTAACATTGGTGAGGGTTAGAACGTGGAAGGCCTATTGGGAGCCAAAATGGCCTAGCCAATCATTTGAGTCTCTTCCCCCAGTCCCCCTGCAGTCTAGGCGCAAAGTTATAACAGAACACACTTCTTGTCATTCTTCTTGGTAACGGGGTAGAGCACAGCTCGCACAGCCTCTGCAAACACCTCCCTCACGCCTTCCTGCATCAGAGCTGAGCACTCCAGGTATTTGACAGCACCAATCTGCTTGGCTAAGGCATTGCCCTGCTGTTGGGTGGTGGGGGTCAGGCCGTGCTCCTTCAACTTCTTTACCGCCTCCGTATCTCCACGCAGATCCTGCTTGGTGCCCACCAGCAGCACTGGAACCCCGGGGCAGTGGTGGGATACCTCTGGGTGCCACTTGTGCCGTACGTTGGCATGAGAGGAGGGGCTGCCGATGGAGAAGCAGATGATGAAGACGTTGGTCTGGGGGTAGGAGAGGGTGCGCAGGCGGTCGTATTCCTCCTGGCCTGCCGTGTCCCACAGGTTGAGGCTGATGGCGCGGCCGTCCACACTTATCTGGGCGCTGTAGTTGTCGAACACGGTGGGAATGTACTCCTCTGGGAAGGCGTTGGTGGTGTAGGAGATGAGCAGGCAAGTCTTACCCACAGCGCCATCACCCACCACCACACACTTTATGGTCTGCATGCTTCCCTCAGCCACACTGGCGACTAGGGTGCCTGAAACAAGGGACAATGAGAGTGAGTAAAGAAAGGGAAGAAATATGACCATAAGTTCGGACAGTGAACTCAGAGGATAAAACAAAGTGTTTTTCAACACTTATTTTCAATGTGGTCCTCAATGTAAAGAGGCAGAGATGGTTTACCAACACACAGTAAGATAAAAACACATAACTAGAACATTCGCAAGAATATAGCTAAATGCATGCAACAAATATGATAGCCAAATATGAACCTAGATAAAGTTACTTGCTCAGCTAGCTACTTCGTTAGCAAACAAGATAGCTAGTTCACTTTATTTCTCGTTAGCTAGAAGAAAGTTATACTATTTACTTTGCGAGTTAATTAGACAAACACAATAGTATAATTGAATGAAATTAAAATGGTTATGTACAGGAAGGACAGCCGACGGTTTTAGCTAGCTATCCAGCAGGAAAACCAGATAACAAGCTAGTTGGCTCAAAGTTATCTAACTAGCCACCTAGCACGCGCTTGTTTCCGTAGCTAGATAACGTTAGCTAGCTATGAACTTTAGCTAGCGTTAGCCACAGCTACACGCTAAACTAAACGCTAGGTTGTAAAATTGTCCGAGAATAAGAATAACTTGTTGGAAATCATCTGTAACCAGGCTAAATTAAGAACACAACTCACGATGAATTTAGTAGGGAAGTTGAAATGTTCCATTAACTGAGCTGAAAGTCAGGTTATTTTGATAAATTACCCCACCACTTCTTGTCTCGCGCCCTCCTCCTTTCGTTGTTGTAGCAAGTATTTCATCCGGGGATTCTTGCCCAAATTGTATTGTGTTCTGGTTGTTGTAGTAGCTAGCTGCTACACTACAGTCTGTGTACAGTGGAGGAGTCAGTTATTTAACAAAAGCCACACAGATAACAGACCAAATTACATTTTCGTAGTTGTATTGTTTTGTGTAGAGTTGGAACTAGCATGAATACAAGGTACGAAATATAGAAACGTTCAATGCATTTTCAATTAATCAAGTCACCTACAAGCACACAAACCCCATCAAAGTGGGTTTTATTCCTGACCAGATCCTTCTCTGTTCATCCCCACCTCATCCATTCACGCCATATTCAAGCATCTTGTTGAATATACCACCTCATCCATACATATTTTCCCCTTTATTTTGCAACATTTTATTATTACAGGTAAATTCACCAGACCCATTGGGTGTTCTTTTATTACCTACCTCATAATATTAATCACACTTTCAGTAGTAAATCATTATAAAAATAGATGCATCTATTAAATTAGCTGAATAGAAAAACAGCATACAGAGTAATGAGCAAACATTTCACATTATTTCATTACTTTGAATAATATGTCTAGCATAGTAATAGAATATTCTACTTTCAAACTTTCACCACAGTTCTCACCTCAGTTCAACATAATTCAGGGTAGCCTACTCAGCTAAAGCCAAGGAAGTGTGATATTACTAATACTTGTAATTTTCTTGAATCCCAATTGGAATCTGTTCATATTAGATCTGAGGGTTTTTATGTATGTTTGGGTCATAGACTGAGTGGGTGTGGGCGGCCTCACTTCCACATGGATAGTGGAGTTGGGAGCTTCGACCTGTGGCCAGGCAGCTTTTCAACTGGGGTTTTTGTTACTGTGGACCGGCTGCTCCTGTCCTTATTCACAGCCGCAGCAGCAATGACAGCACAGTGTATGACCTTGGCACTGGTGGTCAGAGCTCTGAAGGGCACGGCAGGGTATAGAGGTATGATAGTCAGGGTGCAGGGGCAGCCGCTTGGACACACACAGAGCTGACTCCATCACTGGCTACACTTTCACTTCCATCTCCCACCACTTTAGCTTCGTTTTTCTCTGCTTCTTCTCCTCTGCCTTTTCCCTCTCATTATAATTTGCCATCTTCCTCTCCATGTCCTTCTCTTTCTCATTGACCTACCTTTTTCCGTCTCTTCCTTATGCTTTACCTTCTCATTTTCCCTCTCACTCCCTCCCATGATCTCTCCCTCTCCAGCAATCTCTCTTTCCTGCTCCTTTATCTTCTCCTTCGGTTTGTCTTTTTCTAGTAGTCGACAAAGTGGATTATTTTTTTTGTCTGCTCATTCAGATAAATAATTTTCTCCCCAACAATCGCTTCCTGTCTGACCTCAGTATAATCTCTGGAGGTGGATGGAGTTGGGGAACGCATTGAGTCCCTGAGAGGGAGAAGTGAGGACCATGTGGAGGCTGCCTCTGACCTGCCCTGCATTTTGGGGATGGCAGAGGCTGTGGAAGTGGGGATGGCAGAGGGAGTAGAGGAAAGGGTGGAAGTGGGGCTAGCAGAGGGTGTGGACGCCCTGCTCCTGGGCAGAGTTTTTCTCTGCAGCCCAGAAGCTGGTGTACATAACCTTTTGCTTGCATGTTATCCCCCTGGACCTGGGGTGCTGCCGCTCTGTGTACCTGGGGTGCTGCCGCTCTGTGGACCTGGGGTGCTGCCGCTCTGTGGACCTGGGGTGCTGCCGTTGTCTTGCTCCTGCTTGTCCCTCAACTGTGAGTAGCAGTAGGCACTCTCCAGAGATGACTGTGGGCTGTCCACCGGAGGTGTGGTCTCCTGGGCAGGCATACTGTTGATGGGGTCAGAGGGGGGAGCAGCCACAGTCTGCTGAGGCTTTGTCTGGGGTGGTGGTCCCATCTCCAGTGATGAACAGGTGGCTATGGAGCAACATCTCCCTGTCCTGTCCCAGTCCCTCTCCATCCTCCCCCCTCTGCTCGCTTCTGTTCCTGAAGCTCCCTCTTTGCATTCTACTGAAACTCAATCAGAAGTGTAATCAAATTCCAATAATCATTTAGGGCAAATAAAAGTACATCGATGCAGGTCTTGCCAACCAGCACACATGCATTATTGTAGCAAAATAATATTCATTCATATCAATGGGAGAAGTGAAAATATGGTTGAACTCAAACAGATGCTGGTTAGTTGCTGACTTCTAAAGATGTCTGAAAGCGAACGTTGAAGGAGTAAAAGATGCTGCAGGCCTCCTCCAGCTTGAACGTGACATGATCCTCACAGAAGAAGACCACCAGGTCCTGTTGGGCCTGCAGTAGAGCTTCCACCTCTGCCTCCTCCAGCCTCCCCTCAGTGCTCTAACAACAGACCACAACAAAAGTCTTGCAAACTACCTTTCATAACTTACGATTGTTAGTCCAAATTCCAATCAAATTACTTACAATGTAAAGTCATTTCTGAAACATTGAAATGGCAGTCTTGCGGCCTTATTTTGAGATATTATAAATTACTTTTCAGGAAGCACTTACCTACAGAAAGGATTTTATTTGCTGTTGGAGAGCAGATTGTCTGAATTCTCATCTCTAGTGCAGTTAGTCTGCTGTGCAGCTGAGACAGATGCCCATGCACCACATCCACAGACAGTCTGATGGGTGAGAGAGAACCGCAAGAGGTGAAATTAGTCTGCAAAGGGACCTAACATTGTTATTAACAATGGACTGAACGAGTGAATTAATGGATGAAGGAATGGCTCAATAAACCAACCCACCCACATAATTGATTACTTTACATCTGTTTTTGAGCTGGGTAAACCCATCAAACATGCGAAAACTGTTAGTCGTGGCCAAAAACATTGGCACCCTTGCACTTTTTTCAAATAATGCACATTTTCTTCCAGAAAACTGTTGAAAAAAAATACAAAATTTGGTATCCACATATGTCTTTAGTTTGCATTTGAACAAAAAAAAAAATCGTAAAAACATACCAAATGTTAGCATATTACACAAAAAAATTCTAAAACGGCACGGACAATGTTATTGGCACCTTCTAGAAGTAGTTTGAAATAATTAGATTTCAAGCAGGTGATGCTCCTTTACTTTGGAATTGAACTCACATATGGTGAGTTGCAGGTGCCTACAATTTATAAATAACTAATTCAACCAGCTTTAACAGAGGAAAGGACTCATTCTCCTGTTTTGCGGCACAATGTATGCTGCAATGAGCATGGAGAAAATAATTATATGAGGTCAGACACAAGATTGTAGCCAAGCATGGACAATCTCAAGGCTACAAGTCCATCTATAGAGACCGTGATGTTCCTGTTTCCACTGTACGTAATGTTATCAAGAAGTTTAAGGCCCATGGCACTGTAGCCAACCTCCTTGGACGTGGCAGCAATAGAAAACTTGATGGAAGATTGCAGCAAAGGATTGTTTGAATGGTGGAGAAAGCACCTCGATCAACTGCCACACAGACCTTCAGGCACAAGTTACGACAATTAACTCGCACCATCCATCACCAACTCAATGAATGGGGGTTATATGGTAGGACACCCAGGACACCCACTGCTGAAAGAGAGACTTAAGAAAGCCTGACTGCAATTTGCTAAAACACATCTGAACATGTCAAAATCCTTCTGGGAGAATGTCATGTGGACAGGTGAGACCAAATTAGAGATTTTTGGTAAAGCACACCATCTCCATGTTTACAGAAAACAAAATGAAGCTTTCAACGAAAAGAACACCTTCCCTACAGTCAAACATGGAAGTTTGGGGATGTTTTTTAGCATTGCTTTGCTGCCTCTGGCACTGGGTGCCTTGAACGTGTGTATGGCATCATGAAACCAGGAGAATACCAAGGCATTTTGGAGCGCAATGTCGGACCCAGTGTCAGAACGCTGGGTCTCTGTCAAAGGTCATGGGTCTTCCAGCAGGATAATGACCCCAAACACACTTCAAAAAGGACTCAGGAATGTTTTAAGACAAAATCCCGGACTGTTCTGAAGTGGCCAGCACTAAATCCCATTGAAAACCTGTGGAGAGATCTGAAAACAGCAATTGGGAGAAGGCACCCTTAAAATCTGGGAGAACTGGAGCAGTTTGGACAAGAGGAGTGGGCCAAACTTCCAGTACAGTAAAGGAAGCTCATCGATGGCTGTAGGAAGGGCTTGATTGCAGTTATTTTGACTAAAGGCTGTGCAATTCTACTCATTTTGTGATGGAGCAGAGAGAAAACATTTGCAGTTTTACAGCTTATTTCCTGCAATTCTACACATTTTGCCATGGGGTGGAGACATTTCTTTGCAGTTTTAAATGCCTACAAGAGAGAATTCACTTTTTTTCTTCAGCTGAAAGACAATGTCCATAGTTTGCCCATGATGTTGCAAAATGATTTAAAATAAGTCATCATTTTAGTCAAAGTATGATATATTTGGGATTGAAGTGGTAACTTTGGATATTATCCATGCCAATGCTGTGTGTTTAACCTATGCTATGACATGCTAATACTTTTCAGTCTACATTTCTTTTCAGGACAGTTTAATTTGAATGTTAGCACCCACCAGCATGGCATTGTTTATTAATCAGAAACACCTGCAAAGTTCTTCCTCTTCGCGAGTCTCGACTGAGCTGAGCAATATAACAGATCATCATCGGCTGAGCCAAACAGCTTTTTGTCGTAACGTACATTTGGTCGCCTGAGTCATGGAACAAATTAAAATAGGGGATGCAAACTTATGTTTTTTTGTTGTTGTTCCCCCTAGCAAATGATCATAATCCATTGGATAATTTGTCAAGTTTCACTTATTTTTGAGCTAGTCTGTATTAAATAAATATATATGACCATTTTATAAATGGTAAAATTGTGAGTGATATCATTGCATTTTGGAACCCAGCTCCCCAAGATGGTTTTGAACACACTCCACTGCTTTGATCGGTGCAGCTAAAAATCACAAGTGTCTATCCTATAATGATGGCACCTGCAATAGAAAATGTGTTTATCTATTTTGTGCGGTTGTTACATTTGTGTTGGTGTTTCGTGTCCAATGCGCTGAGGGTGTTGTTACATATAGTATAATTTGCGGTGTGCATCAAGAGCAAAGTCATTGTAGCCATCACTTCCCCTAGCTGTGAGAACCATGGCATGAGCACAGGCTGACGTGGCATTGCTGTAGCGCAGCCTGCCAGAAGCCTACCAAAGGTTGCACTGTGTCCATTACAATGTAGAATCTAGTCCAAACCGTTCAATAGTTAGACTATCCATATTACCAGAGCTTAATTTGATTATTTTGATGTGAGGCCGCAATATATAGAACATGCCAAAACTTTGGAGATAACAATAGATGGCAAAATAAAATATTTTCCATATCCATCTGTGGTGAAGATTTCCCTAAATACTTATGACAAATCCATCTCCAGAACCAGCCACAGCCTAGCCAGCTGGCTAATCATTTGAATACAGTGTAGCAACAACATGACATTAGCTAGATAGATAAGGTTAGCATGCTAGCTAGCTACACTGACAGCTGTCAGTGCCCTATTTCTTGTTAGTTCTCCACAACATTCCAACCCCCAATTCGTGAATATGTATTAGCAGCCTGCATCATTCTTTGGACGTGGAACCTAAACGAGAAATTACGCTATAGGACAGGAATTATGCCAAACTAGGGCCGGCATTGCCCTCTGGTGTGGGCCTCTGAAGCTAAATTCAGACAACTCAAAAAACTATTCATGACTTATGCCATGTTAAAATGACATCGGAGTGAGAATGACTAACAAAATCAATGGGGGCCCGCTGGAGGTCAGGGCTCCTGGGTGCATCCCCTGCGTGCCCAGTCAGCATTCGGCCATGATTACTACAGGTTTAGATAGTCTAGCCAGCTAACTACCAATCAAAGATTTGACATGGCTAACTTTCAGCTAATTGAGTGACTGACATAATGAGAGAAATTGCTGATGCACAACCAAATTTCAAAATTGCACCTGGTGTTTTTTACTTTTCTTACTCTCAATAATAAGTTGAGACCCCGACTGAGTTTGGGGAGGGTTGGGGGCCTAACCGACTGCTTATGTTGCATTTTGTCATGATCGTCGTAGTGAGGAGACCAAGGCGCAGCGTAATGTGAATACATGATACTTTTAATATAGATAGACACTAAACACACTATACAAAATAACAAAACGAACATGACGCTATGATACAAAAGTGCAAACACAGGCAACTAGACAAAGATAGTAGCCCACGAAATACCCAAAGAAGATGACTGCCTAAATATGGTTCCCAATTAGACAACGATAAACAGCTGCCTCTAATTGAGAACCAATCTAGGCAACCATAGACATACATAAACACCTAGATAGTAAACAACCCCATAAACCTACAAAACCCCTAGACAGTACAAAAACACATACATCACCCATGTCACACCCTGACCTAACCAAAACAATAAAGAAAACAAAGAATACTAAGGTCAGGGCGTGACACATATGTCTGAAAGGAGTGTTTTAACATCCATTTGTGAAGTATTTAGCAGATTTTTACCATTACCACATAATGCAACAGGTTCATGTCTGGTTGGTTGGCTTTGGTGTCAGCGAGTTTGAGCAGAGAGGCGACACGGAACCCAGCAGCATTACCTGTGTAACCTCCCTGTTGATGAAAGTCAGAAGGTGTGACACGATCAGATCATTCTCTCCCACTTCAACTCATTCATACTCATGCCCTCAATACATTTGGAAAGAAGAGAGAATAATGGTTTTCAATATCTGGCTCCATTGGCTGTCTAGGTGCCAGATGACTGCTACTTGCGGCATTCATGTAGTTTCCTGCCCTCGGGACCAGCCGTAGGATGGAGTGCAACTCTGGGCAGTTCAAAAGCTCTAAGAAAGAGAGTAATATCACTAAGATCAAATCAACAGGCAAGTCAAATAAATCTTCTAAGAAAGCAATGGCAAAAACAATGGCAATCACTCTGGCTCATGCTCACCTGTGGCTGCAGACACCATGCAGCATGCTGAAATACATAGTGAAGACCAGCCACCAAAAAAAAAGTAATCACCTGGGCACCTCCACTACTAGGAGCATGAAGAGGTCAGAGTCTTCAAGATGGTTATGCTCCGCATGGTATGCCCTCAGACGTCTCTCCTACAGAACAGGACACATGACTCAGTACTCTGTAGGACAGAAAACCATGCAGACATAAAGACCTCTAAATACAGACAGGTGATATAGAGATAGACATAGCTCCACTGTACCTCAGGCAGCATTTTGCACAGTTCACTGAGCATGTCCCACCTCTTGAACTGCTAGAGGAAAATCCCTAGTTTCATACTGTGCTTACTTGGAGGCATCACCAGAAGTCAGACATACAGAAACAGATATTAACAGTCAGAACAACAATCAACATTGTTGCTTGATCCTGAAACACCTATTATTCCCCAAATGCTGTCCCTTTTCATAAATTGAGCCTCTTTTTTTATCCTCCCTTTCTTACATGTCACAGTCCTTCCTTTCTTCACTTTCCTACCCTTGTTATTTCACTCTAATTCCTAAAGATGTCATCCTATGGCTGTTTATGTGGAAACACTGTCACCACCGATAAATCCACTATAATTGATCATTTCAATAAGCATCTCTCTACGGCTGGCCATGCTTTTCACCTGGCTGCCCTTGTAACAGTATAGCTTCCGTCCCTCTCCTCGCCCCAGCCTGGGCTCGAACCAGGGACCGTCTGCACACATCAACAACTGACACCCATGAGGCATCGTTACCCATTGCTCCACAAAATCCGCGGCCCTTGGAAACCACTACTTCAAGGTCTCAGAGCAAGTGACGTCACCGATTGAAACACTATTAGCGCGCACCGCTAACTAGCCAGCCATTTCACATCAGTTACACTCACCCCCCTTTTTGACCTCCTCCTTTTCCGCAGCAACCAGTGATCCGGGTCAACAGCATCAATTTAACAATATAGCTTCCGTCCCTCTCCTCGCCCCAACCTGGGCTCGAACCAGGGACCCTCTGCACACATCAACAACTGACACCCACGAAGCATCCCTCCACAAAAGCCGCCAACCTTGCAGAGCAAGGGGAACCACTACTTCAAGGTCTCAGAGCAAGTGACGTCACCGATTAAAATGCTATTAGCGAGCAACACCGCTAACTAGCTAGCCATTTCACATCGGTTACACCCCTAACCCGGTCAACTGCCCAGCACCCTCCACAGCAACCCGCCAAAGCTCCCACCATTTCTCCTTTACCCAAATCCAGATAGCTGATGTTTTTAAAGAGCTGCAAAATCTGGACTCCAACAAATCAGCCGGGCTAGACAATCTGGACCCTCGATTTCTAAAATTATCTGCCGAAATTGTTGCAACCCCGTATTACTAGCCCGTTCAACCTCTCCTTCGTATCGTCTGAGTTTCCCAAAGATTGGAAAGCTGCCACGGTCATCCCCGTCTTCAAAGGGGGTGACACTCTAGACCTACAGTTCCTTGCGAAAGTATTCGGCCCCCTTGAACTTTGCAACCTTTTGCCACATTTCAGGCTTCAAACATAAAGATATAAAACTGTAATTTTTGTGAAGAATCAACAACAAGTGGGACACAATCATGAAGTGGAACGACATTTATTGGATATTTCAAACTTTTTTAACAAATCAAAAACTGAAAAATTGGGCGTGCAAAATTATTCAGCCCCCTTAAGTTAATACTTTGTAGCGCCACCTTTTGCTGTGATTACAGCTGTAAGTCGCTTGGGGTATGTCTCTATCAGTTTTGCACATCGAGAGACTGACATTTTTTCCCATTCCTCCTTGCAAAACAGCTCGAGCTCAGTGAGGTTGGATGGAGAGCATTTGTGAACAGCAGTTTTCAGTTCTTTCCACAGATTCTCGATTGGATTCAGGTCTGGACTTTGACTTGGCCATTCTAACACCTGGATATATTTATTTTTGAACCATTCCATTGTAGATTTTGCTTTATGTTTTGGATCATTGTCTTGTTGGAAGACAAATCTCCGTCCCAGTCTCAGGTCTTTTGCAGACTCCATCAGGTTTTCTTCCAGAATGGTCCTGTATTTGGCTCCATCCATCTTACCATCAATTTTAACCATCTTCCCTGTCCCTGCTGAAGAAAAGCAGGCCCAAACCATGATGCTGCCACCACCATGTTTGACAGTGGGGATGGCGTGTTCAGCTGTGTTGCTTTTACGCCAAACATAACGTTTTGCATTGTTGCCAAAAAGTTCAATTTTGGTTTCATCTGACCAGAGCACCTTCTTCCACATGTTTGGTGTGTCTCCCAGGTGGCTTGTGGCAAACTTTAAACAACACTTTTTATGGATATCTTTAAGAAATGGCTTTCTTCTTGCCACTCTTCCATAAAGGACAGATTTGTGCAATATACGACTGATTGTTGTCCTATGGACAGAGTCTCCCACCTCAGCTGTAGATCTCTGCAGTTCATCCAGAGTGATCATGGGCCTCTTGGCTGCATCTCTGATCAGTCTTCTCCTTGTATGAGCTGAAAGTTTAGAGGGACGGCCAGGTCTTGGTAGATTTGCAGTGGTCTGATACTCTGATACTCTGATACTTCCATTTCTATATTATCGCTTGCACAGTGCTCCTTGGGATGTTTAAAGCTTGGGAAATCTTTTTGTATCCAAATCCGGCTTTAAACTTCTTCACAACAGTATCTCGGACCTGCCTGGTGTGTTCCTTGTTCTTCATGATGCTCTCTGCGCTTTTAACGGACCTCTGAGACTATCACAGTGCAGGTGCATTTATACGGAGACTTGATTACACACAGGTGGATTGTATTTATCATCATTAGTCATTTAGGTCAACATTGGATTATTCAGAGATCCTCACTGAACTTCTGGAGAGAGTTTGCTGCACTGAAAGTAAAGGGGCTGAATAATTTTGCACGTCCAATTTTTCAGTTTTTGATTTGTTAAAAAAGTTTGAAATATCCAATAAATGTCGTTCCACTTCATGATTGTGTCCCACTTGTTGTTGATTCTTCACAAAAAAATACAGTTTTATATCTTTATGTTTGAAGCCTGAAATGTGGCAAAAGGTCGCAAAGTTCAAGGGGGCCGAATACTTTCGCAAGGCACTGTAAACTGCTACAGACCTATATCTGTCCTACCCTGTCTTTCTAAGGTCTTAGAAAGCCAAGTTAACAAATAGATTACCGACCATTTAGAATCCCACCGTACCTTCTCCGCTATGCAATCTGGTTTCAGAGCTGGTCATGGGTGCACCTCAGCCACGCTCAAGGTCCTAAACGACATCATAACCGCCATCAATAAGAGACATTACTGTGCAGCCGTATTCATCGACCTGGCCAAGGCTTTCGACTCTGTCAATCACCACATTCTTATTGGCAGACTCGACAGCCTTGGTTTCTCAAATGATTGCCTCGCCTGGTTTACCAACTACTTCTCTGATAGAGTTCAGTGTGTCAAATCGGAGGGCCTGTTGTCCGGGCCTCTGGCAGTCTCTATGGGGGGTGCCACAGGGTTCAATCCTCGGGCCGACTCTCTTCTCTGTATACATCAAAGATGTTGCTCTTGCTGCTGGTGATTCTCTGGTACACCTCTACGTAGACGACACCATTCTGTATCCTTCTGGCCCCACTTTGGACACTGTCAACTAAGACAACTGCCAGACGAGCTTCAATGCCATACAACTCTCCTTCCGTGGCCTCCAACTGCTCTTAAACGCAAGTAAAACTAAATGCATGCTATTCAACCGATCACTTCCCGCACCTGCTTGCCCGTCCAGCATCACTACTCTGGACGGCTCTGATTTAGAATACGTGGACAACTACAAATACCTAGGTGTCTGGCTAGACTGTAAACTCTCCTTCCAGACTCACATTAAGCATCTCCAATCCAAAATTAAATCTAGAATTGGCTTCCTATATCGCAACAAAGCATCCTTCACTCATGCTGCCAAACATACCCTCGTAAAACTGACCATCCTACCGATCCTCAACTTCGGTGATGTCATCTATAAAATAGCCTCCAACACTCTACTCAACAAATTGGATGCAGTCTATCACAGTGCCATCCGTTTTGTCACCAAAGCCCCGTACACTACCCACCATTGCGACCTGTACGCTCTCGTTAGTTGGCCCTCGCTTCGTACTCGTCGCCAAACCCATTGGCTACAGGTTATCTACAAGTCTCTGCTAGGTAAAGCCCTGCCTTATCTCAGCTCACTGGTCACCATAGCAGCACCCACTCGTAGCACACGCTCCAGCAGGTATATCTCACTGGTCACCCCCAAAACCAATTCCTCCTTTGGTCGTCTTCCCTTCCAGTTCTCTGCTGCCAATGACTGGAATGAACTGCAAAAATCTCTGAAGCTGGAGACTTAAATCTCCCTCACTAGCTTTAAGCACCAGCTGTCAGAGCAGCTCACAGATCACTGCACCTGTACATAGATGGGCTATTTACAGATGGGCAATCTACCTACCTCATCCCCATACAGTATTTATTTATATTGGTCCTTTGCACCCCAATATCTCTACTTGCACATTCATCTTCTGCACATCTTCCATTCCAGTGTTTAATTTCTATATTGTAATTACTTCTTCACCATGGCCTATTTATTGCCTTAACTCCCTTATCTTCCCTCATTTGCACTCACTGTATATAGACTTTTTGTTCTACTGTATTGTTGACTATGTTTTGTTTATTCCATGTGTAACTCTTGTGTTGTTGTATGTGTTGATATTGCTATGCTTTATCTTGGCCAGGTTGCAGTTGCAAATGAGAACTTGTTCTCAACTAGCCTACCTGGTTAAATAAAGGTGAAATAAAAAATAAAAATAAAATGTGCTATATAGCGTCTTGAATAGATTCAGAGATGGTATGAACAACTAAAACAACATATTGCGATGTATTTTTAGCATATCTAATGACGGTAATTACATTTAAATTGATTAAAGGTCTATTTTGTGCAATTTTACAGCTGGGCAGGACCCTGTCCCACTATTCAAACCCCATTCAGGGGAAGTGTGACAGCACTATCAATCAGATTTTCATAAAATATAAAATCTGTTTACATGAATGGTTATTATATTTCAAAGCAATAACAATAAATATTAATTTTAACACCAAAAGCTAGATTGTTGAATTATAATTGGCAGAATGACAGCCTTATCATTCTAGAGCAAGGTTTCATAGTATGACAGTTTCTCATGGTTTTCAATGAGTCACCTTATCTAAGAAACCTGACCACACACACTAAAATGATGTTACACTATCCAAAACAATTATTGTCATTCAAAGAACACATTCAGCAACAACCCAATAACATCTGTAGTGATTAGGTTGCCAAATTACCATAGTACAGTAGCCTACCCTCAAGCACAAAATGTTCAACAACATCTGATGTTCCACAAATGCTGACTTATCCCTAAATGCCATTCCAATATACACTACATATACAAAAGTATGCGGACACTCCTTCAAATGAGTGGATTTGGTTATTTCAGCCTTCCCCGTTGCTGAAAGGTGTATAAAATCGAGCACATAGCCATGCAATCTCTAGAGACAAACATTGGCAGTAGAATGGCCTTACTGAAGAGATCAGTGACTTTCAACGTGGCACCATCATAGGATGCCACCTTTCCAAAAAGTAAGTTTGTCAAAGTCAGTTCGCTGCCCCGTTCAATTGTAAGTGCTGTTATAGTCAAGTGGAAACATCTAGGTGCTACAACTTAGCACGACGTGGTAGCCCACATGTGGTAGGCCACACAAGCTCACAGAATGGGACCACCGAGTGCTGAAGCATGTAGAGCATAAAAATGAATGTGATGAATCTGTCCTCGATTGCAAAACTCACTACCGAGTTCCAAACTGCCTCTGGAAGCAACGTCAGAACAAGAACTGTTTGTCAGGAGCTTCATGAAATGGGTTTCCATGGCCGAGCAGCCGCACACAAGCCATTCGTCGGCTGGAGTGGTGTAAAGCTCGCCGCCATTGGACTCTGGAGCAGAAGAAATGCGATCTCGAGTGATGAATCACCCTTCATCATCTGGCAGTCTTGCAGGACGAATTTGGGTTTGGTGGATGCCAGGAGAATGAGATGTTCGACAAGCAGGTGTCCACATACTTTTGGTAATGCAGTGCATTCTCATGACACTCACCATAACAAATATATTGTCAATATATCGCTAAGCACCTGATATCACAATCCCCATTTAATTAACTAACATTGTTCAAATCTATAGCCTAATTTATAATAGAGCAATTCAATTTATGGTTTGGCACCAAGGTCAAATTTGTTTAATATTGGATATTCGGTTCTCTCTCTTCAATAGCTATTGAACCAAGAATGCCATGACTATGAAAATTATATATTCTGAATCAGGGGTGGAAGGAAAACAATCCACACGTTTTGCTGAAATTTAGATTATTCTATAACCAAATCTCAACAACACAAAAAGGGTGAATTTTTCTCCATTCTTCCCTGATTCAGAATATATAATTTTCATAGTTATGGCAGGCTTTGTTTAAATTAAGGGGAAAGTCATCTAAAAGTAACGGAATGTAATCAGATTAAGTTAGAGTTTGGGTAATCCTAAAGATACGTTACTGATTACATTTTTGGACAGGTCACTTGTAACTGATTTACATTTAGAAAGTAACCTACCCAACCCTGATGATCACTATGTTTGAAGTACAGTTACAAGATGACATGGGGTCATACCCTGGGTTGTTCTGAACAGAATGAGCCCGTGTTTGTTTATTGTGAAGAAAATTTGCCTGGGCACACGCACCTGAATGTACTCATGACTCCTTTCAATACACACTAAAACTATGATCTGTTTCTCTGAATTGCCTTGTGAAAGCCTAACACTGTACGATTGTATTTTATAACTTAGGTAGTCATGTTGACAATAGAACAAGCTCTCAAATCATGCCCACCTGAGCCATTTTTGGATTGTGTAAACAGTAATTGTGGGGATGCAGGGTTCTACAAGTGTGCTTGCTCTAGTTCTTCATTGGCACAGCTAGGAGAGCTCCAAAAAAGTAGCTTATAGTTGAAGACTCTTCTTTGAGTCATAAAGGCGCAATGAAATTGATTAGGAACTCTGCACACTTTGGAGAGGTGGTGGCCACTCCGAGACACCAGTTGTCTCATGTTGCACCTACCCCCACATTTTCCAGGAATAGTCTTATGATACTGAATGTATCCAGAGTATTTTCAGATTTCATTATCAACAAATGCTGCAAAAAAAGTACAGTAAATGTATAATGCACAAACTGTGTAATGTTTGGATTTAGTCTTGTCAGGAGGTTGTGTACTCATCTTTGGTCTAATAATTGTTCAATTTTCTCAATTGTTCCTTTTAAATTGCTATCATGGTTTATGCTTTTCATATTTATTCTGTAAGAAACATTTACATGTAGCCCTATCCAAATTAGCCAATTCCCGTGAGTGTAAAGGGTTAAACTTCCTCAGGATAGGTGTCCCTTCCTCGGGAAGGTTGAGCTAACGTAGGCTAATGCGATTAGGATGAGGTTGTAAGTAACAAGAACATTTTTCAAGAGTGTGCAAAGCTGTCAAGGAAACGGGTGGCTACTTTGAAGAATCTAAAATATATTTTGATTGGTTTAACACTTTTTTTGGTTACTAAAATCATTCCTTTTGTGTTATTTCATAGTTTGATGTCTTCACTATTATTCTACAATATAGAAAATAGTACAAATAAAGAAAAACCCTTGAATGAGTAGGTGTCCAAACTTTTAACTGGTACTGTATTGAAGTCGGAAGTTTACATACACCTTAGCCAAATATATTTAAACTCAGTTTTCACAATTCCTGACATTTAATCCTAGTAAAAAAAATCTCTTAGCACAGTTAGGACCACCACTTTATTTTAATAATGTGAAATGTCAGAATAATAGTAGAGTGATTTATTTCAGCTTTTATTTCTTTCATCACATTCCCGGTGGGTCAGAAGTTTACATGCACTCAATTAGTATTTGGTAGCATTGCCTTTAAATTGTTTAACTTGGGTCAAAATATTTTGGGTAGCCTTCCACAAGCTTCCCAAAATAAGTTGGGTGAACTTTGGCCCATTCCTCCTGACAGACCTGGTGTAACGGAGTCAGGTTTGTAGGCGTCCTTGCTCACACACGCTTTTTAAGTTCTGCCCACAAACGTTCTATGGGATTGAGGTCAGGGCTTTGTGATGGCCATGCCAATACCTTGACTTTGTTTTCCTTGATTGTCCATTGGGAAGACCCATTTGCGACCAAGCTTTAACTTCCTGACTGATGTCTTGAAATGTTACTTCAATATATCCACGTAATTGTCCTTCCTCATGATGCCATCTATTTTGAAGTGCACCAGTCCCTCCTGCAGCAAAGCACCCCCACAACATGATGCTGCCACCCCGTGCTTCACTGTTGGGATGGTGTTCTTCAGTTTGCAAGCCTGCCCCTTTTCCCTCCAAACATAACGATGGTCATTATGGTCAAACAGTTCTATTTTTGACCAGAGGACATTTCTCCAAAAAGTATGATCTTTGTCCCCATGTGTAGTTGCAAACCGTAGTCTGGCTTTTTTATGGCGCTTTTAGAGCAGTGGCTTCTTCCTTGCAGAGCGGCGTTTCAGGTTGTGTTGATATAGGACTCGTTTTACTGTGGATATAGATACTTTTGTACCCGTTTCCTCCAGCATCTTCACAAGGTCCTTTGCTGTTGTTCTGGTATTCATTCGCACATTTCGCACCAAAGTACATTAATCTCTAGGAGACAGAATGAGTCTCCTTCCTGAGAGGTATGACGGCTGCGTGGTCCCAAGGTGTTTATACTTGCGTGCTATTGTTGGTACCTTCAGGCATTTGGAAATTGCTCCCAAGGATGAACCAGACTTGTATACCATCTTTTCCATTTTTTGGGGGCTGATTTCTTTTGATTTTCCCATGATGTCAAGCAAAGAGGCACTGAGTTTGAAGGTAGACCTTGAAATACATCCACAGGTACACCTCCAATTGACTCAAATGATGTCAATTAGCCTATCAGAAGCTTCTAAAGCCATCACATAATTTTATGGAATTTTCCAAGCTGCTTAAAGGCACAGTAAACTTCTGACCCACTGGAATTGAGAGACAGTGAATTACACGTGGAATAATCGGTCTGTAAACAATTGTTGGAAAAATTACTTGTGTCATGCACAAAGTAGACGTCCTAACCAACCTGCCAAAACTATACCTTAAGAAGTTTGTGGAGTGGGTTAAAAAACGGGGTTTAATGACTCCAACCTAAGTGTATGTAAACTTCTGACTTCAACTGTATCATTTATAAGTCCAAAAATACATGTAGCAAATACTGATTTCCCCTTTAAGTCTATCAAAAGTGTGCAAGTTTGAGCATGTGTTCATTAGGCCTGTGGATTTTTTATTTTTTATTTTTTAAATCAGAATGAATTAGATTGGGGCTTTTATTGCTCACTTTTATTCCATAGGCTTGGATCCGAACTATGCAGCTGTTGCAAGAGCTATTTTTTCACTGGATGTCCACTGGTTTCAAAAACAATGATTGATTGGCAGCTTAAACTTCTTGAATTCAACCATTATTGGGTTCAAATACACATTTAGATTTGTGAACAGCCATCCACAATCCGTAAAGCGCAAAGAGCTAAATGAGAGAGAGTGCATTGATGTGAATCACACTGCTCATGTAGATATCAATAATGTGATATCCGTATCGACGTAGACTACACCACTATTGGTGTGATAAAAATGTGCATTTCGTCTTTATAATAAGTTTAGGAAGCAACATGTGAAAATGTCCTATTGATCTGATGGTCTAAGACATTGGTCGCTCCCAGATTCATTTCCCAACGTGGGCGGTCTCTTATGCGGGGGAGATCAAAGGGGGTAAATGTAGCGGCCATGGTTACGTGATGAGGTAGCCCCGCCTGCAAACTTCCAAACCAATGTCTGCCCTCGGCCCAAGAAGGAATTTCCTCTTGGTCTAAGACGTTTTTTGCCTCCATGGGTGGCCCAGGTTAATATCCCGTGTGTTACACAAGCTAGCTAGAAAACGGAGCTACACACACAATAATACCAAAGACAGTACAGTAGAAATTGAATAAAATCCCTGATCGCACTTGTAGGTTATGTCATGGCGACGTTGGCTAGCTAAACTCATGCGTAGAAACGTCATCGGGTCTAACGACCGTCTCGCGTCAAACTGCGCATATGCTGGTTGTCTAATCAAAGGATATGTTATTTTTTACAAAAATGTAAACTTGTCAGTGTCACAAAGTTGGCTTATTAACATGTTCAACTACTTAAGACATTTGCTCGAATCTAGGTTGTGACTTAAGATTTCTCATTGCCTTCTCAAACCCAGATTCAGAATGTACCATTTTTATAGTCATGAGATGATTGGTTCAATAACTATTGTGGAGAAAAAACGAATAGCAACCGCATGTACTTGTAAACAAAACAACTGTAGAGAATTAAACCCAATAGCTTTGAGGGATATGACTATACAATGTTGCAGTGGTAGCAAGTGAAACCTGCCTTTGTATGTTTCCCGTGGTCTGGTGTGTGCGCACTTGTGTGAAACAAAGCCCGATGAGTTAAAATCGAAACATCCACAGTACTGGGGGATTCAGCATTTAATCTCTGGCTGTCCTTGTGTCATCCACCTTGGAATAATGTCCTACTCTCCAACATTATGTTACCAGTTTCAATACTTTGTCGTGTCTCTACTATCATTAAATTGAAGACGTAGTTTTTAATCAAAGATTATTTGTAATTAGTATTACTCGAGCAACTAACCATGTAACTGTAATTAACTAGGACGTCGGGGCACCAAGGAAAAATATTCAGATTAAAGTTATCATTTCCTAAAATAACTTTTCAGATATTTTATCTGATCAATTAGTCTTCGAATTAATGAATTATTTACTTTACCTCACGTTAGTCTCATTCCAAACATCGTAAATTGTTGGTTATCTGCACGAACCCAGTCTTCACTATGAGTCATCCATACATCAATTGTCTTAAATCATTTATTTATTACTAACTAAGTAATTCACAGAAATGCATAAACAAACAGTAAATATGGTTACAAGAAATGATAGGAGAATGTGCCCTAGTGGGCTAAACCGGCATGGCGGCTTGTATAAGTGGGGGTCGACTAAAAAGTCACTACAGAGTGATAATTATAACAATTAAATGTTAATCCTTTGCACATGAACGCTCACTCATTCGGGAACAATTGTAATCAATATATATATTTGCCCTCGTGTGTCGTCTTGATCGCTGGTGAAAAGTTGTTATTTTGTAGAATTGTCCGTATCTCTCCCGCTCTCTCTGTTGTTGGTTATAGTGGGTGGTTCAGAGTGACATTCATTCGTATCGTTATAGAATGGATGTTTCGGCGGTTGACGTTCTTATCGTTCAACGATACCGAATTCCTAGCTGCAGACTAGTAGTTAATATCAAAGACTTGTTCTTATTCTGTCTGTATCGATAGTCTAAGAGTTTAACCACGTGGTATGGCTAAAATATTCAGCAATGGTCTACAACCTTCGTCCCCTCCTAATGGAGAAAAACATAGTCTGGTGATAATTTCTCAAAGTTGGGTTTTATTCAGAATTGCAGAAAAGGGCTGTCCCAGGACGCCTGACCCTAACTGGGCTCAGGGGCAGTCCTCTGATTTAGTTAACTCAAAAAGGGAATTGGAGTTTTCCTTCATTAAACAGTCCAAAATCACATTGTAAAATTGTGTAAACAGTATCATACTCACTCATCTTATTCAACAATTAGATGTAAACCTCATATCTGAGGCTATTATATAAACAGAATGGTTCTCTTTGAGACTGTGGTCCCAGCTCTCTTCAGGTCATTGACCAGGTCCTGCCGTGTAGTTCTGGGCTGATCCCTCACCTTCCTCATGATCATTGATACCCCACGAGGTGAGATCTTGCATGGAGCCCCAGACCGAGGGTGATTGACCGTCATCTTGAACTTCTTCCATTTTCTAATAATTGCGTCAACAGTTGTTGCCTTCTCACCAAGCTGCTTGCCTATTGTCCTGTAGCCCATCCCAGCCTTGTGCAGGTCTACAATTTTACCCCTGATGTCCTTACACAGCTCTCTGGTCTTGGCCATTGTGGAGAGGTTGGAGTCTGTTCGATTGAGTGTGTGGACAGGTGTCTTTTATACAGGTAACGAGTTCAAACAGGTGCATTTAATACAGGTAATGAGTGGAGAACAGGAGGGCTTCTTAAAGAAAAACTAACAGGTCTGTGAGAGCCGGAATTCTTACTGGTTGGTAGGTGATCAAATACTTATGTCCTGCAATAAAATGCAAATGAATTACTTAAAAATCATACAATGTGATTTTCTGGATTTTTGTTTTAGATTCCGTCTCTCACAGTTGAAGTATACAAATGATAAAAATGACAGACCTCTACATGCTTTGTAAGTAGGAAAACCTGCAAAATCGGCAGTGTATCAAATACTTGTTCTCCCCACACATATATATATACATATATACAGTGCCTTGCAAAAGTATTCGGCCCCCTTGAACTTTGCGACCTTTTGCCACATTTCAGGCTTCAAACATAAAGATATAAAACTGTATTTTTTTGTGAAGAATCAACAACAAGTGGGACACAATCATGAAGTGGAACGACATTTATTGGATATTTCAAACTTTTTTAACAAATCAAAAACTGAAAAATTGGGCGTGCAAAATTATTCAGCCCCCTTAAGTTAATACTTTGTAGCGCCACCTTTTGCTGCGATTACAGCTGTAAGTCGCTTGGGGTATGTCTCTATCAGTTTTGCACATCGAGAGACTGACATTTTTTCCCATTCCTCCTTGCAAAACAGCTCGAGCTCAGTGAGGTTGGATGGAGAGCATTTGTGAACAGCAGTTTTCAGTTCTTTCCACAGATTCTCGATTGGATTCAGGTCTGGACTTTGACTTGGCCATTCTAACACCTGGATATGTTTATTTTTGAACCATTCCATTGTAGATTTTGCTTTATGTTTTGGATCATTGTCTTGTTGGAAGACAAATCTCCGTCCCAGTCTCAGGTCTTTTGCAGACTCCATCATTCTTCCAGAATGGTCCTGTATTTGGCTCCATCCATCTTCCCATCAATTTTAACCATCTTCCCTGTCCCTGCTGAAGAAAAGCAGACCCAAACCATGATGCTGCCACCACCATGTTTGACAGTGGGGATGGTGTGTTCAGCTGTGTTGCTTTTACGCCAAACATAACGTTTTGCATTGTTGCCAAAAAGTTCAATTTTGGTTTCATCTGACCAGAGCACCTTCTTCCACATGTTTGGTGTGTCTCCCAGGTGGCTTGTGGCAAACTTTAAACAACACTTTTTATGGATATCTTTAAGAAATGGCTTTCTTCTTGCCACTCTTCCATAAAGGCCAGATTTGTGCAATATACGACTGATTGTTGTCCTATGGACAGAGTCTCCCATCTCAGCTGTAGATCTCTGCAGTTCATCCAGAGTGATCATGGGCCTCTTGGCTGCATCTCTGATCAGTCTTCTCCTTGTATGAGCTGAAAGTTTAGAGGGACGGCCAGGTCTTGGTAGATTTGCAGTGGTCTGATACTCCTTCCATTTCAATATTATCGCTTGCACTTTGCTCCTTGGGATGTTTAAAGCTTGGGAAATCTTTTTGTATCCAAATCCGGCTTTAAACTTCTTCACAACAGTATCTCGGAACTGCCTGGTGTGTTCCTTGTTCTTCATGATGCTCTCTGCGCTTTTAACGGACCTCTGAGACTATCACAGTGCAGGTGCATTTATACGGAGACTTGATTACACACAGGTGGATTGTATTTATCATCATTAGTCATTTAGGTCAACATTGGATCATTCAGAGATCCTCACTGAACTTCTGGAGAGAGTTTGCTGCACTGAAAGTAAAGGGGCTGAATAATTTTGCACGCCCAATTTTTCAGTTTTTGATTTGTTAAAAAAGTTTGAAATATCCAATAAATGTCGTTCCACTTCATGATTTTGTCCCACTTGTTGTTGATTCTTAACAAAAAAATACAGTTTTATATCTTTATGTTTGAAGCCTGAAATGTGGCAAAGGGTCGCAAAGTTCAAGGGGGCCGAATACTTTCGCAAGGCACTGTATATACACACATACACACATGCATACATACATACATACATACACACACACTCCACTTTAGGCACTCCTTCGCGCCATCCTTACATCTTATGGTTTGACAGGAAGAGGGTAATAAACCATTTCTCCCTTCAGGGGATCTGACCTCAACCCCTCCTTCGCCTAATCCACAGATGTCCATTCGCTTCCCCTATAGCACGCGCTCCAGCAGGTGTATCTCACTGATCATCCCTAAAGCCAACACCTCATTTGGCCGCCTTTCCTTCCAGTTCTCTGCTGCCTGTGACTGGAACGAATTGCAAAAATCGCTGAAGTTGGAGACTTTCATTTCCCTCACCAACTTTAAACATTTGCTATCTGAGCAGCTAACCGATCGCTGCAGCTGTACATATTCCATCTGTAAATAGCCCAGCCAATTTACCTACCTCATCCACATACTGTTTTTATTTATGTACTTTTCTGCTCTTTTGCACACCAGTATCTCTACTTGCACATGATCATCTGATCATTTATCACTCCAGTGTTAATCTGCTAAATTGTAATTATTCGCTCCTATGGCCTATTTATTGCCTACCTCCTCATGCCTTTTGCACACAATGTATTTAGACTCTTTTTTTCTACTGTGTTATTGACTTGTTTATTGTTTGGTCCATGTAAAACTCTGTGTTGTTGTCTGTTCACACTGCTATGCTTTATCTTGGCCAGGTTGCAGTTGTAAATGAGAACTTGTTCTCAACTAGCCTAGCTGTTTAAATAAAGGTGAAATAAAAAAAATAAAAAAAATGTAAATCCTGTGACTTCCTCCTGTCCACCCAACACATTCCAAAGCCATCTGTCTCCTACAGATAACCATTAACTTCTGATGTAAAAACCAGTCTCTTTCACTCATTTAAATACTATGCTTCTGCATATAACAATGTTTCAAGTTTCACCCAGAATCTAACAATACATAAGTATTCAGACCCTTTACTTAGTACTTTGATGAAGAACCTTTGGCAGCGATTACAGCCTTGAGTATTCTTGGGTATGACGCTACAAGCTTAACACACCTGTATTTGGGGAGTTTCTCCCATTCTTCTCTGTAGAATGGGAGGTTGGATGGGGAGTGTCGCTGCACAGCTATTTTCAGGTCCCTCCATGGATGTTCAATCAGGTTCAAGTCCGGGCTCTGGCTAGGCCATTCAAGGACAGTCAGAGACTTGTCCCCGAACCCACTCCTGCGTTGTCTTGGCTGTGTGCTTAGGATCGTTGTGCTGTTGGAAGGTGAACCAGTCTGAGGTCCTGAGCGCTCTGGAGTTGGTTTTCATCAAGGAACTCTGTACTTTGCTCCGTTCATTCATTCCCTCAATCCTGACTACTCTCCAAGTCCCTGCCACTGAAAAACACCACGACATCATGATCCTGCCACCACCATGCTTCACCATATGGATGGTGCCAGGTTTCCTCCAGACGTGACACTTGGCATTCAATCTTGTTTCTCATGGTCTGAGAGTTCTTTAGGTGTGTTTTGGCAATCTCCAAGCGGGCCTTTTTTCAAATCATGTTCAATCAATTGAATTTACCACAGGTGGACTCCAATCAAGTTGTAGAAACATCTCAAGGATGATCAATGGAAATAGGATGCACCAGAGCTCAATTTCAAGATTCATAGCAAAGGGTCTGAATACTTAAGTAAATATGATCTGTTTTTTTTTATTTTTAATAAAGTGCAAGCATTTCTAAAAACATGTTTTCAATTTGCCATTATGGGGTAGTTTGTGTAGATGAGGAAAATAACATGTTTAATACATTTTAGAATAAGGCTGCAACATAACAAAATGTGGAAAAATCAAAGGGTCTGATTACTTTACAAATGCACTGTAGGCTGAGATGAACTTGGCTTTCTTGACAGCAGTTTGGCAGTTCCAAATGCTGCCAGAGACCCGGAATTCCACATGGGTTGTGCGCACAGGGTACACTAAATTAGAAGGATTGCAGCCAAGGGGACAGGTGTGAAAACACACACATAGTTTCCAAAGCTACAACAGAACAAAAATGAGATCTGAAAATAACTAGGTAAGATACTCAAGTGAGAGAGTGGTGTGGAGCATTATTCAAATAACTCGGCAGAACCGTCTTAGTTTTGCAACAAAACCACTACTGACACAATCCCTGCTCAAGTAGAGCTGCATTATACTGTTCTGTGGTCACTTTAACATTATCAGATTGAATTGTTTACTTAAGGTAGCTATTGTTGTCCAGATGGACTCTGAGGAACACTGAACATAGATCCTGATCTTACTGTATAAATACATTCCTTTGTTGCTGGGCCGGTCTTCCAGCAAAAAATGTGACTGGGCCAGGAGACCTACGTCAACCTTTGTTGTACCGAGGAAACATTATTTTACCTGTCAGATACCATGATCTTATCATGCACTGTTGTCTCTTTTGAGTTCAAGGTACAGTGAATAAACAGAAAATAAGTTTGGTTTTAAATAGGGCTTTGACTGGAGTAGTCGAACATCCACTCAGAGCTGTGAGCTACAGTTCTACTGATGGGCTCAAGTGGGAGCCAGACACCCTAGTCTCTCTCAGGCTACAACACCACTACCATCTAGTGGTGTAGAGAGCACAAGCTGCACAATATGCACCTGGTGTTGATGGACCCCACTGACCGCTAGGAGGACACCTCCACATGCATCATGTTATCCGTTACGTTTTAATCGTAAGCATTATACACACCAGCACACATATCCACTGTTATGTATCATCTCTAAGTGGCAGAAAGAGTAACACTTTTTATCTGTTGAGATGCCACAGGAGAGAGCTTCCTCTGCCTGGTATCTCAGCTGCATTCCTTAGGCACCTCAGACTTACCAAGGCAGATCAAAGAAGGAACATGCATGTGTAAATACAGTGTATCAATTATACATTGCTCTTGTCTACCTTAGCCCCTACAAGCATGGATGCCAACATTGTTGTATGAGGAGTGTCTGGTTCAGGTCAAGTGGTGCCATATTTATGGCCACTGGCTGGCATTGGAAATAAAACCCTAGAATTGTATTCATCATTATGTTTTAGATTGTTATTTGTCCCTTTATGAATTACACTCTTTGGAATTATTTGTGTAAGTATTAGTTTTGAGTAATAAAACTGCCATGCGTGCACTTACATTTAAAAAAAATGTGTTATTTCACCTTTAGTAAACCAGGTAGGACACTTGAGAACCAGTTCCCATTTACAACTGTGACCTGGCCAAGATAACGCAAAGCAGTGCGACCAAAACACAGAGTTACACATGGGATAAACAATTGTACAATCAATAACACAATAGCAAAATCTGTTAACAATGATTGCAAATTAAGTCAGGAAGTAAGGCAATAAATAGGCCAATAGTGGCAAAGTAATTACAATTTAGCAATTTACACTGGAGTGATATATGTGCAGATGAGGATGCGCAAGTATAAATACTGGTGTGCAAAAGAGCAGAAAAACAAATATGGGGATGACGTAGGTAGTTGGTTGGTTGGATGGGCTATTTACAGATGGGCTGTGTGCAGCTGCAGCGATCGGTAAGCTGCTCTGACAGCTGACGCTTGAAGTTAGTGAGGGAGATATGTCTCCAACTTCAGTGATTTTTGCAATTCGTTTCTGTCATTGGCAGCAGAGAACTGGAAGGAAAGGCGGCCAAAAGAGGTGTTGGCTTTTGGGATGACCAGTGAAATATACCTGCTGGAACGTGTGCTACGGGTGGGTGTTGCTATGGTGACCAGTGAGCTGAAATAAGGTGGGGCTTTATCTAGCAAGACTTATAGATGACCTGGAGCCAGTGGGTTTGGCTAAGAATATGTAGCGAGGACCAGCCAACGAGAGCATACAGGTCGCAGTGGTGGGTAGTATATGGGGCTTTGGTGACAAGACGGATGGCACTGTGATAGACTGCATCCAATTTGTTGAGTAGAGTGTTGGAGGCTATTTTGTAAATGACATCGCCGAAGTCAAGGATCGGTAGGATAGTCAGTTTTACGAGGGTATGTTTGGCAGCATGAGTGAAGGAGGCTTTGTTGCGAAATAGGAAGCCAATTCTAGATTTCACTTTGGATTGGAGATGCTTAATGTGAGACTGGAAGGAGAGTTTACTGTCTAGCCAGACAGCGAGGTATTTATGGTTGTTCACATATTCTAAGTTGGAACCGTCCAGAGTAGTGATGCTAGTCGGGCGGGCAGTGATAGCTTGAAGAGCATGCATTTCGTTTTACTAGCATTTAAGAGCAGTTGGAGGCCACAGAAGGCATGTTGTATGGCGTTGAAGCTTGTTTGGAGGTTTGTTACGCAGTGTCCAAAGAAGGGCTATATATATACAGAATGGTGTCGTCTGCGTAGAGATGGTTCAAAGAATCACCCACAGCAAGAGCGACATCATTGATATATACAGAGAAAAGAGTCAGCCCGAGAATTGAGGCCAGAGGTCCGGACAACAGGCCCTCCAATTTGACACACTGAACTCTATCTGATAAGTAGTTTGTGAACCAGGTGAGGCAGTCATTAGAGAAACCAAGGCTGTTGAGTCTGCCGATAAGAATACGGTGATTGACAGAGTCTAAAGCCTTGGCCAGGTCGATGAATACGGCTGCACAGTACTGTCTTTTATCGATGGCGGTTATGATATTGTTTAGGACCTTGAGCGTGGCTGAGGTGCACCCATGACCAGCTCAGAAACCAGATTGCATAGCAGAGAAGGTACGGTGGGATTCGAAATGGTCGGTGATCTGTTTGTTCACTTAGCTTTCGAAGACTTTAGAAAGGCATTGCAGGATGGATATACAAGTAGGTCCGTAACAGTTTGGGTCTAGAGTGTCTCCCCCTTTTGAAGAGGGGGATGACCGCGGCCGCTTTCCAATCTTTAGGAATCTCAGAGGGGTAGCCAGGTGGAATGCATGGCCATTATGCTTCAGTGTTGGGGAGTAGTGTATTATATGTAGTTTAAATAGTAATTTAACTACATTTTGCAGTAACTTGGTGGTAGTTGAACTAAATTCAAATTAAAGTAGCTAAAATTGATTGTGTAGCTCAATGAAGTGACTTATTAATGATTTGGACATGGCGTGCGGAAATGCTAATATACTGTAGGTACCATTGACTTGCATTGGATATGTGCCACAAATGCTAAAATGTTCTAGCTTTAAACAGTGGCCAGGTAAACAAAACCAATGCATGGATTACTGTCATACCTTGTCCATAGACTGCTTACAGGGTAAGCAATCTGGACTCAAATTGGTATGATATTTTACATTTGGTATGGTGTGTATTCATTTGTGGATGTCCATCATCAATTTTTTTATGATATGTTACGGATAACAATTCATATGATATGTTGCAAATTGCAATTCACATGATATATTATGATTTCCAATTTGTTGTGGCTAACGTTAGCTAAGTGGCTAGGTGGCTAACACTAGGTGGCTAACGTTAGCTAGGCTAAGGGTTAGGAGTTAAGTTAAAGGGTTAAGGTTCAGGTTCAGGTTAGGGGAAGTGTTAGCTAAAATGCTACGTTAGGAGTAGCAAAAGTAGCCAAAAAGTAATAAGTAGTTGCAAATTAGCTAAAATTGTAAGGTTGTCTGTGATGAGATTCAAACACGCAATCTTTGGGTTAGATGCTAGATGTTGCTAGATGTTTACTTTATATGGCCACCAATTCACCCTGACCAACCACCCTCCTTTCATTTTTGCCTTAAGTAACCTTCTGTCTTACAAACTGTTATGCTGTTTTCAAATGAAACACAATACCTGGCTCTTGTTACAGCTTTTAGAATGTATTCGTTTATTTAACCATACCAAATGTAACATATCTTAATAATTTAGTGTCCCGGATTTTTGTTTAATATGTTATGTCTAGTCTATGAGAACAGGCTGGGTTAAGGAAACCAATGTGTAATTTGGGTGAACTATCCTTTTAATAATTGTGGCTTTAGTATCTGTGTCACACAAGTCACTTGACAATATTTAGTGTGAAGAGACTCTCAAAGCCGGGCGGAAACAACTGGTTCTCACATTATGGTATGAACGTTTATCTTTCTGCTTTTATTATTATCTCTAAAGGGCTTTCACTGTCTGGTGCTACTAGTGTTAACCTCATTATTTTACATGCAATGCATGGTCGTTCTGAGAAATTTGCACCTATACCCTCCTGTATCATGCAAACTATGTACCCTCCCTCCTTAACCTGTTTTTTTGCATGCCTATGTATGTTCCAATTAGATTAACACCAAGGTTGGCTCTAAGCTAAAGAACATGGTCACCACACACAGGGCTATCCCAGACAACCCTGAGGCTATGGCTAAAACCAAAAACAAGAAGTCCCGTTATGACCACTGCAGAGTCATCAAATGAGCAAAAGGCCAATATAGTAACCAGGTGGAATCATATTACACAGGCTCCGCTGACCACCACATGTGGCAGGGGCTACAGTCCATTACAGATTATAAAGGAAGACCCAGCTGTGATCTTCCCAACGATGCCTCTCTACAAAACGAAATCGATGCATTTTATGCATTCTTCGACAATAGCAACACCCTTCCGGGTGTGAGGACCCTCACCAACCGAGACGACTGGATGATCTCGCATATGTGAGTTGGGTCTTTAATCAGTTCAACACTTGCACGGTCAAGGGCTGACGTATTCCTGGGCGCGTTCTCAGAGCATGCACAGAACAGCTGGCAGGCATATTCATGGCCATTTTCAAACTCTCCTTGACCCAGTCTGTAATCCCCATATGTTTTAAGATGACCGTCATCATTCCTGTTCCATGTAGCACTCACATCTGTAATCATGAAGTGCTTTGAAAGGCTGGTTATGGAACAAATCAACTCCATCATCCCAGACACCCTAGACCCACTCCAATGTGCATACCACCCCAACAGATCCATAGACGACGCAATCTCAATTGCCCTCACCCACCTAGATAAGAGGAATACCTGTGTGAGAATGTTGTTAATTGATTACAGCTCAGTGTTCAACACCATTGTCCTCTCCCAGCTCATCACCAAGTTTAAGACCCCGGGCCTGAACACGTGCCTCTGAAACTGGATCCTGGACTTCCTGACGGGCTGACCCCAGGCAGTGAGGTTAGGCAACATCACCTCCGCCACACTGACCCTCAACACAGGGGGACCTCCTGTACTCCCTGTTCACCCACGACTGCGTGGCCACGCACGACTCCAACACCATCATCAAGTTTGCTCATGACAAGATGGTGGTAGGCCAGACCTGGCAATGTGGTGCTGGGACAACAACCTCTCCCTCAACATCAATAAGACCAAGGAGCTGATCGTGGACTACAACAAAACGCCCCCATCCACATTGACGGGGGCTGCAGTGGAGCAGGTCGAAGGCTTCAAGTTCCTCAGTGTCCAAATCACTAAGGACTTAAAATGGTCCAAGCACAGATATGAAGAGAGCGCGACAGCTCCTCTTCCCCCTCAGGTGGTTCAAAAGGTCTGACATGGGTACATACAGTGCATTCAGAAATATTCAGACCCTTTGACTTATTCCAATTTTGTTTCCAATGTTTCCATTGATCATCCTTGAGATGTTTCTACAACTTGATTGGAGTCCACCTGTGGTAAATTCAATTGATTGGACGAGATTCGGATTTGGAAAGGCACACACCTGTCTATATAAGGTTCCACAGCTGACAGTGCATGTCAGAGCAAAAACCAAGCCATGTGGTCGAAGGAATTGTCCGTAGAGCTCCGAGACAGGATTGTGTCAAGGCACAGATCTGGGGAAGGGTACCAAAACATTTCTGCAGCGTTGAAGGCCCCCAAGAACACAGTGGCCTCGATAATTTTAAAATGGAAGAATTTTGAAAGCACCAAGACTCTTCCTAAAGCTGGCGGACTGGCCAAACTGAGTAATCGGGGGAGAAGGTCTTTGGTCAGGGAGGTGACCAAGAGCTGTTCCTCTGAGGAGATGGGAGAACCTTCCAGAAGGAACCCCATCTCTGCATCCCTCCACCCATCAGGCCTTTATGGTATAGTGGCCAGATGGAAGCCACTCCTCAGGAAAATGCACATGACAGCCTGCTTGGAGTTTGCCAAAAGGTACCTTAAGGACTCTCAGGCCATGAGAAACAAGATTCTCTGGTCTGATGAAACCAAGATTGAACTCTTTGGCCTGAATGCCAAGCGTAACGTTTGGAGGAAACCTGGCACCATTCCTACGGTGAAGCATGGTGGTTGCAGCATCATGCTGTGGGGATGTTTTTCAGCAGCAGGGACTGGTAGACTCGTCAGGATTGAGGGAAAGATGAAGGGAGCAAAGTACAGAGATCCTTTAGGAAAACCTGCTCCAGTGTGCTCAGGACTTAAGCATTTCACGGTAATGTAATGGTAATGTTGTATTTGGAGCGTGTGACAAATACTATTTGATTTGATTTTGACCTCAGACTGGGGCGAAGGTTCACCTTCCAACAGGACAATGACCCTAAGCACACAGCCAAGACAATGCAGGAGTGGCTTTGGGACAAGTCTCTGAATGTCCTTGAGTGGCCCAGCCAGAGCCTGGACTTGAACCCGATCTAACATCTCTGGAGAGACCAGAAAATAGCTGTGCAGTGACGCTCCCCATCCAACCTGACAGAGCTTGAGAGGATCTGCAGAGAAGAATGGGAAAAAATCCCCAAATACAGGTGTGCCAAGCTTGTAGCGTCATGCCCAAGAAGACTTAAGGCTGTAATCGCTGCCAAAGGTGCTTCAACAAAGTAGGGGAGAGCGAGGTATGTTGTCACACTTTTCACGCTGTCTAACATTTACATCACAATGGTATAAATGTCATACCAAATGAAAGGAGGAAGTCTTGGGCACATATTTTGTATTCATTACAGCTTCCTATCTTATTTCAGTACAGAGTTGTAGATTGTTAAATAGTGTGCACTTGTGACAATTTGCCCCATCAGCGGGTAAATTGTCACACTACATCGTGTAAGTTGTCACATTGGATTATCAACAAATAAGAACACAACTAATTAATTGAATATTGATTTTAATTTCAAATTCAAAACCAAGCTCAACTTTATTAAAGACCTTAAAATCAAAACAATCATGCCTAGAGAATCTGGCAAATCATGCCTTTCAATCAAAACTTTAAGTGGCACGACCACTTTTACTTTTACTTTGAAAACGAAAGTTCTCTGGTGTGCACATAGATGCACGATAGTTGTTGGAATCTGAATGTAATGTAATGCTACAGATAACTTGCTTAAATGTCGAAAGTCTTAACAAAACAGACGTGGTGTTTAAACACACTAATGCACTAATACACAGTTTTGTAACAGCCTATACGACATACATTCGTATCAGACTCATCTTCAGAGTCACAGTTCTGGCACACAAATTGCTTGGCCTGAGGTGCAAGCATCATGGGCCCATTTGTTGCATCTCACACACTTCACCCAAGTCTCCTTTAGAAAGCTGTTTGAAAATTGCTCCACACAGACGAGGCAGAAGCACCCCTCTTCATCTGATGATGAATCTTCTACGATTTTTATTTTTTAAGCTGTTGCCTTGTCGTTGCAGATCCAGATTGACTCCCCCCCCCCCCCCCCCCTTGCTTCCCTTTCTTTCGGAAACAGCCTTTTGCTAGATTGTGACTTATTCTTTTCTATTTATAGTACCTGCTTCACTAGTGTGTCAGATAGAATTGCTGTTTTGCGCCGTTTTCTTCCTTTGCAAGCTGGCTTTCAGGGGCCAACTTTTGGATATGGCCAGATGTCCTCTGGAGTTGGTAGTCCGCTGTCAGCAATGGCATTGCTGGGCAAGGGTGAGCTGGTGCTAGCTTAAGAACTGGGCAGGTCTGTGTCATCTCGTGCTAAGCAGGGCTGGAATGGTGTTGGGGCCTGGCAGGTTAGTGCTGGGGCCTGGCAGGGATGAAATGGTGCTGGAGCCTGGCAGGTTGGTGCTGGGACCTGGCAGGGCTGGAATAGTGCTGGGGCAGGCAGGTTGGTGCTGGGGCCTGGCAGGGCTGGGATGTTGCTGTGGCCTGCCAGGGCATAGTTGGTGCTGGGGCCTGGTAGGGTTTGGTTCTGAATGGGAGATCTGTAATGTAGGATGGCGCAAACTCATTCATGTTGTAAGGTTGTACTCCAGTCACCCTAAAGCCAGCCTGAATGTTCAAGGGGGTTGCAGCCAGAGGATAGGCGATTGCCACAATCCCAGGAATATCATGAATTGACAATGTTTTACGGGATTGTTCCTCATCCAGGCATCCCACGTGGTGTTGATGTGCCTCTTTAGCGGCCTATAGACAGACCTGTCTAAGGGTTGAAGCCGATGAGCGCAATGGGGTGGGAATAACAACAAAATTATGCAATTTTCTTTGGCATAATTGAGTCAATCAATGGATAGATGAGACTCCTGGTTTTATCCAAAAGGCGTAAACAGGGCTTCTCCTTTGAGCACTTCGTATGCTCGACAAAATGTTTCAGGAAGTCAGCAAAGTGCACATCTTTCATCCACCCAGAGGGATTTGCCTGTCCTTTGCTGCCAGGTGGCCCATTGATCAGGAAATGATTGCGGAAGTTGACACGGGGGAAAATAAAATATGGAGGTATACTATTCCCTGTGGCTGAGACAGCACAGGCCAGTGTGACGAGGGTTCCCCTTTCAGCGGAGGTCAGTGACCCTACTTGCATGAATCCACGTCTGCCAACCACTTTGTCAGGTTTATGTACAGTGGTCACCCCAGTTTCATCGACACTCCATATGTGTCCTGGTCCAAATTGATATCTCTGTAGCACTTCTGCTACATTGTCGAAGAAAGCATAAACATTTTCTCTGTTGAAGCTACTTGCCCTGGCAAGGCTAGTTGCCTCTGGCTTTCTCAGCAACCACGTTGGTTGCCGCTTTAAGAAGCCTGTAAACCACTCCGAGCTGGCCCTTTTCTTTTTTTGCCCACATTGGCGCGAACTTCAGCTGGTGTGCCACAGCAAACTGGTAGGCAAGTCTTCTGACCTCACTTGGCGACAGACCAAAATAAATGTCAGCTGACCTAGTAATATACTGAACAAGCTGCATCTCTAAATCAGGTGAATAAACCTGCCGTAGCTTTGTATAACCAACTACTGTTGTTGGTATGACTGTCTGACTTTCAACTTCTTCTTTGGTAACCTTTTGACAATATCGAGTCAGAGTACGGTCATTTATGTAAAAATCCTTCCCTGTTCTCCTGATTGATTTGTTCTGCAACTTCACCTGCCTCACTGCCTATAACATTATGCCAGGTGGTGTGCTGCCATTCTGTCTTTCTTTTAAAATGTCTAACCCTCTTTCTTTCCTTCCATTTTTCCTTCAAAAACACATTTCCTCATTGCAATTACATATTCATTACAGGCTTATTACACCCACTTAACTGTCTACTATCCTTGTTGCCACAATGCAATACATAACACCACACTAAATTCATGACACTGTATGAAGTAGTGTGTGTGTGGATATCCTGTGTCATACAGTAGGCATGTAGTGTGTTAGTAGACACACACACATACACCAGAGCCTGTCTTGTGTAGTCTAGGGATAGGTCTGCTGCTCTAAACTATACGTGCATATATAATAATCCATTTACAGTAACATTTAATACTATTATCAGAGCTGATTATACAATATCACAATGATTTTCTTAGCATTTTCTATGTGTCTATGTATACTAGGGCAAGTTGTCAAATGTGAAGACTTGCCCCAAGGTCATTGAGACAACTTGCCCCAAACTGACATGTGTGCTAATGTTGGCTAAATCTCAAGGTTAGCTCAACCTAAGAGTGCAGCTAAATTATCAAAAGAGACGTTATTGTCTCCTCTACTCAGTGCAAAATTATAATTTTGAACATTCATACCTAACAACGTTTTATTGCATAAAATGTAAAGTGACAATTTTTTACCTTTTGAAGGGGAAAAAATATGAAAATAGTGCTCATCTCAGATTAGAGTGACCTTGACCACATGTGAACAGGAAATTCACAATTTGTGTAGTCACACAAAGTAGCTATTTGATTTTTGAGATAGCATCTCTTGTGTTGGAGGTATGAACAGTTTGACAACTTACCCGTGTGACAGCTTACCTCACTCTCCCCTACTGAGTAAAGGGACATTTGCTACATTTCTAAAAATCAGTTTTTATTTTGTCATTACGGGGTATTGTGTGTAGATTGATGAGGAAAAAAACAAACATTTAATACATTTTAGAATATGGCTGTAACGTAACAAAATGTGGAAAAAGTCAAGGGGCCTGAATGCACTGTAAATCACTAGGGCCTAGATCTCTGCCATCCAGACTCCAAACTCAAGCCACCCAAGCCATAGATTGTTTTCTCTGCTTCCACAAGGCAAGCGGTATCGGTGAATCAAGTCTGACACCAACAGGCTTTTATCCCCAAGCCATAAGACTGCTAAATAGCTAACTAAATGGCTACATGGACTATCTCAGTAGACCCTGGCATTTTATTTTTGTCTCTATGCATACTCACAGGTCTCTACAAACTCATGCACACTGACAGTTAAACACACAACATGCACACACATTTATACTGACTCTACACACACGTACACACACTTACATATGATCATCATATAGGCTGCTGCTATTCTGTTTATCATATAACTTGATGCCTATCCACCTTACCCCACCTCTATCACTCGTGTATCCCTGCACATTGGAAATATGGTATTGGAACTGACTGATCCCTGTATATAGCATACTTACTTTCTCATATTCTTCTTATTTCTGATTTTTTTACTTGTGTTTTTTGTTCTACCTTATAGTATTTTAGTGCTACATTGATATTGATTATTGCATTGTTGGGCCTAGAAAGATATTACACTGTACTTGTGCACGTGACATTTAAACTTGAAAATAAGATAACAGATCAGAATGTCCCTGCCTTCTCATGTGTCATAAACAATCTTCATTGTGCTCTGTCTGAGAATGATTGGCCACTGACATGAATCATCAGTCCACAGATGCCAAACATTGTCTTCATATAGTTATGTTTTTTCCTTCTGTCTTTTTTGGATACGGTGAGGTGGATTTAAATGCCGCAAATTCCCATCGAAGGCCCCAGGGCAGAGGGAGGTAGACTGAGAGGGGAGGTTCTACTGGTTCCATATTGTGCTAGATGGTGGGTAGGAATGATGGGGTGTGGGTGGATGAGGGTTTCAAGCAAGCAGGCACACAGACATTTAATGAAATAACCCACAAAGTGTATTCACTAGAGTGTTAACTGACTCATGTTGATTGGCCTAATATTAAAGCTTAGCTATGAGGGCATGGCCAGAAACCTCCCAGTAAATCTACTTATTCATGGTGTATGGGTCTGGTCTATTTTTACGTGAGTGTGACTGTGTGTGGTGCATACAAAGAGGAAAAGCATACACCCCTTGGCCAAGTTCCTTATGTATAAGGGGGAGAGAGTGGTTAGTCAAAACAGGAATGACTGCGATCAGTTATAGGTACTTAATCTCACCACATAACATCACCAAAAACAAGACTAATGCTCAATATACTCTGGGGCAGTTGAATGGCTATACATGAGTAGTTTAATTCAACAAGGACAAGTCAGACTAACATTCTGATAGCTCCTCATCAAGACACTAATACTTACTGGTGTCGAAAAGCTAGCCTGATTTTAGCCTTTAGCAATTTACTTTCTAATGATAAAAAGTTGTGTTGACACAGAGAGCACACCAGATGGGTTAGTGTCTTAGTGACTGTTTTTTATGACTGCTAATTGAGCTTTGCATCTGGGTTTCACTATAAATGTTTTTGAAAGCCAACCTGGTCTCAGAGCATTTTGTATTATTCTATATGTAAATCCGGGACTGTCACACTCTGACCATTATTTGCGTTGTTTGTTTCTATGTTTTGTTTGGTCAGGGTGTGATATGAGTGGGCATTCTATGTTGCATGTCTAGTTTGTCTGTTTCTATGTGTCTTGGCCTGATATGGTTCTCAATCAGGGGCAGGTGTTTGTCGTTGTCTCTGATTGGGAACCATATTTAGGTAGCCTGTTTTGTATTGTGGTTCGTGGGTTATTGTCTATGTGAAGTTGCCTGTGTCTGCACTCGTTGGTCATAGCGGCACGTTCGTGGTGTTATTTTTGTTTAACGGTTCTTCCTTCAGTAAAAGAAGAATGTATTCTAATCACGCTGCGCTTTGGTCTCCCCTTTACGACGATCGTGACAGAGACACTCAATTTAGTATGATATGTTATGTTTCGTATTGTACGCATTAATTTGTTCATGTCCATCACTCATTTCGTATGATATGTTACAAATTACAATTTGTATTATATGTTACGAATTTGCAAAACGCATGATATGTTGCGAATTCTTGCTAGGTGGCTAACGTTAGCTAGGCTAGGGGTTAGGGTTAAGTTCAGGAGTTAGGTTAGGAGAAGGGTTAGCTAACATGAAAAGTAGCTACAAAAGTAGTAAGTCGTTGAAAAGTTGCTAATTAGCTAAAATGCCAAAGTTGTCAGTAATGAGATTCGAAGTCGCAACCTTTGGGTTGCTAGACGTCTGTGTTTTTTGCCTTAAGTAAACATCTGTCTTATGTAACCAAACTTAACATATCATACTAATTTGAGTGTCCCGGAATTCTGTTTACTATGCTACATTTAATCTATGAGACCAGGCTGTGAAAGCAGGAATTAGTAAGAAAAAGTGTTGCCTCGTGTTATGATCCGGTTTTATCTGGTATCTCTTGCCTCTCTTGCCTCTCTTGCCTCTCTAGGAATGTCTTTCAAACATACAAAGGAAGTAACACATAAATAAAAAATGAGTCACAATGCTCCCTCTGCCCCACTCTGAGATCCCTGCATGGCATACTAGCATCCAGGGGTGGTACCTGTGGTGTAAGAGATGGGGGGGAGGGGGGCAAAAGCTATTTGTGTTGAATCTTAAGCTTGCGGTCTCAACCATCCCACAGTGAGAGGCATCTATGCTGTGTGAAAGGAGGACCTGACTTCCTACAAACCCAGACCAGGTACTGCGGCACTGCTATCATCCACAGTACTGATTCCAACAGGTGAGTTCTGCCTGCATTTGATCTTTTAGACAACAATCTGAAGACTTTATAAAATACTGGGAGGGAGAGATTATGCTGCTAATTCAGACTGCTCTCACTGCAGAACATTTAAATGATTTACATATGCATACACATGATCTTTAAACTGATATTTATGTTGTTGCCTTTGCATTCCTTGAGAAACACTTTCAACAGGTTTCACTACAGGTCCTTAGACTTACCTTTGTTTTGGTGCTGCTAGTCTTGACCATCTGTAAAGTATGAATAATCCATTACTCAGTGGAGAGTGTGTATAATGTGAGTGTGTGGATGCAGACACAGTTGCCCACAACGATTGGAGCGGCAAATGGAGAAGATATTTTACAACTGGTTATAGATTAATGTAAAATTTGGCAAATTTCCATTCTTTGGAGTAGATCACATGACTCTTCCAGCATCCTTGCTTTGTTGCAGTCATTGCAGATTGTAATAACAATGTTGGGGGTAAATGTGTAATTATTTCATTCATTACTGGAACTGACAGCCACTGTCTTGTCGTTCTCACTCACCTCTGTCATCAAATGGACTCAAGCTAGCCACATGTTCTGACTGAGCTCATACAGCGATACATTTATCTCTCTTGGTTTCATACACGTCCTGACCAAACGTCCACAGAATGAAGGTAAACCGAGGTAGTTATTTCAGAACAGGGCACAATGCTTCAGGAAACAGTGCTTCGACAGTGGAAAAGTAATTCAGCTAGCAAGGCATTGTTGTCATTTTCTAACAGGTGATGATCAGCAGAAATAAGGGAGTAACGTTAGTTTCGCTCATAGTACTAAAGTAGATGTGAGTTTCTCTATCGAACAATCCACATGTCCACAGGTAATAGCTAGCTAACGTTAGTTAAACCAAGTTAAAGTAGCTACTGTACTTAGTGCAACCCTACCTAAGTAACAGTACAGATGAAGATAAATAAGTATCTGAACTACTGTACATCTTACTGTATAAATTATTGTTAAACAATTCCAGATTGGAACTGTTACTGTTAAAGTACAAGTAATATTTTTTATTCTGGGAAAAAACTGAAACAAGATCCTTTTTGAGGCAAACACACACAGCTTTGGGTTGCTCATCTACAGCAGGAAGTGGTCCCCTGCCTGAGTGAGAAGGCAGTAGATATTATTTTCCAGTTTGGCACCACATACCTAAGTCAGGGTTCTCAACTCTGGTGTACCTAAAATTTTTTTTTTTAAAGTACAGAAACATACCCAATTCTGAGCATGACCTCAGGGTTGCACTTTCAAAAACTGAGCCCAGAATCGACATACTTGTTGAAAACTTCAACCAGCCACACACCTTATTGTGACTGTGCGTGTTTGTTTTCTGGTCTATATCTGTGTGATGTGATCAAAAGGTTTATTCCAGACAAAATAAGAAAATATTCATTGTATTTTAACAGCAACAGTTCTAACCTAGACCTTTTTTTCAGCAATACTTTCTACAGTAAGATGTACAGTAGGCCTGAATCTTTCAATGTACTGCTACTTCGGGTTACACTATCAAAAGCTGAGCCTGTGTGTTCTCTTATACATCTGTGTGAAGTGATCCATCAGTTTATTCCAGTTCAGAATTAAAATGATTTATTGTATATTAACAGCAATAGTTCCAACCTAGACAGATATGTAAGAGTTTTTTTAATGGGAAAAAATACAAATTAATTGCTCTTTATATGGGTATTTCATTGTTATTTGTTTGTATCTATATTGCATTTGTTTTAGGCATAAGGGCAATTAAATGTACTGATATTTACGTATAGTTTTCATAAGCTTGGGTCCCAGGAAAGCACAGCATTTCTAATTTGGGTCCCAGGATGTAAACCATTAAGAACCCCTGCTCTAGAGGCCTGTAATAATTGGTATGTTCATGTACCATTTTTGTTGTTACATAATGTTGTGGGTTTTGCATATGTTGGTTAAATGTGATGCCGATCATTCCTTTAGAGTCCCAGAATGCAGTAACACCGGTTGCTAGTGAAATGTCGGCCCATAAATTGTGTGTGAAGTCATGGTAAAAAGATGGATGACTGACAGAATCAAAGCTCTAGATCTTTCCCTCAGGGCTTTCAGCTCCACTGAGTAATCTAATATCTAAAAAACCTTCCTTACCCCTGGATACTTCAACTGGTGATTATACAGGAGAAAAAAGTAAAAGGAGCACTCTGTTTCTTGAGAAACAATCTGACCCTCCTCTGAGGCCTATAGTCTGTGCTAATAATAGCCTCACGGAACCCCTAAAACCAATTTGTTTATTTTTTTCATGAAGTTGGTTCCTTTCCTCACAGCTTTCTTTGGCGACACCACTTATGTGCTAAAGATCCTTGAGAATGTCAAATATGAATCTAATGACATACTTACAAACATCCCCCATGCAGGAGGCCTAGAAGCCCTCTCCCACCATATACATGCCCTGAAGGTCTGCTGCCACTTATGGATTTATTTAGACTTTCACCAAAATGGCGTTAACTATTAACTTTTTTCAATATGCGACAGGAGCGGCAATTGTGCCAAATTATGTTAATTTGTTTATAGCTTTCTGGAAAAAATTAATTAATTAACTGCTGTATCTAACACGTTATTTAATAATATTGTCCCGTGGCACAGATATATGGATGATATTCTGGTAGCCTGTAGGGGCACAGAGGTTCACCCACCTGAGTAGATTTGTGTTGTATGCCAACTCCCCATTTTTTGTTTCCTGAAGAGCATTGCACTTCCTATTTAACCCTTATTTTACCAGGTAAGTCAACTGAACACATTCTCATTTACAGCAATGACCTGAGGAATAATACACGGGAGAGGAGAGGGAATCATGAGCCAATTGGATGCTGGGGATGATTAGGTGGCTATGATGGTCAGATTGGGAATTTAGCCAGGACACCGGGGTTAACACCCCTACTCTTACGATATGTGCCACGGGATCTTTTTTTAATTATGTTTTTTTAGGGGGTAGATCAGCTTTAATATTGCAGCTCGATTGTAGCGTCCATCAATGTAATTGCATAATTTCCAATCCACCATATACAGTGCCTTGCGAAAGTATTCGGCCCCCTTGAACTTTGCGACCTTTTGCCACATTTCAGGCTTCAAACATAAAGATATAAAACTGTATTTTTTTGTGAAGAATCAACAACAAGTGGGACACAATCATGAAGTGGAACGACATTTATTGGATACTTCAAACTTTTTTAACAAATCAAAAACTGAAAAATTGGGCGTGCAAAATTATTCAGCCCCCTTAAGTTAATACTTTGTAGCGCCACCTTTTGCTGCGATTACAGCTGTAAGTCGCTTGGGGTATGTCTCTATCAGTTTTGCACATCGAGAGACTGAAATGTTTTCCCATTCCTCCTTGCAAAACAGCTCGAGCTCAGTGAGGTTGGATGGAGAGCATTTGTGAACAGCAGTTTTCAGTTCTTTCCACAGATTCTCGATTGGATTCAGGTCTGGACTTTGACTTGGCCATTCTAACACCTGGATATGTTTATTTTTGAACCATTCCATTGTAGATTTTGCTTTATGTTTTGGATCATTGTCTTGATGGAAGACAAATCTCCATCCCAGTCTCAGGTCTTTTGCAGACTCCATCAGGTTTTCTTCCAGAATGGTCCTGTATTTGGCTCCATCCATCTTCCCATCAATTTTAACCATCTTCCCTGTCCCTGCTGAAGAAAAGCAGGCCCAAACCATGATGCTGCCACCACCATGTTTGACAGTGGGGATGGTGTGTTCAGCTGTGTTGCTTTTACGCCAAACATAACATTTTGCATTGTTGCCAAAAAGTTCAATTTTGGTTTCATCTGACCAGAGCACCTTCTTCCACATGTTTGGTGTGTCTCCCAGGTGGCTTGTGGCAAACTTTAAACGACACTTTTTATGGATATCTTTAAGAAATGGCTTTCTTCTTGCCACTCTTCCATAAAGGCCAGATTTGTGCAATATACGACTGATTGTTGTCCTATGGACAGAGTCTCCCACCTCAGCTGTAGATCTCTGCAGTTCATCCAGAGTGATCATGGGCCTCTTGGCTGCATCTCTGATCAGTCTTCTTCTTGTATGAGCTGAAAGTTTAGAGGGACGGCCAGGTCTTGGTAGATTTGCAGTGGTCTGATACTCCTTCTATTTCAATATTATCGCTTGCACAGTGCTCCTTGGGATGTTTAAAGCTTGGGAAATCTTTTTGTATCCAAATCCGGCTTGAAACTTCGTCACAACAGTATCTCGGACCTGCCTGGTGTGTTCCTTGTTCTTCATGATGCTCTCTGCGCTTTTAACGGACCTCTGAGACTATCACAGTGCAGGTGCATTTATACGGAGACTTGATTACACACAGGTGGATTGTATTTATCATCATTAGTCATTTAGGTCAACATTGGATCATTCAGAGATCCTCACTGAACTTCTGGAGAGAGTTTGCTGCACTGAAAGTAAAGGGGCTGAATAATTTTGCACGCCCAATTTTTCAGTTTTTGATTTGTTAAAAAAGTTTGAAATATCCAATAAATGTCGTTCCACTTCATGATTGTGTCCCACTTGTTGTTGATTCTTCACAAAAAATACAGTTTTATATCTTCATGTTTGAAGCCTGAAATGTGGCAAAAGGTCGCAAAGTTCAAGGGGGCCGAATACTTTCGCAAGGCACTGTATATATTTGTTAATATACAGAACCAGTCAAAAGTTTGGACTCGCCTACTCATTCAAGGGTTTTTCTTTATTTTTTTACCATTTTCTACATTGTAGAATAATATTGAAGACATCATCAAAACTATGAAAATTCCATGTGTTATATGTCGGAACCAAAAAATTATTAAGCGAATCAAAATGTATTTGAGATTCTTCAAAGTAGCCACCCTTTGCCTTGATGACAGCTTTGCACACTCTTGGCATTCTCTTAACCAGCTTCACGAGGTAGTCACCTGGAATGCATTTCAATTAACAGGTGTGCTTTGTTAAGTTAATTTGTGGAATGTCTTTCCTTAATGCGTTTGAGCCAGTCAGTTGTGTTGTGACAAGGTCGGGTTGGTATACAGAAGATGGCCCTATTTGGTAAAAGACCATGTCTATATTATGGCAAGAACGGCTCAAATAAGCAAAAAGAAACGACAGTCCATCATTACTTTAAGACATGCAGAGGATAAGTTCATTAGTTACTAGCCTCAAATTGAAGCCTAAATAAATGCTTCACAGAGTTCAAGTAACAGACACATCTCAGAGGAGACTGAATCAGGCCTTCATGGTTGAATTGCTGCAAAGAAACCACTACTAAAGGACACAAATACGAAGAAGTTACTTGCTTTGGCCAAGAAACACGAGCAATGGACATTAAACCAGTGGAAATCTGTCCTTTCGGTCTGATGAGTCCAAATTTGAGATTTTTGGTTCCAACCGCCGTCTCTTTGTGAGACACAGAGTAGGTGAACAGATTATCTCTGCATGTGTGGTTACCACCGTGAAGCATAGAGGAGGAGGTGTGATGCTGTGGGGGTGCTTTGCTGGTGTCACTGTCAGTGATGTATTTAGAATTCAAGGTACACTGAACCAGCATGGCTACCACAGCATTCTGCAGCAGTACGCCATGCCATCTGGTTTGTGCTTAGTCCCACTATCATTTGTTTTTCAACAGGACAATGACCCAACACACCTCCAGACTGTGTATGGGCTATTTGACCAAGAAGGAGAGTGATGGACGGCTGCATCAGATGACCTGGCTTCCACAATCACCCAACCTCAACCCAATTGAGATGGGTTGGTATGAGTTGGACTGCAGAGTGAAGGAAAAGCAGCCAACAAGTGCTCAGCATATGTGGGAACTCCTTTAAGTCTTTTGGAAAAGCATTCCAGGTGAAGCTGGTTGAGAGAATGCCAAGAGTGTGCAAAGCTGTCATCAAGGCAAAGGGTGGCTACTTTGAAGAATCTCAAATATACAATATATTTTGATTTGTTTAACACTTATTTGGTGACTACATGATTCCATGTGTTATTTCATAAACTCATAAAAAAATGAAATGTCCTCTCACTGTCAACTGTTTATTTTCAGCAAACGTAACATGTGTAAATATTTGTATTAACATAAGATTCAACAACTGAGACAAACTGAACAAGTTCCACAGACATGTGATTAACAGAAATGGAACAATGTGTCCCTGAACAAAGGGGGGCTCAAAATCAAAAGTAACAGAGTGGCCACTAGCTGCATTTTATTTATTTTTATATATTTCAACTTTATTTTTTCCAGGTAGGCCAGTTGAGAACAAGTTCTCATTTACAACTGCGACCTGGCCAAGATAAAGCAAAGCAGTGCAACAAAAACAACACAGAGTTACACATGAGATAAACAAACGTACAGTCAATAACACAATAGACAAATATATGTACAGTGTGCAAATGTAGTAAGATTAGGCAATAAATAGGCCATAGAGGTGAAATAATTAACATTTTGCATTAACACTGATAGATGTGCATTAAGTACTGCAGTCCGTCGTCTCCTCATGGACTGCACCAGATTTGCCAGTTCTTGCTGTGAGATGTTACCCCACTCTTCCGCCAAGGCACCTGCAAGTTCCCAGACATTTCTGGGGGGAATGGCCCTAGCCCTCACCCTCTGATCCAAACATGTCTCAGACATGCTCAACGGGATTGAGATCTGGGCTCTTCGCTGTCCATGGCAGAACACTGACATTCCTGTCTTGCAGGAAATCATGCACAGAACGAGCAGTATGGCTGGTGGCATTGTCATGCTGGAGGGTCATGTCAGGATGAGCCTGCAGGAAGGGTACCACATGCTGGAGGAGGATGTCTTCCCTGTAACACACAGCGTTGAGATTGCCTGCAATAATAACAAGCTCAGTCCAATGATGCTGTGACACCCAGACCATGACGGACCCCCCACCTCCAAATTGATCCCGCTCCGGAGTACAGGCCTCGGTGTAACGCTCCTTCCTTTGATGATAAACGCAAATCCGACCATCACCCCTGGTGAGACAAAACCGCGACTCGTCAGTGAAGAGCACTTTTTGCCAATCCTGTCTGGTCCAGCGGCGGTGGGTTTGTGCCCACAGGCGATGTTGTTGCTGGTGATGTATGGTGAGAACCTGCCTTACAACAGGCCTACAAACCCTCAGTCCAGCCTCTCTCAGCCTATTGCGGACAGTCTGAGCACAGATGGAGGGATTGTGCATTCCTAGTGTAACTCGGGCAGTTGTTGTTGCCATCCTGTACCTGTCCCGCAGGTGTGATGATCGGATGTACTGATCCTGTGCAGGTGTTGTTACAAGTGGTCTGCCACTGCGAGGACGATCAGCTGTCCGTCCTGTCTCCCTGTAGCGCTGTCTTAGGTGACTCTCAGTTTGGACATTGCAATTTATTTCCCTGGCCACATCTGCAATCCTCATGCCTCCTTGCAGCATGCCTAAGGCACGTTCACTCAGATGAGCAGGGACCCTGGGCATCTTGCTTTTGGTGTTTGTTAGAGTCAGTAGAAATGCCTCTTTAGTGTCCTAAGTTTTCATAACTGTGACCTTAATTGCCTACCGTCTGTAAGCTGTTAGTGTCTTAACGACTGTTCCACTGGTGCATGTTCATTAATTGTTTATGGTTGATTGAACAAGCATGGGAAACTGTGTTGAAACCTTTTACAATTAAGATCTGTGAAGTTATTTGGATTTTTACGAATTATCTTTGAAAGACAGGGTCCTGAAAAAGGGATGTTTCTATATTTATATAGAGTTATAGAGCCTATTTGAAATCAGACACTGTGGTGGGATTAACAACAAGACTACCTTTAAAACGGTACAAGATACATGTATGTTTGAGGAATTTTTATTATGAGATTTCTGTTGTTTTGAATTTGGCGCCCTGCACTTTCACTGGCTGTTGTCATATCATCCCGTTAACGGGATTGCAGCCCAAAGAGGATAAGCAGTGTCCCAACAGCAGTCCCAACACCTTAACACTGCTACACCTGGCTATCAGCAGAGCCTTGTCTGGCAGGGAAATAGTTCATCCAGCCTCATTTACTGCCTTTTAAAAAAACATACCTGATATGGCAAAATTTGTTATAAGGGGACGACGAGCAGATATGAGGCAATCCTTAATTTCCATTGAGACATTAATGAGCGAGCTAGGACGAACTTAGTCATGAGTCATCAGGCCAGGTACTCCTGAGGCATGATCCCAGGGCTCAGGTCCTCCGGGAGGGGAAGGAGAGGGTGAGAGAGAGAATTAGAGGGAGCATACTTAAATTCACACAGGGCACCGGGTAAGAAAGGAGAAATACTCTAGATATAACAGACTGACCCTAGCTCCCCGACACATAAACTTCTGCAGCATAAATACTGGAGGCTGAGACAGGAGGGGTTGGGAGACACTGTGGCCCTGTCTGACGATGCCCCCAGACAGGGCCAACCAGGCAGGATATAACCCCAGTATACAGATCTCCCTGGCATATTACATAATTTATACAGCGGTATACAAGACAACAAGCATACCTTGTTGTGTTGTGCTCACATGAACAGGAAGGTGGCGCAGCGATCCTTCATGGGCAAATTTTGTCATCAAAGTCTGGCATTCTCTAGATTTATGGCGCTTTCAAGACAACTGGGAACTCTGGAGAAAAAAAACAAGGTTGAATCATGACGTCAGTGATCTTCAGATTGGAGCTTTAGAAAGAGGCCGGCGTTCCCGTCTTGCAATTCCGAGTTGGATGACCGTTCAAAATGTATTTTTACCAGTCTGAGCTTGTTTTTATCAGAGTTCCCAGTTATCTTGAACTCACCAAAATCATATTTCCCAGTTCTGAGTTTCCTGTTGTTTGAGCAAGGCAGAAGTCATGCTGGATAGACACCATGGCGAATGTTGAATGTGTATCCTTTTAAGCTTGGAAAATAGACCCTTAAACACAGACTTGGGACCACACATCCACTCTACTGAATAGCAGGCTAGTGATTGCTTTGCAATGCTTGCAGTTAGCCACTGATTCCTTCCAAACCACTCATTGTTGAATTTGCGAATTCCAACTTATGGCCTATGAGCACCAATACTTTACATCTATCATTTATCTTCATTATTTATCTTCGTATGACAAGGATTAAAAAGTATTTGCCAGTAAATTGTCGACTTCATTCATGATGATGACTGCTAGCTTGCAAGCTAAGATTTTGAAAGTATGATGTTGTCCAATCAAAGCTGCTGTAGATATAACGTGATTTGACATTTTACCTGTGCTCAATGACCTTGTGCCTTTTTGGATGGGCACTTCTAATGTATGGCAGCACCCAAGGGGCTTGAATTTTTTAGCTCTACCCTTAGATTTGGTGGTGTCGTAGTGGGACAGAACACTGAGCTAATCACGGCACAACTAACATTACCAACTCCTACGCTCCGTATTTTACGCTGGCTGCCCCACCACCACAGAAAGCACTGAGCTAGGCTGGAGCTGCCTTGGTCAAGAAAGCAAAAAAGAGTCCAAGTGTGTATGCGGCTTCATTAACTCTATTATTTTTTAAATTGCAAACTGATACGTGACACGTAAGGATCGGACCCTTTTTTTCCATTTTTGCCTAAAATGTCATACCCAAATCTAACTGCCTGTAGCTAAGAACCTGAAGCAAGGATATGTATATTATTGATACCATTTGAAAGGAAACGCTTTGAAGTTTGTGGAAATGTGAAATTAATGTAGGAGAATATAACACATTAGTTCTGGTAAAAAATAATGCAAAGAAAAAAAAACATGTTTTTTTGTTCCATCTTTGAAATGCCAGAGAAAGGCCATAATGTACTATTCCAGGTTAGGCACAATTTAGATTTTGGCCACTAGATGGCAGCAGTGTATGTGCAAAGTTTTAGACTGATTCAATGAACTGTTCAAAACTGGCCAAATGTGACTAATTGGTTTATTAATACATTTTCAAGTTAACTGTGCACTCCTCAAACAATAGCATGGTATTATTTCACTATAGCTACTGTAAATTTGACCGTGCAGTTAGATTATAACGAATTTAAGCTTTCTGCCCATATCAGATATGTCTATGTCCTGGGAAATGTTCTTGTTACTTTTTTTTTTTAAGGGGTGGATCATCTTTAATATTTCAGATTGTTGCTTCCATCAATGTAATTATATGCATCATTTCCAATCCTCTATATGTATACACATTTTACAGACACAATCCATTTTAAAATAGTTATATTCTGTTTGTTTTTAGTCCTTCCTCTATTTCTGATGTCCATCCAGTTTGATTTCTATTTGTAACTGTGCTATTTCACAACATTTCTGAACCTATATACATTTTACAGATCTTGTATGTTTTACATTGGTTATTTTATATGGACAGTACCAAAATAAATCTATATCCACAGTAAAACAAGTCCTATATCGACATAACCTGAAAGGCCGCTCAGCAAGGCAGAAGCCACTGCTCCAAATCCACCATAAAAAAAAGCCAGACTACGGTTTGCAACTGCACATGGGGACAAAGATTGTACTTTTTGGAGAAATGTCCTCTGGTCTGATGAAACAAAAATAGAACTGTTTGGCCATAATGACCATCGTTATGTTAGGAGGAAAAAGGGGAGGCTTGCAAGCCGAAGAACACCATCCCAACTGTGAAGCACGGGGGTGGCAGCATCATGTTGTGGGGGTGCTTTGCTGCAAGAGAGACTGGTGCACTTCACAAAATAGATGGCATCATGAGGAAAGAAAATGATGTGAACATATTGAAGCAACATCTCAAGACATCAGTCAGGAAGTTAAAGCTTGGTCGCAAATGGGTCTTCCAAATGGACAATCACCCCAAGCATACTTCCAAAGTTGTGGCAAAATGGCTTAAGGACAACAATGTCAAGGTATTGGAGTGGCCATCACAAAGCCCTAACCACAATCCATAGAAAAATTGTGGGCAGAACTGAAAAAGCGTGTGTGAGCAAGGAGGCCTACAAACCTGACTCAGTTACACCAGCTCTGTCAGGAGGAATGGGCCAAAATTCACCAAACTTTCTGTGGGAAGCTTGTGGAAGGCAACCTGAAACGTTTGACCCAAGTTAAACAATTTAAAAGCAATGCTACCAAATTGAGTGTATGTAAACTTCCGACCCACTGGGAATGTGATGAAAGAAATAAGAGCTGAAATAAATAATTAATTCTACTATTATTCTGACATTTCAGATTCTTAAAATAAAGTGGCGATCCTAACTGACCTAAGACAGAGCATTTTTACTAGGATTAAATGTCAGGAATTGTGAAAAACTGAGTTTAAATGTATTTGGCTAAGGTGTATGTAAACTTCCGACTTCAACTGTAGGTGCCTCCCACTATTTTCCTTCTCAAGGCTCTGATGAAGGTGATTAAGGCCGAAACTCAAGCATATTGTTTGTTTGTCCAGTCAATAAATCTATTTGATTTACGCAGTACCAGTGTGCTCTTTTTTTCTTTGTTCTCCCGGTTAGTCACCAGTTGAAGTATCCTGGGGGAAGGAATGTTTTTGGGATTTTCAAGTCCTTCAGTCTAGCAACTGATTCCCCTTTTTTTGTTTAAGCTGGGCTGAAGTGCCTTTGGTTATACCTTTTTCTAATGCAATATATATTTAGTACATACAGACTTCTGTTCTGTACATACTATGATCCTCACACAATTACCCATCAACCGTGTTCTTTGTTTCAATAGGAAGCAGAGACTTGGACTGGACCATGGCCACCAAGGGTGTGTTGAGCTACATAACTGTAACTAAACACTATATAAAACATCACTGCTCCATCATGAGCAATTGTGGTATATCAAAACACAGAATAATATAAAGTGTATGTGTAATGTGTGTTGTAGAAGTTAACAGAGCACAGGTGGTTCGAACCATGAAGGTGCGTACTTCCCTCAAGGGAGACGGCAGCTGGATCCGTAGAGTGACAGACCCAGACGAAGAAGAGGGAAAACCACGGTAACCCATTCCAAACCAAAATCCACCCACTTGATGTTTTAGGAGACAATGGAGGCACATTTATCTTTGTCTAAGGCATTAATGATTTATCTAAAGCGTTAATTGCAATTAACAATTGAGTCAGATTTTATATTTATGGCGCTAGTCTATTTGGAACTAACATTCCACAACCCCACTATTTTCTTCTCTCAAGTAAGCCAGAACTTCCAAAGAAACCCACTGGTCTCTTTTCAGCTGAATCCAGCCCTGTTACCTCGCTTGCTTCATGCAACCCCTACAGTCCTACAGTGACACCAGATGTTGACCCACTGACCCCTGAGGAAATCACCAAATGGTAAGAGGGCAATTACCTTTGACTGTGCATGTGATGAATCAGTATTAGACAGTTATTAAAGTGTAATAACATGTCATAACTTAATTACCTCTTTCTTCTCTTCTGTAGGTCATTGACATCTAGCAGGGTCAGACCCCTGGCAAAGTCCTATGTCCTCTCAGCAGCTAAGAAATTTGAGTGGGTGTTTGTGTTTTAGTGTAGTGTTTAATGTTTATTTGTATGTATATTTACACAATATATTTTTTTTTAGATCTACCCATAAAACTCAGTAGCTGAGTCTTTTTACTTGTAAAATATGAATAGCATATTGTTTATCTCTTCCCAGTATCAATGTGGAATCATGTAGTAACCCAAAAAGTGTTCAACAAATCAAACCAGATGGGATGGCGGATCGCTGCAGAATGCTGTGGTAGCAATGCTGGTTAAGTGTGCCTTGAATTCTTATAACTTCTTATGGGCAGGTGGGACGGTAGCATCCCACCTGGCCAACATCCGGTGAAATTGCAGAGCGCTAAATTCGAACTACAGAATTATAAATATTTAACTTTCATAAAATCACAAGTGTAATACATCAAAATAAAGCGTAACTTCTTGTTAATCCAGCCGCTGTGTCAGATTTCAAAAAGGCTTTATGGCGAAAGCACACCATGCGGTTATCTGAGGACAGTGCCCCGCATACAAAAGCATGAAAAACATATTTCAACCAGGCAGGTGCGCCACGAAAGTCAGAAATAGCGATATAATAAATACCTTACCTTTGATCTTCTTCTGTTGGCACTCCAAAAGGTCCCAGATACATCACAAATGGTCCTTTTGTTTGATAATGTCCTTCTTTATAGCCATAAAAACTCAGTTTAGCTGGCGTGCTTCAGTCAATAATCCACCCAGTTTCCCTCCATCAAAATGCATACAAAATTAATCACAAACGCTACTAATAAACTTTTCCAAACAAGTCAAACAACATTTATAATCAAACCTTAGGTCCCCTAATACGTGACAAAACTATACAATTTAAGACGGAGAATCGTTATTGTCTTTACCGGAGAAAAATACCAAAGAACGCTCTCTCTTCCACTCGCTTGGAAACTGTACAGCCAAAATGGGAGCCATCTAGAAAATTACAATTTCTGGCTAATTTTTCCAAAAACCAGCATGGAACTCTTTCTTTAGACTGTTGACATCTAGTGGAAGCCATAGGAACTGCAATCTGGGAGGATTTCACCTTATAATAAAAGTGACAGCCATTGAAAACATTGGTAGGAAGATTTTTTTTTGTTTTTGGGATGGTTTGTCCTCTAGGTTTTGCCTGCCATATCAGTTTTGTTATACTCATAGACATAAATGTTAAGTTTTAGAAACATTAGAGTGTTTTCGATCCAAATCTACCAATTATATGCATATCCTAGCTTCTGGGCCTGAGTAACAGGGAGTTTACTTTGGGCACGCTTTTCATCCGGATGTGAAAATACTGCCTCCTACCCAAGAGAGGTTAATAAATCACACACAGTGTCACCAGCAAAGCACCGCCACACCATAACACCTCCTCCATACTTTCCGGTGGGAAATACACATGCCCCTTTACTTTCAGTGCAGCAAACTCTCTCCAGAAGTTCAGTGAGGATCTCTGAATGATCCAATGTTGACCTAAATGACTAATGATGATAAATACAATCCACCTGTGTGTAATCAAGTCTCCGTATAAATGCACCTGCACTGTGATAGTCTCAGAGGTCCGTCAAAAGCACAGAGAGCATCATGAAGAACAAGGAACACACCAGGCAGGTCCGAGATACTGTTGTGAAGAAGTTAAAAGCCGGATTTGGATACAAAAAGATTTCCCAAGCTTTAAACATCCCAAGGAGCACTGTGCAAGCGATAATATAGAAATGGAAGGAGTATCAGACCACTGCAAATCTACCAAGACCTGGCCGTCCCTCTAAACTTTCAGCTCATACAAGGAGAAGACTGATCAGAGATGCAGCCAAGAGGCCCATGATCACTATGGATGAACTGCAGAGATCTACCGCTGAGGTGGGAGACTGTCCATAGGACAACAATCAGTCGTATATTGCACAAATCTGGCCTTTATGGAAGAGTGGCAAGAAGAAAGCCATTTCTTAAAGATATCCATAAAAAGTGTCGTTTAAAGTTTGCCACAAGCCACCTGGGAGACACACCAAACATGTGGAAGAAGGTGCTCTGGTCAGATGAAACCAAAATTGAACTTTTTGGCAACAATGCAAAACGTTATGTTTGGCTGAACACACCATCCCCACTGTCAAACATGGTGGTGGCAGCATCATGGTTTGGGCCTGCTTTTCTTCAGCAGGGACAGGGAATATGGTTAAATTTGATGGGAAGATGGATGGAGCCAAATACAGGACCATTCTGGAAGAAAACCTGATGGAGTCTGCAAAAGACCTGAGACTGGGACGGAGATTTGTCTTCCAACAAGACAATGATCCAAAACATAAAGCAAAATCTACAATGGAATGGTTCAAAAATAAACATATCCAGGTGTTAGAATGGCCAAGTCAAAGTCCAGACCTGAATCCAATCGAGAATCTGTGGAAAGAACTGAAAACTGCTGTTCACAAATGCTCTCCATCCAACCTCACTGAGCTCGAGCTGTTTTGCAAGGAGGAATGGGAAAACATTTCAGTCTCTCGATGTGCAAAACTGATAGAGACATACCCCAAGCGACTTACAGCTGTAATCGCAGCAAAAGGTGGCGCTACAAAGTATTAACTTAAGGGGGCTGAATAATTTTGCACGCCCAATTTTTCAGTTTTTGATTTGTTAAAAAAGTTTGAAATATCCAATAAATGTCGTTCCACTTCATGATTGTGTCCCACTTGTTGTTGATTCTTCACAAAAAAATACAGTTTTATATCTTTGTTTGAAGCCTGAAATGTGGCAAAAGGTCGCAAAGTTCAAGGGGGCCGAATACTTTCGCAAGGCACTGTATCCAGAGTATTTTCAGATTTCGTTATCATCAAATGCGGCTAAAAATACAGTAAATGTAAAATGCACATAAAATCAAGTGTAATGTTTGGATTCAGTCTTGTCAGGTTAACTGTTGTGTCCTCACCTTTAGCCTAATAATCTTGCCATAATCTCCCTTTGAATTGCTACCATGGTTATGTATATAATTTCCATATTTTTCATGTAATTTTTTTTTCAATCTAGCCCTATCCATATAGGCCATTTCCCAGGAGGGTAATGGGTTAATGTATTCACTATGAAGTAGCCAAGCACATCCCCAGCTCCATTAAAATGAATGTTACCTTACTTTGTTTTATGCAATAATAGATTTTGTGCACATTTAGAATATGATTGAGGAGAAATATAGATAGCAGGTGCTGTTGTTCACCCTGACAGAAGTAGTATAATGGGTGCTTGAATCAGTTACTGCCATAAAGCGTATTTAAGTGCTAATTCTGTGTGACTGATTTACAGTAGGCCTGAAGAGTTGTCAGAAGCTGTGGAGGAGTCGGACCCACCAACAGCAGAATCAAAATACAAATCTCTTGGGAAACCTGTGGAACAACCTGCAGTGCAGGAATCTGTAAATGAACCAGCAGCTAGAAAATCTGTAGATGCACCTGCTGACCAACCAGAGGCAGCAGAGCCCTCTGAGACAACGACTGAGGAACCTCCTGCATCTGTGGAAGAAGCTGATGGAGAACTCATCGCACAACTCACTGCAGAACCCACCGTGGGACCCACAGTGGAACCAGCAAGTGAAATTCAATCAGAAGAGACTGCTGTAGAATCAGTCTTAGAACCTGTAGTGAAACCTGTTGACAGTGTTTCTGAAGAACCTGCAGTTAGGCCAGCGGCTGTGGAGGCAATTGAACTTGTAGTTGAGCCTGTGGTTGCAGTTAAACCTGTAGTTGAGCCTGTGGCTACAGTTAAACCTGTAGTTGAGCCTGTGGCTACAGTTAAACCTGTAGTTGAGCCTGTGGCTACAGTTAAACCTGTAGTTGAGCCTGTGGCTGCAGTTAAACCTGTAGTTGAGCCTGTGGCTGCAGTTAAACCTGTAGTTGAGCCTGTGGCTGCAGTTAAACCTGTAGTTGAGCCTGTGGCTGCAGTTAAACCTGTAGTTGAGCCTGTGGCTGCAGTTAAACCTGTAGTTGAGCCTGTGGCTGCAGTTAAACCTGTAGTTGAGCCTGTGGCTGCAGTTAAACCTGTAGTTGAAGCTGTGGCTGAAGCAGCTGTTGAAGTTGTTCAGGAATTATCAGCTGCTATTGAACTTGAGGAGGCATTAGACGTGGAGCTACCCGCTGCTGAAGTCGTGGCAGATGATATAATAGCACCTGCATCAGAACCTACACCATCCCCTTGTGGGGGTCAGGTTCCATCACTGTGAGTCTGCCCTCATATTGAGTTGTCCTAATCTTTTCCTACTAGAGACAATACAATTATTTTAAAGTAATTTGAGCAGATAAGTTAATCAGTACAGTAAACAAGCACACATTTCAAATGTACATTTACCCTTTAAGTTATTCGATACATGCATACATACATTCAATACATGCAGTAGTAATGCAGTAAGACACTTGCATGGTATGTACATTTTCTACATTTGGGCAGTGCAATTTGAGTGTCTATTTGTTTCTGTACTGTTTCAGCATTCAGCAACAGGAGGATGCTGAACCACAGCATCAGATAGTCCATGACTTTCGTCACACCAAGTAAGTGTTGTCATTCTGTCCATGTTCAGACTATAGTAGGCCTAAAAGGAAAACACCTTTACTATGAGTAAAGGGGAAGACAGTTTTTTTTAATATTACACCAATAATTACACCAGCATAATACTACACATTGCAGGATGCACATTTTTTGGGGTATCTGTACTTAACTTTTTATATTTTTGACTACTTTTACTTTTACCTCACTACATTCGTTAAGAAAATGTTTTACTTTTTACTCCATACATTTTCCCTGACACCGAAAAGTACTTGTTACATTTTCAATGCTTAGCAGGACCTGATAATGGTCCAATTCATGCACTTATCAAGAGAACATCCCTGGTCATCCCTACTGTCTCTGATCTGGTGGACTCACTAAACACAAATGCTTCAATTGTAAAAAATGTCTGAGTATTGGAGTGTGCTCGTGGCTTTCTGTAAATAAAAAAAAACAAGACAATGGTGCCATCTGGTTTGTTTAATATAAGGAATTTGAAACGATTTATACCTTTACTCAAGTAGAATTTTACTGGGTGACTTTTACGTGAGTCATTTTCTATTAAGGTATTTTTACTTTTACTCAAGTATGACAGTTGGGTACTTTTTCCACCACTGTAAAAGTAAACATATTTTTTTGCCAATTATTTTACAATCGAGTCTGTTTTAGCCATTCCAAAGGTTATAGTGTATTTTCTATACTTAAGAAAGAGATGTTTTGACCGTACTCAATATTGATGAACTTCCCCTCTCCCCTGCAGGGATGGCAAAGCCATTTGTTCATACTGTGACAAGTCAATTGATGGAAATGTCAAGATCACAATCAATTACCCACAAATCTACAGCCACCCAGACTGTTTTAAGGTACAGCACCCCAACCCTTGTCCAGACACCTCATTGTTCAAAACAATCTGTCAGTGAACTGAACATTATGACACTTGTTTTTTGGTGATATGTTAGTCCACTTTCTCTCTCTCCATACTGAGGGGAATATTTCCTTTTTTCAGTGCGGGTTGTGCAGTAAGGCCTTGGGGGACATGACGACCTCCATGTTCGTGCATGGGAGAGTGATCCACTGTGATGGCTGCTTTATTAAAACCATGTAGGCCCCAGGGCTTCTCATCACCTTGACACAGAGGGCACAACAGTGTCATCCCTGGAACATCCCTGTCACCAACACAACCATTTTGACAGATTACTTTCTAACACTGTTCAAATTTTTTTTGTAAGATGTTATAATTCCAGAGTTATCATCAATTTTCCTTCCTTGACACTGAATGCCATTCTTTTGTGAATGTAAGACTTTTTTCTGTAAACAAATAATATTTTTTCCCCATTTATTGTGTTTTCATCATGTGGAGGGCATGTATATCTTTAATGAGAAAAAATATATAAATGATTTATGACCGTTTCCATAATTTGTCAATAATTAACTTCTAATAACATTTGTCTTGTTTGTTGTTGTGCTTTTATATTACCCAACCTCACTGGAAGTTTTGTTTTACCATTTGACATTTGCATGACAATGAAATGAAGCACAACATTTTAATACCTTGGGTTCAAAGGCTTTGATACATTTTAATTGCTAATCAATTCAACACAGCATTATATACACACCCAATTCAGTAAATAGCATAGCAGGCCACTCACCAGCCAGAAATCCCCTGGAAATCAAACACTACAGTTTAAAAGCAGAGAGCATTAATACATATGGAGAATGAAAACGGAGTATCTTATTTAGCTTATACCTTTAGCACATCCATAGAATTGGGTTTCCTTGCACCCCACACACAGTAATCAGTCAAAAGGACAAACAATAGGTACTACATCAAGAGTGAATGCAAAAAAGCTGCCGTAAGTGCTTTGACACACTTAGACAAGAGCGACTCCCACATTACACTCCTACATTTCACTTGAGTGTTGTAGAGAACTTTGGCACATTCTGCTGTTTTCTCTAGTTACAGTAATGGACAGCTCATTTACTAACACAATCTAAAGCAACAGGAGCTAGATCATGTTCACAATCTATATACATATCAGTAAGCAAGGCGACTGGGGTCGGTTTCTTAGTTCTGATTAGCATGGAGAGCAGCCATCTCTCCAAGTCACTCAGATTTAGAGAGCTAAATAGAGCCCACAATCTGACAATAGCGTCAGTGACACTTTATACAAGCTTTTTTTTTTTTTAAATGTGTGAACCAAAATCAGAGACGCTACATCCAATGTGAAAATTAGCAACAGACATCAGAGAGTCTGGACTGAGAACCACGGGTATAAGACTGGTGAGCAGGGGGAGGGGCTTAAAGTTATAACGACCCAACGTGGTCTCAGGGCAATCTGTATTATTCTCAACGTAAATCTTTGACACTCCATTTAGCATGATATATTACGTTACATTAGGTGATGTTATGAATGGAATAGCGGTCGTACAATATCATACAGTCATGGATTGAGCCCACCCCTCTTCTTTGACCAACCTCCCTACTTTAGTTTATGTCTAAAGTAACTAGACCATTAGTAGGTATCATACATCTTGGAGGTGCTCAGAAATACATAAAGTATGGCTCTGAGGCTAGGCTGAGGTGATAAACCAGATGGTCAGATGAACCATGTGTCAGTAATTGGAGCCCTCCAGGGAAGCAGCCAGCAGTAGGTAGGGGATCCAGGTTGCAGGTGTGTCTCACAGGGGATGGATGGAGTTCAGTGGTGTGATGTGTAACTGCCCCCCTCAGGCCCAGTCTATGGGGTGATGGAGACGTGAAAGGGCACAGTTTTTAACAGCGCAGCCCTTTCCTGCCCAGGAACCGCAGGACTGCATAGTTATATGTGGTGGCTACCACATACATAAACTAGAGAGAAAGATGAAGAGTGGGACAAAAGAGAAACTATTAAAAAAATGAAATAAATCCTAAATATGTTTTTGCAAAACTGCAGCTTCATTTAGATGACACAATTATTCAATAGCCTCACAAGCTGATCTCTCTTCGTGCACACGTTGATCACTTCCATATGCCCCTACAGTTACACCTATATAACACTAAGTCTGTTCTCTATTGGTGAGCTTTTCTCTTATGACCTGGCTGGTCTTGTCATCTTAATCATTGTTGAAAATCAATAAAGACTTAGCTACTGTGCTGATGGACAGTATGATACATTTGTCTATTTCTCTGTTATTATTCTTCTCTGCCAAAGAGCCTTAAATGAACCCCATACCTCTTTGGTGGTATGCCTTAAACTAAGCCAAATGGAGCTGCAAAATTCAAGTCAGTAATACTTTATAATAACTATCCTTTATAAGCCATTTATAAATGAACTAAATATTACCAAATGATTAGTACATTATTAGTAACTGCATTAGTTAAACATAATTTTTGTAATTTTTAACTAATATAGTTACTAGTAATGTACTGATATTTAACTATTAATAATCTGCAAATAGTTTATTTATTTACTAATTTATAAATGGTTTGTAAAGGATAGCTATTATAAACTGTTACCATCAAATCATACTCTGAACTTAAACCAAGAGGTTGACAGGCCCCATAGACTCATCAGTCTCTGGGTGGACGTTCTTACTCACCAGAGCCAAGAGAGCGATCCCTGCACCAGCAAAGGCAGCGATATATAGGTCATAGGTGATGAAGAACTGCAGAGACAAAACATGCAAATATGATTAAATGCATTTTAGTACACATTATAAAAAGGGGCCTCATAGAGTGCATGTACTGTACATTGAATTGCTATGCAGAATGATCATTTAGCTATGTGTGTTTTGTGGTTTAAAGGTTACATAATCCAGGAACATTCATTCTTTCAAAGTAGTTTTAATGTCAGACAGAGCTACCACCAACTCACCTCTTTTGTTTTGCAAATGGATGCCAAGGTCATTCCACAAGCCTTCCCTGGCATTGCATTCCAGGGCAGCAGTCCTAAAGCGAAGCTTGTCTCATTAATGTGAAATGAAGTACAGTACATTTCAAATGTAAAAAATGTATTAAAAAGAAAATAACATAAGGTGGCCCGGCTGGGCCCATCATAAGCTAAACGTACCATACTGCCGGGCATCCATGCAGATCCAGCCATGCTGGTTGATGCTGGGCGTCGTCTCAGCCAGGATGTTGATGGTGTGGCAGGTCTGTGCCATGTTGAAGAAGAAGAAGACGGGTATGGCTGTAAAGGCAAACACCGCCAGCCAGATCACTGCCAGGACGTATGTCACAATGATGAACTGTGTAGCAGGACGCAGAGTAGGAGGTCACAGGAAGTTATTGGTCAAATTCCAGGGAATCAGGATGTGACACAACATGTCCCATGAGGCCTTATTACTGCAGTAATACCCCACCACAGAGGGTAAATACTCTAACATGAGCCTAATATCCCCAGAGCATAATATATGAGGGATTCATGGATAATTAACTGATGATTAATTAACTACTCTATGAATTGTTTATGGATTTTTTTTCAACCTCTATTGCAGTGGATGGGTTACAAGCTAGAGTACAGTAGGCTATAGTGTCAATATTATTTTAGCAACCTAACAGCGAGGTGACGTCATTCCCTCCTCCCCCCTGCCCCCTCACCTCTCTCTCTCCCACTCCCCTACTCACCGTCAGACTAAGGCAGCGGCCACATCTGGTGCTCCGGAACTCTCCGAAGGTCTGCTTGACGGCACTGGTGGTGTAGAATCCCTCGGCCAGCAGCAGGATGCAGTAAAGGAAGAAGAAAGAGGCCAGGCCATAGATCACGTACTGGAAGTACTTGATACTGGGAGACAAGGACAGGTCATAATAAGGAGAGGTCAGATATAAACATTTGCTGTTGAGAGGTGGCTGCTCTCAACCTACCTAAAGGAAGGGGTACTACTACTAACTTCTACTACTACTACTAATACTACTGTAAGAGTCTTTACATTTATGTTGCTTGATTTCCACAACCTATCTACAAATACAAACACTTACAAGGAAGAAAATTCTACTCATCAATTAAAAGGACCACTCAACTCACAACGAGGACAGGACAACATAGTCTTGTATGTTACGAGCGAAGTAAGTCTCGGCGAGAACCTCTGTGTTGGCCAGTGCCTCGTGCCCACAGCCACAGAACAGTGCCATGCCGGTGAAGCAGAGCAGAGTGGCCACCAGGGACGGGTAGGGCACTGCCCCCAGGCAGCGGATACAGCAATCATAACAACCTGGTGAGGGGGCATAATACATCAACACACAGGCGGCACACACCGCACACACCAACACACAGCACATCTACGCCACAGTCCAGACACCTGTCAGTCACCCTACTTGGGGAGCTGTTGAAAAGAAAGACCCCACTGTTTCTGCTGAAAATCCATCAACATCCACCAACAACTTCCATCAACAGGCATGAAAGCAACAGAAACATTTTAGCGAAACACAACAGCGAAACCAAGTGCAGCAGAGCAGCGAATCCAACCAAGTAACGTTAAAGCGCCCATACAAAACCAGCCACCAATGACTTCACAGCACTCTCATACACTTCCTCCAATGTAAGCTGTGCTGGGGAAGCAGATAGGAAACATCCAGACTGTTAATGGCTGTATTGGTATAGGAATCAGAGAGAGAGATGCACCTAGGGCTTTGCAAAGCCAAGGTTGTCTGACCGGAAACATTTGCTGCTTTCGATCTTGTGCTCCTCAACAACAAGCAAAGAGTTTATGAATCAGTGATGCTAAAGGCTCTTCTGCAGGATATTGCAACTAAAGAACAGCTCTCTGCACTGGTTTCATCCGTGTGTAAAAGCTCCTCAGCTCCTGCCAACAGCTTACAGTTCAGACCCTCTTCTCTCCAGAGTCCAACCCTCTTTCACCACCACCCGCCACCACAGGCGTCACCAAGAGAGGAGAGAGAGAAGAGGGCACTGAGGGATGGGCTCCAGGGACTTAAGAGCCTGTCTTTGTGGCGGGATACACAGTGACCTTTGTCTTAGCTAGGATTGGAGGAGAACAAAGGCCAGCGATGTCAAACAAACAAAGACCACACTAGCACCACCTCACACACACACACACACACACACACACACACACACACACACACACACACACACACACACACACACACACACACACACACACACACACACACACACACACACACACACACACACACACACACACACACACACACACACACACACACACACACACACAATCTAATAAACAAGCCATCGGGTGCCTGGGCAGGTGGGGCGGAGGTCAGGGGAGTATCTCCACCACCAGGATTCTCACAGTACCGATGGCAACGTCAGTGCTACTCACCCAGTCCAGCCCACAGCTACAGCTGGCTGGGACTGGTACTATGGCAGCGAATAAGTGTCTATGTCAGCAGGGGGTGGGGACTGCGGTTCAAGTGTTCAAGGGTGGGAGGAAGCACAATGAATGGGTGGGGGGAAACTGAAATATCTTCACAACAACAACCAAGTGGCTCATCAAAGTTGTATGATCTACAAACCCCATTCGGGAATGGCAAACACTGTCATGATCATACATAATAGATGACTGAGAAACTGTTGCACACTGACTAAATGTTCCTGTAATATTATGGTTTCTGTGATTTTAGTTGGTAGGAAGGAACAAAGTATATTAATGAAATATACTGCCATTTAAATAAAAACAGCAACAGCTGGAAAGTTGTTTGAGTCCCTGGAAATTACATCAGCTGCAGACGCCCCCTCTTCAGCTGTGCTTTGAAACGCCACGATAACCTATTAATAAAATCACAGCACAGATACCACTGAAGGATCATACCAAACTAAGTCCTTAAATCATGCTAAATCTGAATCAACTGTAGTGCAGAGTAACTATTTTGTTTGAAGAAATTGTAGTGAAAGAGGAATAGTTGGTCGACATGAACTGACTCCAGAGTCAGATCTACCACGTGAATCAAAGGACTCCATGCAAATTTGCTAATTATGCCTTGGACAAGACTGGAAGTGTGAGAGCCTTTGACGTGATCGACCTTGCATGACCTCTCCCTGACAGCAGCCTGCGCTGGTCCTCTGTCTCTCTGAACCCCAATGAGTTCAATCCACCTTTTAGAAAATATTTTACAGATATTAGCTGTGTGAGAGCTGGTTCGATTTGAATTTTAATCTCATTGATTAGATGGTGATCCTGAATGTATTTGAAGTTTAATCTCATTGATTAGATGATGATCCTGAATGTATTTGAAGTTTAATCTCATTGATTAGATGGTGATCCTGAATGTATTTGAAGTTTAATCTCATTGATTAGATGATGATCCTGAATGTATTTGAATCTCATGTTTTGTTTTCAAGGAATTGCAATCAATATTTTGAGTAATGAGTATCAATAAGCTTAGCTTATCTCAAATGTTCCAAATTGACTATTTAGTCTACAATATTACCTACGTGCAACCTGGAATAATATTTGAGCAATCCTGCCTATGTTTATAATGTTGCAATATTACCAATGTTGTGTTATGAATAACCCATGAGGTACCCACAAGTGGACATTATAATCTTATCAGACAATCATACAATCAACTTGCAATAAAACCAGCAATTATCACAATATTAATCAAGCCTTCATATTGTTCTCAAGTGAAGCAACAATTATATTTTCTAAAATATATATATATATATTTCAAAAGTAGATTAATTATATTCCACAGACTTTTACTATTAAGATAGTCATAGAAAATATTAAAAACTAATTAGATAACCACTTACCCATGTTCAGAAAGAGCTATGGGGTTATTGAGGTTTAGCTTGGCGGCTTTATGACTGTGATTTGAGAAGTTATTCCCCACCACTCCTATATGAATCTGACTCACGCTTTTGTCTGACCAACAATAGACAGACCCTCAGCTCCCAGATACCAGCAGATCTTAAAGACACAAAGTCCCTTTTCAGCCACTGTCCATCACTAATGCAGCCCTGGGTTCAACATTAAGGACAGTGCAGGGGTCAAAGACCCGTAGACCCTTGCTTTTCAGTCACTCTCATGCATAACAAATTCACACAAACACATAGCCTTTTCTGTGTAGTACACTTGCAGCAGACTTCATCGTAAACATTGCTGTGGCATGTCTCCCTATAAATTGGCTTTGGATTTTAGGAGTAAGTTATTACATATTTTAAATGTTAGCAATCAGATATAACTCAATGAGCAGCACTTCATATCCTTTCACATTTCAAAAGATATGCCATATTTTTAAAAATTTCTCCTAGACTGAGTATGACATCCTGTATTCACCAATCCAGAGCAGAAACCTTATAACAATTTCCCTAAATACAATCCTATTCCTATGCATACAGATCTGCTATCTTAATTTGAACACTGTTTTTGCGGAGAATTTTCCTGTGCAGGAAGAAATTCAAATTATAGTGTATTTGAGGTTTTAAAAGGCTTCTAAAGTTAAAAGGCTTCTAACTTTTAAATTTCCACTGAAATGTCAAACTTGATTTGCCCTAACAAAAAATGTATCAACCCCTACATTAATTATAATCCACATAATAATTCAGATTTCCTGTTGCTGCATAATTACTTTCCTGCTGTGAGAAACAGGGTGAAATTACGATAGCAGATCTGGAGGCCTTTTTACTGTAGGTGTGATCATCATGTGTGATCATGTGTGGGCTGCTGCATGCACAGTTTATTCTCTCTTAGTAGCCAGGCTATTCATGGTCTGCATAGTATGTGTGCTGCCTATCTGAGGTACGTAAAGGACACCACATGGTCAGTGTGTTCGGCTCTTCAGAGAAGCATCTTCAGGAAACACAGAGCGATATGAAGAATGTGCAGACAAAAGTATAAAACAAAAGGCAGACCATGGAAATGCCACTGGACTGACATTGATTAAGTAGACTAACAAGGGGACATTGAGGGCTGGATCCAGCTGCTGCCCTCCCTCCCCTCCCTCATCCCTGACCCAGTTGATGTCAAAGCCCACTCCTTACAATGGTCCCAGTGTGCAGCTGGAGCAAACACCACACTGTCTTTTTGGAGTGTGCCTGTAACCTCTTATCCTCTTTGACTTTCCCCAGTCTTAGCCCTTGACCAAAATATCAACATACAGTTACAAATGTACCATAGATTATGATAATATGCCAAAGCTGTGTCTATGTAATCTCAACTGTTCCCAGTCATATATGGGGCATTGCCCTGATGCCTCACAATCCAAGCTGAAATTGTGCTGTTTGTTTTCCGTTGAAAAATAATCTTGATATGTGATACAATTGAATTAGATTGGCCATCTGACTCATAGTAAAGCTGATACATTTTTTAAAGTTGATGGATTTTGACAAGAAGACAACTCAGTTCCAAAAAATCTTTAATCAGCCCATTGATATTGAACAGTAGTATTAGTCAATTGTGTTCTATGATCGTATCAAAGAAAGCAAGATGACAATAATTCTCAGAGCGATGTGCGTTCTCCCAGAATAATACTGTGAAGCGTTCACATTGAATTCAAAAGAAACTTTCAGAGTGATGCTTCAAAACGTGTTATGCTGCAAAATCTGGGTTTTGTGTAAATGGGATGAAGCCTATGGGTGAATCTCAGCTTGCTCAATCTGCAATATTTTAAGCAAAACTCTTTCAAATCTGATTGATTCAGGTAGTTTGTACATACAATTGTGATATACTTAATTATCTTACTGAATACCTTTATATTCATATAAACAAATAACAATAAAAAAAACTGCTGGTCTAAGTTTATTCTGTACAAACAAGCCAAGCCAATGGAATCATATCAGTTGGTTAGAGTAGGTGCCATCTTAAGCTATTCTCTGTTTATAACAAAGCAGAAGTCGCATTCGCAGAACGGGTTTAGCAAAAGAAGACACAGTTAACTGAAAAATAACAAAGGTACTTAAACAGACGACCATAGATCGGAGTACAACACTAATATGATGAAAGCCAATACTTCAAACAAATGTCAAACAAATGTCTTACCAATTTACACTTGTACATTGCACTTTGTGTGTGCGCAGACACGCACACGCTCACAAACATACGCGCACACAGTCACACACACACACACACACACACACACACACGAACGCACACACGTTGTGCATATTCAAATAGAAATATTGTTTGGATAAATGTGATACTTTTACTACAAATTGTAATCAATGTTGTAGTAAAGGTTCAATTCATCACAGTCACCGTAACAGTATTTCTCTAAGCAGAGAATGTTACAGTAACAAGCCATTCTTTAGTCAGGAAGTAAAAAATACCCTTTTAAGTTGTGAGTAACATGAGGAATATGTATAAAATAGCTTCATAACACAGATTTTCTGCTTTTTACAAATGTCCTTCAGTCAGGGATGAGTCCAGATGTTAATTGTTCCACAAAGAATTGTTGAAAATCAAAACAGATATCATAGTAAGAAAAAAGCTTCCCGTACAAATCCAACTGTACAAACACTATACTGAGGTTGTACAAGAAAGAAACAGATAAATGTTACCCTCAAAAGACAAGAATGGGAAATAAAAAGCTTTTTTTCCCCACGTTTTAACCAGCTCACAAAGGCTTTTGAAAATGATTATAAGAAAATGACACTGCTTATAGACCTCCTTCTGTGAGGAAGAGGATGCAGTAGTATTATATTGGCGGCGATTCTGCACCCTTTGAGCAGAAAAAGCTTTGTATGGCTCTTGCAGTATGAACATAAATTCAAACGTATCTTACCCACGCATCCCATACCAACTACTGTTTTGTATTCATTCCTAAACTACTGTACAGCACAGCACGCACCTCAACTCACCTCTACAATCTCTGTCCCCTGTGGTCTGTATGTCACCTGTCCCAGGCTGGGTCTATACCCGGGTGGTGGAGTGGGAGTGGGGCAGGCCTGTGGAGTTGTACCCAGCTGGGAAGGTACTGTAGGGGTGCATATTGGGAAGGCCCATCAAGGAGTTGGGGATCATGGTGATATTGTTGGGTGTCATCAGGGGGATGTCGTCTGGTGAGCGGCGCAGGGTCATGGTGTAGTCCATATTGGTGGAGAGGTGCAGGGGGTCGTGAAGGTCATGAAGGTCATGGAGGTCGTGGAGATCATGGAGGTCATGCAGGGTGTCACACTGGTTCATCTGGCTGCTCTGGGTCATCTGATGGGACAGGCTCTCGTCGATGGTGGTGGTGGTGTGGCTCACTTCGTTGCCGTTGCTCTGTCGCTGGGGACTGGCTTGATGGGGGCTGCCGTGGCCATCCTGTCGGCTGCGCTTGTCCTTACGGTAATAGAGCGCGGCAAAGGCCAGCACATTGAGGAACAGCAGTGAAGCGCCCACAGCGATGGTGACACTCAGCTCAGTGGAGTAATCTCTCGGGTTAGCCACAATCAGAGGACCCGTTTCCTCCTCATCCCCGTTACTGCTGTGGGCCGTGGAGACAGGCGGACGCTTGGTGGTGCCAGTCCTCTTACCGTTGGAGTTGGTGGTGTCCTGGGGAGGGACCTTGGTGGTGGTGGAGGTGTATTGGAACATGTCATGGAGGTTATACAGGTGGGGCACCAGGTGCTTCCAGAAAGCTACCTTGGTGGCGCGGTAGTGGTCGCGGATGCGAGGCTTCAGGCCGATGTGAAGGTACAGCTGGTCATGGGGGTTGTACTTGGACCAGGCCACCTCCTCAAAGCGGTTGGCCTTGGTGTGGATGAACTTGGTGTCCTGAGGAACTGGCTTGTTGGGATCCCTGCAAACAAACAGTGAAGACAGGGATCAGAGATTGACTACCCACATAGAAGACATTAAACTTTCATTTGTTTCATTATGGGGGATGTCAACAGGCAAGTTGTGAGCTGTGAAACTGGTTGATGTAATGTCATAGAAATGTCTTTCTGGGTAAGTCTCTAAGAGTGTCCCACACCTGGATTGTGCAACATTTGTCCATTATTCTTAAAACAATTATTCAAGCTCTGTCAAATAGGTTGTTGATCATTGCTAGACAACCATTTTCAGGTCTTGCCATAGATTTTCATGTAGATTTAAGTTAAAACTGTAACTCGCCCACTCAGGAACATTCACTGTCTTCTTGGTAAGCAACTCCAATGTATATTAGGCCTTGTGTTTTAGGTTATTGTCCTGCTGAAAAGTGAATTCATCTCCTAGTGTCTGTTGGAAAGCAGACTGAACCAGGTTTTCCTCTAGGATTTTGCCTGTGCTTAGCTCCATTCCGTTTCTTTTTTATCCTGAAAAACTCCCCAGCCCTTAACGATTACAAGCATACCCATAACATGATGCAGCCACCACTACGCTTGAAAATAAGTAATGTGTTGTATTGGATTTGCCTCAAGCATAACATTTTGTAGTATTACTTAAGTGCCTTGTTGGAATATTTGTATTATGTACTGGCTTCCTTTTTTTCACTTTGTCAATTAGGTTGGTATTGTTGAGTAACTACGATGTTGTTCATCCATCCTCAGTTTTCTCCTATCACAGCCATTAAATTCTGAAACGGTTTTAAAGTCACCATTGGCCTCATGGTGAAATCCCCGAGTGGTTTCCTTCCTCTCCGGCAACTGAGTTAGGAAGGATGCCTGTGTCTTTGTTTTGACCGGGTGTATTGATACACCATCCAAAGTGTAATGAATAACTTCACCATGCTCAAAGGGATATACAATGTCTTCTTTTGATTTTATCTACCAATAGGTGCCCTTCTTTGTGAGGCATTGGAAAACTGCCCTGGTCTTTGTGGTTGAATTTGTGTTTGAAATTTACTGCTTGACTGAGGGACCTTACAGATAATTGTACTGTATGTGTGGAGTACAGAGATGAGGTAGTCATTCAAAAATCATATTAAACACTATTATTGCACAAAGAGTGCAACTTGTCAAGCAAATGTTTACTCCTGTACTTATTTAGGCTTGACATAACAAAGGGATTGAATACTTATTGACTCGATATTTCAACTTTTCATTTGTAAAAACTAAAAATAATCCTAATTCCACTTTGACATCACAAACTGTGTGTAGTCCACTGACAAAAAAATCTAAATGTAATATTTTTTTAATTCAGGCTGTAACACAAAATGTGGAATAAGTCAAGGGGTGTGAATACTTTCTGAAGGCACTGTACATGTGAAGTGCATCTATACTGTATGTCTATAAATACTGGTTCTTCTGCACAGGCTTCAATGCGCATCTAAATATGATTAGGAAAACTTTTGGGGAAAATACATGGACACAAATGGGAAATATTCTGAAATAAGTGAAAGAATGACCCCAGTATTTTACTATACAATCAAGGCTGACCAGATCTCAGTGTACTGTACTCACCCACTCTTAGCGAAGTTAGTCCAGTAGGTCATGACCACAGCGCTGAGCATGATGTCATTCCTGGAGAAGTTGCACGGGAACAGGTCAGTGGCTCCCACCATGGGGATGCCAAACACATAGGGCACCTCGTCCCCGTGGGCCGAGTCCGACCACACAGGCTTCATCAGGCTCTGGCAGTGGTGGTAGAAGGCGTAGAAGTATGTGGGCGAGCCGTAGCGGGCGTGCAGGTCAGCCGTCACCACTGAGGGCTCCACCCACTGGTGGTCAGTGAACAGGGCAACTAATGTCTTCCTCCTGGTCTCCGGGTTGTCCCTGTCGGCCCAGTCCGTGTACATGAACTTGATGGTCTCCCTCAGAGTGTCCTTCCCCTCCGGGTAGCCATACAGGCTGTCCACAAAGTCCGACACAGCAAAATCAAAGTCGCTGCCAGATACGCCGTCCTCCAGGTCCACAACAGTCTCCACAAAGCGCAGCCCTTCCCCCTGGTTGACGCCCAGCATGATGTCATAGTTGAGGAACTCGCCCTGCTCCATCAGGATCTCGGGATCATCAGGGATGACGTCACCATCAATGACGGGGCCAAAGGCTACGTGGTAGCGGGCTGGCTGGATATCCTGCTCCACCAGCTCTCTGGCACTCTTCTTCTGCAGGCAGGACACCATGTCCAGGGTGTCCAGCACGTTGCAGCCCACCCTCTCGGCCAACATGCGGGTGTACTTGACAGGCTGATAGTTGACGGCCCAGCTGGACAGGGCTGAGCCACTCTGGATGATGGCTCTGTGGAACAGGCCTGAGGAGATCACAGCACAGTCAGGCACAAACATAGATCAGAGGAGGGCTGTTTGGTCAACAACCATCTGAGACAGTAAATGTTTAGGCCTACTCTGCAGTATAACATATTGGTAGCTTCATAGGATCTCTATCTAAGTTCTGATGATGAGAGGTCAGTTTTGACCAGACTTTTGATGATAATTTGTGCTCACCGCACAATTTCATCTGAGATGGTGATAGACAAACCTCATCAACATTGCTTTTTCAATCTGTGTATCTGCAGTCTCAGTTAACTTTCATTTTCCTTTAACGAAAGATAAATCACTAAATAATATCGAGGGAAAGGATGGAACTCTAAAAATGATATGAATTCTAATTGAGAGTGTATATTCCACAATTAAAAATAAAGCTTAGTAAGTGGTGCATATGCAAGGTCTCACAACATTGGCCACATTAAAAAGGGATTTGAATTAATTAAACTCTCACTCAACACAAAGGCATCATATTTGTGGCACTCATCTTGAAGAGTACTGATTTTGGGAATGAGTCACGATAGAAAATGTCAATTTACAAAAAAAAAAAAAATGTCATTTTCGTGAATACACACAGTAGCCTTGTTGAAAACATCACTGTTAAATGAACCTTTAAGATTACATTTTAAGAAACACTATTAATTCAACCTAACTCTGTGCAAGAATTGGTCCAGTGATCTTGATGTGGAATATCTTTCTCTCTCTCTCTGCTGACACTCACTGCTCTCTCACTCTCTCTCTCTGCTGACACTCACAGCTCTCTCTCTCTCTCTCTCTCTCTCTCTCTGCTGACACTCACAGCTCTCTCACTCTCTCTCTCTATCTCTCTGCTGACACTCACAGCATGTCCATCAGAACCAAGTGTAATGGAGGTCCGTGGACAGCCAGGCAAACCAAATAATAAACATTGACAGAAACCATGCTCCAAAATCAATACCACATCAGGGGGTGTGTGAGCAGGTGTGTATGCGATAACAGGCAGCCCTCATGCAGGGAACTACACACACCACAGTAGCACACACAAAGTCAGTCATCGCATCGTGCCTCAATATCTGCGTCCTCAGGGAACTCTTTAACCAAAGACTACTTGGCTATGTGGCAGGGCCACCATTTTATTTGACAGACGTGTACAGTAATTTCGAAAATTTGATAGTGCATCAGAAGTTTCTCTCTATTTATCAACTAGCCCATGTCAAAACATCTTTCAGATTGGTAAATTAGTCTAGCCAACTACCTAAACTTGTATGAATCATGATCAAATTACCGACCGTGCATGCAGGGAACGTGCCCAGTGGCCCTGACTTCCAGGGCGATATTGTTAGGCACTCACTCAGAAATCATATTAACAAGTCATGGCAAAATGGGTATAATTCAGACCTGGGATACCTGTAGTTTAAACTATGTTTGTGGAAAGTAACTCTTCCCACAAATATAGTTTGTGGAAATAACTACTTTTTAAAGCTATTCAAATACAGATCTCAGAAAGTAACTACTTATTAAAACAAATTGAATACAGATCTGAGAAAACAAGTACTTTAAAAAATATTTGAATACAGTAAGGGACTACTTTTCTGAAACTATTGGATTGGCTGCCTTCAACTAATGGCAGGACTGTATCGGAACTGCATGTTGAAGATAGAATGAATAGAGCACACACAATCTCCTATACTATTCCAATCTATCTGGCAGTCATATTTGATCTATACAATACATTTATATCTGAACATTTTGTAAATGTCCATTCTCTTGAATGTCAATTGCCCCAGGTGTACATAATCAAGTCAAACCAATTAACCAATGACATTTTGTACAGATAAGTATAAATAAGTTGTGATACTCAACTATTGTATGGCTCTTTCAACATGCTACTGAAAAGGTCAAAAGCTACAATTAATTTTATGATACCTGAAAATACTGCAGAGTAATTAAAAGCCATTTGCAAACACTACAAACATCAATTTGGATACTTACAAAAAACTACTTGGAACCTCTGTCCATCTGAGGGTAAGTGTTCTTATTTCAAACACACACTATACCATCTGTAAAGGGATCATTTTTTTGATTTTCCACCTACCTCAGCTGTAGTTGATTTCCTTTCAACACTTAATAGCCATTTTTTGTTACTATTAGCATTCTCAGTAACACTTAACATTAAACTGTTCTTGTGTCTGTGTAATACAACTGTCATTACTTTTGGAGTAACATTTTATTAGCTAACCCAAACCCTTTTAACTACTGTACACAAGAGGAATAGTGACTGTTTCTTATTCCATTTATGTAATAATTCCATTAATATGAAATTATAAAGCCATTTCCAAAGTCCTATGTAACACCAATGTTTCTATTGTAATAATCACAAAGTTACTACACATGTATAACAACTATGTCAAGTATTACCTTGTCTCATTATGAACATATATTTGTTAGTCATTCTGAAGCAGCAAAAGTGGTCTACTCTAATGTTGAGGTGATTCCATGTCCCTCATGTATTTCATTCAAGAATATAGGCTATATTGAGATTCATATCTAAGAGTTCTCCAAACCATGTACTTATGATCATATATTTAGATTAACTGAACTAACTGTAGAAGGTTTTTTGTTCTTTATCAAATATTTGGCTGCCATCAAATATATATATATATATATATATATATATATATATATATATATATATATATATATATATATATATATATATATATATATACATATATATATATATATTTAAACTTGCATATTTTCAAATACCTCAAATATTAGGTTTTTATGAGAGACATTCAAAATACTTTCAAATATAATTTGTTCCATTTCGTTCTGTTTTTTTCTGTGAGCTCAATATGCAGTTTATGTATAGATAAATCAGATCAAGCCTGAACTGTGCAACATAGTAGGGAGTTGAAGTTTCCAACAGGCCAATATTCTACACAGTTTAGCGCAGAAAACGTGGTAATTAACTACAATGACCATAATCTATTGCACGCCCGCATAAACTTGTCCGGTCTGTGCGGAGCAAGACATGGAGACTGAGAGAAGAGAGAAGGCCAATCGAGAGGGATAGAAAGCAGTTGCTTCGCAAGCCTGAAAATGGTTACACTAGTGACCATATCCCCCGTGCATCCCGCAAAGGTGGAGGTGTTGCTAACATTTACGATAGAAAATGTAAATTTATTTTAAAAAATTACATTTTCGTCTTTTGAGCTTCTAGTCATGAAATCTATGCAGCCTACTCAATCACTTTTTATAGCTACTGTTTACAGGCCTCCTGGGCCATATACAGCGTTCCTCATTGAGTTCCCTGAATTCCTTGTAGTCATAGCAGATAATATTCAAATTTTTGGTGACTTTAATATTCACATGGAAAAGTGACCCACTCCACAGACCCACGTTTTGTCCCATGGAATAAATATTGTGGATCTTAATGTTTTTCCTCATAATCATGGACTATCGGACCACCATTTTATTACGTTTGCAATTGCAACAAATAATCTGCTCAGACCCCAACCAAGGAGCATCAAAAGTCGTGCTATTAATTCACAGACAACACAACGATTCCTTGATGGCCTTCCAGACTCCCTCTGCCTACCCAAGGACGTCAGAGGACAAAAATCAGTTAACCACCTAACTGAGGAACTCAATTTAACCTTGCGCAATACCTTAGATACAGTTGCACCCCTAAAAACTAAAAACATTTGTCATAAGAAACTAGCTCCCTTGTATACAAAAAATACCCAAGCTTTGAAGCAAGCTTCCAGAAAATTGGAACGGAAATGGCGCCACACCAAACTGGAAGTCTTCCGACTAGCTTGGAAAGACAGTACCATGCAGTATCGAAGAGCCCTCACTGCTGCTCGATCATCCTATTTTTCCAACTTAATTGAGGAAAATAAGAACAATCCGAAATTCCTTTTTGATACTGTCGCAAAGCTAACTAAAAAGCAGCATTCCATGAGTGAGGATGGCTTTCACTTCAGCAGTAATAAATTCATGAACTTCTTTGAGGAAAAGATCATGATCATTAGAAAGCAAATTACAGACTCCTCTTTAAATCTACGTATTCCTTCAAAGCTCAGTTGTCCTGAGTCTGCACAACTCTGCCAGGACCTAGGATCAAGAGAGACACTCAAGTGTTTTAGTACTATATCTCTTGACACAATGATGAAAATAATCATGGCCTCTAAACCTTCAAGCTGCATACTATTCCAATTAAACTACTGAAAGAGCTGCTTCCTGTGCTTGGCCCCCCTATGTTGAACATAATAAAAGGCTCTCTATCCACCGGATGTGTACCAAACTCACTAAAAGTGGCAGTAATAAAGCCTCTCTTGAAAAAGCCAAACCTTGACCCAGAAAATATAAAAAACTATCGGCCAATATCGAATCTTCCATTCCTCTCAAAAATTTTAGAAAAAGCAGCAACTCACTGCCTTCCTGAAGACAAACAATGTATACAAAATGCTTCAGTCTGGTTTTAGACCCCATCATAGCACTGAGACTGCACTTGTGAAGGTGGTAAATTACCTTTTAATGGCATCAGACCAAGGCTCTGCATCTGTCCTCGTGCTCCTAGACCGTAGTGCTGCTTTTGATACCATTGATCACCACATTCTTTTGGTGCTAAATACGGCTACTAGAATCCTGACTAGAACCAAAAAATTTGATCCTATTACTGTTACTGTAATTTCATTATTTCCAATATGTTTTCATTAATTGAATTCACTTAGTCTATTTTATGAGAATTTGTAAGATTGTTATTTGCATAGAATAGACGGAGACCAGTCTTATCAATAATGGGATAATAGCATTTATTCTCGGAGCGCGCTCCGGAGCGCACTATCCACGAACAACAGTTTATATACAAAACATGACGTCATTTAATTGCTTCTAGAATGAATCTCCTCCTCCCGACTGAGACAAAGCAAGTTTAAAAGTTCATTCCGACTCACTAACGCACACACAGGACACACAACATAGCTGAATTAACTCTTGACCCCTCACCATTATCGATCACCACTTAGCTGACAGTTCTAGTTAACGGAAACCTGGGAATGCACTCACTACCTTATCTAAAACACCCCAGAGCTAAGTTTCGTCGGTTCAACCATAGGTTAAAGACCTTTTCTGCTTACTTAAAAAAAACACTCCTAATCTCCTCCAACCTGGCTGGAATGGTATTTATTTAAATGTAATTACCCCCTGTTTCAGGCTCCACAATCCCTCACTTATGAACTCATATTGTTAATCAGATATAATAAAACAGAGTATAAGTTTACTTAGTTACAGTTCTATTTAAAATGGGGATATTGTTTAGTCATTTATTCATAAAATTCCTAACAATTACTCCAGTGCTAGCCTCTCTACACTGGCTTCCTGTTAAAGCAAGGGCTGATTTCAAGGTTTTACTGCTAACCTACAAAGCATTACATGGGCTTGCTCCTACCTATCTTTCTGATTTGGTCCTGCCGTACATACCTACAAGTACGCTACGGTCACAAGACGCAAGGCCTCCTAATTGTGCCTAGAATTTCTAAGCAAACAGCTGGAGGCAGGGATTTTCTCCTACAGAGCTCCATTTTTATGGAATGGTCTGCGAGAATGTGAGAGACACAGACTTGGTCTCAACCTTTAAGTCTTTACTGAAGACTCATCTCTTCAGTGGGTCGTATGATTGAGTGTAGTCTGGCCCAGGAGTGTGAAGGTGAACGGAAAGGCTCTGGAGCAACGAACCGCTCTTGCTGTCTCTGCCTGGCCGGTTCCCCTCTCTCCACTGGGATTCTCTGCCTCTAACCCTATTACAGGGGCTGGCTTACTGGTGCTCTTTTATGCCATCCCTAGGTGGGGTGTGTCACTTGAGTGGGTTGAGTCACAACCTTAGGTTGTGCCGTGGCGGAGATCTTTGTGGGCTATACTCAGCCTTGTCTCAGGATGATAAGTTTGTGGTTGAAGATATCCCTCTAGTGGTGTGGGGGCTGTGCTCTGGCAAAGTGGTTGGGGTTATATCCCTCCTGTTTGGCCCTGTCCGGGGGTATTATTGGATGGGGCCACAGTGTCTCCTGACCCCTCCTTTCTCAGCCTCGAGTATTTATGCTGCAGTAGTTTATGTGTCGGGGGGCTAGGGTCAGTCTGTTATATCTGGAGTACTTCTCCTATCTTATCCGGTTTCCTGTGTGAATTTAAGTATGCTCTCTCTAATTCTCTCTTTCTCTCGGAGGACCTGAGCCCTAGGACCATGCCTCAGGACTACCTGGCATGATGACTCCTTGCTGTCCCTAGTCCACCTGACCGTGCTGCTGCTCCAGTTTCAACTGTTCTGCCTGCGGCTATGGAATCCTGACCTGTTCACTGGACGTGCTACCTGTCCCAGACCTGCTGTTTTCAACTCTCTAGAGACAGCAGGAGTGGTAGAGATACTCATAATGATCGGCTATGAAAAGCCAACTGACATTTACTCCTGAGGTGCTGACTTGCTGCACCCTCGACAACTACTGTGATTATTAATATTTGACCATGCTGGTCATTTATGAACATTTGAACATCTTGGCCATGTTCTGTTATAATCTCCACCCGGCACAGCCAGAAGAGTACTGGCCACCCCTCATTGCCTGGTTCCTCTCTAGGTTTCTTCCTAGGTTCTGGCCTTTCTAGGGAGTTTTTCCAAGCCACCGTGCTTCTACACCTGCATTGCTTGCTGTTTGGGGTTTTAGGCTGGGTTCACTTAAATACATGATCTAAGTGATTGACAGTTGGTTTTCAGGGTCATAAAAGTATGCCTTATTTACTGAAGAACTAGTAAAATTGTGATTTTGTCAGACAGCATAGGCAGCAGCAGCCCTATATGAGATGATTACTTTGAATTAAATAATAAAGTCATGGGGCCTTCCAAAGTGGCGCAGCGGTCTAAGGTGTCACTACAGACCCGGGTTCGATCCCAGGCTGTGTCACAACTGACCGGGAGTACCATAGGGCGGTGCACAATTGGCCCAGCATCGCCCAGGTTAGGGGAGGGCTTGGCCGGGGGGCTTTACTTGGCTCATCACACTCTAGCAACTCCTTGTGGAAGGCCAGACGCCTGCAGGTTGACTTCGATTGTCAGTTGGATGGTGTTTCCTCCGGCACATTTGTGCGGCTGGCTTTCGGGTTAAGCGGACGCGGATTGTCTGGAGGACGCATGACTCAACCTTCGCCTCTCCCAAGCCCGTTTGGGAGTTGCAGCGATGAGACAAGATCGCAATTGGATATCATGAAATTTGGGAGAAAAAGTAGGTAACATTTTTTAGCATTTTATTATAATAATAAAGTCATAAAACAAAAAATGTATTAAAGTAAAGTAATGTGAATAAATGATGGTTAATAAGTGATAAGTAGATGGGTGAATGGGCATTCACTACCGTTCACTACCGTTTTTTCATTTTTTTTCATTTTTTTAAAAACTTTATTTAACTAGGCAAGTCAGTTAAGAACAAATTCTTATTTACAATGGCGGCCTACCTCGGCCAAATACTAACCCAGACAGCGCTGGGACAATTGTGCGCTGCCCTATGGGACTCCCAATCACGGCCTGTTGTGATACAGCCCCTAGAACGAGATGCAGTGCCTTAGACCGCTGCGCCACTCGGGAGCCCAAATGGGACTTCCAATGTTTTTATTCTGTGTTGTTACAGCATTCAACCCACATAATGCATACTGTCAGATAAAGACAGTATATTCAGAGGGCCATAGATTACAGTTAGTGCAAGACCCTGAGCATTGAGCTGAAGGGTAGCTTCAAGCTACCAGGACATACATCACAACCACTAACCAAAGCATTACATGTCTGGAAAACAAAGGACAAATCCCACTGCTCTTTAGTCCCTTAAATTATCCACTTTGATTATACTGTATGCTACACCTTAATTATTCACTTAAATGACCTTCCTGTTTTTTACTTTGTTATGATCCCATCAAACCAAATTTGGCCTGTAGTAAAACAAGCTCATTTTACACAGCCAGGCAGTGGAAAAACATCTGGAAAACATGGCGATATAATCTTTTTTTATTATATCGCCAACGGTGATCGTGGTTCTTGATTAATGCTTGAAATATATAAATATATGATATAAAGACTTGGGTAGTCTGTCTGTATACCACAGTATCACGCTGGCTCACACAATCTCAGTGAGAGGGGCCTAAGCTGGCTCTGGTGCCGTTAGAGCTGTGGCCTGATGTAATAAAGGGCTGATTGATTAGAGGAGAAGAGGTGGTGTGTGTGTGTGTGTGTGTGTGTGTGTGTGTGTGTGTGTGTGTGTGTGTGTGTGTGTGTGTGTGTGTGTGTGTGTGTGTGTGTGTGTGTGTGTGTGTGTGTGTGTGTGTGTGTGTGTGTGTGTGTGTGTGTGTGTGTGTGTGTGTGTGTGGTTGTGGGAGATGTAAAGGCACAGATGCCACTATCTTTGTTTCAGATTGAGTGACATTCCTCAATTCATTCACAACCCTCCTTCCATTTACTCTCGTGAGGGTAAGAAAGAAATACGAGCAAATCTTTCTGAAACGCTGGGGATAAATGAGTGAGTGTAAAACAGAGTGAGGTTTAAAGATTATTATATTGATTAATAGATGCTGCACATTATGTGCTGTGTTCACATGTCTTGATGAATAAAATGTAAATATATAAAGTAAAAATGATAGATAGCTAGATAGTTAGACTCCATCCATACACTACCTTGAATTTATAGGTGGATCTGTTAAAGGGGTTCACTCTTTAAGAGGCAAAGCTTTTAGTCTGATTATATTTAGGAGAGGAGAACAATAGCCATCACTTAACTGTACCACTACCCTACCACCCTAGCCACATATCCAAACAATTCACTTCCTCTGAAGGACTCGATTGGATCCATTTGGAGTTTGGGGTTTGGTTCACAAATAGAGTACATTTTGCATCCCTTTGATATTTTAAGTAGAAATTGTTTACCAATAGTGAATTTCAAAAGCCTGTTAAATTAAATGAAGTGCCCTTTATTATAGACCACATGGAAAATTCGGCATTTTGACATGAAGATTTTAACCCGCTTAACCCCAAATGTATTGAAGGTTTCACTATCACTGTAAAGCTCTAGTTATGTTTTTGCTTTGACAAAGACCTTTCTGAAGATTTGTATTTATTTAATGTGATTAGTGATTCATTTACGTCTGTCCCTCATTTTAAAGTCAACCCAGTTACGTGAACAGAACTCGTTTGAATATAAAATAAAATCAAATTTCACATGCGCTGAAAACAACAGGTTTACAACAACCTTACAATGAAATGCTTACTTACGAACCCCTAACCAACAATGCAGTTTTAAAAAATAAGGATAAGAATAAGAAATAAAAGTAACAAGTAATTAAAGAGCAGCAGTAAAATAACAATAGGGAGACTATATACATGGGGGTACCGGTACAGAGTCAATGTGCGGGGGTGTCACGACTTCCACCGAAGGTGGCTCCCCTTCCTCGGAGGTCGTCGTCACCGGTCTACTAGCTGCCACCAATTCCCTTTTCCGTTGGTTATGTCTTATTGGTTTCACCTGTTTCTCGTTTGGGGTTTGGTTTAGAGCTATTTAAGCCTGTTATGCCCACCTGCTTTTGCGTGGGCTTGTTTCTCTGTTCTGTTTTGTGGATGGTATTGTTTGTATTTTTCCGGACTGTTTGTGTCCTGTTTTGGGCCGGTGATTTATTCGCCTGTTGTTTTGGCATGACCTTTTCTCACCGGAATAAATACGGTTTTCCTTAAACCTCTGCTCTCTGACTCCTGACTCCGCACGCACCACTCCTAGTTATGTAACAGGCGGCACCGGTTAGTTGAGGTAATATGTACATGTAGGTAGAGTTATTAAAGTGACTATGCATAGATGATAACAACAGAGAGTAGCAGCGGTGTAAAAGAGGGGGGGAATGCAAATAGTCTGGGTAGCAATTTGATTAGATGTTCAGGGGTCTTATGGCTTGGGGGTAGAAGCTGTTAAGCCTTTTTGTCCTAGACTTGGCAGAGAAAACAGTCTATGACTTGGGTGGCTGGAGTCTTTGACAATTTTTAGGGCCTTCCTCTGACACCTCCTGGTATAGATGGCAGGATGGACACCTCCTGGTATAGATGGATGGCAGGAAGCTTGACCCCAATGATGTACTGGGCCGGTCGCACTACCCTCTGTAGTGCCTTGTGATTGGACCCCGAGCAGTTGCCATACCAGGCAGTGATGCAACCAGTCAAGATGCTCTCGATTGTGCAGCTGTAGAACCTTTTGAGGATCTGAGGACCCATGCCAGATCTTTTCAGTCTCCTGAGGGGGAATAGATTTTGTCGTGCCCTCTTCACAACTCTCTTGGTGTGCTTGGACCATGTTAGTTTGTTGGTGACATGGACACCAAGGAACTTGAAGCTTTCAACCTGCTCCACTGCAGCCCCATTGATGAGAATGGGGGCGTGCTTGGTCCTCTTTTCCTGTAGTCCACAATCATCTCCTTTGTCTTGATCACGTTGAGGCAGAGGTTTTTGTCCTGTCACCACACGGCCAGGTCTCTGACCTCCTCTCTATAGGCTGTCTCATCGTTGTCGGTGATCAGGCCTACCACTGTTGTGTCATCGGCAAACTTAATGATGGTGTTGGAGTCGTGCCTGGCCGTGCAGTCATGAGTGAACAGGGAGTACAGGAGGGGACTGAGCACCCCTGAGGGGCCCCTGTGGTGGGGATCAGCATGGCGGATGTGTTGTTATCTACCCTTACCACCTGGGGCGGCCCATCAGGAAGTCCAGGATCCAGTTGCATTAGGAGGTATTTAGTCCCAGGGTCCTTAGCTTATTGATAAGCTTGGAGGGCACTATGGTGTTGAACGCTGAGCTGTAGTCAATGAATAGCATTCTCACATAAGTGTTCCTTTTGTCCAGGTGGGAAAGGGCAGTGTGGATTGCAATAGAGATTGCATCATCTGTGGATCTGTTGGGGCGGTAGGCAAATTGGAGTGGGTCTCGGGTTTCTGGGATAATGGTGTTGATGTGAGCCATTCCCAGCCTTTCAAAGCACTCTGTGAGTGATCCGGGTCGGTAGTCATTTAAGCACATTACCTTAGTGCTCTTGGCACAGGTACTATGTGGTCTGTTTAAAACATGTTGGTATTACAGACTCGGTCAGGGAGAGGTAATAAATGTCAGTGTAGACACTTGCCAGTTGGTCAGTGCATGCTCACAGTACACATCCTGGTAATCTGTCTGGCCCTGCGGCCTTATGAATGTTGACCTGCGGAGAGCGCGATCATACAGTCTTCCATAACAGCTGGTGCTCTTGTGCATGTTTCAGTGTTATTTGCCTCGAAGCAAGCATAGAAGTAGTTTAGCTCGTGTCACTGGGCAGCTCTCGGCTGTGTTTCCCTTTGTAGTCTGTAATGGTTTGCAAGCCACATCCGACGAGTGTCAAGGCCGGTGTAGTACGATTCAATCTTAGTCCTGTATTGACGCTTTGCCTGTTTGATGGTTCGTCGGAGGGCATAGCGGTATTTCATATAAGCTTCTGGATTAGAGTCCTGCTCCTTGAAAGTGGCAGCTCTAACCTTTAGCTCAATGCAGATGTTGCCTCTAATCCATGGCTTCTGGTTGGGGTATGTACGTACGGTCACTGAGGGGACGACGTCATCAATGCACTTATTGATGAAGCCAATGATTGATGTGGTGTACTCCTCAATGCCATTGGAGGAATCCCGGAACATATTCCAGTCTGTGCTAGCAAAACAGTCCTGTAGTTTAGCATCTGATTCATCTGATCACTTTTTTATTGATCTAGTCACTGGTGCACCTGCTTTAATGTTTGCTTGTAAGCAGGAATCACGAGGATAGAATTATGGTCAGATTTGCCAAATGGAGGGCGAGGGAGAACTTTGTATGTGTCTCTGTGTGTGGAGTAAAGAGTTTTTTCCCTCTGGTTGCTGACAAAAATTTGGTAAAACGGATTTAAGTTTCCCTGCATTAAAGTCCCCGGCTACTAGGAACACCGTTTTCTTGTTTGCTTATGGCGGAATAGAGCTCATTCAATGCTGTCTTAGTGCCAACCTCTGACTGTGGTGGTATGTAAACAGCTACGAAAAATACAGATTTTTTATTTTTCCTTTATTTAACTAGGTAAGTCAGATAAGAACAAATTCTTATTTTCAATGACGGCCTAGGAACAGTGGGTTAACTGCCTGTTCAGGGGCAGAACGACAGATTTGTACCTTGTCAGCTCGGGGATTTGAACTTGCAACCTCTCTAACCACTAGGCTATCCTGCCACCCCAACTCTCTAGGTAGATAGTGTGGTCTACAGCTTATCATGAGATACTCTACTTTAGGCGAGCAATAGCTCGAGACTTCCTTAGATATCGTGCACCAGCTGTTATTTACAAAATTCATAGTCCGCCGAGCCTTGTCTTACCAGACACCGATGTTCTATCCTGCCGGTACAGCGTATAACCAGCCAGCTGTATGTTGATAATGTCGTCGTTCAGCCACGACTCCGTGAAGCATAAGATATTACAGTGTTGAATGTCCCGTTGGTAGTTTAATCTCTGCGAATATCATCGATTTTATTCTTAAAAAATGTCACGTTTGCTAGCAGAATGGAAGGAAGTGGGGGTTTATTCAATCGCCTACAAATTCTCAGAAGGCAGCACGCCCTCTGGCCCATTTTTCTCCACCTCCTCTTCACGCAAATCAAGGGGATCTGGGCCTGTTCACAAGAAAGCAGTAAATACTTTGCGTAGGGCTCGTCAGACTCGTTAAAGGAAAAAAAGGATTCTGCCAGTCCGTGGTGAATAATCGCAATCCTGATGTCCATTACTTCTTTTCAGTCATAAGAGACGGTAGCGGCAACATTATGTACAAAATAAGTTCAAAAATAAGTTACAAACAACACAAATATACAACAACAAAAAAACACAATCGGTTGGGCCCACGTAAAACATCAGCCTTCTTCTCCGGCGCCATTTTGGTGAAACTATTCCTTCTTTAGTTGAGGATAAGGGTTGTATACTGTGCATTCAGAAAGTACTCAGACCCCTTGAATTTTTCCACATTTTGCTACGTTAATGCCTTATTCTAAAATGTATTCAATTGTTTTTTTTCTCATCAATTTACACACAATAACCCACAATGACAAAGCAAAAACAGGCTTAGAAATGTTTGCACATTTATAAAATATAATGATAAAAAATATCACATTTACATAAGTATTCAGACCCTTTACTCAGTACTTTGTTTAAGCACCTTTGGCAGCGATTACAGCCTCGAGTCTTCTTGGATATGACACTACAAGCTTGGCACACCTGCATTTGATGAGTTTCTCCCATTCTTTTTTGCAGATCCTCTTTAGCTCAGTCCCTGCCACAGAGTTCAATCTTGGTTTCATCAGACCAGAGAATCTTATTTCTCATGGTCTCAGAGTTGTTTAGGTGCCGTTTGGCAAACTCCAAGCGGGCTATTATGTGCCTTTTACTGAGGAGTGGCTTCCGTCTGGCCACTCTACCTTAAAGGCCTTATTGGTGGAGTGCTGCAGAGATGGTTGTCCTTCTGGAAGGTTATCCCATCACCACAGAGGAACTCTGAAGCTCTGTCAGAGTGATCATCGAGTTCTTGGTCACCTCCCTGACCAAGGCCCTTCTCCCCGATTGCTCAGTTTGTCCAGGTGGTCAGCTCTAGGAAGATTCTTGGTGGTTCCAAAGGCCACTGTGTTCTTGGGGACCTTCAAGGCTGCAGATATTTTTTGGTACCCTTCTCCAGTCAACCTCATGGCTTGGTTTTTACTCTGACATGCACTGTCAGCTGTGGAACCTTATATAGACAGATGTATGCCTTTCCAAATTATGTCCAATCAATTGAATTTACCAGGTGGACTCCGATCAAGTTGTAGAAACAACTCAAGAATGATCAATGGAAACAGGATGCACCTGAGCTCAGTTTTGATTCTCATAGCAAAGGGTCAGAATACTTATGTAAATAAGATATTTATATTTGACATTTTTTATAACTTTGCAAACATATCTAAAAACCTGTTTTCACTTTGTCATTATGGGGTATTGTGTGTAGATTGATGAGGGAAAATATAATTTAGTAAATTTTTGAATAAGGCTGTAACGTAACAAAATGTGGAAAAAGGGAAGAGATCTGAATACTTTCCGAACACACTTTATAATGTAAAGGTAAAACTAAATAATGGCATAATACAGAAAAATAACATTTTTGCATTTTTGCATAAAAACATCAAAGTAGAAATAAAAGCAGATAACAGTAGATCTGTTCCAACACAGTGAATAAAGTCACTTCCCTGAAGCAATACTACAGAGCACAACACATTAATGTTAATGCTCCACATAAAGCTATACATTGAGATGAAGTACCAGATAATGTAGTACCTAGTATGTGTCTGTGAAAACTGCAGGCTGAGGAATCACTGGGTCTGTGTGTGTTTATCATGCGATAAAGCTATATAAAGGCATTCTCATTGGGCATGAGATTCACTGGTGACTATCCCCATCCCATCCCACCCCCCCTGCCCTGTCTATCCAGGTTGAGTTTTAGTCTTACCCTCAGAGTGATGGGACAGTGTGAGCAGGCTGACGCAGGATGCTCCGATCCCAGATCCAAAGACAGTGATGCGACCAGGGTCTCCTCCAAAATAGCCAATGTTCTTGCTGATCCAACGCAGGGCTTGGATCTGGTCCAGGAGTCCATAATTTCCTTTAGCTGCCTGGTCACCTGTACTGAGGAACCCTGAAGTGTACAGCAGAGGATATTAGTGTTATTTAACTTCTTTCTTGTCACACTTTTATCTGTGATTTACCATACCAGAGCAGGTTAAATACCTAGCTCAGTACATCATTCTCCTCCTCCTCCTCCACTTTTTCATAAGGATACTCTCACTGCATGGTTCCTTGAGTTGCAACCAGTCTTTTTCTCCACTATGCATTCTCCACTATGCAGTATCAATCACAGAGAGAGGGGCTGGCCCTTTCCGCCCCTCGCACAGAGATACATGAAGTGTTACAGCTGTGATGTCGCTCCTACAAGAAAGACTCCAGACCTTGGCTGTGATTCCTGCATCCCTTCCTATTTAAATCAGTCTTCCAGGCTTGACAAAAGCGGTCAATTTCTCTGGCGGTTAGTTCAAAAAAGATTAACAGTGTTTTGGAATATTGTAGCTTGTATACACCAAGTAGGCGATTAATAGTCCTAACCGTTGTCTTCTGACTGAGGAGTTCTAATCTTACTCCCTCCTCAAGACAATAACATACTGAAAAAGACTTTGCCTTCATAACCTGGGATTATACATTACACACCAGGAGAAAATGACTTCCATAGCACATGATAGAAATGTAACAAATGAATAGAAGTTTGAATAACTGGCATAAGTGTACATATGAATTGGATCTCTGTGTGGAGATCAACGTTATGAGAAGAAGAAAATGTATCTTCTAGACTGAAAAGAAATTCCACAGACACCATTCAGAGATAGTAAGAGAATCCCATCACCTAGTACTCCGACCCTGTAGTTGAGAGTGATGACGATGACATTCCCATAGCTGGCCAGCACACTCCCATCGATCATATTTCCTGTCCCCTCCATGTAGGATCCTCCATGGATGTAGACCATCACAGGCCTAGCCTCAGTGTTCCGAATGTCTGCAGAGAGAATCAGCCATTTACTATTTGTACTGTAAAGAGTTACAGGCAAGGTAATGCAACATCAGAATACTGTAACCCCTACCAGACGGTAGACTCAGCAACATTTACACCACTAAAGCTGAAGGTAAGCTCAAGGTAATGGTATTGATTTTAGCAGATGTGCTTCGGTGATTACGGTCTTGGTTGTGACGCACCAATGGAGACAAGAATGCAAAGCAAGGACACTACTCATACAGGCCTAACAGGGATCTATATTATGTCAATCTCAATGTTTTTCCCCCACAAAACTGTGTTTATACTAGAGCCTGAGCCATATTCTAATATTCTATTATTAGCAATATACCGTTTTCACATCTAGTATCTCTAAAGTGTATCTAGTTAATACTATGTGTTCACTATGTTCAACAGAGCATGCGTCTTATCAGGCAAGGTGGTCGTTTCTGTGCACCACGCTCCTATCAATTAATTTGTCATAATAGTGGTTAAATTACAGGACATGATTTTCTCTGCATCTAAAACAACAACTACTAAATATAGTTTTTTCGTCAGAATAAGTATATAAACCCTCCCCACAATATAACTGCCCTCCCCGCCCCAATGAAAAAATGACAAAGTAAAAAACAATTTGGTGACAAAAAGAATAAGGCATATGACCTGAACTGTAAGTTCAGTGTCAATGTGAGAAAGGCGTGAGTTGCCATAAAATAACTTAAGGACACCCATTTCCTACATCACACTCAATCTCTTGAACAGTACGACATGTAGTGAATAGTAATAGCTTCATCCTCATGAGTCACTCATACGGTCCTCTCATGAGACCCACAGAGAGGTAGTGGAGGAGACTTTGAGATAAGATGTAGTTGGTTATAGATAGCCCAGTTTGTGATCCCTAGAAGACACAGGAAAATCTTCACTTCCCATTCTATTTATGGTGCTACAAAATAATATCTTTGTTGATTGGTATAGCCAAAGATACAAGAAATAACCCATTTGAGTCATTGTTCAAATTGAGTAAATTTGGGATCAATGGCAAATTGACCAGCATTTGTCTTCAAGGGGGACAAAATCAGTATTCAGTGTCCCAAAAAATCCATGGCACCAAAAATACTGCAGATATTATATGGATGTCCAAATCAAAACAATTGAGAGTGAAATAGCTAAGACGCTGAGAGAATCAAGTGACTTATAATTGACTTGGCATGCCCACTGATAAACTAAGGTTTAACCACTTCTGAGTTGTCAAAGGTAAGATCGAAGACGAAAGTCTATGAAAATATCAAAAGTCAAAAAGTGTCTAAAAAAATAAAAAACGTCATGCATTAAACTTTGAGCACCAAAAATACCTTCACTGTCACCATGAGAGAAATCCACTCCTTGACTCTTGCTGTGGGCCCCTAAGAATCACATCAAGGAGGAAAAAAAAAAAAGTACAAGAGAATTCAAAAATAGCATGATTGACCACCAAGGAAGGAAGATAGTGATATCCCAATCTGTGTCTCGGAAAATCTGTCAAAAATGGCGTTACTGTAAAAACAAAAGAATGTTTGTTTGCAGTAAACATAGGCTGTGCAGAATTTGAGGTAAGATATGATGTACTCTCCTTTTCATTGCCATGACTCAATCAGAACAAATTAGATTTACATATTGTACAAACAGTAACTTTTGACATCAGAATGTTGATTTATTTCATTAATGGCTTTCCAATAATAACAAATAAAAAATGTATAGAAATCAATGTGTTTTTCGAATAAACATGTCATGGGTGGATGTTATTGTGTGGAATGATCTTACTCTGGATTGCTTTTAATTTCACACAGCAGAGAGACACACACACTCTCAGGCATGGATGGACGCACACATCTCTGACCGACATTTATCGGTCTCTACTGTGTTTGATTTTCAAATACGATGACGATGTGATCTTGGTTTTGAGCCAACTCTGAAGTCACTTTGCTCCTTTTTACTTCTTTGTTAGCTTACATACCTTCTTCTCTACATACTTTCTTGTTGGGTTTTCTGGCACATTCCTTGGATACTCTTTTGACTGAAAAATGAATGAAAGACTACGGAATAACAGAAGGCTCTGAAAAATTGAAGAAGCATTCAGGCACCCAATTCCCAACCCGGTTCACTTTTCATCACCTCAGGAACTATACAAGGGAGGTAGTGGGATAGGGGGTTAAAGATATACATCGAATTAAATAATAATCATAATGATTTCACAATGCTGCACACAGTCCATTTTCACATGCACTCTGTCTGTATATTGTATGAGCCCTAATACTCTACAAAATAAATGAAGGAAAGGAAATGTGTTTACCAATCACAATAGTGTTTACTTGAGACTAAGCACCTCCGAATTTGTCAAGTAAATATTGATCTACAGATCCATAGCATAGAAATATATAAATGTATTGCAACTCAGATTCTTACACGGTTAAGGCGTTTCATTGTAAACAACAGGCCTCTAGTGCACAATAACAAACATTTCACCGGTCTGATTTATCATAACTATTGAGCCATTCCCAGTAGTTAGGTTATGCCATGCTGTAGGCTATATTCTGACTTTAAATTATTAGTTGTCTGACGCAATAATAGGTTTTATATCAGTGTGTGATTTTCCCGTAGAGAACACAATGAACGGAGTCAACAGTGTAACAGGATGAAGAAGAGTAGGTGACATGACTTTGGATGAGAAAACAACCTGGGGTGGCACAAATGAGATGCACAAGGACAACTGCTGCATACGCAAAACATGATGATTGCAAGGTGACAGCAAGGGTAATACAGTAAACAACATGGATTGTTCCTTTGGTCCATTTTACCCGTTCCACTCACCATCCTCTGTTGGAATATAGATGTTTAAATACAAACAGTCCTCGTTCTGATCCTGAATGAGGTTGGCCACTGTGTCCAGGTTATAGGTGAACCATATGGGCATCATGATCTCAGGCACTGTGTTGCGGATGTTCTGCGGGCACACGGGCATGAAGTGGGTAGCATTCTTGATCCCTGACCAGGAAGAGGGCTGCTCTGGGGGCATGAAGCGCTTCTCCCCGATGGGAGGGGCAGCGTACGGCACCCCAAGGTACTGGTCAACGGGCTTAAGGACCTCGCCTGGCACCGCAACCCGGAGGCCCCTCAGCTTCCCAAACTGGGTGTTCACAGTCGGGTTGAAGTTCTGGCTGGTCACCACTGTAAATGGCCAGTAGGAACATAACATCCACATTAAAAGACCACGGCGGGTGGTGATGGTTGCGGTTCCTCGCCGATTTGATAGGTGTGCAGGCAACACATGGTGCGTAAACTCTGCCAAACACATGGTCTGGGCAAGTGAGTGCCCTTGCACCACGCCAATGTACACTCGAGTGTCCTCTCAACCCCTATGACCTACTATATTCCACTTAACCAGGCATCGCTCAACCTGCCCTGGGCGCCAATGGTTACTAAAAACAAATTAACAAAGCCCAGGTATTCACTCATCTCCAGCTCCAATTCTCATTGCTGTTCTGAAACCGAGCTGCAAACAAGAGAGACAAATGGTTAGGTGAGCAAACATCGGTGGGTTGCTAACTGCAATGCCCCTGAGTATACTGACGGGACTATGTTGCCAGATTACTTGAAAACTGGGGCTTCTAAATATATAGAGCGGGAGTTGCTCATCATCCGTATGCTTTCACAGAAGATAGGCTCCCTGTAGACAACCCACACAATCATTTCAAAGCAAACTAATCACTTGGGAGAACTCAAGGGACCATTTGAACACACTACTTTGGCGAGTGAGTGGTAGTATTGTCTGTAATCCAGCAGAATATGAATGTAAATACTGTATATGTAAATATATATCGCAGAGGATATGCTCATTGGCCTCAATTGTCTTCTTTTTTTTTATTTTTACGATTTCACCTGGGACAAATATTACTCTACAAACAGGCGATATAATTTCCAGCGTCATGTTTGTTATAAACACCCTTTCATGGTTCTAGTGTGGGCTGACAATACCATGGGGAGAAGATTTGAACTATCTGAAAAAGCATCTGCATCGAATGTTGTATACTGCAATGCATCTGGAAGTAAGGGATTTAGTAATATACTGCACATTCACTTTCTCTCATTTAAAAGACAGTAATGAACGGGACAGAAATATCAGAAAAACAACACTGACGTAACCTTTGAGTGGAAGGATGAAAAGCTGTGATGGAAGGAAGTACAGTGCCATATAATCATGTTCTTACCCATGATGCCTGCATGTGCGTAGTATAGAGCCACAGCAGCATGGCAACAACAACCCTCCAGTAAAACAGCTAAACACTAGACTAAATCCTAATGAAAACAGCTAAACACTAGACTAAATCCTAATGAAAACAGCTAAACACTAGACTAAATCCTAATGAAAACAGCTAAACACTAGACTAAATCCTAATGAAAACAGTGAAACAACAGTGTTGCAGAGCTACAGGCAATAGAAACAGTGTAACCAGCCTCCTGGGTCATCAGGCTGGGTACTTGCTTGTCGGTATGGATGACTCCATGAACATGCAAGCATAAGTTTGTTTCCCTAAATGAATTTCTTTAGCATTTATTGATAGACCATGGTAGAGGCACCTGAAAGTGAACCTACTCTTTTCTGGAATGAACAGATAATGATTCTGTCAAAAAACAGAAATATCTCTGAGTCCTCTACCTCTTCAAAAGTGTACAATCTGGGTTGTGAAAATATATCAGAAAAAAAGTAGTGAATGTAGCTAGATAAACGCTGTTTTTATTTGTTTATTTTCAACTTGTGCAATGATTGCAATTTATTGGCTGATGTATGGATACAGAAACAGGCTAAAGGTTGACAAAGTAAGCCTCAGCTTAGGTTAATCAGGAGGCCAGGCAAAGCTGACGAGGTATATTCCCTAAACACATAGGATTGCGTTTAGACTAGCAGGGGAGATGGAAGAGACTTCCCGACAAGACATGAATACGAATAGATTACAACCCACGGTCTCTTATACTTGCAGTGCTGTGGGAGCTATCTGATGCCCATGCAGTGTGTGTAGCCTACATTGAAAATAAATAAATTATCCAGAGTTCTCAATATCCTTATATTAAAATCATCACTTCAAAATACTGACAGGCCCTGTGTCTAAGTCTGCAACTAAATGCCGCAACCTGTCCTATTTTCCTGAGCTGTGTGTAATTTTCAGACCCAATGAAAAGGCTGTTGATTAAGAAAATACATAGAGAACAACAATGGTCACTTTGAGTGTAGGCCATTAGCCTAATGCTTTCGAATATACTCAATATGTCAAATACAGACAATTAACCATAAGTTATACCACACTCAAAACAGGTGTGTTAACATCCTGAATATAGTCTACAAATGTTGCATTTATGGGCCAAAGCTGGGCAAAAAATGTATTCATGCATTTAAAGATGCATTTGAAAAAACAACATTGTTGAGGTCCGTTATGGCGGCTACAGGCCCACAATAATGTAATGATATCAGTGGCTCTATTGGCTATGCCAGTCATAAGCACAATTACAACCACATCCCCAATGACAACTTGTAGTGAATTACTCTACACGGGGAGTCTAATTGGACACACATGACATGCTTTGACATTTCGCCTATAAATTTGTGTTAATGAATCCCAATTGCATTATACCGATTCCAAGGTAGCAGCTTGTGACCATTGGCAGAATGGTTATGGCTAAAAGATAACCGGAGTGCGGTTCTCTATCTATGTAAGGCACGCAAGGTGCTATAGCCAAATCCGGTGCTATAGCCAAATCGAGTGCCCTTGCAATTTAATGTTGCAAGGATTAATGTTAATCCTTCCAAATCGTTCAATTAGTCCAACTCGTTTTAGTGTAAAACCAAAACATGCACGGTTACAGGGTAAAAGGATGATAATGTCACAGAACACCTCGTTGAAGGTGAGCTGGTGGCACTGATTCACCAGTAATAGGCAACGATGCGTTAAAATGTCAGAGTGAAAAAGAGACTGAAAACCAGACGTTCACACAAAAGACCAAGCCACAGTCAGCCCTGCTCCTCCAAATTCCCAAATAAACACCAAGGATGCGGTTGATGAATAAAACGTTGCAAATGTTGACCCTAATTATCACATGCAAAACATCTAAATATCATCAACATATTATACAATAATGTTTAAATGTGCTACAATTAAAACACATCATATTATGAAAAGAATACCTATGATCCTGCTATGTGGGATCGTGGTGTGTAGTAAAATCTTGCCAAACCTTCATCTCATGGAAAGGGAATTTTCGACTCACCTGCTCTAACGGAGGCTCCTACTCTTCATCCCCGGTCTCCATATCATTTCGTTTTCATGGCACTGCATTGATGATCACATTTCATTAATATTATTTTTTAAATCGCATGCAAATATTTTGCTTTCAATTCACATGTTCTATTTTGTCTTCTTGATTAACATTAATATATTAGCCCTTTCGGTTTGTGCGCGCGCAGCTCGTTCACGACGGCAAGGTCAGGAGCGCCCACTGTCTTCGCGTTTCTAGGCAACCATGGGGATACGCGTGAGCTGACAGACAGGCAGTAAAGAAGTAAAGGGAATGTATCTGTATCATGGTCTAATCAAAATTATGTATATTTCATTATAATAATTAGGCTATATGGTATCTAACGCATCAGGTAGCATTTCCCCGGGTCCCTTGTGTGATCAATCAAATGTATTTCTAAAGGCCTTTTACATCAGAAGATGTCACAAAATGCTCTACAGAAACCCAGCCTAAAACCCCAAACAGCAAGCAATGCAGATGTAGAAGCACGGTGGCTAGGAAAAACTGCCTAATGAAAGACACTGAGTGATGCAGATTCAGGTCTCATCTAATTTAAAATTCAAATATAAGGGTCTAAATGTAGGCTGTGTGTGTGATAGCCTAAGCATAACCAATGCTGTTTAAGGATAGGCCTATAATCTGCATTGTCTTCCTGACAATTCAATGGGAATTATTCGATGAGATTCAGCAAATTCTGCTAATACCATGTCAACGTTTGAATGGGAAAATGGTGCTAGTAATTACCCTTTGATTAGATGTCTTTACTAAAACATTAAAATGTGAATGGTCTAATATAGTAAATGGTTTATAGTTATAAAATAAGTTTCAATTATAAAGAGGCGCTCAGCATCATCCACCCAAACACTTGCAGTATCTGGTGCTGATGCTGCGTTGGACAGCTCCCCCTTGTGGTAAGTTTAAAATTCACAGCCATCGTGGGCAACTTCAGTGGGAAACGATGTTTTAAAGTAACTGTCCAGTGAAAATTTCACTTTAAAAAGCTCATAATCTGTTAACGCGTACCCAAATAATGTTGTTGACTCGTCCTATTCTTATATTTGTGGCCAAAGCACAAATTAGAGAAAAAAATGCTTCCAAAGCCCCACCTCAAACCGTTGAAAAAAATAATTGCTATTTCTTCATAGAGGATGCCTTCATGTTTTTGACTGAGACTTCTAATTGGCTCACCGTCTGAGCTGGCCAATCAGCTCTTTTACTTGTCATTCATATTTTTATTGACCGGTATACGCCCTCACCATTTTGTTGTTGGGGTACTCCATAGAGATAGAGGACTCATCTTCTATCTGTGCCATTATATCGTCTGTGACAGCATGGGCAGCGCCAATGAGGCTCTCTCTATTTTGAAGTGGTCAATTTTCTTCTTCACGATTGGCTGATCCCTCCTTATGATCCGGTTGGACATGACTCCAACAGGGTCACTAAAAGCTGGATCAGCCAATGAAGTTGTAAGTCCCACCTAGTTGACGACATGAAAATGTTGAAAGCCTTCAATGGCGCTGCCCATGCTAATATGGCAGTTTGGCCACTAGAGGCCACTATCATTCTCTATAGATGTGTTGACAACATCACGAAAATTAAACCAAATATTTTTTTAGAACTAAACCAAGATAGACCACAGCATGTCGTTTCCAATAGGAACAAATTAGTCATAGTGGGCAGAACAAGCAAGGAGGTGGGCAGAGCCAAGCACGAGCATCATCTGCATATTTCCGTTAGCTAACGCCTACTTAGTGAATTGCACGTATGCAATAACCCCATTCGACTAAACACACCTTCTAAACAACGCGATTTTTGAAACCCTTTGCAAATGGCAAAGTCTACAAAACTTAGTCCACTCTTTTCGGAACAGCTTGTAGTTTTGGGAACAGAAAACGGTATTGAGATCAAATGTTTCGTCGATGAGAACATTTGCAGAATGTCGGCCAAAATCCATCTCGTTCCATCCTCTCCCACTGGGCTTCTTCTCACTACCATATGAGTGGAAACGCCAAGCGGATGCTTCACATTTATACATCCAGTGAAATATCTGTCTCATTGTTCTATCTGTGATTATACAGTATGTGAGCTTCCATGGGGCAGAAGTCAGCGTGTTGTTGTGATTCTGGACGGCCAGATTGCTAGCAAGAATAACAAGAAACTCCATGTGGGGAATTGTAAGGGGCTCGTTTCATCTTGTTCTTGATACCATGTCTTGCTTTGACTGAGTTCATGGCAATGCAAATATGGCAAAAAGTCACTAACCAACAACTGTAAGGATGTATTTGAGAGGAAACAAGTGCTCATTGAGCAAATTTATTTATGTTTTCAATAAACATTGGAGATGAAATATAGTTTGCATGTTGTCAACCATCAAAGCCAACCCCTTGCTGTTTTGCCCCATTGTTGTGCACACATTGGTTCTTAGGAAAAAGAGGACGAGCACCCCCCCATTCTCATTGACGGGGCTGTAGTGGAGCAGGTTGAGAGCTTCAAGTTCCTTGGCGTTCACATCACCAACAAACTAACATGGTCCAAGCACACCAATACAGTCGTGAAGAGGGCACGACAAAACCTACAGTATTCCCTCTCAGGAGACTGAAAATATTTGGCATGGGTTCTCAGATCCTCAAAAGGTTTTACAGCTGCACCATCGAGAGCATCACTGCCTGGTATGGCAACTGCTCGGCCACCGAGCAACTGCTCGCTACAGAGGGTAGTGCGTACGGCCCAGTACATCACCGGGGCCAAGCTTCCTGCCATACAGGACCTCTATACCAGGCGGTGTCAGGCCCTAAAATATTGTCAAAGACTCCACCCACCCTAGTCATAGACTCTCTGCTACCACACGGCAAGCGGTACCGCAGCGCCAAGTCTAGGTCCAAGAGGCTTCTAAACAGCTTCTACCCCCAAGCCATAAGACTCCTGAACATCTAATCAAATGCTACCCTGACTATTTGCATTGCCCCCCCCCCCCCCCCCCCCCCTCTTCTACACTGCTGCTACTCTCTGTTATTATCTATGCATAGTAACTTTAATAACTTTACCTACATGTACATATTCCCTCAATTACCTCGACACCGGTGCCCTCGCACATTGACTCTGTACTGGTACCCCCTATATATAGCCCCGCTATTGTTATTTTAATGCTGTTATTTAATTATTTGTTATTCTTATCTCTTACTTTTTGGGGGTATTTTCTTAAAACTGCATTGTTTGTTAAGGGCTTGTAAGTAAGCATTTCACTGTAAGGTCTTCTTCACCTGTTGTATTCGGCGCATGTGACAAATACAATTTGACTTGATTTGATCGATATACATCAATGTTTTTTAAAATCTATTGCCGTTTACCAAAACGATTGAGAATGCAACGCCCACGCAACTATTCCATTCACGTAACTACGTAAACAGGAAGAGTCGTTGCAGCGACTCGTCGCCATGAAAGTGATGTTCAAAATGATCCCGCTCACAATACAGTGTACTCTTTTGTAACTTGTTTTAGAACAGTGGTCATTTTACGATTCTCTGATGGAAAGATGCAATGAGGATGAGAAGCTGAATGCCCCGTCCGATTTTGTGGCATCAAGTGTCTCAAGTAAGTCCTAAAAAGCTAGCTAGCTAAGTTAGTTAGTTGGCTAGCTACCCGGAAGCTAACGCCAGCTGCGCCTAACGTTATATAGAACATAAGTAGCATTGCTAACCAATTACTTAAGTTATATAATTTTCTAAGTTATACAGCAGCGTAAGTTGTGTCTTGTGAGCTGTTGCACCAAACGTACCTAGTCGCGTATGCGCCGAAACTGTCCTCTTGGATGGCATTGGGACCATATGGAACATTTGACAAATACAATTTAATTTATATTGATGGGTACACTTGCTGTTTTGACTTCCTCCATGGGTACAGTCGCAATCACCGCCTGTCCACCCATTATGCCACCATTAACTTGAATGGGGATGTCCATTCTATTCATTCTATTTCTATATTTGGGACAGCATGTGCCACTACCTTACTCGCAGGTGTTCTGTCACATGTTTATTGCAAGTACATTCTCACATACTGAATACTGCATATTGTTTTTCAGAGGGTAGTCAGAGGACCCTGATGCCCCCATCCCATTTCACCGCAAGCACCCAGTCTGCCTCCATCATAGTACCAGGGACTGTTACGGGACGAGGGACAACACCAATAAAATGGGTCACCCATGCCGCAACACCCCCATCGGACTCTGGCCCTGCCAACCCATGGCTCACCATGGCTCAGGCCAAACAGGAAATTCTAGAACTACACAGAGAAAACCAGAGGATTCTGATGTTACAGGGAGACTGCTCCAGAGGAACAGAGTCAACAGAGGATTCTGCCCACTCCATAGCAAGGTCAGGTGCTGCTCTATATGCCTTGCTTATGAAATCCACTTTTTTCAATTCTCACCCATGTCTATTAACATAACACCTAACCTGCTCCTCCCACCCCCCACACACAGGTCTGGAGCGAGAGGTGAGCAGGCCTCCAGGTGGGAGACAGAATGGAGACTGGACACAGAGCGTTTCAGGGCAGAGTCAGAGAGGTTGAAAGGCCAGGTAGAAGCACTGAAGGAAATTGGAGGGAGACAGAGAGAGGAGATGAGGGACAAAGAAACTTATCTGAACAGGTATTATAGTGTGGGTGTATAGACACTGACTTGTCATTATGGCTTATTAGTAGTCTAGATCTTACATTCCTCATTCAACAATTCACATTTTATGGAGAAATGTGTATCCTGCTTCTATTCTAAGTAGACCTACTTAATTTTTTTGTTTTGTTTTTTAAGTTACCAGTGATATTACCTCCCCTCTCCTTACACCCTATATTGCAGGCAGAGTCATGAAATGGAGGCGATGCGGGAGGAGTTATATAAGACTAAGACTGAGCTCAGCCAAGTCAGTGTGGAGCTGGTCCAAAAGAGAGAGGACAAAGAGAGACTCAGCACCCAGGTAACAGTTATTCACAATAACTCTACATTTGTGTAGGTTGTCATCCCAGCTCACCTCTGTTTTATGTGTGGTGGTAACTAAGGGAAAGTTCAGTTATTTGCATCTAGCTTGCAGCAGCTGTGCCATGATTGCAGCATCATCAGCAACAATGGCATGATTGCAAAACTATACAGTGCATTTGGAAAGTATTCAGACCCCTTGACCGTTTCCACGTTTTGTTACGTTACAGCCTTATTACAGCCTTATTCTAAAATTAGTTCAATATTTTTTTCTTCGTGAATCTACACACAATACCCCATAATGACAAGGCAAAAACAGGTCTTTAGAAATATCACATTTACATAAGTATTCAGACCCTTCACTCAGTACTTTGTTGAAGCACCTTTGGCAGCGATTACAGCCTAGATTCTTCTAGGGTATGACGCTACAAGCTTGGCACAACTATATTTGGGGAGTTTCTCCCATTCTTCTCTGCAGATTCTCTCAAGATCTGTCAGGTTGGATGGGTAGCATTGCTGCACAGCTGTTTTCAGGTCTCTCCGGTGATGTTCTCTCCGGTGATGTTCTCTCCGGTGATGTTCTCTCCGGTGATGTTCTCTCTGGTGATGCCTTTTCCTGAGGAGTGGCTTCCGTCTAGACGCTCTATCATAAAGGCCTGATTTGTGGAGTGCTGCAGAGATGGTTGTCCTTCTGGAAGGTTCTCCCATCTCCACATAGGAGCTCTGTCAGAGTGACCATCGAGTTCTTGGTCACCACCCTGACCAACGCCCTTCTCCCCCGATTTCTCAGTTTGGCCGGGCGGCCAGCACTAGGAAGAGTCTTGGTGGTTCCAAACTTCTTCCGTTTGAAGAATAATGGAGGCCAGTGTATTCTTGGGGACCTTCAATGCTGCAGAAATGTTTTGGTACCCTTCCCCAGGTCTGTGCCTCGACACAATCCTGTCTATGGACAATTCCTTCGACCTCATGAATTGGTTTTTGCTCTGACAATGCACTGTCAACTGTGGGACCTTGTGTAGAAAGGTGTGTGCCTTTCCAAAAATGTCCAATCAATTGAATTCACCACAGGTGGACTCCAATCAAATTGTAGAAACATCTCAAAGATGATCAATGGAAACAGGATGCACCTGAGCTCAATTTCGATTCTCATAGCAAAGAGTCTGAATGTAAATAAGGTATTATTATTGTAATTTTTTTACTACATTTGCAAAAATGTCTAAAAAAAACAGTTTTTGCCTTGTCATTATGGGGTATTGTGTGTAGATTGAAGAAAAACAATAATTTAATCAAATTTAGAATAAGGCTGTAATGTAACAAAATGTGGGAAAGGGGAAGGGGTCTGAATACTTTCTGAATACATTGTATATTGATGGTCCAAGAAATGGTATAGAAGCCAAGTCAGGTATGCTTGCAGCCCCCAAGGACTGTAATTTTGAATCACTGCTTCAAAACAGCTATTGGTTTAAATCAATTCCCTGCTCCCAGGCTTCCACTCAAACCTCTTCTTTATTTACTACATTGACCTTGTATTGGACAATGCCTGCTCTCTGTGGTGTGCAGCTGGAGATGCTGGAGAGGAAGTCTGGGGAGGAGGCTGAGAGGCTGAGGAGGGAGGTGGAGAGGAGCAGACAGGAAACCCACAGGCTGACCAGGGAGGCTGATATAGCCAGGCTGCAGGCTGGGGAAGAGGCCAAGCAGGAGTTGCAGAAACTAAATAAGCAACTGGAGGAATCCCACAGGAGACATGAAACACAGGTAAGAGTCTTTTTTTCAGATTGTTTACATTTCTTTCTGAACAATTTAACAAACATGGCGCAAATAATACATTTTTTACAGATGTGTAAGTTTTATTGTGGATCTCTTTATTTGTTCCCTCTAGTTGCAGCAGTTGACTGCCACCCACGACACTGAATTGTCCACAGTCAGACAGACGAGCTCTGAGGTGCAGGAGAGGTTATGTCATCTGTCAAAGGAGGTGACTCATCTGAAGTGCTGTCTACTGGAAGTGTCTGCAGAGAGAGATGGACTGAAAGAACAACTAAGGTAGGTGTTATATTTGATCCCAAAGCTTCTTAAATATACTGCTTTGTTCAATGGATGGATAGTATCTCATTTTTGGGGTTTTATTTTTTCAGCCAAATGGGCAATGCTTTTGAGACCCAGTCAGCAACGTTGCAGAGTCTTAGAAACTACATTGGACAACTTACCCCTGAGAGAGGGTTGGAAGAGAAACTAACTGAAACCATTCAGGTGGGGAGATTCATTGATAACATTGATTTAGATCAAGTTAATTGTGTGCTCTGAGGAAACACACAAGGAAAAATACAGTTGGTGCTTAACCAAGCAGAGAAATGGATTGTTCTTCCAGCAAAGTCTTGTCTGTAGAACAAGGTGAATTTTGTCTCATTCAATCTCAATGTATGGTATGAGCATATTTTCATATTACCATGTAATAAGTAGTCAATATTCTAATCTGACTTCCTCTATAGACACTGAATAGGGAGAAGGAGGCTCTGCAGGTGACAACAGAGCTTCTGACGGTCAGACTCAACTCTGTGAACGACATATTGGCCCTACAAGAGGAGGAGATGGTAGAGAAGGTGTTTGAACCATGCTTGTGTGTTCACAGCCCCACAGCTGATGCAAAATCCTCTTATTTCTTTCAGATATTTGATTAACATCCATTCCCCCATGTGTGGGTGACTATATCTGAGTGGTTTGTGGGTTAAGTAAAGGCTTTGTCACGTCCACAGACTCTGTCAGACCCTCTCCTGAAAGCTGGGCCCAAAGGCACTCGGGTTCTGCGTTGCTGGAGAGAGAAGGTCTTCATGTTGTTGGTCCAGCTTCGCTCAAAGGATATGGAACTGAGGGGAGAAAGGGATAAACTTCACTCAACCGTATGTGATTTAGGAGGCTTATGACTTAAAAACCTGATGAACTCCAACCACTGTGAAATAATGTTCAGTGTATAAATAGGCAAATCGTGATAAGGGACATAATCGAAACGTGCAGAAACATCCATTACTCTATTGTGTGTCCTGTTGCTTCAGATCTTGTCTCTGGAGCAGGAGGTGAAGAAGGAGAAGTACCAGTCCAATGTGTTCCAGCACAGCCTGCAGGACAGAACAGCTGAGCTGGAGCTGGAGAGGGTGGCTAGGGAGGTGAGGAGGAGCTGGGGGACAGCCTCTGTGGGAGTGTCTCAATGCATCTCTTCATAGGATGTCTTTCCTCCATGTTGTTGAGACATGATGCATCTGCTGTTGCCAGGGGGAGTTGCCAATTACCTCTGTTGTGTTAGCACAGCAGAGGGCGCCACTTCTCACGAAAAACGTCTTACGCGCCTCCCATTAGTATTAAGAGAATACAAAAAATGCTTCCTTTAAAAATGTTATAGCAAGATGACAATTTCCAGATTAAATACTCTCAAACAATCCTCAAAAGACACGATTGAACCCTGAAGTCAGTGTGCGATGACATTAAACTTTTTTCAGAAATTTGACATTTAACTGTATATGTAATCAAAAGGTCACTATGACCTCATCTGAAAGGAGACCCTAGTAGTTGTCTGGTGGCGGGTCGGTTTTTATGTTTGTCTGGTCCTGTCAGGCCGTGGAGCAGGACATGACTACGACTAAGAGGGAGAACACAGAGCTGAAGAGCTGGAGTCAGGAGGCAGAGGCTGGACTGAGGACAATGACAGAGGATACCCAGCGGTAAAGAGCTGCCAGATAGACAGATCCCCTTGACAACCACTATACAAGTCAAGTCGCCTGAGATATTTAAGTTGTACTAACTGTAATTTTGTACACTGGGCACCTAATCTTTTCCAGACTCTTTCACAGTCCATATCACTCATACCATCTTTTACAAAATGTCCAATGACACAGGGTGAATTTGTGTACTACTCAATCCTACAATCCTCATTTGATGTCAAATCTTTTGTTATAGTACCAGTTCTTCTTTCTACAGATTCAGTCAGGCATTTGAGGCTAAGATGTCAGAGGTGGAGACTGTCCAAACACGTCTGAACAGCTTTGGCCAGAGGCTGACCTTTGCCAAAAGAAGAGTGGACACAATTCAAGGTCTGTCTATAGATCTGAAATGATTTCTTCCCGCTTAACTACAGGAAATCTTACAACAGTGAGTTTAAATTGCATGTGCCCCTGGATAATTCTTTGCACTGTTTTATTCTGGCTCAGTTTGACCACACATTCACTGTACTGTTGTCTCGCAGGTCTAATGATGAGGAAGGAGGCCCTACGGAGAGTGCAGCAGGCCACTAAAGCAGCCAACCCGGTCTCTGAGCTGTATGATAACTGACCACACTGGACCACCTTGGCCCTGGTTCTCCATGAACCCAAGCTGGCAATGGCCAGTTATTAATCAGGAAAAGGCCTTGACTTGTAGACCATTGCCTCAGTTTGTCTCTCTACCACTACATCTCCCATTGCCTCACTAGTTGTGCTGTCCTCTTTCTCTATTCACAGTGCCGCTGTCACAGAGCTCCAGGCAGAGCTGTCCTCGGCGTGTGAGGAGAGAGACAAGCTCAGGCAGGAGCTCAAGAGAACCCCCGAGCTCATTGAGAGTGCTCTGGCTGATGTCCGTGAACAGTGTACGCTGTTTAGTCATCTGTTCAGAGAGATTCAGACTTACATGAATTCCTTGTACACTGTAACTGTACCTACAGTAGATTTGCATGCACCATCAAATCAAATGTTATTTGTCACATTTGCCCGAATAGAACAGGTTTAGACCTTATAGTGAAATGCCTACTTACAAGTCCTTAACCAACAATGCAGTTTTAAGAAAAATAAGTATTAAGTTAAAAATACAATATAATTAAAGAGCAGCAGTAAAATAACAGTGGCGAAGGCTATATACAGGGGGTACCGGTACACAGTCAATGTGTGGGGGCACAGGTTAGTTGAGGTAATATGTACATACAGTGCCTTGCGAAAGTATTCGGCCCCCTTGAACTTTGCGACCTTTTGCCACATTTCAGGCTTCAAACATAAAGATATAAAACTGTATTTTTTAGTGAAGAATCAACAACAAGTGGGACACAATCATGAAGTGGAACGACATTTATTGGATATTTCAAACGTTTTTAACAAATCAAAAACTGAAAAATTGGGTGTGCAAAATTATTCAGCCCCCTTAAGTTAATACTTTGTAGCACCACCTTTTGCTGCGATTACAGCTGTAAGTCGCTTGGGGTATGTCTCTATCAGTTTTGCACATCGAGAGACTGAAATGTTTTCCCATTCCTCCTTGCAAAACAGCTCGAGCTCAGTGAGGTTGGATGGAGAGCATTTGTGAACAGCAGTTTTCAGTTCTTTCCACAGATTCTCGATTGGATTCAGGTCTGGACTTTGACTTGGCCATTCTAACACCTGGATATGTTTATTTTTGAACCATTCCATTGTAGATTTTGCTTTATGTTTTGGATCATTGTCTTGTTGGAAGACAAATCTCCGTCCCAGTCTCAGGTATTTTGCAGACTCCATCAGGTTTTCTTCCAGAATGGTCCTGTATTTGGCTCCATCCATCTTCCCATCAATTTTAACCATCTTCCCTGTCCCTGCTGAAGCAAAGCAGGCCCAAACCATGATGCTGCCACCACCATGTTTGACAGTGGGGATGGTGTGTTCAGCTGTGTTGCTTTTACGCCAAACATAACGTTTTGCATTGTTGCCAAAAAGTTCAATTTTGGTTTCATCTGACCAGAGCACCTTCTTCCACATGTTTGATGTGTCTCCCAGGTGGCTTGTGTTCCTTGTTCTTCATGATGCTCTGCGCTTTTAACGGACCTCTGAGACTATCACAGTGCAGGTGCATTTATACGGGGACTTGATTACACACAGGTGGATTGTATTTATCATCATTAGTCATTTAGGTCAACATTGGATCATTCAGAGATCCTCACTGAACTTCTGGAGTGAGTTTGCTGCACTGAAAGTAAAGGGGCTGAATAATTTTGCACGCCCAATTTTTCAGTTTTTGATTTGTTAAAAAAGTTTGAAATATTCAATAAATGTCGTTCCACTTCATGATTGTGTCCCACTTGTTGTTGATTCTTCACAAAAAAATACAGTTTTATATCTTTATGTTTGAAGCCTGAAATGTGGCAAAAGGTCGCAAAGTTCAAGGGGGCCAAATACTTTCGCAAGGCACTGTACATGTAGGTAGAGTTATTACAGTGACTATGCAGAGATAATAAACAGTAGCAGCGGCATAAAATAGGGGTGGGGGGCGACAATACAAATAGTCTGGTTAGCCATTTTATTAGCTGTTCCGGAGTCATAAGGCTTGGGGGGGTAGAAGCTGTTTGGACCTAGACTTGGCGCTCTGGTACCGCTTGCCATGCGGTAGCAGAGAGAACAGTCTATGACTAGGGTGGCTGTACTTTTTGACCATTTTTAGCGCCTTCCTCCTCTTGTATATCCTGACTATGTGGTAGTAGAAATACTCAGAATACTGTACACAAGGGGTGTCAAACATACGGCTGGCTAGGGGGTCCAAGCCGGACTTCGGGTGGTTTGAATCCGACCCGTGGTGGGAACAAAGTCAATATACTTTTTAAAATAACCAAAACCAAATGAGAACAGTGTGGTAATGATAATGAACCTAAATTCAAACGTTTCATTGACTGTCCAGCTCGCTAATAATCACCCTAAGGAAAGATGGAGAGTCCGGGATTCCCGGAATTATGGATTTAAGACTATATTTAACCATTTTCACGGCGTGGAAAAATAACCAGTTTTCCATGCGGCCCTTTGGACCTCGTTGAAGACTGACTGCGGCCTCCTGGGCAAATGAGTTTGACACCCCTGCAGTACACCATCTGTGTTCCCCCTCCTCTCCAGTTGACAGTGAGGTGAGGCAGCTGAGGCAGGCTGCAGAGCGAAGCAGGGGTGAAGCCCAGGAGGCCCAGGCAGCCAGAGAGGAGGCCCAGCAGAGGCTGCAGGAGGCCCACACACAGCTAGAGGAGAGCAACCTCAACCTAGAGCAGCTCCATGCACAGCTGATCAGCCAACAGGAGGACAGTGACAGAGGTTAGAGAGGGATCAGGGTGGACTTAAGTGTACAATGCCAGGATTCCATTGTAATTCAGTCAATTAAGTTTACTGTCTGAATTTAAAATATCTTGTGTTCTGCAAGGATTTTTCAATCTATTCATCAAATTTCAATTTCTCTTGAAATCGATGTGACCGAATTGTTGACATGTCACAGAATGTTCTGTACCTGAATTTCTCCATACACCATCTCTGACTGTCCCATCAGCTCTGCAGGAGAGAGTGTCTGAGACAGAGGATCACTGTGCTCAGCAGCTTAGAGTGATGGAATCTCAACTCAACACGGCCAGAAGAGAACACACCAAAGCAGGTAGGGTACACTTGACTCATTCATCACATAATGTCCATCTCAACACAAACATGTGAAAGGGTCATGTAGAGTTGAGAGGATTCATATATGCGTCTACAGAAATGTACTGTAGTGTAAATATATATGGCTAAGACTGATAGGACTCCTGTCTGTATGTTATAGTGGTAGCCCTGCGTCAGTTTGAGAGACAGGCTAAGAGAGAGAGGGAGCAGGAGAGAGAAGCACAATGCCTTCAGAGTGAACACACCAAGAGAGAAATCCAGGATCTACAGAAACTACTGCAAGAAAAGGACAAGGACAGAAATCTACTTTTGGTGAGTTCATTGTTTTTTTTCCCCATGTCTTGGTTTATTGTAAGTTAGCCACGAACCTCAGGCTTTGTTCACGTACTGTACATTCTGAAAGCCTGGTGAACTTGTCGGCAGAAAGATGCTTAAAAGGGGTTAGTCTAGATGGAAACGAGTATTTGACATGGCTCAAGCTCTGAACAGAGGTTGTGTTCCTGAAAAAATTTCTGACTTCCAAAAAGCAAGCGAACATGAGATACAAAAAACAACGCTACATACTTAAACTTTGTCCGACATGGTAGAAAAATATGAAAATGACAAACAAAAAAATGCCTCTCCTAACGGGGAATGTCATTTCTACTCTGAGCCAATCAAATGCCAGCGCCTCCATCAACAGTCAACAAGACGAGTTTTGGAAGGATGGCCTCCGCGAGACTTATTGTTTACCATGTTGAGACTTTTTTTCTTTTTTGTGAAACTGACAACTGTCAAGATCTTCTGTATCCCACAGGCGACTGTACGTGAGAGGGGTCTGATGAGTGAGTATAAGGCAGCCCGGACCACAGCCCTGCAGACTTCTGTGGCCTTGGAGCAGCAGCAGAGACCCTCAAGGAAGAGCAACACTCTGAGAGCCAAAGACCAGCCACAGACCAGAGGTAACTTCCACCAACACACCATGTTGTCACATTGTCTCTTCCTATGAATACCTCTTGTAATATAATACAAGTGTATGTATAACACTTTATACACTGAGTATACCAAAAATTAGCTACACCTTTCTAATATTGAGTTGCACCCCCTTTTGCCCTCAGAACAGCCTCAATTCGCCAGGGCATGGACTCTACAAGGTGTCGAAAGTGTTCCACAGGGATGCTGGCCCATGATTCCAATGCTTCCCACAGTTGTGTCAAGTTGGCTGGATGGCCTTTGGGTGGTAGACCATTCTTGATACACACAGGAAGCTGTTGAGCTAAAAAAAAACAGCAATGTTGCAGTTCTTGACACAAACTGGTGCACCTGGCACCTACTGCCATACCCCACTCAAAGGCTCTTAAATATTTTGTCTTGCCCATTCACCATCTGAATGGCACACATATACAGTACCAGTCAAGTTTGGACACCTACTCATTCAAGGGTTTTTCTTTTTTTTAAACTATTTTCGATGTTGTAGAATATTAGTGAAGACATCAAAACTATGAAATAACACATATGGAATCGTAGTAACCAAAAATTTGTTAAACAAATAAAAATATATTTTAGATTCTCCAAAGTAGCCCCCTTTTGCCTTGATGACAGCTTTGCACTCTTGGCATTTTCTCAACCAGCTTCATGAGGAATGCTTTTCCAACAGTCTTGAATGAGTTCCCACATATGCTGAGCACTTGTTGGCTGCTCAATCAATCAAATGTATTTATAAAGCCCTTCTTACATCAGCTGATGTCACAAAGTGCTGTACAGAAACCCAGCCTAAAACCCCAAACAGCAAGCAATGCAGGTGTAGAAGCACGGTGGCTAGGAAAAACTCCCTAGAATGGCCAGAACCAAGGAAGAAACCTAGAGAGGAACCAGGCTATGAGGGGTGGCCAGTCCTCTTCTGGCTGTGCCGGGTGGAGATTATAACATGGCCAAGATGTTCATAGATGACCAGTAGGGTCAAATAACAATAAGCACAGTAGTTCTCGAGGGTGCAACAGGTCAGCACCTCAGGAGTAAATGTCAGTTGGCTTTTCATAGCCGATCATTCAGAGTATCTCTACCTCTTCTGCTGTCTCTAGAGAGTTGAAAACAGCAGGTCTGGGACAGGTAGCACGTCTGGTGAACAGATCAGGGTTCCATAGCCGCAGGCAGAACAGTTGGAACTGGAGCAGCAGCACGACCAGGTGGACTGGGGACAGCAAGGAGTCATCAGGTCAGGTAGTCCTGAGGCATGGTGCTTTTCCTTCACTCTGTGGTCCAACTCATCCGAAACCATCTGAGTTTGGTTGAGGTCGGGTGATTGTGGAGGCCAGCTCATCTGATGCAGCATTGCATCACTCTCCTTGGTCAAATAGCCCTTACACAGCCTGGAGGTGTGTTTTGTGTCATTGTCCTGTTGAAAAACAAATGATAGTCCCACTAAGCGCAAACCATATGGGATGGCGTATCGCTGCAGAATACTGTGGTAGACATGCTGGTTAAGTTTGCCTTGATTTCGAAATAAAACACTGACAGTGTCACCAGCAAAGCACCATCACAAATCGCAAATTGACCATGAAGGCCTGATTCACGCAGTCTCCTTTGAAAAGTTGATGTTGAGATGTCTGTTACTTGAACTCTGAAGCATTTATTTGGGCTGCATTTTCTGAGGCTGGTAACTCTAATGAACTTATCCTCTCTAGCAGAGGTAACTCCGGGTATTCTTTTCCTGTGGTGGTCCTCATGAGAGCCAGTGTCATCATACCACTTGATGGTTTTTGCGACTGCACTTGAGATGTACCTTGTTGACTGACCTTCATGTCTTAAAGTAATGATGGACTTTCGTTTCTCATTGCTTATTTGAACGGTTCTTGCCATAATATGGACTTAGCCCTATTTGGTAAAGGCCATCTTCTGTATACCACCCCTAACTTGTCACAACACAACTGATTGGCTCAAACGCATTAAGAAGGAAAGAAATCCCACAAATTAACTTTTAACAAGGCACACCTGTTAATTGAAATGCATTCCAGGTGACTACCTCATGAAGCTGGTTGAGAGAATGCCAATAGTGTGCAAAGCTGTCATCAAGGCTAAGGGTGGCTACTTTGAAGAATCTCATATCAAGTATTTTTGGATTTGTTTAACACTTTTTTTTGGTTACTACATCATTCCATATGTGCTATTTCATGGTTTTGATGTCTTCACTGTTATTCTACAGTGTAGAAAATAGTAAAAACAAAGAGAACCCCCTGGAATGTGTAGGTGTGTCCAAACTTTTGACTGGTACTGTACAATCCATGTCTCAATTGTCTTATGGCTTAAAAATCCTTCTTTAACCCGTCTCCTCCCCTTCATCTACACTGATTGAAGTGGATTTAACAAGTGACATTAATAAAGGATCATAGTTTCAACCTGGATTCACCTGGTCAGTCTCATGGAAAGAGCAGGTGTCCTTAAGTATACTCCATGTATACTATAACATGTTTATAGCAAATTTATAAAACATAGAATGAAATTGTAATTTGACTATAGTTAACATGTCTACAGACACACAGTAGTAACCAGTGAACTGTTCTGTGTGTTCCCTGTTAGACTCGCTACTGTCAGTGCTTGGGGACCTTCGGACTCTGAGTGCTGCAGTGGTCCACAGCTCAGAAGACGATGCAGAGGAGGAGGGATATGGGGACAGGGTACGGCATTCCAGAACCAGAGGGGACGACTCACTAAAGTGACGGTCCGCAATAAGTACTAGGACTACTAGGAACTTTTATTCTGCATTTTTATTTAAAAAAAATTGCGATCCATTTCTGTTTTGAGATTTGAACTTTTCAAGTCTCAAATCTTTGTTTTTTTTATACACTCTTCATGACTAATTGACATTTCATTACGTGTGTAACTCAGACTCCATGTGGGTGGACGATTTAGTGCTTTCTTAATGTCTATAAAATGGCACTGTCGACACAACAGCAATGTTCCCAGTTTAAAAATGCATTGGATGTTTTAAGATTTCATGGATCTACTTAATGTTAATTGACCTTTGGCTGACAGGCTCCGTCCAGAGGAGAAGCTCACTGACTGTGATGAGTTCAAATAAGGTAGGTGGACGTGTGGCCTGTGCGCCCAGTCTAAACAATAAGTCAATGTGCTTTCTCCCAGGGCCTCACAGCGTGACAGGAAAATCAAATGAATGGATAGCTTCGTTCAAAACAGCGTGCTGCCTTCCGCTGGAGAAGACTAAAAAACAGGCTTGTTGTGACCCTGAGTGCTCTGAACTGTAGCACTGGAGACACGAGATTGACCACTGCTGATGTTTCTATAGTCTTGCTAATGGTCGTGTTTATGAAGACATGGATCACCATCTTTGACAAAGTTGTGTATTTGTTTGTGATGTAATAAATGATGTTGATATTTAAAACTTTCATTGTGTCTGAGAAGTGCAGTTTTGATGGAACATTTCATGAACATTTGGACCGCCTGTCCTCCATTAAGGAATGGAGAGATCGTGACAGGATATGAAAACTCATTCCAGAGAATCAGGAGCAGATTGTGAGATGCTCAGATGGCTCTTACTTAAAGTGACCTGGTGATTCACGGTCTATCAGAAGCTGTCATCGCCTGGTTATGACTATAAGTCGAAGTCAGGCCTAACTGGAAGAGATGTTCAATTTAGTCACTATATTTAGTGTTGTGAAAGTATGTCCCCTTTTTACGTTTTAATTATAAGTATTTCCATTATGAAGCACTAGCTGGGTAAAGGAATGATCAACTGGCTCCAGAAAAACAACCTGGACTGCAGCAGAGAAAAATACACAGGTGTGTGTGTATATATATATATATATATATATATATATATATATATATATATATATATATATATATATATATAAGCATTCATGATTATGATTAGCTATACTAATGATAAATTAATTTATATTAATTTAAGTGTAGCCCTGGTTCCTGTTTGTGTCCCTTGCCATCAGCCTCTTGTTGCTTTTCCTTTTACAGAACACCATTACAGTTTCATGCAATTTATGCAGCACTAATTGGGACTGAGGCTGTCCATGCCAACAATAAACTCAATCAGGCATATCCATCATACAAACCCTGGTGTTGGAAGTGCTAAGATAACCAAGCTATCTGTACAGTATTGACTAGCTGTAAGTGGGCGACATGCTAGATGCTAGTGTAAAGGCAGACTGAGATTGTGAATGTGCTGGCTGTGAGAGTGCATGATGCAGGGTGATTTGTTTCCCAGAAGGCTGTGAAGCAGCAGCAGGACCGTCTGATGGATGTCTGCTTTATCTGTCCCCAGCAGTGTCCTCATCAGACCCCAGCAACTCTAAGGCATTGTATTGTTTGGTTTGGTGCAGAGAGGACCCCTGACGTGATGTTTATCCTATGCAGTTAGGGGTGCCATTTTCCATTCCAATGTCCTCTCTCTGTCAGGTTAATGTGATCACAGAGTATGTTTAACTGCAGCTCACTGACACTAATTACTTTCATTCATGTATTGGTGATGTTGTGTTCATTCACAGATTGACATGAATATTGTCTTTCTCTACATGTTAGCACTATAATGATGAACATTTCTGTCATGATCAATGTGGGATCGTCTGATAAGGCCTATATCTCTAGAGGACTACTCAATCCATCTAATTTAGTGGGATGCCAATAAATATCTTTGGATGGAAGCAAATACTAACACTAAACTTTATGTACTGAGCCATAGTATAGTTTAATTGATAAACACAAGTACTCTAGATTCAACTCTTCTATTTCACATGCACATTACCACCTGCAGAAACATTTTCAAACAGCAGAGGGCATTGCTGTCCCATAAAGATGACTGACACGGCAGATGACGTCATGTGTATCTTTCAGTGGGCTTAGTTTGGTTCGTTGCATAATGTCTTGATTTGTTATTACACTATAGAAGCACAGACACAAATTCACACTAACAAACCAAGACACAAACCCCCTATTACTATTGGCTGTTGGAGTGTGCTGCATTCTGCACCGATGTCAGCGAGTACTTCTAAAATTAATTTTATTTTTATGTCAGCTTCTACAGCTTGTACCATGTTCATACTGCACATTTCCCTGAGGAAGTGACAATTCCCATTACTTTATTAGGCTTAATACAATGTCCTGTCTGAGCAAAGTGAAGTCTTTCTCCTGGTGAAACAGCAATAACATGCAGCACTTAGGCAGGAGAGGAGACTCGCCCACCAGCACTTAAAACCCTTCTATCTCCATGTTTCACTTATCCACAAATAGCCAAGTGTGCAATCTTCATGTCAGCACAGTGATAACAAGGTTCTGATGAAAAACCTACAGAAGCCACCACATTTTCTCTCTATTCATAACCAAACTGGTAAATGGATTTTATAATGCATAACCTACCAGCTGAAACTTAGCAGTATATTTCAGTTGCTTCAGCAGCTTCACAAAGAATGGTGTGGTATGGTAGCAAGGTATCATAGTAGTAGCTAACTTACGAATAATTGAATAGAGCTAGACGACATGAAATAAGCGGGGTGATAAAAAGCTTTCAATAAGCTCCCAGCCCTTTTTATTAGCAATTCAGAATGAATGATATGTTAAATAAGAAATTCCGACGAGCAGGAAGGTGCTGACCTCCTTTGGCTCAGTCATCTTCCTTACTTAATGATGCTGGGCAGCCTCCCTGTGAGCAGCTGTTGATGTGTTGGAGAGGAGGTACAGATCGATCCGAGGGGAAACCGTGTCCACTATGGCACTGTGCTGTTTTGTGGTTAGGAAGATGACATAATGGAGTAAACAAACATCTTAAACCAAAAACTATCTTGTCTTTGGACCATATGACTCATCATATACTTATATAACATGATTCTGATTAAGTTTTGCCTTCAGGCATCTGCAGAATTTCAACACTGATCCATATATTTGGAATAGGCTGGTTAGTTTGTGTTATATTTACCACATAACCTGACCAGGAAAAATTCCAGGCCCTAGTTCTAATAATAACTATAGAAAACACTGTTCGGTCTGTGTTGGCCAAGGATGTTCAGGCTGACCTGAGGACATAACAGGCATGGTGGTTTAGCTAGCTGAGGCGGAAGCTAAGGCTGATGTAATTCAGTCAGTCAGTGCAGTGCTCACCACCACCAGCGCTCCATGCTGGACCAGGACATGGTGGATGGCTCAGTGCTGTGGCAGGCCATGCTAAAGGGGACAGCAGCATGCATAAGGAGCTGTGTGGCTGGGAGGATGCAGCCCAGTAACCCTATTTATAGATACAGTAAGTCTGGGGCATTACCTCAGGGAATGGCAGCAGTGTACTGAACTGTCCTGTCTTCAAAATGAACTCTAACTTTTGCATGGATAATAAATAAACTTACACAGTACAATGTACAGCTCTGTACTTTATTTTCAAGCAAGGCTCCACAATACTAATAATGGAAATTAAGGATATGTTATTATTAATAAGTTTAGAATTCTACAAGGACAGAATTCAAGGTTAGTTGAAATGGATAAACATGTATAACCCGCACAGCACTGTAGGTAGAGAAGCAGTAATGACCCAGGTCTGCAGTATCCTACACAGCACTGTAGGTAGAGAAGCAGTATTGACCCAGGTCTGCAGTATCCTACACAGCACTGTAGGTAGAGAAGCAGTATTGACCCCGGTCTGCAGTATCCTACACAGCACTGTAGGTAGAGAAGCAGTAATGACCCAGGTCTGCAGTATCCTGCACTGTAGGTAGAGAAGCAGTATTGACCCAGGTCTGCAGTATCCTACACAGCACTGTAGGTAGAGAAGCAGTAATGACCCAGGTCTGCAGTATCCTACACAGCACTGTAGGTAGAGAAGCAGTATTGACCCCGGTCTGCAGTATTGTACACAGCACTGTAGGTAGAGAAGCAGTATTGACCCCGGTCTGCAGTATTGTACACAGCACTGTAGGTAGAGAAGCAGTTATGACCCCGGTCTGCAGTATCCTACACAGCACTGTAGGTAGAGAAGCAGTATTGACCCCGGTCTGCAGTATCCTACACAGCACTGTAGGTAGAGAAGCAGTATTGACCCTGGTCTGCAGTATCCTACACAGCACTGTAGGTAGAGAAGCAGTATTGACCCCGGTCTGCAGTATCCTACACAGCACTGTAGGTAGAGAAGCAGTATTGACCCCGGTCTGCAGTATCCTACACAGCACTGTAGGTAGAGAAGCAGTATTGACCCCGGTCTGCAGTATCCTACACAGCACTGTAGGTAGAGAAGCAGTATTGACCCCGGTCTGCAGTATCCTACACAGCACTGTAGGTAGAGAAGCAGTACTGACCCGGGTCTGCAGTATCCTACACAGCACTGTAGGTAGAGAAGCAGTATTGACCCCGGTCTGCAGTATTGTACACAGCACTGTAGGTAGAGAAGCAGTATTGACCCCGGTCTGCAGTATTGTACACAGCACTGTAGGTAGAGAAGCAGTTATGACCCCGGTCTGCAGTATCCTACACAGCACTGTAGGTAGAGAAGCAGTATTGACCCCGGTCTGCAGTATCCTACACAGCACTGTAGGTAGAGAAGCAGTATTGACCCTGGTCTGCAGTATCCTACACAGCACTGTAGGTAGAGAAGCAGTATTGACCCCGGTCTGCAGTATCCTACACAGCACTGTAGGTAGAGAAGCAGTATTGACCCCGGTCTGCAGTATCCTACACAGCACTGTAGGTAGAGAAGCAGTATTGACCCCGGTCTGCAGTATCCTACACAGCACTGTAGGTAGAGAAGCAGTATTGACCCCGGTCTGCAGTATCCTACACAGCACTGTAGGTAGAGAAGCAGTACTGACCCGGGTCTGCAGTATCCTACACAGCACTGTAGGTAGAGAAGCAGTATTGACCCCGGTCTGCAGTATCCTACACAGCACTGTAGGTAGAGAAGCAGTAATGACCCAGGTCTGTAGTATTGTACACAGCACTGTAGGTAGAGAAGCAGTATTGACCCAGGTCTGCAGTATTGTACACAGCACTGTAGGTAGAGAAGCAGTAATGACCCAGGTCTGCAGTATTGTACACAGCACTGTAGGTAGAGAAGCAGTAATGACCCCGGTCTGCAGTATTGTACACAGCACTGTAGGTAGAGGAGCAGTAATGACCCAGGTCTGCAGTATTGTACACAGCACTGTAGGTAGAGAAGCAGTAATGACCCAGGTCTGCAGTATCCTACACAGCACAGTAGGTAGAGAAGCAGTAATGACCCAGGTCTGCAGTATCCTACACAGCACTGTAGGTAGAGAAGCAGTAATGACCCAGGTCTGCAGTATTGTACACAGCACTGTAGGTAGAGAAGCAGTAATGACCCAGGTCTGCAGTATCCTACACAGCACTGTAGGTAGAGAAGCAGTAATGACCCAGGTCTGCAGTATTGTACACAGCACTGTAGGTAGAGAAGCAGTAATGACCCAGGTCTGCAGTATCCTACACAGCACTGTAGGTAGAGAAGCAGTATTGAGGTTGGTTCTCATGGCCTTTGTGTTGTCAGACTTATCAGTCAAGTCACGTTGACCTCAGCCAAATGATTCTTATCATGTCGGTCTATGTGGACCCCAGATTGAGAGAACATCAAGGGCGTCCAACCTAAAGGTCCTGAAGGTCAACTAGGAACCTGTAGTCCCCAAGGGGGTTGAATCAGTTCACTGAATATATCATTAGACTCTAATCTGGCAGAAAAATCCTTGTCACACTACAGTTTAATACTACATTATAATTGATGCTTTCAAAATGTTTTTATCATGATTTTGTTATTTCTGGTTTCACTGACCATGATCAGTTGTTCAGCTATGCCTCTCTTTCACAAATAGTTATTTAGATAGTCACGCATGCACAGTACCAGTCAACAGTTTGGACACACCTACTCATTCCAGGGTGTTTCTTTATTTTGACTATTTTCATCATTGTAGAATAATATTGAAGACATCATAATTATGAAATAACACATATGGAATCATATTCATGCATTTGAGCCAATCAGTTGTATTGTGCCATTTTTTGAAAATATGACAGTCCATCTTACTTTAAGACATGAAGGTCAGTCAATCCGGAAAATGTCAAGAACTTTTAAAGTTTATTCAAGTGCAGTCGCAAAAACCATCAAACGCTATGATGAAACTGGCTCTCATGAGGACCGCCACAGGAAAGGAAGACCCAGAGTTACCTCTGCTGCAGAGGATAAGTTCATTAGAGTTACCAGCCTCAGAAAATGCATCCCAAATAAATGGTTCACAGAGTTCAAGTAACAGACACATCTCAACATCAACTGTTCAAAGGAGACTGTGTGAATCAGGCCTTCATGACTGAATTGCTGCAAAGAAACCACCACTAAAGGACACCAATAAGAAGAACAGACTTGCTTGGACCAAGAAACACGAGCAGTGGACATTAGAGCAGTGGAAATCTGTCCTTTGGTCTGATGAGTCCAAATTTGAGACTTTCATTTCCAACCGCCGTGTCTTTGTGAGACGCAGAGTAGGTAAATGGATGATTTCCACATGTTTGATTCCCACCATGAAGCAAGGAGGAGGAGGTGTGATGGTGTGGGGGTGCTTTGCTGGTGACACTGTCAGTGTCAGCATTCTGAGTTCCTCTGTCCAGTGTCTGTGTTATTTTGCCCATCTTATTATTTTATTTTTATTGACCAGTCTGAGATACGGCTTATTCTTTGCAACTCCACCCAGAAGGCCAGCATCCCGGAGCCGCCTCTCCACTGTTGACGTTGAGACTGTTTTTTTGTGGGTACTATTTAATGAAGCTGCCAGTTGAGGACTTGTGAGGCGTCTGTTTCTCAAACGAGACACGCTAATGTACCTGTCCTCTTGCTCAGTTGTGCACCGGGACCTCCCACTCCTCTTTCTATTCTAGTTAGGGCCAGTTTGCTCTGTTCTGTGAAGGGACACAGTGTACACAGTGTTGTACGAGAACACAGTGTACACAGTGTTGTACGAGATCTTCAGTTTCTTGGCAATTTCTCGCATGGAATAGCCTTCATTTCTCAGAACAAGAATAGACTGACGAGTTTCATAAGAAAGTTCTTTGTTTCTGGCCATTTTGAGCCTGTAATCGAACCCACAAATGCTGATGCTCAACTAGTCTTTAATCAGAACAGCTGTGATAACATAATTAGCTGTGATAACATAATTACAAAAGGGTTTTCTAATTATCAATTAGCCTTTTAAAATGTTAAACTTGGATTAGCTAACACAACGTGCCATTGGAACAATCTATCAATCATTCAAATGTATTTATGAAGCCCTTTTTACATCAGCCGGTGTCACAAAGTGCTATACAGAAACCCAGCCTAAAACCCCAAACAGCAAGCAATGCAGATGTAGAAGCACGGTGGCTAGGAAAAACTCCCTAGAAAGGCAGGAACCTAGGAAGAAACCTAGAGAGGAACCACGCTCTGAGGGGTAGCCAGTCCTCTGGCTGTGCCGGGTGGAGATTATAATAATAATCACAGTGGTTGTAGAGGGTGCAACAGGTCAGCCCCTCAGGAGTAAATGTCACTTGACTTTTCATAACACAGGGGTGATGGTTGCTGATAATGGGCCTCTGTACACCTATGTAGATATTCTATTAAAAATCCTGCTGTTTACAGCTACAACAGTCATTTACAACATTAGCAATGTCTACACTGTATTTCTGATCAACTTGATGTTATTTTGATGGACAAAAAATGTGATTTTCTTTCAAAAACATACTGGCGGCAGAGAAGTCAGACGCAGGAGAGAAAACGGTGTTTCCAACGGCGCAGTTTATTAAACAAAAACTCACCGGGAAACATTACAAATATAACAACTGGGTACAATACCCTACGCACGCCAGGACAAACGTGCACAAACACTTACAAATAACAATCACCGACAAACACATGAGGGGGAACAGAGGGTTAAATACACAACATGTAATTGATGGGATAGAAACCAGGTGTGATAAAAGACAAGACAAAACCGAAGGAAAATGAAAAGAGGATCAGCGATGGCTAGAAAGTCGGTGACTTCGACCACTGAACGCCGCCCCGAACAAGGAGAGGGACCAACTTCGGCGGAAGTCGTGACACATTTCTAAGTGACCACAAACAATCACGGCCGGATGAGATGTAGCCTGGATTTTGATTTGTTTAACACTTTTTTGGTTCCTGCATGATTCCATACAGTATGTGTTGTTTCATAGTTTTGATGTATTCATTATTATTGTACCATGTAGAAAATAGTAAAAATAAAGAAAAACCCTTGAATGAGTAGGTGTGTTCATACTTTTGACAGGTATTGTATACCCTGTTCAAAACATAGCCATTTAACACTACACTGAATCGTGGTCATGGTAACCTCTGAGCTGTAATAAGCAGCAGTACAACCATACCTAGTTTTATCTCCCAGCTATAAGGCTACAGTACGTCCTCTTATCAGGAGTCTTGTGAAGCTTGCTCAGTTTAATGACCCCAACAAAATGTTTCTTAGATTCACCCGGAAATTGGGAACAACACCCTTTACCACCTCTCCCATGTATACAGCTCCTCCTTTTGTGGCTCACGGTTTTTCTTCTTTTGCAGTTTTTCTACAGTATGTGCACAGTGGATATCTCATCAAGAGGAAGAGAGAGACGGTGGGATGCTTTAGAAGCAGAGCATCGCTAATTAAAATTGCCAGGCTAATTTGCTCCACTCTCTAAGCACTGACACTTGGCCGGTGGGATATTCTCCAGCTGAAGACAGAGATGTTAGAATCAAATTACCGTTAATATTAAGCTGTGCTGCAGCACCTTAGCTCTTTGTAGTTACCAGCATGCTAGTACAGGATAAAATAGCTCTCCAACGTATGTGATATTCTGAGCTATTCTCATTACTTTAAAAGACACAGTGGTAGTTCTACTGCATTACTGTAGACATTCCTATTCATATGCAATTAGAGCTAAATTGCCAGTATATCTTGCTGTCAAATGTAACTGTACCATGTAGTGGCAGTTTCTCTTCCATTAGAGGATGATGTATGAATTAAAGAGGGAGTTGATGTTGTTCAAGACAATTATTGCATCCTTCCAATTGCCCCTCTATTAAAAAATTCTGAGAAATGGTGCGGAGGATAATCAGTGCCTTCCTTCTGCCAGGAAGTAACAAACTGTCGATTCATATCAAATCAAAATTATTTGTCATACACGCCAAATACAACAAGTGTAGTCCTTACCGTGAAATGCTTATTTACAAGCCCTTAACCAACAGTGCAGTTCAAGAAGAGTTGAAAAAATATTTACCAAATAAAATAAAGTTACAAATAAATGTCAAAAAGTAACACAATAACATAACAGTAACGAGGCTATATACAGGCAGTACCAGGACCGAGTTAGTGTGAGGGGGTATAGGTTAGAGGTAATTTGTACATGTAGGTAAGGGTGAAGTGACTATGCATAGATAATAAACAGTGAGTAGCAGCAGTGTACAAAACAAATTGAGGGGGGGGGGGGGGGGGGGGTCAATGTAATAGTCCAGGTAGCCATTTGATTAATTGTTCACCAGTCTTATGGCATGGGGGTAGAAGCTGTTGAGGAGCCTTTTGGTCCTAGACTTGATGCTCCAGTACCGCTTGCAGTGCGGTAGCAGAGAAAACAGTCTATGGCTTGGGTGACTGGAGTCTATGACAATTTTATGGGCTTTCCTCTGACACCGCCTATTATATACAGTTGAAGTCAGAAGTTTACGTACACTCAAGTTGGAATCATTAAAACTTGTTTTTCAACCACTCCACAAATTTCTTGTTAACAAACTATAGTTTTGGCAAGTCGGTTAGGACATCTACTTTGTGCATGACACAAGTAATTGTTTACAATTGTTTACAGACAGATTATTTCACTTGTAATTCACTGTATCACTATTCCAGTGGGTCAGAAGTTTACATACACTAAGTTGACTGTGCCTTTTAAACGGCTTGGAAAATTCCAGAAAATGATGTCATGGCCTTAGAAGCTTCTGATAGGCTAACTGACATCATTTGAGTCAATTGGAGGTGTACATGTGGATGTATTTCAAGGCCTACCTTCAAACTCAGTGCTTCTTTGCTTGACATTATGTGAAAATCAAGAGAAATCAGCCAAGACCTCAGAAAAAACTTGTAGACCTCCAAGTCTGGTTCATCCTTGGGAGCAATTTCCAAACACCTGAAGGTACCACGTTCATCTGTACAAACAATAGTACGCAAGTATAAACACCATGGGATCACACAGCCGTCATACCGCTCAGGAAGGAGATGTGTTCTGTCTCTTAGAGATTAACGTACTTTGGTGCAAAAAGTGCAAATCAATCCCAGAACAACAGCAAAGGACCTTGTGAAGATGCTGGAGGAAACAGGTACAAAAGTATTATCCACAGTAAAACAAGTCCTATATCCACATAACCTGAAAGGCCGCTCAGCAAGGAAGAAACCACTGCTCTAAAACCGCCATAAAAAAGCCAGACTACGGTTTGCAACTGCATTATGAACTGCATTTTGAAGAAATGTCCTCTGGTCTGATGAAACAAAAATAGAACTGTTTGGTCATAACGACCATCAATCAATCAATCAAATGTATTTATAAAGCCCTTCTTACATCAGCTGATGTCACAAAGTGCTGTAGAGAAACCCATGTTAAAACCCCAAACAGCAAGCAATGCAGGTGTAGCAGCACGGTGGCTATAAAAAACTCCCTAGAAAGGCCAGAACCTAGGAAGAAACCTAGAGAGGAACCAGGCTATGATGGGTGGCCAGTCCTCTTCTGGCTGTGCCGGGTGGAGATTATGACAGAACATGGCCAAAATGTTCAAATGTTCATAGATGACCAGCAGGGTCAAATAATAATAATCACAGTGGTTGTCGAGGGTGCAACAGGTCAGCACAGGTCAGGAGTAAATGTCAGTTGGCTTTTCATAGTCGATCATTCAAAGTATCTCTACCACTTCTGCTGTCTCAAGATGGAGTTGAAAACAGCAGGTTTGGGACAGGTAGCACGTCCGGTGAACAGGTCAGGGTTCCATAGCCGCAGGCAGAACAGTTGAAACTCGAGCAGCAGCACGACCAGGTGGACTGGGGACAGCAAGGTGTCATCAGGCCAGGTAGTCCTGAGGCATGGTCCTAGGGCTCAGGTCCGCCGAGAGAGAGAGAGAGAGAGAGAGAGAGAGAGAGAATAATTAAATTCACACAGGACACCGGATAAGACAGGATAAATACTCCAGATATAACAGACTGACCCTAGCCCGCCGACACATAAACTATTGCAGCATAAATACTGGAGGCTGAGACAGGAGGGGTCGGAAGACACTGTGGCCCTGTCCGACGATACCCCCTGCCAGGGCCAAACAGGCAGGATATAACCCCACCTCCCTTTGCCAAAGCACAGCCCCCACAACACTAGAGGGATATCTCCAACCACCAACTTACCATCCTTACCATCCTGAGACAAGGCCTAGTATAGCCCACGAAGATCTCCCCCACGGCACAACCCAAGGGGGGCGCCAAACCTGACTCAGTTACACCAGACCATCGTTATGTTTGGAGGAAAAAGGGGGAGGCTTGCAAGCCGAAGAACACCATTCCAACTGTGAAGCACAGGGGTGGCAGCATCATGTTGTGGGGATACTTTGCTGCAGGAGGGACTAGTGCACATCACAAAATAGATGGCATCAGGAGGAAAGAAAATTATATATTGGATATATTGAAGAAACATCTCAAGACATCAGTCAGGAAGTTAAAGCTTGGTCGCAAATGGGTCTTCCAAATGAACAATGACCCAAAGCATACTTCCAAAGTTGTGTCAAAAGGGCTTAAGGATAACAAAGTCAAGGTATTGGGAAATAAGTATTTGACCCCTCTGCAAAACATGACTTAGTACTTGGTGGCAAAACCCTTGTTGGCAATCACAGAGGTCAGACGTTTCTCGTAGTTGGCCCCCAGGTTTGCACACATCTCAGGAGGGATTTTGTCCCACTCCTCTTTGCAGATCTTCTTCAAGTCATTAAGGTTTCGAGGCTGATGTTTGGCAACTTGAACCTTCAGCTCCCTCCACAGATTTTCTATGGGATTAAGGTCTGGACATTGGCTAGGCCACTCCAGGACCTTAATGTGCTTCTTCTTGAGCCACTCCTTTGTTGCCTTGGCCGTGTGTTTTGGGTCATTGTCATGCTGGAATACCCATCCACGACCCATTTTCAATGCTTTGGCTGAGGGAAGGAGGTTCTGACTCAAGATTTGACGGTACATGGCCCCATCCATTGTCCCTTTGATGTGGTGAAGTTGTCCTGTCCCCTTAGCAGAAAAACACCCCCAAAGCATAATGTTTCCACCTCCATGGTTGATGGTGGGGATGGTGTTCTTGCGGTCATAGGCAGCATTCCTCCTCCTCCAAACACAGAGAGTTGAGTTGATGCCAAAGAGCTCAATTTTGGTCTCATCTGACCACAACACTTTCACCCAGTTGTCCTCTGAATCATTCAGATGTTCATTGGCAAACTTCAGACGGGCATGTATATGTGCTTTCTTGAGCAGGGGGACCTTGCTTGAGCAGGGGGACCCAGGATTTCAGTCCTTCACAGCGCAGTGTGTTACCAATTGTTTTCTTGGTGACTATGGTCCCAGCTGCCTTGAGATCATTGACAAGATCCTCCCATGTAGTTCTTGGCTGATTCCTCACCGTTCTCATGATCATTGCAACTCCACGAGGTGAGATCTTGCATGGAGCCCCAGGCCGAGGGAGATTGACAGTTCTTTTGTGTTTCTTCCATTTGCAAATAATCGCACCAACTGTTGTCACCTTCCCACCAAGCTGCTTGGCGATGGTCTTGTAGCCCATTCCAGCCTTGTATAGGTCTACAATCTTGTCCCTGACATCCTTGGAGAGCTCTTTGGTCTTGGCCATGGTGGAGAGTTTGGAATCTGATTGATTGATTGCTTCTGTGGACAGGTGTCTTTCATACAGGTAACAAGCTGAGATTAGGAGCACTTGAGAGGGTGCAAATTACTTATTTCCCTCATTAAAATGCAAATCAATTTATAACATTTTTGATATGTGTTTTTCTGGATTTTGTTGTTGTTATTCTGTCTCTCACTGTTCAAATAAACCCACCATTAAAATTATAGACTGATCATTTCTTTGTCAGTGGGCAAACGTACAAAATCCGCAGGGGATCGAATACTTTTTTCCCTCACTGTATATTTAGATTTGTTTAACACATTTTTGATTACTATATGATTCCACATGTGTTTTGATGTCTTCACAACTTTTCTACAGTGTAGAAAATATAAAAAATAAACAAAAACCCTTGAATGAGTAGGTGTGTCCAAACATTTCAACTGGTACTGTAAATGACTCAATAACAGGAATACAACAGTGCTTGTCATAAGACATCCAGGCAGATTCCAGGGCTGGCATTTAATTCAGCCCCATTTGACATCTAGGTAACACTTTGCTTGATCCACCTGGCCATCATCAGCCTTTACAACTCTAAAATAACCATAATAGTACAGCTACGATATCAGCCCATGCCTACTGTGATGTCAAATTATGTAACAAACTACCTTTAAGCAAGATTGACATAAGCTATCCGTCAATGGTTATAACAGTGCCATGTCATTAGGCTGGTATAAAATCCCTTAGGTTGATTCCATTGCTTCCATGAAGGACTACTCCGGGACTCCTTCATTAAGCTCTCTGTTGTCTCCCCAGCACAGATGTGAGAGCTGCTCCACAGCTCTTCTGAAGACCAGGTGTAACATAGTGATTACTTTGAGCTGTGTAACCAAAGTGTCCTGATAGGGCACACCTGTGGCTGGCTATTCTCCACTTGGCTGGATGCTGAGAAACATGTTGGCAAGCTGCCACCCCGTTTCTGGCCCTGCTGAAACGCAGCACTATCTGCATGCAACGGTATAGCCAATCTCTCATGCTGATGTCCTAATCAAAAGAGTGTGAGGCAGCATCTCACAAGACAAATTTGCTCTGTTGTTTCTATTGAATTATTGAGAGAGAGAGAGTACTTCCCCTGCTCTTTGCCCTCTTATACATACTATAGCATACATAGCTGTGACAATATGCATGCACTTAGCTTACCCCACAGTTTTGACATTTTCAGAACATTACCAGCACATTTCCTGGCAGCACTACTGATAAAATATAGAATATATTCTTGGCAATGGAATATGCCTTGACATTTGACTTTCATTTGTGCTATGTTGCGAGCGAGTATTCCAAATCAAATACCGGTAGGCTGTACAGACGAGCCAGGATACTTGTGAAAAGTATTTTTCAGAATCCTCCCCAATTTTCTCAGTCTCAGTCGGTCAAGTCCTGGGGTGGAATACATGACACTGAACATTAGTGCATAAGCCTGAGGCCTTCACTCCTGAAATCCGGGCATTGCCAGCGATGAGATAAATGGCGAAAAGGAAACACATTTTGTCAATAACAACCTGGTGGACAGCTCTATCATCTTATTGGCACAAAAAATGTGGATATTTTGTGGAAAGTGAAAATGTGATATTTTTTTCAGAGCACTTTAGTGAAGGAACATAACTGAGTCCAGATCATTTACCAGAGGAGTTTATAGGAGTTTCAGACACTGAGAGGAATCCAAACCGCAGCCCTTCATCTGCTTCAATGTGTTATTTTATTCTCTGACCTTTCACTACAGTACCCTAAACAGAGGACATAACATAAGTCTGGACATAACTTGTTTTTGCTCCTCTTGTTATATTGTCAAATACATAATACACCATAATGTTAATGTTAAACTCATACTGATGTAAAAAGGGCTTTATAAATACATTTGATTGATTGAAATACATTTGACTGAGGTATCAGGTGAACAGAAAAATAAATCCTTCCCCGTAGTAGGTACATGCAACAAACTGTACAATTGACTATTAGGCACATGAACTCAGCATTAGGACATCTATGACAGTATTTGTTGATTCTATTCATTTAAGGCGTTTTTAAGATGCAGTAGGCTACTACTATGACTTTCCCATCTTAGCATGTATTTCTCTCTGAAACCAACCAAACAAAAGGGGCATAAAAAATAAAACTACGTGGGTCATATTCTACTCTGCTGGACAGCCCGCCTTCAGACTACACCACATGCTCTCTTCACTTAATCTCTAATACCGAAGCTAAACTGTATGACAGGAGATCGATCCACTGTGCACTGTTTAAATAGAGAGACATTGTTTACCAGTGGATTTTCCATCTTTAATTAGCCAACGCCAACCCTAATTTGCCTGAGGAAAATGAGGCTGCTCATGCATCAGAGCACTTCTGCCGTGCACTTGCCAGTTTCTCTGGCAGGCTTTGGCCCTAATGTGGACTTGAATGTAAAACGTTGAACCGCTGCGAACAGTCACATGCCTAGCAAGGCCCACATCCAATTTCACAGGGTAATGAAAGGCAAAACACGCCATGTGAAATAAGCAAGCCTTCATCCTCAGACACACAGGCAGCACCTCCAAGCTAAGAATGCAGACAGAAAAAAGATTTGTATGTTTTCCTTATGTCAACTGCTTTTCTGTGAGCCTTATCTTATCTCAAACAGTTGCTTCAACAATGGTTAAACAAGTTGACAAAAATAGCAAACATACTGTATGTCCGCCCCTAATCTACAATCTCATTCCATTACATGACATAATCCATTAAATGAAAGGGCAAATGATTTAGAAGAAACCCGCTGGAGAAACAAGTAGGAAGTAAAATTACTTTATCTGGATTTAATTGCTATAGATTCCAGATGGGTCTCAGTCTGACTGTAATGGTTTGCACTCTGGTCACAGTGCAAATATGGAACAATGCATTTGCCTGGCTGGCTGTATAGGCCAGTCCACTTTTTCAAGCTTACAACTCGTGTGTAATTCCATGGGTTCTAACAAACCATTACCAAAGGAAAACAACATCTCACTTAATCTATATTGACAGCTTTATATTGACAAGCTGAGTCAATGACATATTTGATGTAATTTCCTGGAACAGGGATTTGACTATGTGTTGGAGATCCGAAGCACTCACTGAAGAGATGAAAGGTGGCCACTGCTTTTAAGAATCACATATCCCTAAATAAAATACTACCCTGCACACAAAGTCTTACCATGGAGACAGTTTATGAATAAACTCCTGATGATTGCCTCCCGAGTGGCGCAGTAGTCTAAGGCACTGCATTGCAGTGTCATCACAGACCGGGGTTTGATCCCAGGCTGTGGTTCATAACTGGCCGTGACCAGGAGTCCCATAGGGTGGCGCACAATTGGCCCAGCATTGTCTGGGTTAGGGGAGAGTTTGACAGGGGGGGCTTTACTTGGCTCATCGCGTTCTACTGACTCTTTAAAAAATATATATATTCTAAAATTGTACCCCTTTTTCTCCCCAATTTTGTGGTATTCAATTGTTTTAGTAGCTACTATCTTGTCTCATCGCTACAACTCCTGTACGGGCTCGGGAGAGACGAAGGTTGAAAGTCATGCGTCCTCCGATACACAACCCAACCAAGCCGCACTGCTTCTTTACACAGCGCCATCTAACCCGGAAGACAGCCGCACCAATGTGTCGGAGGAAACACCATGCACCTGGCAACCTTCGTTAGCGCACACTGTGCCCGGCCCGCCACAGGAGTTGCTGGTGCACGATGAGACAAGGATTTCCCTACCGGCCAAACCTTCCCTAACCCGGACGACGCTAGGCTAATTGTGCGTCGCGCAACGGACCTCCTGGTCGCGGCCGGTTACGACAGAGCCTGGGCGCGAACCCAGAGTCTCCGGTGGTGCAACTGGTGCTGCAGTACAGCGCCCTTAACCACTGCGCCACCCGGCAGTACTGCGCCACTGCCCCATCTACTAACTCTTTATGGCGGGCCGGGCGCCTGCAGGCTGACTTCGGTCGTCAGTTGAACAGTGTTTCCTCCGACACATTGGTGCGGGTGTTAAGGAGCGTGGTTTGGCGGGTCATGTTCCGGAGGACGCATGACTCGACCTTCGCCTCTCCCGAGCCTGTTGGGAGTTGCAGCGATGAGACAAGATCGTAAGTGTATCGCAATTGGATATCATGAAATCGGGGAGAAAAAGGGGGTAAAATATACAGTGCCTTGCGAAAGTACTCGGCCCCCTTGAACTTTGAGACCTTTTGCCACATTTCAGGCTTCAAACATAAATATATAAAACTGTATTTTTTTGTGAAGAATCAACAACAAGTGGGACACAATCATGAAGTGGAACGACATTTATTGGATATTTCAAACTTTTTTAACAAATCAAAAACTGAAAAAGTGGGCGTGCAAAATTATTCAGCCCCTTTACTTTCAGTGCAGCAAACTCTCTCCAGAAGTTCAGTGAGGATCTCTGAATGATCCAATGTTGACCTAAATGACTAATGATGATAAATACAATCCACCTGTGTGTAATCAAGTCTCCGTATAAATGCACCTGCACTGTGATAGTCTCAGAGGTCCGTTAAAAGCGCAGAGAGCATCATGAAGAACAAGGAACACACCAGGCAGGTCCGAGATACTGTTGTGAAGAAGTTTAAAGCTGGATTTGGATACAAAAATATTTCCCAAGCTTTAAACATCCCAAGGAGCACTGTGCAAGCGATAATATTGAAATGGAAGGAGTATCAGACCACTGCAAATATACCAAGACCTGGCCGTCCCTCTAAACTTTCAGCTCATACAAGGAGAAGACTGATCAGAGATGCAGCCAAGAGGCCCATGATCACTCTGGATGAACTGCAGAGATCTACAGCTGAGGTGGGAGACTCTGTCCATAGGACAACAATCAGTCGTATATTGCACAAATCTGGCCTTTATGGAAGAGTGGCAAGAAGAAAGCCATTTCTTAAAGATATCCATAAAAAGTGTTGTTTAAAGTTTGCCACAAGCCACCTGGGAGACACACCAAACATGTGGAAGAAGGTGCTCTGGTCAGATGAAACCAAAATTGAACTTTTTGGCAACAATGCAAAACGTTATGTTTGGCGTAAAAGCAACACAGCTCATCACCCTGAACACACCATACCCACTGTCAAACATGGTGGTGGCAGCATCATGGTTTGGGCCTGTTTTTCTTCAGCAGGGACAGGGAAGATGGTTAAAATTGATGGGAAGATGGATGGAGCCAAATACAGGACCATTCTGGAAGAAAACCTGATGGAGTCTGCAAAAGACCTGAGACTGGGACGGAGATTTGTCTTCCAACAAGACAATGATCCAAAACATAAAGCAAAATCTACAATGGAATGGTTCAAAAATAAGCATATCCAGGTGTTAGAATGGCCAAGTCAAAGTCCAGACCTGAATCCAATCGAGAATCTGTGGAAAGAACTGAAAACTGCTGTTCACAAATGCTCTCCATCCAACCTCACTGAGCTCGAGCTGTTTTGCAAGGAGGAATGGGAAAAAATGTCAGTCTCTTGATGTACAAAACTGATAGAGACATACCCCAAGCGACTTACAGCTGTAATCGCAGCAAAAGGTGGCGCTACAAAGTATTAACTTAAGGGGGCTGAATAATTTTGCACGCCCAATTTTTCAGTTTTTGATTCGTTAAAAAAGTTTGAAATATCCAATAAATGTCGTTCCACTTCATGATTGTGTCCCACTTGTTGTTGATTCTTCACAAAAAAATACAGTTTTATATCTTTATGTTTGAAGCCTGAAATGTGGCAAAAGGTCGCAAAGTTCAAGGGGGCCGAATACTTTCGCAAGGCACTGTATATATATATATATATATATATATATATATATATATATATATATAACTTCTGATGATTACAAATCTACTAATGTCTCCACCAACCAGTCAGGCCCCCAGCAGGCAGAAATAAGGTTACCAGACAAACATGGTGGTAGAGATCTGTTAAATAGTGGGGACGTTCTTACTGCATCTCTATGGATGATGACATGTGTGTGTCTCTTCTGTTGGTAAACTGGGATTAAATAAAACATATGAACATTTAAAGAAAATAAAATAGTTCCCGCGACAGTATGTAGCCTGGGGATATGGTTAGTTTGTGTGATGTCATCACAGAGCTGAATAAAGCTATCTTTGGGGAGATGCCAAAATTAGACTGTGTCATTAATTGTACTAGCCATATGGTCTACAGTGTCTGAATGGCATGTTCACTTAAATTCCTTAGGAGGTGCTGGAATGGCCGACTAGCATTTACACTCAGTGGGGTCTTGTTGAATACACACACAGATTGTGTGTGTGTGCTCGCGCATACTTGTGTGTGTGTGTTTCATTATAATATGATGAAAAGCTAGCTTCGCCAGAGATATGCAGCCTTCTTTGCATGCTTAGGATAGTTTGAAGAAAATGTCTCAGGCTAGCATAATAGGCCCTTGTCTGCACCGAATCTCTTTTTAAATGTAGCACATAATAAAAGTACATAGCAGCAAATAATGAAACACCAACAGTACACACATTTAGATCAGTGTTGGGGGGCTTAAGAAGGCCCCCCTTGGAACTCAGTCAGGCTTTCAACTTACTGTTGCGAAGTAGAATAGTAGAATACACAAGATGCAATTTGAAATTTGGTTGTGCTTCAACAGTTTTTCTCTTGTTACAGTATGTCAGTCGCTGATAGCCACTCAATTTGCCCATGTCAGCTAAAATGTTTTAGATTAGTAAATTAGTCTAGAGATCAGCTTTCTAAACTTGTAGTAATCAAGGTCGAATTAGAGCCCCAGGTGCCCCCACTGATTTTGTTAGTCAGTCTCACTCAGATATCATTTTCAAAACTGTTAACATTTCTCTCCACCCTATGGCAAAATTAGTAGAATTGCATGAAATTAGCTGTAAAACTGCTACTTTTCCTCTCCGCCGCATGGCAAAAGGAGTAAGATTGCACAAAATGAACTTTTAAATGTAAAAATGTGCATGAAATTAGTTATAAAATTGCCAAATCTTCTCTCCGCCCCATGGCAAAATGTGTATAATTGAAGCAAACTAGCTTCAACATTTTCTCTACACCCCATGACAAAATGTGTAGGATGGCACGATGCAGCCCACCATGATGAGTTCAAGTTTTTTGTGGCCCTAACCCCAATAAAAGTTGCCCATCCCTGATTTAGATCGTGAATTCACTATTGCATGGAAAGAATACTCAGCTGGCTGCTCATTGTTTAAAAAGCTAAAGCACATTTTCATGTCTTCAGAGAGTGTGTGAGCACAGACAGGCCTTAGTGTCATGCTGCATCTCCCCCTGACTGCCTGTCTCATCTCCTCTTGCTCCACTCTTCTCCTTTCCCTACCCATTCTATTTAGCTTGACCATGGTTTCCTTGTTCTCCCTATTCTTCCCTGCTGAGATGTTTCAGACGTAGTAGCATCCTCATCACCTCACCATTCTCCTTTCAACGGTTCATTTCAGAGGGGTCCTGTATATTATATCTGGATAAGTTTGTCTCTGATGGCTCTCATCCTGATGACATACACACCTCAGTGAACGTGAAGCGCCAGCTTTGCCACAAGCTCAGTCAAATTAAGTCTGAGTTTGTTTTTGAGCGCACAGGAACAAATTTAATAATTTTACACAGCCGAGCCGAAAGTAGAATGTGTAGTTCACCAAATCTATGAGGTCTTACAGAAGCAGAGTGTACAAAACATTAGGAACACCTTCCTAATATTGAGTTACACACACTTTTCCCGTCAGAACAGCCTCACTTCGTTGGGGCATGGACTCTACAAGGTTTCAAAAGCATTCCACAGGGATGCTAGCCCATGTTGACTCCAATGCTTCCCACAGTTGTGTCAAGTTGGCTGGATGTCATTTGGGTGGTGTTCCTAATGTTTTGTACACCCAAATCACTTTTGCTCCTGGAAGGAAATCACCCAACATTTGTGCAGCACAGCACCACTGCTCTGGCCCTACTACAGTGAGTTAACTGTAAATTAACATCAGAGTTGTAATGCCAAGCATTAAATCCCTCTGATTAATCTGGGTCAATACAGTCTGACCTGTTCTGCTAGGCTGGGTCTGCATCAGCCTCTTCCTAACAGAAAGCGGTAATGATTAGCTGACTTGCCCTTGGCTCTCCAACAGTACACACGGACTCTCTGAACAAAGAGCTTCAATAATGTAATCTATATCTCCTTATTCATAGCCAGGCTACAGTGGGTTGATGTAGCTGTGCTAGAGTGTGAATTATCATTGTTTTGAAGGATCACATGAACCCCAGTATACACTGAGTATACCAACATACAAACATTCCTAATATTTAGTTGCACCCCCCCCCCCCCTTTCTTTAACCTGTCTCCTTCCCTTCATCTACACATCAATAAGGGATCATAGCTTTCACCTGGATTCACCTGGTCTGTGTATGTCATGGAAAGAGCAGGTGTTCTTCATGTTTTGTATACTTAGTGTAGTGAGTGGTTGTATGCTACAGTATGTACTGTATAGAGGTTATAGAAGATGACTGATACCTTTATAACTGCACTAAGTCCCTCAGCAAGCATCAGTGTGAAACTCCTCTGCAATACTAATGAACATTTCCAACCTGCTGGAGGCGAGAGCTCTCCAGCGCTGGGAGGGATTTCACTCCCCAGGATGGAACATCACATCCCTTTTCTCTTGGTGCCTGCCTGTGACTGGAGGCATAGTTTGGCTTGATGAAAAGGGGTCGGATGGCGTGGGTCTGATAGGGCCCTGCAGCAGCACCTGTTTCACATTACACAGTAACCCCAGAATGAATAACTGACAGACTCAATCACATTCGCTCCAAAGATACTGACAGGCAGGCAGCGCAGACGACTGCAATCATGGGAGGAATTATTTTAATGAAAACCTGAAGTGGCACTCATTCACTTTCATTGTCATAGGAACTATTTTGATGGAAAATATATTTGACTTACTCATAGGACTTGAAGTCTACCTAACACCTGGGCTGGGCCTGGGTTACTTACAGGTTTAGTTCAGGAGATAAAAAAAACTTGTCATGTCTTCAGGAATATCTCCAGAGACCAATTACACAGGAGATTAAATAAATGGTCACCAATTTGCCTGGCATCCATTTAATTTAACTGTCATATATTTAGGAAAATCACCTAGCCTAATGCTTATTTTTTCATATAGAATCATTACATCTTCACCAGATAGGCTATAGAACATGCACTAAAGAATACCAAAAATGTCACTTTCCCTCAACTAGCCCACTTGACTACAGAGTAGATACCATCATATCTGGACTCGCTTTGTCTGTGCACCATGCAGACAAACACTGTATAGCTGTGTCCGCGCTGATTCTTCCCAGCCCACATGTCTGCAGTGGCGGCATGGCGAGGATGCTGTTATAATTCAACGTCAGATCAAGTATAATCAACGTCCCCCTGCTGGCTCAATTGGATCCTTATTCACAAAAATATAATCTTCTCGCTCCGCAACCATCTTTGAGAAAGTCTGTGCCTTTTTTCTCAACGGAAGAAGATTCGCTCTGCTGCAGTTCGGCTCGCAGTTCAATGTATGTCACTCGTAGTCCACAGTGAGAGGCTGAGAGCTCCTTGCACATCTGACGGATTTTCTCTGCGAATAGGCTTGTGTACCTACATGGTTTCCCTATATCAGATTCGTTTGAGGAGTTAAATTCTGAGGTCTGATAAAATGGGCCATCGCATAATAGCGACTGTCCTTTTTTGTGTGTGGCTTTTTGGTAAATCGCATGGAGCGTTTCCAAACCAGATAAATATAGGTAAGTTATATTTGAAATTACTAAGATGTTTTTTCTTTAGCCTAAAAAGAAAACGAGATAAATGTACATTAAAAGCTTGTGTGGTGTTGACTTCATTTGCACTGATTATTATTTGCATAATTCATTGTCAAGTTCATCAGTCATACCCTAAGGAGAGGTAGCAGACTAGCTATGAGAAACAATGCGTTTAAGAGTGGGGGGAGGGTAAAATAAATTACCAAAAGTTTCACATACTTGCCTATTTAAGTATCTTCATGCAGAACTTTCCACCACTTCACTGGCCAGTATAGATTATACATTAATAAATGAATCACAGTAGAATTAATTGGTTGATGTTTATTCTAGATTAAGCGATGTTCATCCATTTAGTAATGTGAAATACCTTGGTGCGTAAAATAGGACTGATCATTTGTCGTCAGTGATAGAAAATAAATGATAAGGGCTGATATTGATGTCATACTATGTTTTAATGAAACGGAATAAGAGGAACTAACCTATGCAATTCTTCCCATTCTCCTCTCCTCTTTCGTTTATAGGTGGGCTTTTTATGCGCTCTACAGTGCAGGAGCACAGCGCCTTCAGGTTCGCTGTTCAGCTGTATAATACCAATCAGAATGTGACGGAGAAACCTTTCCATCTCAATTATAATGTAGACAACCTCGAATCCTCCAACAGCTTCTCCGTCACACATGCGTGTGAGTACCACGACACTAAATGATGGCAATGTATTTCATTTAATTAACGACACATATGGAGGGCACTGCCCCCCCCCCCCCCCCCCCCCCCTCAATGTATTATGAGCGGCTACTGCACCGACTTGGGGGCTATATCCACAGTGGCATTGGCTTGACGCCTATGTAATTTATTACATTGATTGTAGGCGAATTGCTATAGCATTAGAAGACAATCATCCCACACGTCTTCTGAGCTGTCACTGCACATCGCTTTGCTGATGGTAGGGTATAGGGTTGGGTCAAATTGATGAGAACAATTCCAGAAAAACACTGAATGAAAACCGCATGAAAACATTACATTACTGTTGTGTGTCAATGTCAGCTTTATGAGCTTTTAAGTGGCGTAGTTATTTCAGAGCCTGAGGATATACAGCTTATTTTAAGCTGGAGTAATTGTTAAAGATTCAAAATATGGTTGATCTTTTATAGTTTATCTGTTAATTCTTTCCTGTCCGGATATACTATCTTTTGTATGCAAAAAAACTTTTTTCACACCACTATGATTGTCAAAGAAAGTTGGACTATTATACAAGCCCCAGTTCCTTTCAGATGAAGCCGTGGATATTCCAAAGAGGTGGTTGTTGCAGCAATTGCTGTATAGCCTAATAATCAAAATGACAGATTCAGTTCTCTGTTATATCACTTTTTTTGTGAGTTGCATATATAAATGATATTTTGTTTTGTCATGCACAGTACACTAGTCAAGTGTGTACGTTAGGAGCATTTAAAAAAAGAGCGTAGGGTCAGCCAAGTCTACACTAAATAGAGAAACATTATGTCTAAACTGCATAGCAGTTATCTTGACACATGAAGCACAATGGTACACAGGTACAAATGTTTAATGTATACGAAGACACGCAGTAAACTTGTTATGTCTGTCTATAGCTGGGATATTTCACAAAAGACTTGAGATAATGTCATTGAGAATATCACAGTTATCATCTGTAGGAAATGCTTATCGATCCTTTGGATACTATTCAACAGAGGTTGCTGTTGTCCTGTTGGAAAACTGTATGTTAATATTTCTCTGAAATGAAAATTCCACATTCCTCTGGCAAGGATGCTTCTCTCTACCTTGTGTTGTAGCTGTGGTATAAAAACAAGTTAATGAATGGCACTTGACAGTGTTATATCTCCTCTCTTAGTTGCTGTTCACTTGGGGCACTATTGTAAGGTCACAGCGATAGGCTTGTAATGTGGGTGCACAAGAATAAGCCTGCAGTGTATCCCACTGTTGGGCTTTATTTAACCCCCCTATCTCCGGTTGCATCATTTTGCTATAGCCTACGCTGTAAGTTGTTGAATTTACTTTGTACCAATTCCCTTTACTGTGACTGTGAGGATAGCTTTGGTAAAATAATTTTCCTCTCTTAGATTTGTCGAATGAATTCTCATTCATTTCTGGAACTGACTACTTAATTTGATTGCCGGGGTGGAGAAATTGACCTATAATTGGAGCGGATGGATGGCTTTTAGATATTTCAGGATTCATGAAATGCCTCCAGTTGCTATAGTGATCAATATGACAGAATATGGATATCTGCCACATGATTGACACGCAGGTATGAGCCTTTCTGCCAAGCAAAGCTAAGTAAAGTAAACATGTGCTCTGTGCACATTTCAGTTGCACATCCATTGTGATTAAATGCAGTATTTGCTGTTTCTAGTTTGAGTAAATGTAATGTTTTAAATTCAAAGAGGAGCCAATGCCAACCTCAGTTTGATGCTAGCTAGCTATCCCAAGAAAAAACGTGTTTTGCTTCAGTATTGTATTGCAGTGTTTATTGAAGACAATAACCTATAGTTTGCTTTTCTTTATTTTTTAACTTAAATAACTATATTTATCTGTTTGCTTATCTAATATTCAACATGTTGGAGTGTATTCTGATGTCAGGTCTTTGCATTTGTTTTTGTCGAATGGCATGCGATGGGACCCTCTGGTTCATTCTAGATGAGAATGGTTGTGGACAGAGAGTGGGCTTCCAAAATCGTACTGACTTCCTCTGGCAGCATTGGATGTGTCTGGGAGCCACAGGGACTGTCAGAAGCACTCTTTTGGCGTGTTAACTTTTCACTAACTGTACTTCTCTAAGGATGAGGCAGACTATTCAAACGTGTCAGCAAACAGAATTAGCCACTCAGATGGTAGTGTAACTCAATAAAGAGAAAAAATATGAGGGAATCTGGAGCTTGTTTGATGCCTTTGCGGGCTCATCTATTAAAGTGCAAAACCATCTCTCGTTGCGATGATTTTGTAGTTACAAATTGACATTTGTCCTTCTGTGTGGTTTTTGTGTATTGTGGTATTTCCATTTGTTAAAAACCATGTCTGTTAATGGCATGACACAACAGAAAATCAGAAGGGAACATTATAAGTCGGACTTCCATGAAGCCTTCATAAAGCACTCATAACACCACCAGTGCCATGATATAATACAAATCTGTTTATGTCACTTTCCCTTTGAAATTGACATCCGAAGAAGAAGAGGGAGAAAATAGATGAGTAGCCAACTTGGATAACCTTTGACTTTGACCAGAGAGGCTACAAAGCCTGACATTTCACTGTGTAGCACTTTAATAATATTCATGTTTTTCACATTTATTCAATTCGAGCCTTCATGTATGTATTTCTAAATTACTGGCCAATTGAAGATTAGAATACATTTATTTTACATACAGTGCTTTGAACTGTATTTCTATATTTTAATTTCTAATTGGATTACAATTGCGCATAATGATGATTCGTTTTTTCACTTTTCCAACTTTTGCGTCTTACTGTAATTTTTCAATCTATTTAGCATTAGAGGGCAGATATGGAGAAAAGTTACCTCATCAGACACTAACATTGTTGGACAATAACACAGTTACTATTATTTATTAGTCACACTTTTTAATGTCAGATGAAATGATCAAATGGATGATATGTATATACAGTGCATTCAGAATGTATTCAGAGCCCTTCACTTTTCCACATTTTGTTACGTTAAAGACTTATTCTAAAATTGATTAAATCATTTTTTCTCTCTCATCAATCTACAAACAATACCCCTTCATGCCAAAACAAAAACTGTGTTTTAGAAATGTTTGCAAAGGCATTAAAAATAAAAAACTGATATCACATTTACATAAGTATTCAAACCCTTTACTCAGTACTTTGTTGAAGCACCTTTGGCAGCGATTACATCCTCGTGTCTTCTTGGGTATTACACTACAAGCTTGGCACACCTGTATTTGGGGAGTTTCTCCCATTATTCTCTGCAGATCCTCTCGAGCTCTGTCAGATGGGGACCGTCACTGCACAGCTATTTTCTGGTCTCTCCAGAGATGTTAGATCGTGTTCAAGTCCAGGCTCTAGCTTGGCCACTCAAGGACATTCAGAGAGTTGTCCCGAAGCCACTCCTGCATTGTCTTGGCTGTGTGCTTAGAGTCATTGTCCTGTTGGAAATTGAACCTTCGCCCCAGTCTGAGGTCCTGAGCGCTCTGGAGCATGTTTTCATCAAGGGTCTCTCAGTACTTTTCTCTGTTCATCTTTCCTTCGATCCTGACTTGTCTCCCAGTCCCTGCCACTGAAAAACATCTCCACAGCATGATGCTGCCACCACCATGCTTCACCGTAGGGATGGTGCCAGGTTTCCTCCAGACGTGATGCTTGGCTTTCAGGCCAAAGAGTTCCTCATGGGCAGAGTCCTTTAGGTGCGTTTTTGCAAACTCCAAGCGGGCTATCATGTGCCTTTTACTGAGGAGTGGTTACCGTCTGGCCACTCTACCATAAAGGCTTGATTGGTGGAGTGATACAGAGATGGTTGATCTTCTGGAAGATTCTCCCATCTCCACAGAGGAACTCTGGAGCTCTGTAAGAGTGACCATCGGGTTCTTGGTCACCTCCCTGACCAAGTCCCTTCTCTCCCGATTGCTCAGTTTGGCCAGGTGACCAGCTCTAGGAAGAGTCTTGGTGGTTCCAAACTTCTTCCATTTAAGAATGATGGAGGCCACTGTGTTCTTGGTGACCTTCAATGCTGCATAAATGTTTTGGTACCCTTCCCCAGATCTGTGCCTCTACACAATCTTGTCTCGGAGCTCTATGAACAATTCCTTCGACCTCATGGTTTGGTTTATGCTCTGACATGCACTGTCAACTGCGGGACCTTATAGATAGACAGGTGTGTGCCTTTCCAAATCATGTCCAATCAAGTGATTTTACCACAGGTGGACTCCAATAAAGTTGTAGAAACATCTAAAGCGTGATCAATGGAAACAAGATGCACCTGAGCTCAATTTCTTGTCCCATAGCAAAGGGACTGAATACTTATGTAAATAAGGTATTTCTGTTTTTTATTATTAATACATTTGCAAAAATGTAAAAAAAATGGTTTTTGCTTTGTCATTATGGGGTATTCAAATCAAAACAATCAAATCAAAGTTTATTTGTCACGTGCGCCGAAAACAACAGGTGTAGTAGACCTTACAGTGAAATGCTTACTTATATGCTCTAACCAATAGTGCAAAAAAGGTGTTAGGTGAACAATACAGAGGCTATAAAAGTAGCGAGGCTACATACAGACACTGGTTAGTCAGGCTGATTGAGGTAGTATGTACATGTAGATATGGTTAAAGTGACTATGCATATATGATGAACAGAGAGTAGCCGTAGCATTAAAGAGGGGTTGGGGGGGGGCACACAATGCAAATAGTCCAGGTAGCCATTTGATTACCTGTTCAGGAGTCTTAGGGCTTGGGGGTAAAAACTGTTGAGAAGCCTTTTTGTCCAAGACCGCTTGCCATGCGGTAGTAGAGAGAACAGTCTATGACTGGGGTGTCTGGGGTCTTTGACAATGTTTAGGGTCTTCCTCTGACACCTCCTGGTGTAGAGGTCCTGGATGGCAGGCAGCTTAATCCCAGTGATGTACTGGGCCATACGCACTACCCTCTGTAGTGCCTCGCGTTCAGAGGCCAAGTAATTGCCGTTTCAGGCAGTGATGCAACCAGTCAGACAGGATGCTCTCGATGTTGCAGCTGTAGAACCTTTTGAGGATCTCAGGACCCATGCCAAATCTCTTTAGTCTCCTGAGGGGGAATAGGCTTTGTCGTGCCCTCTTCACAACTGTCTTGGTGGGTTTGGACCATTCTAGTTTGTTGTTGATGTGGACACCGAGGAACTTGAAGCTCTCAACCTGCTCCACTACAGCCCCGTTGATGAGAATGGGGGCGTGCTCTGCCCTCTTTTCCTGTAGTCCATAATCATCTCCTTAGTCTTGGTTACGTTGAGGGATAGGTTGTTATTCTGGCACCATACGGCCAGGTCTCTGACCTCCTCCCTATAGGCTGTCTCGTCGTCGTCGGTGATCAGGCCTACTACTGTTGTGTCTTTTGCAAACTTAATGATGGTGTTGGAGTCGTGATTGGCCATGCAGTCGTGGGTGAACAGGGAGTACAGGAGGGGACTGAGCATGCACCCCTGTGGAGCTCCAGTGTTGAGGATCAGCGTGGCAGATGTGTTGCTACCTACCTTCACCACCTGGGGGCGGCCCGTCAGGAAGTCTAGGATGCAGTTGCAGAGGGAGGTGTTTAGTCCCAGGATCCTTAGCTTAGTGATGAGCTTTGAAGGTACTATGGTGTTGAATGCTGAGCTGTAGTCAATGAATAGCATTCTCACATAAGTCTTCCTTTTGTCCAGGTGGGAAAGGGAAGTGTGGAGTGCAATAGAGATTGCATCATCTGTGGATCTGTTTGGGCAGTATACAAATTGGAGTAGGTCTAGGGTTTCTGGGATAATGGTGTTGATGTGAGCCATTCCCAGCCTTTCAAAGCACTTCATGGCTACAGGCATGAGTGCTATGGGTCTGTAGTCATTTTAATTGTACCTTTTATTTAACTAGGCAAGTCAGTTAAGAACAAATTCTTATTTTCAATGACGGCCTAGGAACAGTGGGTAAACTGCCTTGTTCAGGGGCAGAACAACAGATTTGTACCTTGTCAGCTCGGGGATTTGAACTTGCAACCTTTCGGTTACTAGTCCAACGCTAAACACTAGGCTACCCTGCCGCGTTCTTGGGCACAGGGACTATGGTGGTCTGCTTGAAACATGTTGGTTTTACAGACTCAGTCAGGGACATGTTGAAAATGTCAGTGAAGACACCTGCCAGTTGGTCAGCACATGCCCGGAGCACACGTCCTGGTAATCCTTCTGTCCCCGCAGCCTTGTGTATGTTGACCTCTTTAAAGGTCTTACTCACGTCGGCTACGGAGAGCGTGATCACACAGTCATCCGGAACAGCTGATGCTCTCATGCATGCCTCAGTGTTGCTTGCCTCGAAGCGAGCATAGAAGTGATTTAGCTCGTCTGGTAGGCTCGTGTCACTGGGCAGCTCGCGGCTGTGCTTCCCTTTGTAGTGTAGATTGATGAGATTGATGAGGATTTATTTATTTTTAATCGATTTTAGAATAAGGATGTAACGTAACAAAATGTGGGAAAAGTGAAGGGGTCTGAATACTTTCCGAATGTACTGTATGTTCTTTCATCGCAGAATATACTCTTTATTCTCTCACCTCAGCCTCACTTGATAATAATGTGGGATGGTATGTGGATCTGCTGCTACTCATTCTTTAATGCATTCTCATGCTTCCTCAAAACATCTGCATAACAGATGGATATTCAGTTTGAAGATTGAACATAGCAGATGTCTCCTACTTAACGAAAATAGAAAATGTTTTTTTCTATTCAAGAGACCTGGAACATGTAAGACCGGATTGTATGCATCATGTTAAAAGTGGGACAATGCTAACAAAATAACCATCTCAGTTGGTGGAAAACGAGTTGCATTATTCAAATTATTTTCAAAGGATTTTCTCTAGTGAGAAATGTTATGTGGTGTCTCACTACACACACAAAAATGAGGGGTCCTCAAGGGTTCTTTGGGAAGGGGGATGGTTCTATGTGGAACCATACTGACCCAAAGAACCCTTTGAGCCCTTTAATGGTTATTTTCAGTTCAAAAAGGTTATCTCCTATTTTAGTGAACGATAAAATGTAGTGGCGGTGGCTCATTCAAATATTTTAGGGCGTAGATTGCATACAGCTCTTTTTGTTCAATTGTAAGAGTGTTATTCCCGGTGATCTAATCTGATGTGTTATGCTATTACATGGCCAGTGACAATGTATTTCGAAAGACTTGAGAACCGTTGACAAAGTGAGTAGTTCTCAATTCTCTCCCCGGGGACCCATAGCCGTTCCAGAGCTAGCACACCTGATTCAACTTCTTAATAAACACAATAATAAAACCTATGGAATTTTAACAATAGAGTATAATATGGCTATTAAACCAGAATAAAAAAAACTGTATGGTTCTAAAAAATTACTTTCTCTCTAGAACCATTCTCCATAAAGGTTATAAAATAATCATAAAAAAGGGCTCTATTTGCAGTAGCCCCAAAAAGTGTTCTTACCTTAGTGGAACCCTTTTTTGGTTCTATATAGAACCTTTTTTAATGGTTATTTATAGAACTTTAGGAAAGGGTTATTTATAGCACCATACAGGTTCCATTTCGAACCAATTTAGTATTGTTCTTAATAGAACCTTCAAAAAAAGGTTCCATAAAGCACCACAAAGGGTTCCATTATGGTTACAAGTCAAATAACCTTTATTTTGCACTATATACTGTAGAACTATATGTTTTTAGTGTGTATAGAGGGTGCTATAATGTCTTGATGTTAGATATTATTTTGTCAATTGCAATTTTTGGGATTTGTGGTTGTCTGTGGAGACTGTGTATCTTAAAAAAGGCACATCCATCTACAAAGGGTTAAATCAATGTCTTTGAATCACATGACCGAGTCAGGCGATGTACGTATAGATACAAAATAAAAAAGAGTCATAACGTGTAAAGACTTCTCGATTAGGAGCCATTTGTTAGAAGTGGCAGTCAGACATGGGCTGTGATTAGAAAAACGTCCATTACCCTGGTTGGGTCAGGATGTAATGATAGTCACAAATCCCCATCGGCCATTACTGTGTTATTGGCTGAGAAGATCAATAGGCTGAAGGCCACAGGACAAGACAGCATTGTTTGGTGTAGTGTGTTGTGCTACACTGTGTTGGTGTGAGGAGATCAGCTCTCACTGCCCATATCATTCTCTCAACATCTCCGGATATGTGACAGAACAGAATTAATTTCACTAGAGCTTTTTATTATCTCAGAGTGTAGGCTACAGTTCTCAAAGAAAAATATGAGCCCCAGAGAGTTTGACCCATATTGCTGTATGGTACAACACCAACCTACAGACAAATGTACACAGATAAACATATACAGTTGAAGTCGGACGTTTACATACTCTTAGGTTGGAGTCATTAAAACGCGTTATTCAACTACTCCACAAATTTCTTGTTAACAAACTATCATTTTGGCAAGTCGGTTAGGTCGTCTACTTTGTGCATGACAAGTAATTTTTCCAACAATTGTTTACAGACAGATTATTGCACTTATATTTCACTGTATCACAATTCCAGTGGGTCAGACGTTTACATACACTAAGTTGACTGTGCCTTTAAACAGCTTGGAAAAATTCCATAAAATGATGTCATGGCTTTAGAAGCTTCTGATAGGCTAATTGACATAATTTGAGTCAATTGGAGGTGTACCTGTGGATGTATTTCAAGGCCTACCTTCACACTCAGTGCCTCTTTGCTTGACATAATGGGAAAATCAAAGGAAATCAGCCAAGACCTCCACAAGTCTGGTTCATACTTGGGAGCAATTTCCAAACGGCTGAAGGTACCACGTTCATCTGTACAAACAAGAGTACTTAAGTATAAACACAATGAGACCGCGCAGCCGTCATACCGCTCAGGAAGGAGACGCATTCTGTCTCCTAGAGATGAACGTACTTTGGTGCAAAAAGTGCAAATCAATCCCAGAACAACAGCAAAGGACCTTGTGAAGATGCTGGAGGAAACAGGTCCAAAGTATCTATATCCA